>NC_135353.1:5287262-5921484 GCF_023851605.1 Tamandua tetradactyla
CCCTTGCAATGAATTACTGCACTGTCGTACCCCGCCCTGTACCCTGCACCCTGCTGTATATCCATCCCACAAGCACAAGGGTTTAGACTACTGAAAGAAATCAACTCCCAAAGTAAATCAATCAAGATGTTTACATGCCACAAAGACAGCAGAAGATCACTAAGCATGTCACGATGTAGACAGATATAGTCCTGCCTAATGACTGAATAAAACACAAAAGGAGACATAGACATTGGAACAACTAATCAAAGATTTTCACATAAATCTACTTAATAAAATAAGTGGAATGGCAAACGACATAAAGGAGATTAAGTAGACAGTAGAAGAGCTTAAAGAGGAATTTGAAAAAATAAATTTAAAAACAGCAGATATCACAGAGATTAAAGACTCTGTTGACCAAATAAGAAAACATTCTACAGCCACACAATGGCAGATTTGAAGAGTCAGAAGAAAGAATAAATGATTATAGAGGACATGGGTAACTGACTTTGAAAACTCAATACAGCAAATGGCAAGAGAGATGGAAAATTTTGAATTGGATCTCAGGGAAATAATAGACAAAACAAAGCACAAATAAAAGAATCATTGGTGATCCAGAAGGAGCATAAAGGAGTAAAGGTCTAGGAAGAATAGTGGAGGATAATGGGGGAAAACTTCCCAACCCTTATAAAGGACATAAATATAAACAAAGAAGCCCAATGAGCTCCAAACAGAATAAATCCAAATAGGCCTTCCCCAAGACACACACTAATCAGTCTGTCAAATGAAGAGAAGCAAAAAATTCTGAAAGTGGCAAGACAAATGCAATCTACTACATACAAAGGAAACCATAGAAGACTGAGTTCAGACTACTTAACTAGCACCATGGAGGGGAGAAGCAGTGGTATGATATATTTAAGATCCTGAAAGAGAAAGACTTCCAGCCAAGAATTCTGTACCCAGCCAAATTGGTCTTCAAAACTGCGGAGAGATTAAAGTTTTCACAGGCAAACAAGCCCTGAAAGAATTTGTCAACAAGAGACCAGCCCTACAAGGAATATTAATGGGAGTTCTGTTGGCTGAAGCAAAAAGACAGGAGAAGGAGGTCTGGAAGAGGGCACAGAGTTGAAGAGTACCAGTAAGGATAACTTAAATGATAAAAAGAGAAAGAGGGAAAATAATATATAGATCTGACTATTAAAATCCAAAAGAAAAGATGGTGGATTCAAGAAACGCCTTTTCAGTAATAACTTTGAATGTTAACGGACTAAACTTACCAATTAAAAGATACAGATTGACAGAATGGATTAAAATAATCCAGCTATATGTTGCTTACAAAGAGCCTCATCTTAGACACAAGGATACAAATAGATTGAAAGTGAAAGGATGGAAAAAGATTTTCCATGCAAGTTGTAACCAAAAGAAAGTAGGAATAGCTATACTGATATCGGACGAAATAGTCTTTAAATGTAAAGACATCATAAGAGACAAAGAAGAACAACATATACTAATTAAAGGGTCAATTAACCAAGAAGACATAACAATCACACATGTTTATGCTCCAATCAGGGAGTTCCAAAGTACATGAGACAGACATTGGCAAAACTGAAGGGAGCAATAGTTGCTTCAACAATAATAGTAGGAGATTCCAATACACCACTCTCCTCTAAAGATAGAACAACAAGGCAAAAGACTAACAAGGAAATAGAGAAGTTAAATAACTTGATAAATGAATTAGACCTAACAGACATATAGGTCATTGCACCCCAAAGCACAAGATTATACAGTCTTCTCTAGTGCTCATGGAACATTCTCCAGGATAGATCATATGCTGGGGCACAAAACAGGTCTTTATAAATTTAAAAATATTGAAATTATTCAAAGCAGCTTCTCTGATCATAATGTAATGCAGCTGGATCTCAACAATCACCAAAAAATGAGAACATTCACAAACATATGGAGATGAAATAACACACTCTTGAAAAATAGTGGATCAAAGAAGAAATTGTTAAAGAAATCAGTAGCTGTCTGGAGATGAATGAAAATGAGAATACAACATTTCAGAACTTATAGGATGTGGCAAAAGCTGTGCTGAGAGGGAAATTTATTGGTCTGAATGCCCATATTAAAAAACAAGAAAGGAGCCACGGTGACTCAGCAGGCAAGAATGCTCGCCTGCCATGCCAGAGGACCTGGGTTCAGTTCCCGGTGCCTGCCCACGTAAAAAAAAATAATATAAAAAAATAAACAAGAAAGAACAAAAATTGGCGACTCAAAAGGACACCTGAAGGAACTTGAGAAACAACAGCAAACTAACCCCAAAGCAAATAGAATAAGAGAAAGAACAAAGATTAAAGCAGAGATAAATGAATGGAAGAACAAAAGAACAATAGAAAGAATCAATAAAATAAAAAGTTGATTCTTTGAGAAAATCAATAAAATTAATGGGCCACTAGCAAGACTGACAAAGAAAAAAGGAGAGAGGATGCAAAAATAAAAACAAAATCAGAAATGAGAAGGGGTGTGTTACCACAGACCCTGAAGAAATAAAAGAAACCATAAGAGGATACTATGAGCAACTATACACCAACAAACTATACAACTCAGATGAAATGGACAAATTCCTGTAGACACAGAAACAAGATACACTGACTCAGGAAGAAATAGAAGATCTCACAAACCAATCACAAGTAAAGAGATTCAATCAGTCATCAAAAATCTTCCTGCAAAGAAAAGCCCAAGGCCAGATGACTTCACAAGGGAATTTTATCAAACATCCCAAAAAGAAGTAACATTAATCTTGCTCAAGCTTTTCCAAAAAAACTGAGGGCAAAGGAACTCTACCTAACTCACTTTATGAAGCTAATACCATTTTAATACCAAAACCGGGCAAAGATGCTATAAGAAAGGAAAAATACAGGCCAATCTCCCTAATGAGCATGGATGCAAAAATTCTCAACAAAATATTAGCAAATCATATCCAACAACACATTAAAACAATAATATACCATGAACAAATGGGATTTACACCAGGAATGCATGGATGGCTCAACACAAGAAAATCAATTAATGTAATACAGCACATTAACAAATCAAAAGGGAAAAAATCACATTATCATCTCGATTGATGCTGTAAAAGCATTTGAAAAAATTCAACATCCTTTTCTGATAAAAGCACTCCAAAAGATAAGAATCGGAGGTAACTACCTCAATTTGATAAAGGGAATATATGAAAAACCGATAGCTAGCATCGTACTCAATGGAGAGAGACTGAAAGCCTTCCCCCTAAGATCAGGAATGAGTCAAGGATGCCCACTGTCACCACTATTATTCAACATTGTGCTAAAAGTTTTAGCTTGAACAATCAGGCAGGGCAAAGAAATAAAAGACATTCAAATTGGAAAGGAAGAAATAAGGCTTTCATTACTTGCAGATGATATGAAAGTATACTTGGAAGACCCTGAGATATCTACAGCAAAGTTACTTGAGCTAATAAAAAAATTCGGCAAGGTGTTGGAATATAAAATTAATGTGCAAAAATCAGTAACATTTCTATACACAAGCAATGACCTAACTGAGGAGTCAGTTAAGGAAAAATTCCTTTCAAAATAGCAACTAAACAAATCAAGTACTAGGAATGAATTTAACTAGGGACGTAAAGAACTTATACACAGAAAACTAATTAACGTTGCTAAAAGAAATCAAAGAATATCTAAGTAGGTGGAAAGATTTTCCCTCCTCATGTATAGGAAGGCTAAATATAGTTAAAATGTCAATTTACCCAAATTAATCTACAGATTCCAAACAGTACCAATCGCAATTTCAACAACCTACTTTGAAGACTTGGAAAAGGTAGTTACCAAACTCACCTGGAAGGGAAAGAGACCCTGAATAGCTAAAAGCATCCGAAAAAAGAAGAATGAAGTGGGAGGATTAACATTCCCTGACTTTAAAACCAATTATAAAGCCACAGCGGTCAAAACAGCATGGTACTGGCACAAAAATAGAGAGTGCAGAAATAGACCACCAAATCTATGGTCAACAGATTTTTCACAAGACCCCTAAATCCTCTGAACTGGGACAAATAGTCTTTTCAGTAATTGGACATGGAAGAACTGGATATCAATAGCCAAAAGAATGAAAGAGGACCCCTATCTTATACCCTACAGAAAAATTAACTCAAAGTGGATCAAACACCTAAATATAAAGAACTAGCACCATAAAGCTTCTAGAAGAAAATGTAGGAAAACATCTTCAAGACCTAGTAATAGGAGGTAGCTTCCTAAACTTTTCACTGAAGACACAAGCAACAAAAGAAAAATAGATAAATAGGAACTCCCCAAAACCAAATGCTTCTGTACCTCAAAAGAGTTTCTCAAAAAGGTGAAGATGCAGCCAACTCAATGTAGAAAATATTTGGAAATCACATATCAGACAAAGGTTTGATATCTTGTATACACAAAGAAATCATACAACTCAACAACAACAAAAAAAGAAACACCCCACTTATAAAATGGGCTAAAGATATGAATAGGTACTTTTCTGAAGAGCAAATACAGATGGTTCAAAAGCACATGAAGTGATGCTCATTTTCATTGGCTATAATGGAAATGCAGATCAAGACTACAATGAGATACCACCTCACACCTATAAGAATGGCTGCTATTAAACAAATAGGAAACTATAAATATGGAGAGGATATGGAGAAATGGGACACTCATGCACTGCTGGTTGGAATGTACAGTGGTGCAGCCAGTATGGAAGACAGTTTGGCGGTTCCTTAGGAAACTAAATATCCCTATGACCCAGCAATAGCACTACTTGGTATATACCCAGAAGAGCTGAAAGCAATGACATAAACAGACATTTGCATGCAGATATTCATAGCAGCATTATTCACAATCACCAAAGGATGGAAACAAACCACATGCCTGTCAACAGACGAGTGGATCAACAAATTGTGGTATATACATATGATGGAATATTATGCAGCAGTAAGATGAAATGATGTCCTGAAGCACATGACAAGATGGATAAGCCTTGAGGACATAATGCTGAGTGAATTAAGCCAGATGTAAAAGGATAGATACTAAATAATTCCACTTTAATGACCATCATAAAGGTATAATCAGAGACTTATAATACAGAATATAGGGGACTTAGAGATACATAGAAGAGAATGGGTGAACGGTTAGGTAGTGAGGTTGAACTCCAATGTAAGGGAATAAATAGAAGTGAAGGTGGTTCTCTAGTGGGTCTATAAGTAATATTACCATACTGAAGATGAACAAGATCTAAAGGGATTGTATAGACCTACATGTCCCACTGAGTGACACTAGGAAATTGAATTAGTTCTTGCAAGAATTACTTCAAAGGTATGATTCATGTACAAAGTGTGTTTAAGTCCAGGGTACAGGGGGAAACTTCTATTGCATGATATGGGATATGTTCAGAAGGAAACCATCAGCACTACCACAGCAAGAGCAGAGGTAGATAATGGTGATAGGACAAGAGTTAACAAGAGTTAGATTTCCTATTTAGTAGGATATGTTTATTTGTTTTCTTCTCTTGGGAACAATGAAATTATCTAAAATTGAGAATGTTGATGGACTGCGGATCTTGGGCACTCTACATGAACAATTGAAGCACAGGGAGCCCAGAATAAAGAAGAGGTTCTTTAATCCAGTATAGATTAATGTAATGGCTGGATACATCCTAGAGTATATTAAGCAGGTAATCAAAAATACTGGCAACATTCCTTGATAGATGGGGAAAAAATATGGAACTATTAACCCTTACCATCAGGGAATCCCCTGATACTGTGTCAAACTTTAGGGACACCCTAATCAATAGGCCATGCCCTTGATCCTGAGGCTTACTCTTGTGAAATTTATGTAGGTATCAGAGAAGCAAAGACCACCTATAAGTATGCCTAAGAGTTACTTCTGGAGACATCTGTTGTTGCTGAGATGTGGCCTCACTCCCTCTAAGCCCAACTCTGCAAGTGAAATCATTGCCCTCTTCGCTTCGTGGGCTATAACATCCAGGGGTGAAATTCTCCCTGGTGACATGGGAGATGACTCCTAGGAAAAGATATGGCCCTGGCACTATGGAATCAACAATGCCATCCTGACCAAAAGGGGGAAAAGAAGTGTAACTAACAAAGTATCAGTGGAAGAGAGAGTTCAAATAGAGTCTAGAGGCTACTCTGGAGTTTGCTGTTATACAAGCTTCAGTTAGACCTTGCTACCTGTCATAACCTGCCAAATCCCAACCAGGACCATTCCAGCCAGTACTGAAGAATACTAGGGCAATATATATTTCACAAGGATTCTAGGCACTAGAGTACTTTCCAGAAACCTACAACCTCCAGATGGGTCCCTGGATCAGATAGGTCCTGAAACCTAGAGGGCCCAGCCTTTCCATCAGATAATTCCATCTCCCTACCCCATAATAGTGACAGCCCCTTCCAATATAAAAAAAATTAGAATGGCCATAGCCTAAACACCCCTAATGAGAGGGATAGAAAGATCAAAGATTATGGTGGAGTTATACAGAGAAGCGGATTTAACAAATGAATATGATTGCTGTATCATTAACTTGCTATCTCTTTTAGACTCCATTATCTATAGCAACTAGAAGTAAACACCTAAAACTGTGAAACTGTAACCCATGTCAAACTCTGAAATATGTCCTACTAATTGTGGTGCTGTGCTCTGAAATTTATTGCTTTTTGTATATGTTATTTTTCACAAAAAGAAAAGAGAAAATATTAATGCCTTCTAGCCTCCTATATTCTGGAGCAGCTAGAAGGAAAAAAATCTGAGAGGATGGTATGGTAGCTCATGACAAACTCTGGGATCTTTCCTGTAACTACTTGTTGAAGAGTCCTTTGAAAACTATTTTTTTTTATTTCTTTGCTTTGTATATATATTATACTATACAATAAAAAAGTTTTTAAAAATTTCATTTGAACTTCTGCCCTCCTGAATGATTTCAAGTTACATTTTTTAAAATTATGTTTCTGATTCTCATGTTATAATTTATTTTAGTGCCCTTTTATTAAAATGGTAAGAAACTGCATTGTAATAACTTCCTCTCATTTTCCACAAACTTGAATATCTTATTAAAGGTCTTGTTATTGCTAAAAGAAAAAACAATCAAGGTATCCTGGTAAATCACTTAGTCATGCCTTCACCACAATAATGTATATGAGGACATTTCCATTTCTTCAGCAAAGAATCCCACACCCCTCCCCCATATACTGAGTAATTGACATTTAGCTTTGGCATAATTACTTTATTACATTCAGTGAAAGCATATTACAATGTTACTGTTAACTATAGACCCTAGTTTGCATTGATTTTATTTTTCTCATATACCATCCATTTTCAGCATTTTGTGATTTTAGCCTTCATTCATTCTCCCTCATGCAAAAACATTCTTATATTTGTACATTTAATCACCATCATTGTCCATTTTAGTCATTGCTAAGTTATACCATCCCAGTCCTTATCTTCTCTCTTTTTCTTCTGGTGCCATACATGCCCCAGCCCTCCTCCTTCAACCATACTCACGGTACTTACAATATTGTGCTACCATCAGGTAATATTGTGCTATCCATTTTTGGATCTTTACAATCAGTCCTGTTTCATCTCTACTCCTTCTGCATCAAATGCCCAATCTCTACCCTCTTTCTATCTTTTTTCATAACCTGTGTTCTTAGCTTTATCTCTTAAAGTTCATTCATTAATGTTTGCTCATATTGGTGAGAACATACAGTATTTTTTTTCTTTTTTTTCTACCTAATTTTATTCAATAAAATTTCCTCAGGTTTCATCCATGTTGTTACATGCTTTTTTACTTTATTCTGTCTTACAGCTGCATAATATTCCACTGTGTTTTTATACCACAGTTTGTTTACCCCTTGTCCATTGATGGATGTTTGGGCTGTTTCCATCTCTTGGAATTCATGAATAATGATGCTATAAATATCGATGTGTAAATGTCCATTTGTGTCATTGCCTTCTGTTCCTCTTAATATATATCTAGTTATGGGATCACTGGATTATACAGCAATTCTACACTTAGCTTCCTGAGAAAACCACCCAAAGGCCTTCTAAAGCAGTTGCACCATTCCATATTTCCACCGAAAGTGAGTGCCTCTTTCTACACTCATCTTCTCCAGCCCTTGTCATTTTCTACTCTTTTTCTTTTAATGGCCATTCTAGAAGGCTTGAGATGATATCTCAATGTGGTTTTGATTTGCATTTCCCTAATAGCAAGTGAGGTTGAGCATCTTTTCATGTGCCTTTTAAGCATTTGTATTTCTTCTTGTGAAGAGTGTCTGCTCATGTCTTTTGCCCATTTTTGAAATTGGGTAGCTTGCCTTTTTGTTGTTGGTTGTAGAATCTCTTTACATATTCTGGATATTAAACACTTGCTGATGTGTGGTTTCCTAATATTGTCTCTCATTGTTTAGGCTGCCTTTTTACTTTCCTGACAAAGTTCTTTGATGCACAGAAGTGTTTAGTTTTGATGAGATCCTATTTATCTATTTCTTTATTCATTGCTCATGCTTTGGGTGTAAGGTCTAGGAAACCACCTCCTGTCACAAGATTTATAAGATATTTCCCTATATTTTCTTCTAAAAGCTTTATGGTATCAGCCTTACCATTCAGGTCTTTGATCCATTTTGAGTTTTATTTTTGTATGGAGTGTGAGATACGGATCCTCTTTCATTCTTTTTCATATGGATAGCCAGTTCTCCAAGCACCATCTATTGAAGAGACTTCTCTGTGGCTTGGCTTGACTGCTATGTCAAAGATCAATTGTCCATAGATGAGAGGACTATTTCTGAACACTCAATTCAATTCCATGCATCTGTATATCTATCTTTATGCCAATATCATGCTATTTTGACCACTGTAGCTTCGAAATATCTTTAAAGTCAGATAGTGTGGGACCTCCCACTTCATTTTTCTTTCTCAATATATTTTTAAGTGTTTGGGGCACCCTGCCCTTCCAAATAAATTTGGTTATTGGTTTTTATATTTCTGCAAAGGAAATTGTTGGGATTTTAATTGAGGTTACATTGAATCTGTAAATCAATTTAGGTAGAATTGACATCTTAACTATATTTAGTCTTCCAATCCATGAACAGAGTATGCCCTTCCATTTATTTAGGTATTCCATGATTTGTTTTAGCAATTTCTTGTAGCTCTCTGTGTATAGGTCTTTTGTATCTTTAGTTAAATTTACCCTTAAATATTTCATTCTTTTGGTTGCTATTGTAAATGGAATTTTTTCTTGATTTCCTCCTCAGATTGCTGATTTTTGGGTGTTTACCTTGTACCCTGACACTTTGCTGTACTAATTTATTAGCTCTAGTAGCTCTGTTGTAGGGTTTTCAGGATTTTCAACATATAGTATTATGTCATCTGCAAACAATAAAGCTTTTACTTCTTCCTTTCCAATTTGGATGCCTTTATTTATTTTCTTTTCTAATTGCTCTGGTTAGAACTTCCAGCATGATGTTGAATACCAACGGTGACAGTGGGCATCCTTGTCTTCTTCCTGATCTTAGAGGGAAAGCTTTCATTCTTTCCCCTTGATAATTATGTTACCTGTGGGTTTTTCATATATTCCCCTTATCGTGTTGAGGAAGTTCCCTTCTATTCCTATCCTTTGAAGCGTTTTCATCAAGAAAGGATGTTGAATTTTGTCAAATGCCTTTTCTGCATCAATCGAGATGATCATGTAGTTTTTCTGCTTTGACTTATTGCTATGGTGTGTTACATTAATTGATTTTCTTGTGTTCAAACAGCCTTGCATACGGAATAAATTCCACTTGGACATGGTGTATAATTCTTTTAATGTGCTGCTGAATTCGATTTGCAAGTACTTTGTTGAAGATTTTTTTTTTTTATTTTTTTTTATTTTTTTTTAAAGGAAAGACAGAGAGAAGGAAGGAAGGATAGAAGGAAGGAAGGAAGGAAGAAAGGGAAACATTTCCAAACATTTTCTTGCTTTATTGTATTTTGTTTTTCCGTTTTTGTTACATGGGCTGGGGCCGGGAATCGAACCGAGGTCCTCCGGCATAGCAGGCAAGCACTTTGCCCGCTGAGCCACCGCGGCCCACCCTGTTGAAGATTTTTGCACCTATATTCATTAAAGAGATTTGTTTGCAATTTTCTTTTCCTTAGTATCTTTGTCTGGTTTGGGTATTAGGGTGATGATGGCTTCATGGAATGATTTAGGTAGCTTTCCCTCCCCTTCAACTTTTTTTTTATTAGTTTGAATAGGATTGGTATTAATTCTTTCTTGAATGCTTGATAGAATTCACATGTGACGTCATCTTGTCCTTGGCTTTTCTTTTTTTGGAGTTTCTTGATGGCTGATTCAGTCTCTTTACTTGTGATTGGTTTGTTGGGGTCATCTATTTTTCTCGAGACAATGTTGGTTGTTCATGCCTTTCTAGGAAATTGTCCATTTCATCTATGTTGTCTAGCTTATTAGCATATAATTGCTCATAGTATCCTCTCCGTATCCACTTTATTTGGGGGGGGGCTAAAGTTGTGTCCCCCTTCCATTTTTTACTTTATTTATTTGTCTCCTGTACTTTTTTGTCAGTCTAGCTGAGGGTGCATTGATTTTATTGATTTTTTCAAAGAACCAACTTCTGGTTTTGTTGATTTTCTTGATTGTTTTTGTATTCTCAATTTCATTTATTTTTGTCTAATTTTCATTAAATCATTAATTTTGTTTACTTTGTGGTTAATTTTCTGTTCTTTCTCTGCTTCTTCCAAGTGAACATTTAATTCCTCAATTGCTAGTTCATCTTTTTTGATATAGGCATTTAAGGCAATCAATTTCTGTCTCAACACTGCCTTTCCTGCATCCTGTAAATTTTTTGGGGGGGGGCATGGGCAGGCACCAGAAACTGAACCCGGGTCTCTGGCATGGCAGGTGAGAACTCTGCCTATTGAGCCGCCGCATTGTCTGCCCTGCATCCCGTAAATTTTGATATGCTGTGTTTTTAATTTTCATTTGTCTCGAGATATCTACTGATTTCTCTTGTAATTTCTTCCTTGACCTACTGGTTGTTTAAGCATGGACTGTTTAGCCTCCATGTGTTTGTTAATTTTCTGCACCTCTGCCTGAAAATTGATTTCAGCTTCATTTCATTATGATCCAAGAAGGTGTTTTGTATGATTTCAATCTTTTCAAATTTAGGGAGACTTTTTTGTGACCTAGCCTAGTGTCTATCCTTGAGAATGATCATGAGTACTTGAGGAAATGTGTATCCTGCTATCGTGGAGTGTAATGTTCTGTAAATGTCTGCTAAGTCTAGTTCATTTATCATATTATTCAAAATCTCTGTTTCCTTATTAATCCTTTGCCTGGATGTTTTATCCATTGATAATAGCAGGGAATTGAAGTCTCCAACTATTACAGTAAGGGTGTCCACATCTCCCTTCAGTGTCGTCAATGTTTGCCTCATATATTTTGGTTCAGTGCATAAATATTTATGATTGCTGTATCTTCTTATTGAATTGTTCCTTTAATTAATTTAGTGTCCTTCTTTTTCTCTTTTAATTGCTTTCCATTTGAAGTCTAATTTGTCAGATATTAGTTTAGCTACCTTGATCTTTTCTGGTTGTTGTTTGTGTGACATATCTGTTTCCAACCTTTCACATTCAACCTATTTTTGTCCTTGGGTCTAAACTGAGTCTCCTATAGATAGCATATAGATGAATTTTATTTTTAAAATCCATTCTGCCAGTCTATGTCTTTTGACTGGAGTATTATTCCATTAACATTTAATGTTTTACTGTAACAGCTGTGCTTTCTTCTACCATTTTGTCTTTTGGATTTTATATGTCATATCTAATTTTTTCTCTTTTTACCTTTACTGATCCTCTTCATTTCTATACTCTTCTTCAGATCTCTCTCTCCTGTCTTTTCTTATCTGCCTTAGTGCTCCCTTTAGTATTTCTTGCTGAGCCAGTCTCTTAGTTACAAATTCTCTCAGTGACCATTTGTCTGAAAATATTTTAATCTCCCCCTCTTTGTGAAGGACAGTTTTTCTGGGTATAGAATTCTTGGTTGGCAGTTTTTTTCTTTCAGAATCTTAAATATATCATACCAATGCCTTCTCACCTCCATGGTTTCTGCTGAGAAATCCACGTATAGTCTTATCAAATTTCCTTTGTATGTGATGGATTGCTTTTCTCTTGCTGTTTTCAAATTTTTCACTTTGTCTTTGACACTTGACAACCTGATTAATAAGTGTCTTGGAGTAAGTGTATTTGAATCTATTCTGCTTGGGGTACACTGCATTTCTTGGATCTTTAATTTTATGTCTTTCATAAGGGATGAGAAAATTTCAGTAATTACATACTTCATTAGTCTTTCTGCTCCTTTATCCTTTTTTTCTTCTCCTGGGACACCCATAAGCCATATATTCCTGTACTTTATGTTGTCATTCAATTCCCTGAGTCCCTACTCATATTTTTCCATTCTTTCCCTATATTTTCTTTTTTTTAAAAAAACTTCTTTATTGTATAGTATACAATATCAAAGCAAAGAAATAAAAAGCAATAGTTTTCAAAGCACTCTTCAAAAAGTGGAATCTTATATATTGTCCTAAGTGTTCTTTTTTTTAGCCCAAAAAGAAGAGGCCAGAGGCAGCTGAAAAAACAGTAAGTCTTTCATGGGGGAAATTACTTACTCCAGTACTTTTCAGTTTTTTTTTCCTACAATGAAGTTATGTAGGAACATGTCAGCATTTCTGAGACTGCCTTCATTGTATAGTCTACCCCAGGTCCCAGAATCAACTTCTGTTTCTCTCATTAGTCTGGGTTACTGGACTGCTTTAGTGTTGCAGCAGCAGCATTTTAATCCAAGATTCCCAGCTCAACACATAAAAGGATTCCTCATGTGTGTGGGCTCTTTCTTGAGGCAAATCCCCCTTCTTATATCTGATGAGCCCAAATAATCCAATTAATTTTCTTAAAAATAAAAATGTGCACAAATACCAAATACATGGATAAGTGTTCCAATACTTCTATTCTAGTTAACCAAGGAACAATTTTAGATTTGCTGCTCTTATTTTCATTTGTTTTTTGTGTTGGCATGGAATTTCACATTGTGGTTTCCATATGATTTCAATGCTGTAGTTCATAAGCCAGAGAATTTTCATTCTTGGGCCTAAATGAAATTATAACATAGATTATATATTGTTCATTATTTTCCTAAAGTTATTTTTAAGTACTAATTTAGTAAAAACATGGAGATTGGTTTTTGAGAAATAATTAAAAACATTTTTGAGGGTGTATGGATCTCTTTGGCAATCTGAATTCTAGAGGCTCTCTTAGAAAAATGTAGATATTTCAAACTACACCATCCGAGGGGTTCTTGTGTTAAAACAGTTGTCCATGACCCCTGTCAAAAGCCCCTGTTTATATATATTTTCTGTCCTAAAATAGTAATAATCTCTAATAAGTGTTTAGCCTAAGTAAGGTAAGCAATTTTTAGTTTTCAAAAATCATTCCCTCATTTCCAAAATAGAGTAATACTTATCCTGCTTGTTATCCTAATTACAAGGTTATTAGAAAGTATGCTAAGATTTTGTGATAATTAATGTAGATTATTTAAAAACTTGAAATAATACTGTCCTGCCCAGAGTGTACTCAGTTTCATTTGTTTTAAATATGTATTAAGAGTTGGAGGAATAGTAACTAAGCAAACTTGCAAATCTTGGCATCTTAGAAGGCTTTTGTTCTACTCCATTCCCAGGGCCAGCTTGGGAAACTCTTCCTGCTTTACTGGTTTTATGGCCATATTGGGGCCTTTGCTGAAATGTTGTTCTTAACCACTCTTTAGAAAGTCCATACATGTTCTCTTTCCTCCACCATCTGGCTGCATTTTACTAGTCTCTTGAATGGGATTAAATGGTGCTGTGCTTGAAATCTTTGACTTTCTAATTTAATGGCCTTATCCATGTGTGCAGTAGTCAGCATTTATTTAGCCACTGTGTAATGTATCAGACTTACTCTGGTAACCAGCTTCTAGACTTAATTTCCTTCTCCTATAGTCCTTAGAGCTCCCCAAAGTCAGCAACCCTGAGAGAACTTCACGGCCCTTTCCCTGAATAGTGTCTGTTAGGTCCTTGCAGGGTGGGTTGTGTCTTCTCTGAACTCCTGCTTCCCCGGAGCTTTTCTTGAGGAACTTGTCAGGAGCTGAAGTAGCTCCCCTCCTGCTTGTGTATCTGGGCACTAGGCTAACCTTCCTTTCATTTTCTGGGCAGTTGGTGTATCCCGTGGACTTAACTGGGTGCTCTTCTCATGAGTTGGTTTTGATTTCTAAAAGAAGCTTGATCAAAGGAGGTCCTGCATTTGCCTAACACTCAGTGAAGTTGCAGGGCACAGCGCCACAGGGGCAGCTCTTTATGATCTGAGCTAGTATATCAGAACCTATTGGGTGGGCACAAGAGTTTCAGAATTGAGAGAGAGATTCACACAAAGGGGTAGAAATTTTGAAATTTTAAATTATGAAATATTGAATTATAAAATAGCATGTGCTATTTGTTTATTTTGCTGAAACTGCAGATTATACACACAGATTTCAGAGTTTTTAAAATGACTCTTTTTTAATAACTTTTTTCAAACTTTAGAAAAGTTGCAAGAATAAAACTAGTACAAATAACACATGTGTATCCAGTTTCACCTGCGGTTAACATTTTTGCCTGGTTTACTTTATAATTTGTGGGTGTATTCTCTTTTCTTTATTTATATATACACATATTTTTTTTCTGAAACATTTTAGAATGCTTCATACATCTTGGCCTTTTACCCCTAAATATTTAAGTGTATGTTTCCAAAGAATTAAAATATTTTCGTTCATAAGCACAGTACAGTAGTTTCAACTTAGGTTTAAAATTGGTAGAATACATTTGTATAATTCATATTCTAATTTATAAATTGACCTTATAATGTGTTTTCGCATATTTTCCCACTTCACTATAGAATTCAAGGTAAGATTAAGGTATTGAATCTAGTTATCATGTTTCTTTGATCTGGGGCACTTTCACAGCTTTTCTTTTTGCTGTTTTTGAAAAATGCAGTCTTCAAAGGGACTTTGTTCTCATGAGAGTTATAAAGAGACTAATCGCCTCACCATGGCATAATATGTGTTAGAATGTATATTAGCATTTTAAAAGCTTACACAGGTTATATAGCCCCATTATCCTGTGCAATGTTTAGACTTTTTTGAAGTAGTTGCTAACACTGAAAAATTGAGAGATATCATATAAGAATTTTGATTTCTAACTCCTTTTTTAGGGTACCTGGTTTTTAAATAGACAAATCTCACAATTCTAACTCCTTTTGACAAAAATCTGTCAGTGCTGGCCCACACCACAGTGGCCTAGGACTCTGTATGGTCTTTCACTTTTGGAGAGGACTTGAGTTATTTTGCCCCACTTATAGTACTTATGTGACCCCTGTGGGTATTTGAAATTGGAATCCCTGACATAGAATCAAACAAAGAAACAAAACCTTGAGTTTAATTTAACCCATTCATGCTGTTTTGATATTGTCTTTTTATGTGTGTCCAATACATAGCAATACCCACATTTTGGTTATGTTACATAAGATTTCTGCTGACTCATAGTCCCACTTATAATGTATCCAGAAGCCTTTCTCCCATCTTTAATTTTAAAATATCTTAGCCATAATCACATGGAATTTTTGTCCTGGATGGAATTTTTGTCCTGGGATCATAATTTCCACCTATCCACTGTTTTGAATTAGAGGTTTATAACAAAGCTGATACAGTAGAAGAGAATCTCTGTTAGCCACCAATTTCCCTTTTCGGTTGGAACTTTTTCATGAAAATCATCCTCTTTGGGAAAATCTTCAGCCCTTTACTTCTCTCTTTTCTTTGCTCACAGGAACCTGAAGGAGCACAAATCAAACCAAGGTGTTTTTTAGGATTGGTTCTGGCTGGGGATCGGCAGGTTATGATAGGTAGCAAGGTCTACCGGAAGCTTGTGTAAGAGCAACCTCCAGAGTAGCCTCTATTATTTCTCTCTGCCACTGATACTTTATTAATTACACTGTTCCCCTTTTTGGTCAGGATGTAATTGTTGATCCCATGGTGCCAGGTCTGGATTCATCCCTGGGAGTCATCTCCCATGTCGCCAGGGAGACTTTCACCCCTGGATGCCATATCCCACCTAGGGGGGAGGGTAATGCTTTCACTTGCAGAATTGGGCTTAGAGAGACTGAGGCCACATCTGAGCAACAGAGGTCCTCCAGAAGTAACTCTCAGGCATGCCTATAGGTAGTCTAAGCTTCTCTGCTACCTACATAAGCTTCGCAAGAGTAAGCCTCATGATCGAGGGAATGGCCTCTTGATTTTGGTGTCCCTAAAGTTTGACACAGTCTCAGGGGGTTCCCTGATGATAAGGTTTAATAGTTCTATATTCTTTATCCCATCCCTCAGTGAACTTTGCTACTTAATATACTCTAGGATGTTTCCAGGCATTACAATAATCTACACAGGATTAGAGGACCTCTTTCTTAATCTGTGCTTCCTGTGTTTCAGTCGTTCAAAAGAGCTATACACATAGCTTGAATTAGATTATGCACTACAGAAAACTTCAGTTCCAGACCAAATAAACCTTTCTTCCATTGGTCTCAAAGAGTATGTGTGGTTCTAAAACACAGACACTATCTTCTTACCCCTATGTTCTGAATTACTTTAACCCCAACCTGTTCGCCTTCACTCTTATCTCTAAATATTAGGTTATATATATAAAACAGCCTCTCAAAATCCAGAAATAATAATCACCATTCCAGATGTAATGTGTCTGCTCTAAAAGCTTACACTCTAGACCCCTGTTTTCTTATAAGCATTTTCTAAAGGTGACCATAGCATTGTTGTTCTTTTGTTTCTGGCTTATTTTGTCTCATCAAATGTCTCACATGTTCATTCACATCATTGCATGCCTCATGACATTGTTGCTTTTTGTAGCAGCACAACCTTTGTTCATAAGTATACACCATCATTTGCCAATCTACTTCTCTGCCAGTGCATCCTTCAGCCACCTGCATTCATTGGGCATCATGTACAGGGCCTAAAGTCCACAGTCTATCAACATTCTCAATTTTAGATAATTTCATTGTTCCCAAGAGACAGAAAACCAATAAACACACCCTTGCCAAATAGGAAATCTAAACCTCCTCTTAACTCTTGTCCCTCCCCAATTATTTACCTCTGCTGTTGCTGTGGTAGTGCTGATGGTTTCCTTTTGAACATAGCTCATAGCATGCAATAGCATTTTTCCCCCTGTACTTTGGACTTAAACACTCTTTATACAAGAATCATATCTTTAAATTAATTCTTATGAGAACTCATTCATATTTCTAGTGTGAGTCTATAGACCTATAGACGTAGGTCTACACAACCCCTTCCAATCTTGTTCATCTTAATTGTGGTAATGTTACTTCTAGACCCACTAGAGAATCACCTTCGCTCCTATCTATTCCCTTACATTGAAACTTAACCTCATCACCTAACTGTTCACCCATCTCTAGCCTCTATGTATCTCTAAGTCCCCTATATTCTGTATTATAAGCCTCTGAATATACCTTTATGCTGGTCATAAAAGTGGAATCAAACAATAGCTGTCGTTTTGTGTCTGGCTAATTTTGCTCAGCATTATGTCCTCAAGGCTCATCCATCTTGTCATGTGCTTCAGGACATCTTTTTATCTTATGCTGCATAATATTCTATCGTATGTATATACCACATTTTGTTGATCCACTCATCTGTTGATGGGCAATTAGTTTATTTCCATCTTTTGGCGATTGTGAATAATGCTATGAACATCGGTGTGCAAATGTCTGTTGGTGTCGTTGCTTTCAGATTTTTTGGGTATATGCCAAGTAGTGCTATTGCTGGGTCATAGGACAACTCAATATTTAGTTCCATGAGGAACCGCCAAACAGTTTTCCATAGTGGCTGCACCATTATACATTCCCACCACAGTGCGTAAGTGTCCCAGTTTCTCCACATCCTCTCCAACGTTTATAGTTTCCTGATTGTTTAATAGCTGCCATTCTTATAGGTGTGAGGTGGCATCTTATTGTAGTCTTTTTTTTTATTAATTAAATAAAATTAACTAACAACATTTAGAAATCATTCCATTCTACATATGCAATCAGTAATTCTTAATATCATCACATAGATGTATGATCATCATTTCTTAGTACATATGCATCGATTTAGAAAAAGAAATAGTAAGACAACAGAAAAAGAAATAAAATTATAATATAGAGAAAAAATAAAAATAAAAATAAAAAAACAAATATATAAGAAAAAAACTATAGCTCAGATGCAGCTTCATTCAGTGTTTTAATATAATTACATCATAATTAGGTAGTATTGTGCTGTCCTTTTTTTTTTTTTTTAGAAATCATACCATTCTACATATGCAATCAGTAATTCTTAACATCATCACATAGATGCATGATCATCGTTTCTTAGTACATTTGCATTGGTTTAGAAGAATTAGCAATATAACCGAAAAAGATATAGAATGTTAATATAGAGAAAAAAAATAAAAGTAATAATAGTAAGAACAAAACAAAACAAAACAAAACAAAACAAAAACCTATAGCTCCGATGCAGCTTCATTCAGTGTTTTAACATGATTACTTTACAATTAGGTATTATTGTGCTGTCCATTTTTGTTTTTGTATCTAGTCCTATTGCACAGTCTGTATCCCATCAGCTCCAATTACCCATTATCTTACCCTGTTTCTAACTCCTGCTGAACTCTGTTACCAATGACATATTCCAAGTTTATTCTCGAGTGTCGATTCACATCATTGGGACCATACAGTATTTGTCTTTTAGTTTTTGGCTAGACTCACTCAGCATAATGTTCTCTAGGTCCATCCATGTTATTACATGCTTCATAAGTTTATCCTGTCTTAAAGCTGCATAATATTCCATCGTATGTATATACCACAGTTTGTTTAGCCACTCGCCTGTTGATGGACATTTTGGCTGTTTCCATCTCTTTGCAATTGTAAATAACGCTGCTATAAACATTGGTGTGCAAATGTCCGTTTGAGTTTTTGCCCTTAATTCCTTTGAGTAGATTCCCAGCAATGGTATTGCTGGGTCGTATGGCAATTCTATATTCAGCTTTTTGAGGAACCGCCAAACTGCCTTCCACAGTGGTTGCACCATTTGACATTTCCACCAACTGTGGATAAGTGTGCCTCTTACACCGCATCCTCTCCAGCACTTGTCATTTTCTGTTTTGTTGATAATGGCCATTCTGGTGGGTGTGAGATGATATCTCATTGTGGTTTTGATTTGCATTTCTCTAATGGCTAGGGACATTGAGCATCTCTTCATGTGCCTTTTGGCCATTTGTATTTCCTCTTCTGAGAGGTGTCTATTCAAGTCTTTTTCCCATTTTGTAATTGGGTTGGCTGTCTTTTTGTTGTTGAGTTGAACAATCTCATTATAAATTCTGGATACTAGACCTTTATCTGATATGTTGTTTCCAAATATTGATTCCCATTGTGTAGGCTGTCTTTCTACTTTCTTGATGAAGTTCTTTGATGCGCGAAAGTGTTTAATTTTGAGGAGTTCCCATTTATTTATTTCCTTCTTCAGTGCTCTTGCTTTAGGTTTAAGGTCCATAAAACTGCCTCCAATTGTAGGATTCATAAGATATCTCCCTACATTTTCCTCTAACTGTTTTATGGTCTTAGATCTCATGTTTAGATCTTTGATCCATTTTGAGTTAACTTTTGTGTAGGGTGTGAGATATGGGTCTTCTTTCATTCTTTTGCATATGGATATCCAGTTCTCTAGGCACCATTTATTGAAGAGACTGCTCTGTCCCAGGTGAGTTGGCTTGACTGCCTTATCAAAGATGAAATGTCCATAGATGAGAGGGTCTATATCTGAGCACTCTATTCGATTCCGTTGGTCGATATACTATCTTTATGCCAATACCATGCTGTTTTGACCACTGTGGCTTCATAATATGCCTTAAAGTCAGGCAGTGCAAGACCTCCAGCTTCGTTTTTTTCCTCAAGATGTTTTTAGCAATTCGGGGCACCCTGCCCTTCCAGATAAATTTGCTTATTGGTTTTTCTATTTCTGAAAAATACGTTGTTGGGATTTTGATTGGTATTGCATTGAATCTGTAAATGAATTTAGGTAGGATTGACATCTTAACTATATTTAGTCTTCCAATCCATGAACACGGTATGCCCTTCCATCTATTTAGGTCTTCTGTGATTTCTTTTAGCAGTTTTTTGTAGTTTTCTTTATATAGGTTTTTTGTCTCTTTAGTTAAATTTATTCCTAGGTATTTTATTCTTTTAGTTGCAATTGTAAATGGGATTCGTTTCTTGATTTCCCCCTCAGCTTGTTCATTACTAGTGTATAGAAATGCTACAGATTTTTGAATGTTGATCTTGTAACCTGCTACTTTGCTGTACTCATTTATTAGCTCTAGTAGTTTTGTTGTGGATTTTTCTGGGTTTTCGACGTATAGTATCATATCGTCTGCAAACAGTGATAGTTTTACTTCTTCCTTTCCAATTTTGATGCTTTGTATTTCTTTTTCTTGTCTAATTGCTCTGGCTAGAACCTCCAACACAATGTTGAATAATAGTGGTGATAGTGGACATCCTTGTCTTGTTCCTGATCTTAGGGGGAAAGTTTTCAATTTTTCCCCATTGAGGATGATATTAGCTGTGGGTTTTTCATATATTCCCTCTATCATTTTAAGGAAGTTCCCTTGTATTCCTATCCTTTGAAGTGTTTTCAACAGGAAATGTTGAATCTTGTCAAATGCCTTCTCTGCATCAATTGAGATGATCATGTGATTTTTCTGCTTTGATTTGTTGATATGGTGTATTACATTAATTGATTTTCTTATGTTGAACCATATTGCATACCTGGGATGAATCCTACTTGGTCATGATGTATAATTCTTTTAATGTGTTGTTGGATACGATTTGCTAGAATTTTATTGAGGATTTTTGCATCTATATTCATTAGAGAGATTGGCCTGTAGTTTTCTTTTTTTGTAATATCTTTGCCTGGTTTTGGTATGAGGGTGATGTTGGCTTCATAGAATGAATTAGGTAGTTTTCCCTCCGCTTCGATTTTTTTGAAGAGTTTGAGGACAGTTGGTACTAATTCTTTCTGGAATGTTTGAATGAATTCAGATGTGAAGCCGTGTGGTCCTAGACATTTCTTTTTAGGAAGCTTTTGAATGACTGATTTAATTTCTTACTTGTGATTGGTTTGTTGAGGTCATCTATGCCTTCTTGAGTCAAAGTTGGTTGTTCATGTCTTTCCAGGATCCCGTCCATTTCCTCTAAATTGTTGTATTTATTAGCATAAAGTTGCTCATAGTATCCTGTTATTACCTCCTTTATTTCTGTGAGGTCAGTAGTTATGTCTCCTCTTCCATTTCTGATCTTATTTATTTGCACCCTCTCTCTTCTTTTTGTCAATCTTGCTAAGGGCCCATCAATCTTATTGATTTTCTCATAGAACCAACTTCTGGCCTTATTGATTTTCTCTATTGTTTTCATGTTTTCAATTTCATTGATTTCTGCTCTAATCTTTGTTATTTCTTTCCTTTTGCTTGCTTTGGGATTAGTTTGCTCTTCTTTCTCCAGTTCTTCCAAGTGGACAGTTAATTTCTGCATTTTTGCCTTTTCTTCTTTTCTGATATAGGCATTTAGGGCAATAATTTCCCTCTTAGCACTGCCTTTGCTGCGTCCCATAAGTTTTGAAATGTTGTGTTTTCATTTTCATTCGCCTCGAGGTATTTGCTAATTTCTCTAGCAATTTCTTCTTTGACCCACTCGTTGTTTAAGAGTGTGTTGTTGAGCCTCCACGTATTTGTGAATTTTCTGGCACTCTGCCTATTATTGATTTCCAACTTCATTCCTTTATGATCCGAGAAAGTGTTGTGTATGATTTCAATCTTTTTAAATTTTAAGACTTGCTTTGTGACCCAGCATATGGTCTATCTTTGAGAATGATCCATGAGCACTTGAGAAAAAGGTGTATCCTGCTGTTGTGGGGTGTAATGTCCTATAAATGTCTGTTAAGTCTAGCTCATTTATAGTAATATTCAGATTCTCTATTTCTTTGTTGATCCTCTGTCTAAATGTTCTGTCCATTGATGAGAGTGGTGAATTGAAGTCTCCAACTATTATGAATGATCTCCCTTTTCAGTGTTTGTAGTGTATTCCTCACGTATTTTGGGGCATTCTGGTTCGGTGCGTAAATAATGATTGTTTTGTTTTCTTGTTTAATTGTTCCTTTTATTAGTTATAGTGTCGTTCTTTGTCTCTTTTAACTGCTTTACATTTGAAGTCTAATTTGTTGGATATTAGTGTAGCCACTCCTGCTATTTTCTGGTTGTTATTTGCATGAAATATCTTTTCCCAACCTTTCACTTTCAACCTATGTTTTCTTTGGGTCTAAGATGTGTTTCCTGTAGACAGCATATAGAAAGATCCTGTTTTTTAATCCATTCTGCCAGTCTATGTCTTTTGATTGGGGAATTCAGTCCATTAACATTTAGTGTTATTACTGTTTGGATAATATTTTCCTCTACCATTTTGCCTTTTGTATTATGTATATCATCTGATTTTCCTTCTTTCTACACTCTTCTCCATACCTCTCTCTTTTGTCTTTTTGTATCTGACTCTAGTGCTCCCTTTAGTATTTCTTGCAGAGCTGGTCTCTTGGTCACAAATTCTTTCAGTGACTTTTTGTCTGAGAATGTTTTAATTTCTCCCTCATTTTTGAAGGATAATTTTGCTGGATATAGGAGTCTTGGTTGGCAGTTTTTCTCTTTTAGTAATTTAAATATATCATCCCACTGTCTTCTAGCTTCCATGGTTTCTGCTGAGAAATCTACACATAGTCTTATTGGGTTTCCCTTGTATGTGATGGATTGTTTTTCTCTTGCTGCTTTCAAGATCCTCTCTTTCTCTTTGACCTCTGACATTCTAACTAGTAAGTGTCTTGGAGAACGCCTATTTGGGTCTAATCTCTTTGGGGTGCGCTGCACTTCTTGGATCTGTAATTTTAGGTCTTTCATAAGAGTTGGGAAATTTTCAGTGATAATTTCTTCCATTAGTTTTTCTCCTCCTTTTCCCTTCTCTTCTCCTTCTGGGACACCCACAACACGTATATTTGTGCGGTTCATATTGTCCTTGAGTTCCCTGATACCCTGTTCAAATTTTTCCATTCTTTTCCTGATAGTTTCTGTTTCTTTTTGGAATTCAGATGTTCCATCCTCCAAGTCATTAATTCTATCTTCTGTCTCTTTAAATCTATCATTGTAGGTATTCATTGTTTTTTTACATCTTTTCTACTTTATCCTTCACTTCCATAAGTTCTGTGATTTGTTTTTTCAGTTTTTCTATTTCTTCTTTATGTTCAGCCCATGTCCTCTTCATGTCCTCCCTCAATTTATCGATTTCGTTTTTGAAGAGGTTTTCCATTTCTGTTCGATATTCAGCATTAGTTGTCTCAGCTCTTGTATCTCATTTGAACTATTGGTTTGTTCCTTTGACTGGGCCATATTCTCAATCTTCTGAGCGTGGACAGTTATCTTCTGCTGCTGGTTCTGGGCATTTAGTCAGATTTCCCTGGGTGTCGGACCCAACAAGGTTGTAAGATTTTTCTGTGCAATCTCTGGGTTCTGTTTTTCTTATCCTGCCCAGTAGATCGCGCTCGTGGCACACGTTTGTCTGCGGGTCCCACCAGTAAAAGGTGCTGTGGGTCCTTTAACTTTGGAAAACTCTCACCATCCGGGAGGTTCGCGCTAGCCGAAGCGGCTTGGAAGAGTGCCAGCCGGCCCGGGGTCTGAACGTGGGGATGGCCGCTCGCCACCGCAGCCCGGGAAAGCGCCCGTCTGAATTACCTAGTTGGCCTGGGGTGCCAAGCGTGATGGGAGGGCGCCAGCCGCAGTGGCCCACCCGGGAGAGTGCACGTTCCCGGGGAGTCACGGGTTTGGAAGGGGCCCCCCCCGTCACCGTTCTCCGCGGCCTGGGGATTTCCGATCCAATTCTCTCAGTTGGTCCAGGGGGCCGCGGGTGGTGTGGTGTGCCAGCTGCCGCGGTTTGAGGGGACCGCCTGTCCAATTCTCCCAGCCGGCCCGGGAAGGGGGAGGGAGTGACTCCGGCGCTTGCCGCCCCGCCCGGTGAAGCCCGTGCCCCTTGGCGATCTCACTAGAGCGGGTTTCTCAGCCAGCCAGCTGTTCCGGGATGGGGTACGCTGTCTTTTTTTATCTCTGTCATGGCTTTGGGAGCTGTTCTGTATCATTTCTACTCCCCTAGTAGCTGTCCTGGAGGAGAAACTAAGATCCGCGTCTTACTAAGCCGCCATCTTCTCCGGAAGTCTCTTATTGTAGTCTAGATCTGCATTTCCCTTACAGCCAGTGAAAATGAGTATCTCTTCATGTGCTTTTGAGCCATCTGTATTTGCTCTTCAGAAAAACGCCTATTCATATCTTTAGCCCATTTTATAATTGGATTGCTTGTTCTTTTGTTGTTGAGTTGTAGGATTTCTTTGTATATAAAGGAAATGAAACCTTTGTCTGATATGTGATTTCCAAATATTTTCTCCCACTGAGTTGGCTGCCTGTCACCTTTTTGACAAAGTCTTTTGAGGTGCAGAAGTATTTGATTTTGAAGAGTTCTCATTTATCTATTTTTTCTTTTGTTGCTTGTGCTTTGGGTGTAAAGTTTAGGAAGCTACCTTCTATTGTTAGGTTTTGAACATGTTTCCCTACATTTTCTTCTAGAGCTTTATGGTGCTAATTCTTATCTTTAGGTGTTTGATCCACTTTGAGTTCATTTTTGCGTAGGGTGTAAGATAGATGTCCTCTTTCATTCCCTTCACTCTTGGTATCCAATTTTTCCATGCCCAATTATTGAAAAGACTATTTTGCCCCAGTTCAGAGGATCTTGAGACCTTGACAAAAATCAGTTGACCAAACATCTGGTGGTCTATTTCTACTCTCTTGATTCAATTCCATTGGTCAATGCTTCTGTTTGTGCCAGTACCATGCTTTTTTGACTACTGTGGCTTTATAATCACTTTTAAAGTCAGGGAGTGTTATCCTCCCACTTTGTTCTTTTTTAGGATGCTTTTAGCTATTCAGGGTCTCTTTCCCTTACAGATAAATTTGGTAGTTAGCTATTCCAAATTTTCAAAGTAGATTGCTGGAATTTTGATTGGTACTGTGTTGAATCTGTAGATCAATTTGGGGAGAATTTACATCTTAACTATATTTTGCCTTCCTATCCATGAGCATGGAATGTCTTTCCACCTATTTAGATCTCCTTTCATGTCTTTTAGTAATGTTATGTAGTTACATATAAAGAATCAGGAAAGAATCAAATACTTAGGAATGAACTTAACTAGGACATAAAGGACTTGTACACAGTTTATGAACTTAACTTCACTGGCCTTCTTGAACCAAGGTATCTTTTCCCTGGATACCTTTGATTAGACATTTCTATAGACTTATTTAAATTGGGACATCTGGGCTATATTGCTGCCAGAATGCAATATACCAGAAATGGAATGGCTTTTAAAATGGGGAATTTAATGAGTTACTAGTTTACAGTTCTAAAGCTGAGAAAATGTCCCAATAAATTAAGCCTATAGAAATGTCCAATCAAAGGCATCCAGGGAAAAGATACCTTGGTTCAAGAAGGCCAGTGAAGTTAAGTTCATAAACTGTGTACAGGTCCTTTATGTCCCTAGTTATGTTCATTCCTAAGTATTTGATTCTTTCCTAAGTATTTCATTCCTAAGTATTTGATTCTTTAAGTTGCTATTTTGAATGGAATTTTTCCTTAACTGACTCCTCAGCTAGGTCATTGCTTGTATATAGAAATGTTACTAATTTTTGCACATTAGTTTATATCCTGCTGCCTTGCTGAATTTGTCCATTAGCTCAAGTAACTTTGCTGTAGATTTCTCAGGACTTTCCAAGTATAATATATCATCTGCAAATAGTGAGAGTTTTACTTCTTCCTTTCCAGTTTGGATAACTTTTATTTATTTGTTCTGCCTTATTGCTCTTGCTAGTACTTCTAACACAATGTTGAGTAATAGTGGTGACAATGGGCATCCTTGTCTTGTATCTGACCTCAGGGGGAAGGTTTTCAGTCTCTCTCCATTGGGTACGATGCTAGCTATTGGTTTCATATATTCCTTTATCATATTGAGGAAGTTACCTTTGATTCCTATTTTTGGAGTGTTTTCATCAGAAAAGGATGCTGAATTTTGTTGAGTGCTTTTTCGGGATCAATTGAAATGATCATGTGATTTTTCCCACTTGATTTGTTAATGTGCTGTATTACATTAATTGATTTTCTTGTGTTGAACATCCTTGCATTCCTGGTATAAACCCCACTTGGTCATTGGTGTATAATCCTTTTAATGTGTTGTTTGGATTTGATGATTGCTAATATTTTATTGAGAAATTTTTGAATCTATGCTCATTAGGGAGATTGGCCTGTAGTTTTCCTTTCTTCTGAGCATCTTTAGCCTTTTGGTATTTAAAATGATAGTAGCTTCATAAAATGAGTTAGACAGAGTTCCTTTTACCTCAATTTTTTGGAAAAATTTGAGCAAGATTGGTGTTAGTTCTTTATGGAATGTTTGATAAAATTCCCCTTTGAAGCCATCTGACCCTGGGCTTTTCTTTATAAGAAGATTTTTTGATGACTTATTGAATCTTTACATGTGATTGGTTTATTGAGATCTATTTCTTCTGAGTCAGTATAGCTTGATTAGTGTCTCCAGGAATTCGTTCATCTAAGTTGTCTAGTTTGTTGGCATATGATTTTTCATAGTACCCTATGATTTATTTTATTTCTTCAGGTGTGGGGAATGCACCCCTTCTTATTTCTGATTTTGTTTATTTGCATCCTCTCTCTTTCTTTCTTTCTCAGTCTTGCTAGTGGCCCATTACTTTTATTGATTTTCTCAAAGAACCATCTTTGGTTTCATTGATTCTTTCATGTTTTTTTGTTTGTTGTTGTTGTTCTCCCATTCATTTTCCTGCTTTAATCTTTGTTAGTTTCTCTTCTTCTATTGCTTTCAGGTTAGTTTGCTGTTGTTTCTCAGTTTCTCCAGTTTGCTGTTAAGTTCGCGATTTTCGCTCTTTCTTGTTTAATATACATTTAAGACAATAAATTTCCCTCTCACCACATTCTTTGCTGGATCCCATAATTGATGATGTTGTATTCTCATTTCATTCATCTCCAGATAGCTACTGATTTCTCTAGCAATTCTCTTTGACCTACTGGTTGTTTTAAGAGTGTGTTATTTAATTTCCATATATTTGTGAATGTTCTCATTCTTTGGTAGTTATTGAGATCCAGCTGCATCCCATTGTGATCATAGAAACTGCTTTTAATAATTTCAATATTTTTAAATTTATAAAGACCTTCTTGTGCCCCAGCATATGATCTATCCTGGAGAATGTTCCACAAGCACTAGAGAAGACTGTATATCCTTGTGCTTTGGGTGCAATGACCTATATATGTCGTGTTAATTCTAATTCATTATCAAGTTATTTAACTTCTGTATTTCCCTCGTTGATCTTCTGTCTTATTTTTCTATCTATAGAGGAGAGTGGTGTATTGAGGTCTCCTACTATTAGTTGAAATATCTATCACTCCCTTCAGTTTTGCCAATGTCCGTCTCATGTACTTTGGAACTCTTTGTTTGGGAGCATAAACATTTAGATTGTTATATCTTCTTGGTGAACTGACCCTTTAATATAAGTATATAGTGTCCCAAGTATATAGTGTCCTTCTTTGTCTCTTATGATGCTGTTCTAGTTTGCTAGCTGCCAGAATGCAATATACCAGAAATGGAATGGCTTTTAAAATGGGGAATTTAATGAGTTACTAGTTTACAGTTCTAAAGCTGAGAAAATGTCCCAATTAAAATAAGTCTATAGAAATGTTCAATCAAAGGCATCCAGGAAAAGATACCTTGGTTCAAGAAGGCCAGTGAAGTTCAGGTTTCCTCTCAAGTGGGAGGGCACATGGCAAACACAGTCAGGGTTCCTCTCTCATCTGGAAGGGCACATGGTGAACATGGTGTCATCTGCTAGCTCTTCTCCTGGCTTCCTGTCATGAAGCTCCCCGGAGAGCATTTTCCTTCTTCATCTCCAAAGGTCACTGGCTTGTGGACTCTCTGCTCCTCACGGCTATATCATTCTTCTCTGCTCTCTCTGAATCTCTTTCATTCTCCAAAATGTTTCTTCTTTTATAGGACTCCAGAAACTTATCACCCAAGTGGTGGAGACATGTCGTCACTTAATCCAGTTTAACAAGTCCTCTTGATTTAAATCACACCTCTAGGGAGATGATCTGATTACAGTTTCAAACATACAATATTGAATAGGGATTATTCTGCCTTTATGAAAGGATTTAGATTAAAACATGTCTTTTCTAGGGGACATACATCCTTTCAAACCAGCACAGATGCTTTTACATTAAAGTTTATTTTGTCCAATATAGTATAGCTGGTCCTGCTTTCTTTTGGTTACAACTGCATGGAAGATTTTTTCCATCCTTTCACTTTCATTCTATTTGTATCCTTTTGTCTAAGATGATCTCTTGTAAGCAGTGTATAGCTGGATTATATTTCTTAATCCATTCTGCCAGTCTGGATCTTTTAATTGGTAAGTTTAGTCTGCTAACATTCAAGTATTACTGAAAAGGCATTTCTTGATTCCACATTTAGGTGTTTTTTATTTGTCAGATTTTAATATTCTTTTCCCTCTTTCTCTTTGTAATTTAAATCACCCTCAATGGTACTCTTCAATTCTGTCCCCTCCTCCAATTTTCTTTCTTTTTTTTCAGTCAGCAAAACTCTTTTTAGTATTTCTTGTAGGGCTGGTTTCTTGTTGACAGATTCTTTCAGGATTTCTTGTCTGTGAAAACTTTAACCTCTCCCTCAGTTTGAAGGAAATTTGGTGCATACAGAATTCTTAGCTGAAAGTCTTTCTTTTTCAGGACTTGAATATATCATACCACTGCCTTCCCGCCTCCAGGGTGCTAGTTGAGTAGTCTGAACTCAGTCTTATTTGATTTCCCTTGTATGTAGTTGATTGTTTCTCTCTTGCTGCTTTCAGGATTTTCTGCTTTTCTTCAGCATTTGACAGGCTCATTACTATGTGCCTTGGGGAAGGCCTATTTGGATTTATTCTGGTTTGGAGTTCTTTGGGCTTCTTTGGTTGTATATTTATGTCCTTTATGAGGGCTGAGAAGTTTTCCCCCATTATATCCTCAATTACTCTTCCTAGCCCTTTACTCCTCTGTTTTTCTGGGACACCAATGATTCTTATATTTGCATGCTTGTTTTTGCCTATCATTCCCTCAATTTCCAGTCAATTTTTCCATCTTTTTGCCATTTGTTGGTTTGAGTCTTCAAAGTCAATTATCCTGTCCTCTATACATTTATTATTCTTCTTGTCTCTTCAAATCTGTGTTGTGTGCCTCTAGTATGTTTTTTTATTCGGTCAACACAGTCTTTAATCTCTGTGATTTCTGATATTTTTGTATTTATTCTTTCAAATTCCTCTGTACTTTTCTACTGTTTTATTGATCTCCTTTATGTCCTTTGCTATCCTACTTATTTATTAAGAGTTGTATAGACATGTTTGATTAGTTGTCCCAATGTTTGTGTCTCTTCTGGTGTTTTAATTGGTCATTAGGCAGGGCTATATCTGTGTGCATTGTGATATGCTTAGTGATCTGCTGTCTTCATGGCATGTAATATCTTGATTGTGATTTACTTTGTGGAGTTTGATTTCTTTCAGTAGTCTAAGGCCTTATGTTTGTGGGATGGTTGTACACAGGGAGCAGGGCATGGGGTGGCACTCAGTGCAGTGATTTGTTTCAGGGAGGTATAGGCACAGGTTGGGATAGTTATGCTGATGTTTGAAAGTAGGCACTCGGCAGCCAGGGAGGATGTAGCTGTGTGGGTGGTGTACCAGTCTGGGGGAAAACTGCTGTGCACTGGTCTAAGGCACGGGGCCCTTTCTGCGCATGTGTAAAGCTGTGGCAGCAGTCAGCGTTACACCTTCATGGACTGGGGGCAGATGTGACCTGGCTGCACAAGTCGGCACTTTCTCGGAGCTGTGAAATGAGGCTGAGGGCTGTGGCATGTATGGTACTAGGACTACAGTAAAGTGCACTTCCCGGAGCTGAATGATGTGATAGGGGGCCTGTATGCATGTGTGGCCTGGGAGTGCCATAAATGAATGCGCTGAGCTCAGGGAGGGCAGGGTGAGGCTGTGAGACACTTGGCAGGGAGACAGGAGTAGCCTAGTATGGAGGTTAGTGCCTGCAACCTTTATGCACTGGCAACAGCCTGCAGGGAACAGGGAGGGAGAGGTAGTGCTCGGGAGGGGTGCAGGTAAGTTCGTTGGGCTGCGATTGGGGTGGGGGTGTGGGGCAAGTATGTGCATTGGGGGCTGGTGGGGTGGGGGCGCCTAGAGTGCAAATAATGGAAGAGGGTGATGGGGTTCAGTGCGTGGGGTGTGCAGTGAGTCACTGATCACGGATCTGTGCTGGTGAGGGTAGCGCCAAAGGAACACGGCCTGGCTTACTTCCTAGTCCCAGATTCCCATCCGTGCACTCCTGTGGGCTCTGTGGCTCCGCATCAGGCTCCAGCTTTCTGCCTCTCAGGTCCTCAGCCTCTGCAACCAGGGCTGCCACATGTGGTGCAGAAGGTTCTCCCAGGTTAGCTGCACTCCAGAATTGCCACTTCAGTAGCCCTCCTGTCCCTTCTCTAACTTTTCCGTGAAGCAGGACTAATGTCAAGCTACTTTAGTCAGCCATCTTCCAGAAGTCTTCCTATATTTTCTTTTGCATGTGAGTTGTCCTCTCCTCTAATTCACTAATCCTTTCTTATGCTTCTTCAAGTCTATTGCTGTAAGCCTCCATTGTTTTTTCCATCTCTTCTACTTTCAAATTTTCAAGTTCTTCTTTATGTTCACATGTCTTCTTTAAATCCTCCTTCAACTCACTGAGTTGATTTTGATGAGATTTTGCATGTCTGTTTGAACATCCGCATTTGTTACTTCAACTCCTGTATCTCATTTGAAATGTTGGTTTGTTCTTTGACTGCCATATCTTTGATTTTCCTAGTTTGACTTGTTATTTTTTCCTGGCATCTAGACATTTGATTTCCTAGTTTTCTGGAGATTGTTTTCTCTTTTACCTAGGGTTTTCTTGTGGCTTGTTCTGTCTCAATTCTTTGCTTTCTATTCAACTTATTCTAGACTCTAGTTTAGATAGAAAAAATAGAAAAACAACTGATCCAATTTTTTCAGTTTTTGTTTTTCTGTTTATTGACCTGTCTATATGGAGCCTTTTTTTTAGGAGGATCTCCTCAGATATTATTGCCCCCAGTCAGATTTTTCTAGACTAGTCAGGCCCACATCTAAGGAGAGAGTAGCCACTATGAAATTTCCTTGAGGTGAGATGCAGCAGGTTGTCAGACTTTCTATGAAACCTAGTCTCTTTGCTTTTCCTATCCTGCCCAGCATGTGGCACTTGTCTCCTTCAGCTTCCCACCAGTGCAAAGTGATTCTGTGCATTTAATTTCAGCAGCCTCTCCCTGCCAGGGGTGGGTTGATCAAGGCTGAGGTAGTAAAGGACTTTGATTGTTTCTGTTTTCCAGTCCCTGGGGCCTGTATTCTTTGAAGGATGGCCTCCACTTGAGGGGGCCCTGTCCCTCTCTTTTGTGGGGAGATATTCCCTTTAAGGAATTGCCCTTCCACCTGTTTATTTTGTCTCTCAGACATGCTTTAATTCTGCCCTCACCTGGGCAGTGCAGGAGCCTGAAATGCTTGCAATTTTATCTAATGAGCTGTTAAGAAGTTAAGAAAAAGGAAGCCTTTTCAAATCAGGACACCCGCTCTCCAGATTTGCCAATCAGTTGAGTGAGTTTATCTCTTCCTGGGCTCTTATGTGCCTCCTTTACTTGGGGTCCACCCCTTTTCCAGTATTTTGTGCTGTCCAACTCAGAAAGCCTCTGTTTTTTTTTTTCTCTATCATCCCATGCCCTCTCTGCCAAAGTAAAAATTTTCCTGGTTCTTAGTGCTACTTGAGGTTTATCTGTGCTCAGGGCCTGTTTTCAGCAGTCTGAATTTACTAATTAATTTTGCAATTGAAGCTTGGTTGAGCTAGCTCTTGCAACTAGTAAAGTCCTTTTCCTTTCCTCTTGGGAACCAGCCTGCCATGTCATGGGGTGGGGGGAATGTTGGCCTCCGTGGCTTGGGAGACTTACAATTCTGTGTGATACCTCAGTCATTCCACCCATATCAGACTGCTGTATGTGTTGTCTGTTCACTAATGTCCCCCCAGCAGTTGGTGCATACAATTCTTGGCTATTAACAGTTGTTCTGGAGGATGAACTAAATTCTACACCTCACTATGCCATCATTTTTCCCTACCTCTATTAATTCTTCCTTGAATGCTTGGTAGAGTTCACAAGTGACGCCATCTCGTCCTGGAACTTTATGGGGGTATCTTTTATATAACTAATTCAATCTCTTTACTTGTGATTGGTTTCACAAAGTCATCTATTTTTATCAAGTCCATGTTGGTTGCCATGCTTTAATACTAAGTTGTCATTTCTTCTACATTATGTAGTTTGCTAGTGTATAGATGCTCAAAGAATTCTCTCACTTTTTTATTTCAGCAGGTTCAGTATTTATGTCTCCTCCTATTTCTGATTTTATTTATTTACATCCTATGTCATTGTTTTCTTCTCATCCAAGCTAAGGGTCCATCAGTTTTATTGATTTTTTTCAACAACAAACATCTGTGTTTTTTTATTCTCTCTATTGTTTCCATGTTCTGAGTTTCATTTTTTTGTTGTTGTTGCTGTAATCGTTGTTATTTCTTTTCTTTGGGTTCAGTGTTTGTTTGTTTGTTTTGTCTTTTATTTCCTCCAGGTGAACGTTTAGTTCCTCAATTTTTGCTCTTTCTTGTTTTTAATATAGGCATTAAGGACAATAAATGTCCTTCTCAGTACCATTTTTCTGCATCCCATAAGTTTTGATATGTTTTGTTTTGTTTTCGTTTTCATTTGCCTTGAGATATTTATTGATTTTTCATGTATTTTATTCCTTGTTCCCATCTTGCTTGAAAGCTTGCTGTTTAGCCTCCATGTATTTGGATTTTCTGTCCTCTCACATGCTATTGATTTCTAACTTCATTCCATTATGATCTGATGAAGTGTTTTGTATAATTTCAATCTTTTTGAATGATTGAGAATGATCCATGAGCATTTGAGAAAAATGTGTATCCTGCTGTTGTGGGGTGTAATACTCTGTAAATATCTGTTAAGTCTAAGTCATTTGTTGTACTATTTAAAATCTCTGTTTCCTTATTGAGCCTCTGTTGGGATGTTGCATCCATTTATGAGATCAGTGAATTTAAGTCTCCACTATTATTGTGGAGGTGTCTACTTCTCTCTTCAGTATTGTCCACGTGAGCCTCAGATATTTTGGGTCACTCTAGCTCAGTGCATAAATATTTATGATTGCTATGTCTTCCTGATGAATTATCCTTTTTATTAACATATAGTGTTCTTCTCTGACTCTTTTAATTGTTTACATTTGAAGTCTGATTTGTCTGATATTAGTACAGATACCCCTGCTCTTTTCTGTTTATTGTTTGCATGAAGTATCTTTTTCCAACCTCTCACTTTGAACCTATTTTGTCCTTAGGACTAAGGTGAGTCTCTTGTAGTTAGCATATAAATGGGTCTGTTTTTAAATCCCACTGCCAGTCTGTGTCTTTTGAATGGGGGATTTAATCCATTTATATTTACAGTTATTACTGTTAAGGCAGTACCTTCTTCTACCATTTTGTCTTCTGAATTTTATATGTTATAACTTTTCTCTCTCTCTTTTTATCTTTACTGATAATCTTCATTTTCTGTACTCTTCTCCAAACTCTTGTCTCCTGTCTTATCTATCTGCCAGTAGCGCTCTCTTGTAGAGTGGGTCTTTTTTTCGCATTCTCAGTGTCTGTTTTCCTGAAAATATTTTTTAAAACTTTTTTATTGTATAGTATAACATACATACAAAGCAAAGAAAGAAAAAAGCAATAGTTTTCAAAGCACTCTTCATCAAGTAGTTACAGGACTGAGTTGGGCTACACATTCATTGAAGTAACCCCAGGAGTAGGTCCTACTTACAAAGGGTTCACACTCACAGGAATGGATTAATGGCTTGTTTAAAAGGATGTATGTCCCCTAGAAAAGCCATGTTTTAATCTAAATCCCATTTCATAAAAGGCAAAATAATCCCTATTCAATACTGTATGTTTGAAACTGTAATCAGCTCCCGGAGATGTGATTTAATCATGACTGGTTGTTAAACTGGATTAGGTGATGACATGTCTCCACCAATTTGGGCGGGTCTTGATAAGTTCTGTAGTCCTATAAAAGAGGAAACATTTTGGAGCAAAGGAGATTCAGAAAGAGCAGAGAATGCTGCAGCACCACGAAGCATAGGGTTCATGAGCCAGCGACCTTTGGAGATAAAGAAGAAAAGTGCCTCCTGGGGAGCTTCATGAAACCGGAAGCCAGGAGAAGAAGCTAGCAGACGATGCCATGTCTGCCATGTGCCTTTCCAGATGAGAGAGAAACTGTGACTGTGTTCACCACGTGCCTTCTCACTTGAGAGAGAAACCCTGAACTTCATCGACCCTCTTGAACCAAGGTATCTTTCCCTGGATGCCTTTGATGGGACATTTCTTTAGACTTGCTTTAATTGGGACATTTTCTCAGCTTAGAACTGTTAACTAGCAACTCATTAAATTCCCCCTTTTAAAAGCCATTCTGTTTCTGGTAAATTGCATTCTGGCATCTAGCAAACTAGAACAATCAACTTTAAGAATATATTTCTCTGTGGTTCATACAGTTTTCCAAACCAACACACTCAACTCTCTGAACCACAAAAAGACATGATCTTTCTACAGGCAACAGTCATTCATTCCATCACAATATCCCAAAAGCCTTAATTCATTTCAGTACAGGCTAAGTATAAAGTTTCATCACAATTGGAAATGGGCTTAATCTGGATGGGGCACAATTCCCTTTATCTGTGGACCTGTGAAACCTATTGAATAAGTATCTGCCTCCAATATACAAAGGATGAAAAGGCATAGGATAACCATTTACATTCCAGAAGAGAGAAATTGGAAGGAAAACAGGGTTCACAGGTCCCAAACATTTCCGAAACACAGCAGGAAACTCTCCATTAGATTTCAAGGTCTTAGAGTCCTTGAAGTTTTGTCTTCTGAGACTAATAGAGTGGCAGTTCTAACCCTTCCCTTTGCTTGCCCTGCTTTCCCCAAACATTGGTGTAAGAGTTCCAATATCTCTGAAACCAAGATAGAAATCAGGCTCTCCCTAAATGCAGGGATAGTGGTTCCACTCTCTCCAAGCATCAGGTGGCAGGCAGGCTCTTCATGAATGCTAGGGCAGAGACCCCACCATCTCTGAGCATTGGTGTGGCAGCACTCTTCCTGAACAATGGGATGAAAAACCTACTCCCTCCAAGCTCCAGGGCCAACCAACCCTTTCTGCATTCATGGGTGAGCCTGCACTCTTTACTGGAGATCCCTTTGGTCCAAACATCAGCTTCCATAGTTCTGTCTTTGAAATCATTCTTCCTTCAGTTTGTCCCTTCTATGTCCCTTTCATTTCAGGCTGGTAGTGGTTCTGTTCTCACAAATTATCCAAAGACCTTTTGGTTTGACATGTATATTACAGGGGTCCAAACCATCAGACTGTAGGACTTTTTTACAGATCTTTCCTGGATGACTGCACCTCCAATTATGATTGGCACTGAAATAACTGAAAGGATCCATGTTCAGTGAAAACCTCATAGAGATATATCAAGCAAATGGTGGGCTTAGTGATGTGTGGAATTTAGTTCATCCTCCAGAGCAGCTAGTAAATAGCCAGAAACAGTAAAGAACAACTTCTGGGGCTGCATCAGTTACCAGATGCACAGCATACACTGGTCTGGACCAGGTGGAATAGCTGAGATTTCACACAGAACTGTCAGTCCCCCAAGACAAAGAGACCGGCACCCCTTCCCCTTAGGCATGGAAGACTGGTTCCCCTCAGGAAGGAAACAGAATTTATTAGCAGCAAGGGCTTAGCTCAACCAAGGTCCAAATGTGGAATTAATAAACAAATCCTGCCTGCTGAAAATAGGCTCCCAACACACATAAACATGGAATAAGCACTAAAGGTACTAGGAGTTTGTCCCAGCAGAGAGCGGACAGGGCTGACAGAAAATAAAAAATAGAAGCTTCCTGACTCAGTCAGCACAAAATATTGCAAAAGGGCAGGACCCCAAGAAAAGGCAGCACATAGAGCCTGTAGATACACAGAGCCACGTACCAACTTAAACTCTTGGTTGAAAAGCCAGAGAAGTGAGGATCCTGCTCTGAAAAGGCTTTTTTTTTTTTTTTTTTTGCTTTTTTCTACTCCTTAACAGCCATTAGATAGACCTGGAAGCCTACTCAGGCTCCAGCACTGCCCTAGGCAAGGGCAGAATTGAGCTTCTCTGAGAGACAAAGTAACTAGTCAGGTGAAAGGAGTTAATTCCCTAAAGGGTGTATCTTCCCAAAGAGAAAGGTGGGGCCTAGCCCAAGTGGAATTCCTCCTTCAAGGAATTTAGGTTCCAGGGACTGGAAAACTGAAGCAATTAATGCCAACCTAGAACCTCACCTTGGTGTCAGCCACGTCCCCAGCAGGAAGAGTCTGCTGAAATTAAAGGCACCATATCACTTTACACTGCTGGGAAGCCATGGGCAGACAAGTGCCACATGCTGGGCAGGATAGGGAAAGCACAGATTCTAGAGGTTTCATAGGTAAATCTGACAACTTGATTGGTGTCACCCACAGGGAAAACTGATGCTGGAGATTCTTTCCTCCTGAGATGTGGTCTAGTCCTGTCTTGGAAAATCTGACTGGGGTCTATAATATCTGAAGAGACCCTCATTTAAAAAAAAGGCTCCATATAGGCAGGGCGAGAAGAAGCAAAACAAGAACTGAAAAATTCCGATTAGTTAAACAGAACCTATGCTAGAGGACTAGAATAAGTTGAACTGAATGTCAAAGAACAGATAGAGAACAAAGCCGTGCAGCAAGAAAATCTTAGGTAGAAGTGTAAAAACAACCTCCAGAACAAACTAATTAAGAAAATCAAATGCCTATACATCAGCAAAAAATAATGAGTCATACTAGAAAAATTGAAGATACAATCCAGTCAAAGAAGCAAACCAACAATTCAAAAGAGAGTTGAAATAACTAATTCAGGAAATATGAACAGACATAGAAAATCTCATCAAAAATCAAATCAACTAGTTGAGGGAGGATATAAAGAAGACATTGAGTGAACAAAAAGAAAACCTCGAAAGTTAGGGAAAAAAACAAATCACTGAATTTATGGGAATGAAAGGCACACTAGAAGAGATGAAAAAAAGAATCAAAACCTACACCAATAGATTTGAAGAGGAAGAAGAAAGGATTAGTGAACTAGAGGACTGGACATCTGAATCTGCCACACAAAATTAAATATAAAGAAAAAATGGAAAAATATGAGCAGGGTCTCATGGAATTGAATGAAAACAGGAAGTGAATATACATGTTGGGGGTGTCCCAGAAGGAGAAGAGAAGGGAAAGTAAGAGAAAGATTAATGGAAGAAATAATCACTAAAATTTTCCATCAAAATTGGTTTCTCTTGCTCATCTAATATTTTGGTTTTGCTTGGATTTGCATTGAAGATGTCCTTTGGGACTTGGTTTGTCAGTAATTCCCATCCAAACCTAGGCAAGGGGGCTAACTCAGTGGGCCCAGCCCTTTTCTGAAGCCTATTGGAGCCTGCCCAAGAAGCAGCTTGCCATTCTGCCCTTTCCCCCCATATTCCCAGCAGATTGTGCTCTTGGGCCCCTTCTTCCCTACAACCTTGCTTCTCCCTGACTAGGCAGGTTCCAGATCAAGTGAAAATCCAGTCAAGGCCACAGGCCCCAAGATATTCTGGAAGCCAAAGGCTCTTGGTGTTAGGGAAGGGCACAGTGCCCCACAGCAAAGACTCTGAGTTGTAAGCTCAGTGGGTCTGGCCTTTTCCAGACTCCTATGTGGAAAGTCTCTGGGCTGCAGGACTGAGAAATTCAACTTTAATAGCCAGCAGCTGGTCCAGGAGTGCTCTGCTTTTCACCAGCCATTAAAACTGACTTGAGGGTGGAGGAAGGACACCTGGCATTGCAAATGCTTTCTGCTCATGTAGGCAGTGAGCTCCCTGAGCCTCTGTGTATAAAGGATCAAGGCAGCAGGACCTGGAGTGTCTCTCATTGGCCAACTGTTAAATTGGCTCTTCCCCCTCTCTTCCTGAGGAGACAGCCCCCCAGTCTTCCCCAAGACCAGGAACCCACAATGGACTGCCTCATGGATGGGGGATAGGCACTGGGAACTGCAGCAGGGTCTCTGTATGTGGATAAAATGAGGCTACTGGCTCCTCAGTTCCCACATGAGAATGCTAGGCTGCAGGACTGAGAGAAAATGACTCTTCCACCTCTCTGAAGCAGGGCGTGCCACTTTTTGGCTGCCTGGTCCAGCCATTGTGCTGCAGTGTATCTTAGAGTTGGTCACAATTGAGTGCAATCATGCCAATTTCTCAGTCATAGGTTCTGTGCTTTTCTATCCAGGTTCTCCCTATGTAATGCAGACGTCTTTCTCTGGTCACCCAGACTCCTGAACTGCTGCTTTGGTCATAGTCTGCCTGTTCTTTCCTTGCTTTCTGGTGGAGGAATGAGTTCTGCCAGCCTGTTATGCCATCTTTCCCATTAATTGGGTTTTAATTGCACCATTTGTTCTTTCCACTAAGCCTGAAGATTGAGGGAGATAGGCATATAATGAAAATGTTGCAAAATAGACCAAATTTGTGTATTGTTTTTATAATTTCTTCTGTAAATGGGTTCCTCTGTCACTTTGAAGTTCCAAGGGAACTTCCCAATCTGGGATTATTTTTCCTAATAATACCTTTGCGACAGTGGCCCCAGTTGTCTACAGGGAAAAAGCTTTAGATTAATGGGAGCATGTTCAAATCATTGTTGAAACATATTTATAGCTTTGGGATGGAGGTCATTGAATAAAGTTCAATTGCCAAATTTCAAAAAGTCCATTAGTTAGGCAAAAATGTACAAGAGAGGTTTTCCTGGATCAGACTTGGGACAAAATGAACAATTGTGATGTATCCTCATAGCTATTCTAAGGCTGTTTTCCAGAAATATTTCTTTCCTCAGTTTACCATTTTATCAATATTCCTGTGAGGATTATTTTGAATAATTTCCAAAACCATTTTCTGGAAGTGTCATACTTTCAGCTGACAACTTGGCCAGGTGATGATGCCTTGTTGTTCTGTTGCTTAGAACTTAAATCATCAGCATGTGAATTTCACCTATGGCTGATTGCATCTGCAGTTGGCTAAGGGGAGCACCTTCTGCAATGGGTGAAACTTAAAAGAAGTCAGAAGAGAGAGAAACAGCTCAGCACAGCTTCAAGGAGCTCAGCACAGCATGGCAGAACCAGCTCAGACCTCAGCAGCTCAGACCCAGAGGTTTTGAGATGCAGAAAGGAATTGCCCAGAGGAAAGCTGTTTGAGCCGAGAAATCTGGTGGGAAGGCCAGCAGATTTCATTTTGTGCCTTCCCAAATTAGTAAATTTGTAACTAATAAATCCCCTTTATCAAAGTCATTTCATTTCTTCTGTATTGCATTCTGGCAGCCTTATCAAATTAAAACAGATTTTGGTACCGATGGAGTGGGGTGCTGTCACATTTGCAAATACCAAACATGTTGAAATGTTTTTAAATGGGTAGGGGGAGGACTCGGGAAGAATTGTGAGGCACTTGATAAGGAAAGTCTAGAGTTGCTTGGAAGAAACTGTTGGTAGAAATATGGACTCTAAAGGTACTTCTGTTGCAGATTGGAAGGAGAGTTACCCTTGTTTAAAAGTAGCAGAAAGTTTGGCAAAGTTAAAACCTGGAGCTGGATGGAAGGGAGAATTTTTTAATAAGTAGTAAAGTTTATCAGAATGAGAAGTTTATCAAGGAGAGAGAGTACACATTAAAGATGTTAATGCGGACATGCCCAGGGGAAGGACATGTCCTGAGTGGGTTAGGCTTTGCTGAATTTACCAAAGTCTTGTAGGCAGCAGGTTTCCATAGTAACTTTTGAGTACTAGGTTTCTTCTTTGTGCAGGTTGCCATGTTGGTGTTCGGGTACCAGGCGGGCATTTTCATTGTTTTAGGAGGATATAGTTAGCAGAATTCATCATTGCCACATACCTGAAATTTGTCTTTGGGCAGATGGTTAGCAATCTTTATGACCCTGTGCATCCTATCATTAACTAAGACTTTGCTTTGGGCCCAGAATTCTACAAGTTTTTATGGTTTGGGAAAGTTTCAATGGTTTGGGGGCTTTAGGAGATTTTTTTTGTTCCAGGATGTTTGCCACTGACATTTGTAGCTCTGTATTAGTTCCTTTGGAACTAGATAAGAAACAAGGTACTTGCAGTTGTCTGTTAACTCTTTCAGAGCTGAAGAGAAGACCAGGAATCACAGACTTGATGCCCTATTCTATCCTGCCTCAAATTCCCCCCCTTGAAAGAGTAGAACACCCTTAATCTTAAAGGTGCTGAGGGGCAAAGACCCATCTTCTAAAATTTCTTCCTGCTGTTTTAAGTGCAGTAGATGCTACCTGCAAAGGTGTAACACTCTTCCTCTATATTAATAAGGGTGGGGATAGGTTGGCCCTGGTCTGGAATGGCTTCATATTCACGGGGTGAGCATGGGTTTAGTGTGGAATGCTTGCAGTCTGTTGGAAACAAATTTGGCAAGTAGGTTAAATAATCATGGACCAAAGATAAGAATGACATGCAATGATGTGAATGAGCCTGTGGGACATTTGGTGAGGCAAAATAAGCCAGAAATAAGAGAGCAAATATTGTATGATCTCATTGAGAAAATACTTATAAGAAAACTGGGGCCTAGATTGTAAGCTCTTATAGCAGTCACATTTAGTCTGGGGTGGTAATTGTTTATTCTGGTTTGCTAGCTGCTGGAATGCAACACACCAGAGATAGACTGGTTTTCAATAAAAGGGGATTTAGTTAATGTATAGTTCTTCAGAGGAAAGGCAGCTAACTTTCGACTGAGGTTCTTTCTTACGTGGGAAGGCACAAGGCTATCTCTACTGGCCTTCTCTCCAGGCTTCAGGGTTCCAACAACTTTCCCAGGGGTGATTCCTTTCTGCATCTCCAAAGGCCTGGGCTGAGCTGCGAGTGCTGAGATGAGGTATGCTGAGCTGCCTTGGCTGTGCTACGTTGAGCTCTCTCATTTAAGCCAATTAAATCAAACATCATTTATTGCAGCAGGCACGCCTCTTAGCTGACTACAGATGTAATGAGCAACAGATGAGGTTTACGTATCATTAGTTCATGGCCACAGCAACAGAACTAGGCATGTTCACTTGACCAATTTGACACCTGAACCTAACTACCACATGTCCACCCCTTGTCAACTTGGCAACTATATGCATCACCTTAAATGATATTAAAGTGGCACAAATTCTCTTCTGGCTATGGACCTATGAATCTCAAAAACAAGTTATCTGGTGCCAATATGCAAAGGAGGGACAATCACAGGATCTATAGGGCGAGATTGGAAAGAAAACTTGCAGGGCAAACACCATTGGATTTCAAAGTCTGAAAGTCATTTATCCTTCAGCTTTAGAAAGTGGCAGTCCCACCCTTTCCAGTGGCCCACCTCTTTCCAAATTAACCTCAGGGAACATTGAGGAGACCACCTTTTTCTTGGCTCCACTCTCTCCAGGCATCGGGGTCACACCTGGGCTCTCTGCCATTTCTGAGGCACATGCTCAACCCCTCCATGTGGTGGCAGCCAGGCTCTCCCTAGCCCCCAAGGAGTGTGCTATACCTTTTCCAAGGCCTGAGGCTGCACAACTCTTCCACTGCAATAAAGTGGGAAACTCCTCCTCCCCCTTTAGGGTAAACTCACCCTCTCCATGTATATGGGTGGGTCCACTCTCCTGGAAGAGGTTTCTTGGCTTCAGACCCGAGCTTCCATGATTCTCACTCTGAAAACTCCAATTTGTCCCTTTTGAGACCCCCTTTGTCCAGATTGGCAGTGGTTCCATTTATACTAACAGTCTCTTCAAACACTCCAGAACTTCTCCATCACTCTCTTCACAGTTCCTCCAAAATCTTCCCCTCAGCCATCCAAAATACGATTCCAACATATCTGGTGTTTGCAAACTGCAGCAGCACCCCACTTATCCAGTACCAAATCTGTTCTGGTTTGCTGGCTGCTGGAATGCAACATACCAGAGACAGATTGGCTTTCAACAAAAGGGGGATTTATTTGGTTAACATATAGTTCTTCAGAAGAAAGGCAGCTAACTTTTGACTGAGGTTCTTTCTTACATGGGAAGGCACAAGGCTATCTCTGCTGGCCTTTCTCTCCAGGCCTCTGGGTTCCGACAACTTTTCCCAGGGTGATTCCTTTCTGCATCTCCAAAGGCCTGTGCTGAGCTGCCAGCGCCCAGATGAGGTATGCTGACCTGCCTTGGCTGTGCTACGTTGACCTCTCTCATTTAAGCACCAGCCAATTAAATCAAACATCATTCATTGCAGCACACACGTCTCTTAGCAGACTGCAGATGTAATCAGCAACAGATGAGGTTTACGTACCATTGGCTCATGTCCACAGCAACAGAACCAGGCACATTCACCTGGCCAAATTGATACCTAAACCTAACTACCACATTGCTATTTCTAGATTTTGAGGGCCTGTTTTATATATGTATAACCTGGTATTTAGAGATAAGAAGGAAGCCAATCAGGTTGGGATTAAGGAAATTCAGAATACAGAGGTAAGAAAGACATTCCCTGTATTTTCAAACTTCATCTACTCTTTGAGATCAAAGGAAGAAGTTTTATTATGTCTAAAATCTAGGTTTTTCTGTATCACATAGCAATCTAACTCAATCTGTCTTGATAGATCATTTAAACAATCTAAACACAGGGAACCCAGAATAAGAATGAGAGCCTTTAATCCTGTATAGCTTAATGTAATGCCTGGATGTATCTCAGAGCATATTAAGCAGATAATAAAAAAAATTTTGGCAAAGTCCCTTGAGGGATGGGAGAAAAACTATGGAATTATTAAACTGTACCACCGAGGAAACTCCAGATACTGTGCCAATCAATAGCTCAAGCACTTGATCTTGAGGCTTGCTCTTGCGAAGCTTATGTATGTAGTGGAGAAACTAAGCCTACTTATAGGTATGCCTAAGAGTCACCTCTAGAAGACATCTTTTTTGGTCAGATGTGGAATTTCTCTCTCTAGGCCCAACTCTGCAGGTGAAACCATTGCTCTCCCCACTATGTGGAACATGACATCCAGGGAGGAAAATCTCCCTGGCAGCATGGGAGATGACCCCACGGATGAGACTGGCCCTGGCACTATAGGCTCAACAATGCCATCCTGACATAAAAGGGGGAAAGAAGTGTAACAAATAAGGTATCAGTGGCTGAAGGAGTTCAAGTTGAGTCAAGAGGCTACACTGGAAGTCACTAGTACGCGTGCTTCAGTTAGACATTGCTACCTATCACAAACTTGCCAAACCCGAACCAAAACCAATCCTGCCAATCCTAAAGAATATCTTGGGTATTATATAAGATTCTACAAAGCTTCCATGCACCTTGATAACTCTCCCAAATCTACAACCTCCAGATGGGTCCCTGGACCAGATAAGTTGTGAAATGCAGAGGGGCCAGCCTCTCCAGAACATGAGTTAGTTCCATCCCTCTATCCCATATTATCGACAGCCTCTTCCAACATGAAAATTTAGAATGGCCATAGTCCAAATATCCCTAAAGAAAGATCAAAGATGATCATGGAGTTATATGGAGAAGGTCGGGTTTAACAAATGAGTATGATTGCTGAATCACTATGCTGATATTTCTTTTAGCCTCAAGTACCTTAGAGCAGCTAGAAATAAAGAAATATTGTGGAATTATAACCCATACCAAACTCTGAAATCTGTTCTATAACTAATTGTTGCAATGTACTTTGAAATTCATTGCTTTTATGTATATGTGTTATTTAAAGAGAAGGAGGAGTCTAATAGAGAAGATGGGATTTAACAAATGAGTATGAGTGCTGAATCATTACGTTGATATTTCTGTTGGTCTCCAATGTCTTGGAGAAGCTGGAAAAAAAAAAAATCATGGAACTGTAACCCATACCAAACTTTAAAATCTGTTCTATAACTACTTGTTAAAATGTACTTGGAAATTTATTTGCTCTTTTGCATATATGTTATATTTCATAATAAAAATAAAATGTTAAAAAAAATAAGAATGAGAAGGAAAGGAATTAAGGGGCCTAGAAAAGGGAGGCTCCAAGTAGCTAGATCAGGTAGATGAGGAAAAGGGTACCAGTCGCTTCTAGCATTGTTCTTAGTTTGTTGGGATTGTTCCCAAAGACCCGTATGTTTTCTTGAATTTTACCTGAGTGGTTGACATAAAAGCAGTACACTTCTTGTATGAAAAGGCAAGTTGCTCCCTGTGCTGTGGCAAGTGCATCTAGGGCTCCTCTGTTTCAGAGCGCCACCGCTGACAGGGATTCTGTCTGGACCTGGAGGAGGCTGAGAGTTCATGCAGTGGATCCAACACTATGTATGAGCTTTAAGGAGAGGGCGTGGTGGAATTGGCGGCTGGTCCAAGTCCTCCTACCCCGAGTCCAGTGGCTGCAAGTGTGGAGCCGAGTAAATGAGGGATTAGGAGAGGTAATGCATGTGTTGGTTGGGAGAACACTGTAAAGGAAGGAAGAGGAACTGGGTTAGAGTCTGGTAATTAGATAATTCTGGGCTATCGTAGGCTCAAGTACCAAAGCCAGTCCAATTACGGCATAAAGTTAGGTAGATATTAGTTCCGTAGAGAAAGAATAATCCTTCATCAGCTTTGAGGGTGACATTAAAGCATATGGTAGCTAGATGCCTGCAGATTGAAATAATATAGCAGATTGGATGCCCCAGATTGATTTGGGTTATTCCACAGATATTTTTTCCTTTATCTGTCTCAGGGGTGTGAACGCTTATTTTGGAAAGACTCATTCAAATGGCAGTTAAGGGTGATAGAAGAGGTGATGGTGCTTCTGAGTGTTCATAAAAAAGAATGCCAGGAGGCTTTTTATTTTTGCCAGATCATATTTATGAAGGGACCTGTTACTTTGGGGTCTACTTCACAGCATTCTTCCTGTTGAGTAGTAGCTTTTAGGAAAAACTTAGGACTTGGACTGTTTAGGCAGAATTGGGTTCCATCCTGACAGTTAATTAAGGATTGGTCTAAGAATATAGTGGCTGCTTCATCTAATTTAGCAGTAAGGAAATAGTTGGTGGTGGTGTAGGAAGCAGGGTGTTCTACTCTGGAGATTCTTCAGGCTTGACTTTTAGGGCTTGGGTTGTTACCTTGAGGGCCCAAGTTCATCCATTTGGGTTGATGAAAAGAAAGGATTTGCACAACTAAGGTGGTATTTCACCTAAGTATGGATCTAAGTATTGGTGAAGTCTGATTTTTATGCGAAAAGGAAAAGTTGTATTAGGAGCTGTTATTACTTTGGAGTATATAGCACCTGTAACAGGAGATGTGGTAGGTTGATGAGCTTTGAGTTGGTTTAAAAGATAAGAGAGTGCTTCTGGGAAGGAATCTAGAGGGTCTCTTGAATGAGACCAACGTTCTGTGTGTTGCAGGGTTGGAGAAACGGAAAGGCTTGCTGTTCCCCAATATATACTGTTGACTGGCCAAAGTATAGTGGATTTAGAATTTTTAGGACACAACCAACAAAGAGACAGATTGAGGTGATGGGTAGTGTAACTGAAGATGCCTTTTAGGTGATGTTCAGTTAGAATTTGGGGTGAAAGGAATAGTAGGGCACTAAAGAGAGATAGGGAGTTCATTGCACTTAGCGCTGCTTCTTTAATAGGAGGTTTAATCCATTTAATGGCTGACAGCTGTAGGATTCTTTCTGGTTAGGAGGTTCTGCTGGATCCTGGCTGGGGAGATTGACCCTGGACAGGTGAATCCAACTGAAGAGTCCACAGATTTTAACTGCTGCCACATCTAGAGACACCCAGGGCTCCATGATTTCAATATTCTTCAGTGAGATCAGGAAGCCATTGGCTCCAGGCCCCTTTAGTCCTTGCCAGGGGCAGCCAATAGGGATTTTGGAGGTCCTTGGGGCCTCAGTGCACTCTCAGACACAGTGTTTTGCCTTCCTGCATCATGGACAGGGCTCTGGCGGCTCTCCTCATCTCAGGGCTCCTTTTATCTTTGGGGGCACTCCCACTTCCAGTGCCCCAACTCTCCACATCGATGACAGGTCCCTGGTGGCTTCTACCCTAAATGGCCCTGAGGTGGCTGCTTACCATTCATAGTGAAAGCTATGAGCCTCACCTTATTCCAGTCTGTCCTTGTTCTCTCTTCCTCTGCGGGGATGTCTTATGTGGAGGATGCTGCTCTCCTGGGATATTTTGAAATCACTCCTGGTGGGCAATGGTGCCAACTGAGCCCTGATCCAGGTTTGACAGTCTCAAAACTAAAAGAATTTAGAGATGAGGGGGCCAGTAGGAATAAGTAGTAAAGGTTATTAGAAAAAGAAGTTTATTAAAGAGAGAAAGTACATGCTAAAGAGGTTAACACAGATGTGTCTCAGGGAGGGACACAACTAGAAGGAAGGATTTAAATATGATGAACTGATATTCTTGGCTGAGGAGATTTCCAAGCTAAATATGCAGGGTGCAGCCTGGTTCCTCCTTGCAGCTTATAGTAAAATGCGACAGAAAGGGATAGGCTAAGGACTGAACTTTTGGGTGCAAAGAAACCAGAAATTTGTGATCTGGAAAATTCTGGGCCTCCAGACAGAGAGACTCCAGAGAAGAGTGCCCCATGTGAGGATTTGACCAAACATAGAACCAGTCAGCCATTACAAGACAGGCCAGGATTGGAGATGATTTATCTAGAAAGGATTTGTGGAAAGACGCCTATTGTCTGCTGGCTGCAATCCCTGAGTGTTGCCTGCCAGGTCAACAAAGTATTTGTGAGAACTGTATAAACAAAACCACAGCCAGCCTGGACTAAAAGAGACAAAAAAGGACAGACTGAAGGAAGAATGGTCTCAGGGGCAGAACCATAGAAGTTAAGGTCTGAAGCCAAGAAACATCTGGCCAAGAGAATGGATCCACATGCACGTGTGGAGGTGGTAAGTTTGCCCTGGAGGAAGAGGGCAGGTCTTCTCCCTCAGTGTTCAGGAAGAGTTCTTGTGCCCCAGGCCTTGGATGGATCACATTCCCTGGGGACTGAATGGTTTAAGCACGTGCCCTGGACATGGCAGAGAATTCAGGTGCCACCCAGATGCCTGAGGAGGGTGGGGCTGAGAAAAAGATGATCTCCCCAAAGTTCCCCAATGTTGCAACCTTCATCTCAATGTTTGAAGAGAACAGGGCCATTGCATAGGCCTGTAACTGACTTTGATGAGATTTTGTACTTGTGAATGACTTTGATGAGATTTTATACTATTTTTGAGACAGCATTGTGTTTGTGTTGTTACTGAAATGGTTTAAGGCTTTTGTTATAGTGTGATGAAATGCATATATTTTGTATAAGGAAACATTTAGTGCATTATATACAAGACAGATGAGCATTGTTAGGCAAATAAAATATGTCTGTTACTGTTTTCTCTTTAGAGATTATGAATATGTCTCTTATTGTTTTCTATTTAGAGATTAAGTATGATTTAAGATGATGTGTATAACTGCCAAGTTGACAAGGGGTGGACACTGTAGTGGTTCAGTTCAGGTGTCAACTTGGTCAGATGATGGTGCTCAGTTGTTCAGTTGCTGTGGGCATTAAATCATCAGCATGTGAAATTCATCCATGGTTGATTATGTCTGTGGTTTGCTAAGGGGAGTGCCTTATGCAATGAGTGAGGCTAAAAAGGAAAACTCAGAAAGAAACAGCTCAGTACAACTCCAAGGAACTCAGCACAGCCCAATGCAAACAGCTCAGGCCTCAGCAGCTCAGAGCTCAGTATCTCTGAACCAGATGTTTGGTGATGCAGAAATGAATTGCCTAGTAGAAAGCTGTTTGAACACGGAAGCCAGGAGGAAGGCCAGCAGATGTTGCCCTGTGCCTTCCCAAATTAGTAAATTTGTGACTAAATAAGTCCTCTTTATAAAAGCCATTACATTTTTGGTGCATTGTATTCTGGTAACCCTATCAAACTAAAACAGGAGGCAAGTAGGGAGGACTGGTATACCATTAGGGTTAAATCTCAATTTGGAATTTAATGGAGTATGGTCTGCAGGTTTTCAGAATTGTTTGGGTCCAGTGACCCCTATTTTCCTCATTTGGGATATAGTAATTTACAGGCAATCCCATTTTTTAAATCAGTTCATTCTAAAAGATTTTTCGGTCACAGCAATGGCCCTCATGCAAAGGAAAAATGCCCTGGCCGTGGTATCCAATTGATGGATATGATATGATGGATAGGCTATGATATCCTAGAGGCTTATGTTGGTTTTTATGTTTTTGTGTAAGGAATCCTTCTCATTACTGGACAAAAGAAAAAAGGATAATTTGTAATTAAGGTGTCCCAGAACAGGTGTTCTGAGTAGGGCAAGGGGCTGTGTATAGGACAGTATTCCACTGAACTGTGAGGGGTATGACAGACCAAAGGATCACTTGGAAAAGTCCAGCTTGGTGAGTAAGATAGAGCATTCATTAGGGGCTTACATTGGGTCCTCATTCTTGTAGGTGCTTAGAGAGACAGCAGTTCCTTGCTATAATGGTCCACAATGACCAGAAGGGAAGGCAATGTTTTATCTTGGGTATGGACAAAGAAGGCACAGGGCCAAGAGAATGCATGTGCATAGTTGCTGACAAAATGAACTTTTTCTCAATGTTTGTCCTCTGGACACAATTTTCCACGAAGTTAACTTCGGGGAATATGACAAAGGCACTGAACTGAAAGAGTATCTGAAGGATAATTGCTGAAGAAGTTGAAAGAGTTGGGATATGTTGGAAAATGCAAAAACAATACTATGTTACAGCAGGAGTGCTGAGCAAAGCATGCTTATTTACTTAAAGGAATTTTGACTATTTTCATCCCAAATAAGGGGCACAGTTGGTTTACAGTTAAACAAGGCATATAAAGGTTGAGCATCAAATAGAAATTACTAATCTAATTTCTATAATAGCCGGTAAGGCCTAAAAATCTTTAGTTGACATTTGGTCTTGGGAAGAGGGAAATTTGGGAAGTTTTGGATTTGGCCAAGGTATATGAGGAGACCCTGGGGGCAGTTATAGGTGGAAAAGAATAGAAAGAATGTGACTAAATTAGTTGGAATGGTATCTAATAGAGGGTAGTGTTTGAATTTTATTTTATTAACTGAAAAGACAAGAATAGGACTTGTATTTGGTTTGAAACTCTTATGTACCCCCAAAAGACATGTTCTTCTATTCCAATCTGGTGGATGCACACCTAGTGTGGGTGGGAATTTTGATTAAGTTGTTTCCATGGATATGAGACCCCACCCCTTAAAGGTGGGTCCTAATCCACATACTGGGGTCCTTTAAGAGGAAGACATTTTGGAGAAAGCACAGATGCTTGGAAAGCCAACACAGAGAGCAGAGAGATGAAACCACATAGACATTTGGAGATCCTAAACTAAGAGAGGAAACTGAGATCCTTTCCTGGAAAACCTATGTGAGAACCCACAGACAATTAGAGAGAAAGCCACTGGAAACAGGAGCTGAGAGAGCCGTTTGAAACTGGAAGCTGAGAGAGAGGGCCAGCAGATGTCATCATGTGCCTTCCCGTGACAGACAAACCCAGATGCAATTGGGCTTTCTTCAGTGAAGGTATCCTCTTGTTTACTTCTTAATTTGGACATTTTCATGGCCTTAGAACTGTAAATTTGTAACCAAAAAGAAGGGAAAAAATCTATTGTGATGATAAAAATTATATAAGTCCTTCTAGCCTCCTATATTCTGGAGCAGCTAGAAGGAAAAAATCTGAGAGGATCATGACAAACTCTGGGGTATGTCCTGGACTACTTGTTGAAGAGTGCTTTGAAAACCACTGCTTTTTATTTCTTTGCTTTGTATATATGTTATACTATACAATAAAAAAGTTTTTAAAAATCTGCTTTGCCAAAGCCAATCCATTTCTGGTATACTGCATTCTGCACCCTTAGCAAACTGAATCAGATTTTGGTATCAGGGAAGTGGGGTGCTGCAAGATGCAAATACAAAAACTGCTGGAATGGCTTTATAAATAGGTAAAGGGAAGATTCTGGAAGAATTGTGAGATACTTGAAAAAAAAGGCTTACAACTCTTTGAAGCGACTGTTGGTAGAAATATGAACTCTAAAGATGCTTCCAATGAGGCATTAGAGAGAAATGATAAATGTATCACTGCAAACTGGAAGGAAGGTGACTCCTGTTTTAAACTGGCAGAGAATTTGACAAAATTGAGTCCTGGTGTTGGTTGGAAGGTAGAATTTGAAAGCAGTAAACTGGGGTATTTATCTGAAGAGATTTCTAATCGAAATATAGAAAATGCCAGCCTTGCTTCTCCTTGCAGCTTATAGTAAAGTGGGACAGGAAAGGAATAAGTTGAGAACTGAACTCTTGGGTATAAAGAAACCAGAAATTGATGGTCTGGAAAATCCTGGACTTCCAGAAAATGAGATCTCAGGTGCTAGTGCCCCACATGAGGAATTAACCAACATGGAAGCAGTTAAACCATATCAGGACAAGTCAGGATTAGAGATGGAGTCATACATAAAGGATTTGTGGAAAGTCCTGTTGTCTGATGGTTATGATCCCTGTGTATTGCATGGTAAACCGATAGGAGTGTTGCAGGGTCTGTATGAACAGAATCACTGCCAGTCTGGACTCAAAGGGACAGAAAATGGACAAATTGAAGGAAAAATGACTTCAGAGGCAGAATTATGGAAGATAAGGCCTGGAACCAGGAAATATTGGACCAGAAAAATGAATTCATCCAAGCATGTGGACAGTGTATACTTCCCTGATGGTAGAGGGCCAGACTTCCTCCCTGATGTTGAAGAAGAGTTTTCCTACCTCTGGCCTTGGAGAGGGTGGAGCACATTCTCTGGGTGGGCCAGTTTGAAAGTATTATGTACCCCAGAAAAGCCATGTTTTAATCCTGATTTGATCTTGTGGAGGCAGCCATTTCTTTTAATCTTAATTCAATACTGTAGGGTGGAAATGTTTGATTAGATTATCTCCATGAAGATGTGACACACCCAATTGTGGGTGTGACCTTTTGATTAGATGGAAATGTGACTACTGGAATCCTTTAAAAGAGGAAATATTTGGAGAGAGACAGAAATGACAAAAACTCCAGAGCCAACAGAGAGAAAGCTGATGTAGATGCCGACATTTGGAGAACAGAGACATGGATGTTTGAAGATGCTTCAACACCAGCAGACATTGCCATGATATGTTAAACAAGCCAGAACCTGGAGAGAGCCAAGGAAAGTCAAAAGATGAAAGCCAGCACTGGAGAAGCAAAGTGAGGAACTCCCACAGGAACAGAGGCTTAAGCAATGCATCCCAAGAGCAAGAGACCAACAGATGTCAGCCATGTGACTACCCAGCTGACAGAGGTATTCCTGACCCATTGACCTTCTTGAATTAAGGTATCTTTTCCCTGAATGCCTTAGTTTGGAGATTTTTATAGGCTTAGAACTGTAAACTTGTAACTTAATAAATTCCTTTTATAAAAGTCATTCCAATTCAGGTGTATTGCATTCCAGCAGCTTACAAACTAAAACACTGGGTATTGGTGAGGACTTGGCTGCCACCATACTGTTCTGAAGGGGTTGAGCCTGTGTCCCGGATGTAGCAGAGAGTCTAGGTGCCACCCAGATAGTTGAGGAGGGTGGAGCCAAGAACAAGGTGGTCTCCACAATATTTGCATGTTTAAACCCTCATCCTAGTGTTTGGAGAAGGGCCACCTTGTAAACCCTTGGAAGGGGTGGGACTGCTGTTTTCTCAAGCTCCGAAGAGAATGCATCATTCTATAAATCATTCATTGACCTTAAAATCTAACGGAGTTTGCCCTGCTGGTTTTTGGAACTGTTTGGGTTCGGTGACCTTTCCTTTCAATTTCTTCCTATGGAAATGAATATGTTGGTCCTATGACTGTCCCTCCTTTGTATATTGGAAGCAGAAAACTTTCCTAAGTTCCACAGGTTTACAGCCTGAGGAGAATTTTGTCTTAGGATAGATCACATCTGCAACTGATTTTGATGACTGTGTATTGTATTTGTATTGTTACTGAGATGGTGTAAGGCATTTGTGATATTGTGATGGAATTAATGTATTTTGTATATGGAAAGAACATGTCTTTTGGAGGTCCATAGGGTGGAATGTGCTGGTTTGAAACTGTTATGTACCCCCAAAAGCCATGTTCTTCTAATCCAATCTTGTGGGTGCAGACATTTTGTGGGTGGGACTTTTGATTAGGTTGTTTCCATGGAGATAAGGCCCCACCCATTCAAGATAGGTCTTAACCCACTTACTGGATAAAAAAAGCACAGATGCTTGGAAAGCCAACACAGAGAGTAGAAAGATGAAACCAGACACAGATGTTTGGAGATACTAAGCTAAGAGATGAAACTGAGAGGCTTTCTCACTTGGCCCCGGAGAAGCTAAGTGAGGACCCATAGATGCCTAGGGAGGAAGCCACTGGAAACAGAAACTGAGAGAGCTATTTGAAACCAGAAGCCAGGAGAGAGGGCTAGCAGTTGATGCCATGAGCCTTCCCCTGTGATGAAAACGTCTTTTCTTGATTGAAGGTATCCTCTTGTTGATGCCTTAATTTAGATATTTTCATGGCCTCAGAACTATAAGTTTCTAATGAATAAATCCCCTTTGTCAAAGCCAATCAATTTCTGGTATATTGCATTCTGCCAGCTTAAGCAAACCGAAACAGGACATAAATCCTTATGCTGTCTTGAATCTATTTCTAAAGGTACAAATTAATTTCCCCCTTTTGGGAGAAATTTATGTGTGCTTTGAATAATCCAAGGAAATGTCTTCCCAGAAGGTAAATTGGGGTAGAGGAGACTAATAAGAATTGATGATTGTCTTATAAAGGTCCTAATTTAAAGAGAATTGGGAAGGACTTAAAAGCCGTCATGGATTTGTTGGAGACTCCCACCATTTGAATTGTTTCTGTACTCTGGGGAAGAGGGTTAATGAGGGTGGTGGGATTGAAGATAGAGAAGGTGGCCATAGTATTTATTAGAGCCTGTAGCACTCATTTCCAATTATTTCCAATGATCACATCTATTTTGCTTAAAGATTCTACTTGGACAAAAGGAAAGATTTTGCAATTTCTCAGGGCAGCCACAGTAGTTACATTGAAAGACACTTTGCTTTTTATAGCCCTAAGAGCATTAAGGTGTTGCTGCCGTTTTGGGGAAGTTTTGAACAGTCTCTTTTCCAATATCCAGGTTACATACCAAGTATGCAATGCCTCCAGCAAGGATGTTCCTCAAAACCCTAAGGACATTTGGACATGATAAAGAAACCAAACAATGAAGAACCCCATTAACTATCTCACCTGAAGGACAATTAGAGTACCCAAAACAGCTGCCAACCACAACTTGTGTAATTTTTTTTCTTTCTTTCTGATTTCATTTATGTCCCCAGCCCTCCTCCCTCTATCATTCTCACATGCAGCTTCATTCAGTGTTTTAACATAATTATATTACAGTTAGGTAGTATTGTGCTGTCCATTTCTGAGTTTTTGTATTCAATCCTGTTGCACAGTCTGTATCCCTTCAGCTCCAATTACCCAATATCTTACCCTATTTCTATCTCCTGATGGTCTCTGTTATCAAAGAAATATTCCAAGTTTATTCACTAATGTCAGTACATATCAGTGAGACCATACAGTATTTGTCCTTTAGTTTTTGGCTAGTCTCACTCAGCATAATGATCTCAAGGTCCATCCATGTTGTTACATAAGTTTATTCTGTCTTAAAGCTGCATAATATTCCATTGTATGTATATACCACAGTTTGTTTAGCCACTCGTCTGTTGATGGACATTTTGGCTGTTTCCATCTCCTTGCAATTGTAAATAATGCTGCTATAAACATTGGTGTGCACATGTCCGTTTGTGTCTTTGCCCTTATGTCCTCTGAGTAGATACCTAGCAATGGTATTGCTGGGTCATATGGCAATTCTATATTCAGCTTTTTGAGGAACCGCCAAACTGCCTTCTACAGTGGTTGCACCATTTGACATTCCCACCCACAGTGAGTAAGTGTGCCTCTTTCTCCACATCCTCTCCAGCACTTGTCATTTTCTGTTTTGTTGAGAATGGCCATTCTGGTGGGTGTGAGATGATATCTCATTGTGGTTTTGATTTGCATTTCTCTAATAGCCAGGGACGTTGAGCATCTCTTCATGTGCCTTTTGGCCATTTGTATTTCCTCTCCTGAGAAGTGTCTGTTCAAGTCTTTTTCCCATTTTGTAATTGGATTGGCTGTCTTTTTGTTGTTGAGTTGAATAATCTCTTTATAAATTCTGGATACTAGACCTTTATCTGATGTGTCATTTCCAAATATTGTCTCCCATTGTGTAGGCTGTCTTTTTACTTTCTTGAAGTTCTTTGATGTGCAAAAGTGTTTAACTTTGAGGAGTTTCCATTTCTTTCTTTCTTCAGTGCTCTTGCTTTGGGTGTAAGGTCTATAAAACCACCTCCAAGTATAAGATTTAAAAGATATTTCCCTACATTTTCTTCTAACTTTTTTATGGTCTTAGACCTAATGTTTAGGTCTTTGATCCATTTTGAGTTAACTTTTGTATAGGGTGTGAGATATGGGTCCTCTTTCATTCTTTTGCATATGGATATCCAGTTCTCTAGGCACCTTATTGAAGAGACTGTTCTGTCCCAGGTAAGTTGACTTGACTGCCTTATCAAAGATGAAATGTCCATAGATGAGAGGGTCTATATCTGAACACTCTATTCGATTCCATTGGTCAATATATCTATCTTTATGCCAGTACCATGCTGTTTTGACCACTGTGGCTTCATAATATGCCTTAAAGTCCGGCAGTGTGAGACCTCCAGCTTCATTTTTTTTTCCTCAAGATACTTTTAGCAATTCGGGGTACCCTGCACTTCCAGATAAATTTATTGGTTTTTCTATTTCTGAAAAGTAAGTTGTTGGGATTTTGATTGGTATTGTGTTAAATCTGTAAATCAATTTAGGTAGAATTGACATCTTAACTATATTTAGTCTTCCAATCCATGAACACTGTATGCCCTGCCATCTATTTAGGTCTTCTGTGATTTCTTTTAACAGTTTCTTGTAGTTTTCTTTGTATAGGTCTTTTGTCTCTTTACTTAAATTTATTCCTAAGTATTTTATTCTTTTAGTTGCAATTGTAAATGGAATTTGTTTCTTGATTTCCCCCCAGATTGTTCATTACTAGTGTATAGAAACACTACCGATTTTTGAATGTTGATCTTGTAACCTGCCACTTTGCTGTACTCGTTTATTAGCTCTAGTAATTTTTGCTGTGGATTTTTCAGGGTTTTCGACATATAGTATCATATCACCTGCAAACAGTGATAGTTTTACTTCTTCCTTTCCAATTCTGATGCCTGGTATTTCTTTTTCTTGTCTAATTGCTCTGGCTAGAACTTCCAACACGATGTTGAATAACAGTGGTGATAGTGGACATCCTTGTCTTGTTCCTGATCTTAGGCGGAAAGTTTTCCGTTTTTCCCCATTGAGGATGATATTAGCTGTGGGTTTTTCATATATTCCCTCTATCATTTTAAGGAAGTTCCCTTGTATTCCTATCCTTTGAAGTGTTTTCAACAGGAAAGGAGGTTGAATTTTGTCAAATGCCTTCTCTGCATCAATTGAGATATCATGTGATTTTTCTGCTTTGATTTGTTGATGTGGTGTATTACATTAATTGATTTTCTTATGTTGAACCATCCTTGCATACCTGGGATGAATCCTACTTGGTCCTGATGTATAATTCTTTTAATGTGTTGCTGGATTCGATTTGCTAGAATTTTGTTCAGGATTTTCACATCCATATTCATTAGAGAAATTGGTCTGTAGTTTTCTTTTTTTGTAATATCTTTACCTGGTTTTGGTATGAGGGTGAAGTTGGCTTCATAGAATGAATTAGGTAGCTTTCCCTCCACTTCAATTTTTTTGAAGAGTTTGAGCAGGGTTGGTACTAATTCTTTCTGGAATGTTTGGTAGAATTCACATGTGAAGCCGTCTGGTCCTGGACTTTTCTTTTTGGGAAGCTTTTTAATGACTGATTTAATTTTTTACTTGTGATTGGTTTGTTGAGGTCATCTATTTCTTCTTGAGTCAAAGTTGGTTGTACATACCTTTCTAGGAAGTTGTCCATTTCATCTACGTTGTTGTATTTATTAGCATAAAATTGTTCATAGTATCCTGTTATTACCTCCTTTATTTCTGTGGGGTCAGTGGTTATGTCTCCTCTTCCATTTCTGATCTTATTTATTTGCATCCTCTCTCTTCTTCTTTTTGTTAATCTTGCTAAGGGCCCATCAATTTTATTGATTTTCTCATAGAACCAATTTGTGTTTTTATTGATTTTCTCAATTGTTTTCATGTTCTCAGTTTCATTTATTTCTGCTCTAATCTTTATTATTCCTTTCCTTTTGCTTGTTTTGGGGTTAATTTGCTGTTCTTTCTCCAGTTCTTCCAAGTGGACAGTTAATTCCTGTATTTTTGCCATTTCTTCTTTTTTGATATAGGCATTTAGGGCAATAAATTTCCCTCTTAGCACTGCCTTTGCTGCATCCCATAAGTTTTTTTTTATTAATTAAAAAAAATTAACTAACACAACATTAGAAATCAATCCATTCTACATATGCAATCAGTAATTCTTAATATCATCACATAGGTGTATGGTCATCATTTCTCAGTACATATGCATCGATTTAGAGAAAGAAATAGCACGACAACAGAAAAAGAAATAAAGTGATAACACAGAGAAAACACAAATAAAAATAAAAAGTACAAAAATATATAAGAGAAAGAAAAAAAAAACGAAAAAAAACTATAGATCAGATGCAACTTCATTCAGCGTTCCAACATAATTACATTACAGTTAGGCAGTATTGTGCTGACCATTTTTTTTTTTTTTTTAGACATCATACCATTCTACATATGCAATCAGTAATTCTTAACATCATCACATAGATGCATGATCATCGTTTCTTAGTACATTTGCATCAGTTTAGAGGAACTAGCAGTATAACAGAAAAAAATATAGAATGTTAATATAGAGAAAAAAGAATAAAAGTAATAATAAGAAGAACAAAACAAACAAAACAAAACAAAACAAGAACCTATCGCTCGGATGCAGCTTCGTTCAGTATTTTAACATGATTACTTTACAATTAGGTATTATTGTGCTGTCCATTTTTGAGTTTTTGTATCTAGTTCTATTGCACAATCTGTATTCCATCAGCTCCAATTACCCATTATCTTTCCCTGTTTCTAACTCCTGCTGAACTCTGTTACCATTGACATATTCCAAGTTTATTCTCGAGTGTCGATTCACATCATTGGGACCATACAGTATTTGTCTTTTAGTTTTTGGCTAGACTCACTCAGTATAATGTTCTCTAGGTCCATCCATGTTATTACATGCTTCATAAGTTTATCCTGCCTTAAAGCTGCATAATATTCCATCGTATGTATATACCACAGTTTGTTTAGCCACTCGTCTGTTGATGGACATTTTGGCTGTTTCCATCTCTTTGCAATTGTAAATAACGCTGCTATAAACATTGGTGTCCAAATGTCTGTTTGAGTTTTTGCCCTTAATTCCTTTGAGTAGATTCCCAGCAACGGTATTGCTGGGTCGTATGGCAATTCTATATTCAGCTTTTTGAGGAACCGCCAAACTGCTTTCCACAGTGGTTGCACCATTTGGCATTCCCACCAACAGTGGATAAGTGTGCCTCTTTCACCGCATCCTCTCCAGCACTTGTCATTTTCTGTTTTGTTGATAATGGCCATTCTGGTGGGTGTGAGATGATATCTCATTGTGGTTTTGATTTGCATTTCTCTAATGGCCAGGGACATTGAGCATCTCTTCATGTGTCTTTTGGCCGTTTGTATTTCCTCCTCTGAGAGGCGTCTATTCAAGTCTTTTTCCCATTTTGTAATTGGGTTGGCTATCTTTTTGTTGTTGAGTTGAACAATCTCATTATAAATTCTGGATACTAGACCTTTATCTGATATGTCGTTTCCAAATATTGATTCCCATTGTGTAGGCTGTCTTTCTACTTTCTTGATGAAGTTCTTTGATGCACAAAAGTGTTTAATTTTGAGGAGTTCCCATTTATTTATTTCCTTCTTCAGTGCTCTTGCTTTAGGTGTAAGGTCCATAAAACCGCCTCCAATTGTAAGATTCATAAGATATCTCCCTACATTTTTCTCTAACTGTTCTATGGTCTTAGACCTAATGTTTAGATCTTTGATCCATTTTGAGTTAACTTTTGTGTAGGGTGTGAGATATGGGTCTTTTTTCATTCTTTTGCATATGGATATCCAGTTCTCTAGGCACCATTTATTGAAGAGACTGCTCTGTCCCAGGTGAGTTGGCTTGACTGCCTTATCAAAGATCAAATGTCCATAGATGAGAGGGTCTATACCTGAGCACTCTATTCGATTCCATTGGTCGATATATCTATCTTTATGCCAATACCATGCTGTTTTGACCACTGTGGCTTCATAATATGCCTTAAAGTCAGGCAGTGCAAGACCTCCAGCTTCGTTTTTTTTCCTCAAGATGTTTTTAGCAATTCGGGGCACCCTGCCCTTCCAGATAAATTTGATTAATGGTTTTTCTATTTCTGAAAAATACGTTGTTGGGATTTTGATTGGTATTGCATTGAATCTGTAAATGAATTTAGGTAGGATTGACATCTTAACTATATTTAGTCTTCCAATCCATGAACACGGTATGCCCTTCCATCTGTTTAGGTCTTCTGTGATTTCTTTTAGCAGTTTTTTGTAGTTTTCTTTATATAGGTTTTTTGTCTCTTTAGTTAAATTTATTCCTAGGTATTTTATTCTTTTAGTTGCAATTGTAAATGGGATTCGTTTCTTGATTTCCCCCTCTGCTTGTTCATTGCTAGTGTATAGAAATGCTACAGATTTTTGAATGTTGATCTTGTAACCTGCTACTTTGCTGTACTCATTTATTAGCTCTAGTAGTTTTGTTGTGGATTTTTCCGGGTTTTCGACGTATATTATCATATCATCTGCAAACAGTGATAGTTTTACTTCTTCCTTTCCAATTTTGATGCCTTGTATTTCTTTTTCTTGTCTAATTGCTCTGGCTAGAACCTCCAACACAATGTTGAATAATAGTGGTGATAGTGGACATCCTTGTCTTGTTCCTGATCTTAGGGGGAACGTTTTCAATTTTTCCCCATTAAGGATGATATTAGCTGTGGGTTTTTCATATATTCCCTCTATCATTTTAAGGAAGTTCCCTTGTATTCCTATCCTTTGAAGTGTTTTCAACAGGAAAGGATGTTGAATCTTGTCAAATGCCTTCTCTGCATCAATTGAGATGATCATGTGATTTTTCTGCTTTGATTTGTTGATATGGTGTATTACATTAATTGATTTTCTTATGTTGAACCATCCTTGCATACCTGGGATGAATCCTACTTGGTCATGATGAATAATTCTTTTAATGTGTTGTTGGATAAGATTTGCTAGAATTTTATTGAGGATTTTTGCATCTATATTCATTAGAGAGATCGGCCTGTAGTTTTCTTTTTTTGTAATATCTTTGCCTGGTTTTGGTATGAGGGTAATGTTGGCGTCATAGAATGAATTAGGTAGTTTTCCCTCCACTTCGATTTTTTTGAAGAGTTTGAGGAGAGTTGGTACTAATTCTTTCTGGAATGTTTGATAGAATTCACATGTGAAGCCGTCTGGTCCTGGACTTTTCTTTTTAGGAAGCTTTTGAATGACTGATTCAATTTCTTTACTTGTGATTGGTTTGTTGAGGTCATCTATGTCTTCTTGAGTCAAAGTTGGTTGTTCATGTCTTTCCAGGAACCCGTCCATTTCCTCTAAATTGTTGTATTTATTAGCGTAAAGTTGTTCATAGTATCCTGTTATTACCTCCTTTATTTCTGTGAGGTCAGTAGTTATGTCTCCTCTTCCATTTCTGATCTTATTTATTTGCATCCTCTCTCTTCTTCTTTTTGTCAATCTTGCTAAGGGCCCATCAATCTTATTGATTTTCTCATAGAACCAACTTCTGGCCTTATTGATTTTCTCTATTGTTTTCATGTTTTCAATTTCATTGATTTCTGCTCTAATCTTTGTTATTTCTTTCCTTTTGCTTGCTTTGGGGTTAGCTTGCTGTTCTTTCTCCAGTTCTTCCAAATGGATAGTTAATTCCTGAATTTTTGCCTTTTCTTCTTTTCTGATATAGGCATTTAGAGCAATAAATTTCCCTCTTAGCACTGCCTTTGCTGCGTCCCATAAGTTTTGAAATGTTGTGTTTTCATTTTCATTCGCCTCGAGGTATTTGCTAATTTCTCTAGCAATTTCTTCTTTGACCCAGTCATTGTTTAGGAGTGTGTTGTTGAGTCTCCACGTATTTGTGAATTTTCTGGCACTCTGCCTATTATTGATTTCCAACATCATTCCTTTATGGTCCAAGAAAGTGTTGTGTAAGATTTCAATCTTTTTAAATTTGTTAAGACTTGCTTTGTGACCCAGCATATGGTCTATCTTTGAGAATGATCCATGAGCACTTGAGAAAAAGGTGTATCCTGCTGTTGTGGGATGTAATGTCCTATAAATGTCTATTAAGTCTAGTTCATTTATAGTAATATTCAATTCTCTATTTCTTTGTTGATCCTCTGTCTAGATGTTCTGTCCATTGATGAGAGTGGTGAGTTGAAGTCTCCAACTATTATGGTATATGAGTCTATTTCCCTTTTCAGTGTTTGCAGTATATTCCTCACTTATTTTGGGGCATTCTGATTCGGTGCGTAAATATTTATGATTGTTATGTCTTCTTGTTTAATTGTTCCTTTTATTAGTATATAGTGTCCTTCTTTGTCTCTTTTAACTGCTTTACATTTGAAGTCTAATTTGTTGGATATTAGTATAGCCACTCCTGCTCTTTTCTGGTTGTTATTTGCATGAAATATCTTTTCCCAACCTTTCACTTTCAACCTATGTTTATCTTTGGGTCTAAGATGTGTTTCCTATAGACAGCATATAGAAGGATCCTGTTTTTTAATCCATTCTGCCAATCTATGTCTTTTGATTGGGAAATTCAGTCCATTGACATTTAGTGTTATTACTGTTTGGATAATATTTTCCTCTAACATTTTGCCTTTTGTATTATATATATCATATCTGATTTTCCTTCTTTCTACACTCTTTTCCATATCTCTCTCTTCTGTCTTTTTGTATCTGACTCTAGTGCTCCCTTTAGTATTTCTTGCAGAGCTGGTCTCTTGGTCACAAATTCTTTCAGTGACTTTTTGTCTGAGAATGTTTTAAGTTCTCCCTCATTTTTGAAGGATAATTTTGCTGGATATAGGAGTCTTGGTTGGCAGTTTTTCTCTTTTAGTATTTTAAATATATCATCCCACTGTCTTCTAGCTTCCATGGTTTCTGCTGAGAAATCTACACATAGTCTTATTGGGTTTCCCTTGTATGTAATGGATTGTTTTTCTCTTGCTGCTTTCAAGATCTTCTCTTTCTCTTTGACCTCTGACATTCTAACTAGTAAGTGTCTTGGAGAACGCCTATTTGGGTCTAATCTCTTTGGGGTGCGCTGCACTTCTTGGATCTGTCATTTTAGGTCTTTCATAAGAGTTGGGAAATTTTCAGTGATAATTTCTTCCATTAGTTTTTCTCCTCCTTTTCCCTTCTCTTCTCCTTCTGGGACAACCACAACACGTATATTTGTGCGGTTCATATTGTCCTTGAGTTCCCTGATACCCTGTTCAAATTTTTCCATTCTTTTCCCGATAGTTTCTGTTTCTTTTTGGAATTCAGATGTTCCATCCTCCAAATCACTAATTCTATCTTCTGTCTCTTTAAATCTATCATTGTAGCTATCCATTATTTTTTCTATGTTTGCTAATTTATCCTTCACTTCCATAAGTTCTGCGATTTGTTTTTTCAGTTTTTCTATTTCTTCTTTATATTCAGCCCATGTCCTCTTCATGTCCGCCCTCAATTTATCGATTTCATTTTTGAAGAAGTTTTCCATTTCTGTTCGTATATTCAGCATTAGTTGTCTCAGGTCTTGTGTCTCATTTGAGCTATTGGTTTGTTCCTTTGACCGAGCCATATTCTCAATCTTTTGATTGTGGACAGTTATCTTCTGCTGCTGGCGTCTGGGCATTTATTCAGATTTCTCTTGGTGTTGGACCCAGCAAGGTTGTAAGATTTTTCTGTGAAATCTCTGGGATCTGTTTTTCTTATCTTGCCCAGTACGTGGTGCACGTGGCAAACGTTTGTCTCAAGTGTTTGGAATGGGTCTCCCCCAGTCATCGATCTCCGTGGCCTGGGGATTTCGGATCCAATTCTCTCCGTTGGTTCAGGGGCCGCGCGTGGTGGGGGCGTCAGTTGCCGCGGCTTGAGGGGACCCTGTGGCTGGTTGCGGGCCGCAGCGGGCCTGGGGGATTCCCCACCGGACCAGGAAGCCTCCCAGGGAAACCGCAAGGAAGCCTCGAGGCAGAGTGAAGGGAGCGTTGGGAGTGGTGATTGTTCATCGTATCATACGGGGCCTTGAGGGATTTTACCATTACTCTGGGTCGGATGGGAGCTATGGCGTGTTTTAAGCAGCGGTGAAGCATGGTCTGTCCGGGGTTCATGATGTCCTGCGTATTTTATGTCAGGTTTATTTAATCTCTTTTGTTACTAATGTAGAGAAATTTTTTCTAAGTATAGATACATTTATTTATGCAATAGTGCTGTTTATTTACATTGGCAATCCTCAAAGCATGAGCAAAGGCCCTGTGGTGAGCAGGTCTGGGGTACTGGGGAACCAGCAAGGAAGCCACATGGTAGGACGGAAGGAGTGTTAGGAGTGGTGATTTTGCACCAGATCCTACAGGGTCTTGTGGGACTTCAGCTTTGACTCTAGGTCGGATGGGAGCCATTGCACGGTTTTCAGTGGGGGGGAGGTATGGTCTGCCTGGGCTCTGTTGATGCCCTGCGTATTTAATGTCAGGTTTATTTTAATCTTTTTCATTAGTTTTATGAATAGATTTTTCTTCACATGCAGATGTATTAAAATTTATTTATTTATTGAGAGAAGTAGGGCTGTTTATTTACATTGGCAAACCTCAAAGCATGAGCAAAGGGCCTGTGGTGACCTAGTCAGTGTAGTGGGCGAGGAAACCACATGGTAGGTTTCAGGGAATCATAGGAGAGATATTTCACACAAAATCATGCAGGGCTTTATATGACTTTAGCTTTCGGCCCAGGATGGATGGGAGCCACGGCAGGCTGTTGAGCAAGGGTGAGGCATGACTTGGCTGGGATTCCTGGATAGACTGTGTATTTAATGTAAGATTTTTTTTTTACATGGGCCGGCACCAGGAATCAAACCCGGGTCCTCTGGCATGGCAGGCGAGCATTCTTGCCAGCTGAGCCACCATGGCCAGCACATGTAAGATTTATTTGATTCTTTTTATTTAGTACTGTAAAAGGAACGATTCAATACACACACACACACACACACACACACAAACTCCCCTATGTGTGTGTGTGTGTGTGTGTGTGTAATGCAGCAGAGTTGTTTATTTGCATTGCCAACCATCACAGCATGATCAAAGGCCCTGGGGTGAGCAGGACTGGGGTACTGGGGAACAGAGAGGAAGCCATGTGCTAGGAATCGTGGGAGCATTGGGAGTGGTGACTCTGTACCAGATCATGCAGGCCTCGTGAGGCTTTAGCTTTGACTGTTGTAAACAACAGACTGTTGACTGTTGCATGGGAGCCATTGCAGGGTTTGGAGCAGGGGAGAGGCATGATCAGCCTGGGGTTCATGTTTGTCCTGCATATTAAAGTCAGGTTTAGTTTAACGTTTCCGTTACTTTGTAAATGAAGCTTTTCATGCTTTTCACACACACACACACACACACTACACATATATTTATTTGTTTGTTTATTGCAGTAAGGTTTTTTATTTACATTAGGAGCCTTCAAGTATGAGCAAAGGCCCTGAGGTGAGCAGGTCAGTGTAATGGGTGATGAAACCACGTGGGAGATTGGAGGGAGTCATAGGAATGGATATTTTACAGCACGTCATGCTCGGCCTTGTATGATTTTAGCTTTGGGTCCAGGTTGGCTGGGAGCCATTGCAGGGTTTGAGCAAGGGTGAGGCATGATCTGACTGGAGTTCCTGGATAACCTGCCATTTATTGTAAGATTTATTTTGTTATTTTATTACTGTGGTAAAAGGAACATTTCTATCTATCTATCTATCATCTATCTATCTATCTAATATTTAATGCACTGGGGGTGTTTATTTGCATTGCCAGCCCTCAGACCATGAGCAAAGGCCCTGTGGTGAGCAGGACTGAGGTGCAGGGGAACAGAGACGGAGCTCCGTGCCAGGAATCGTGGGAGCATTGGGAGTGGTGACTCTGCACCAGATCATACAGGGTCTCGTGACGCTTGAGCTTTGACTGTAAGTTAGGTGGAAGCCATTGCAGGGTTTGGAGCAGAGGAGAGGCATGTACTGGCTGGATTCATTAACGCCCCGTATATGAACATCAAGTTTAGTTCAATGTTTTCTGTACTGTTATAAATTGATCTTTTCTTCCGACGTATTGGCTTGTTTATTTATTATGCATTTATTGCAATAAGTTTCCTTATATATGCGGTGGGCCCTAAAGCCTGAAGAGGCTCTATGGTGATCATGTGTGTTTGACCAGGGAAACAGCAAGAAGCCTCGAAGCAGAGTGGAGGGAGCGTTGGGAGGGGATTGTTGATCGTATCATACGGGGCCTTGAGGGATTTTACCTTTATTCTGTGTCGGATGGGAGCTATGGCGTGTTTTAAGCAGCGGTGAAGCATGGTCTGTCCGGGCTTCATGATGTCCTGCGTATTTTATGTCAGGTTTATTTAATCTCTTTTGTTACTAATGTAGAGAAATTTTTTCTAAGTATAGATACATTTATTTATGCAATAGTGCTGTTTATTTACATTGGCAATCCTCAAAGCTGAGCAAAGGCCCTGTGGTGAGCAGGTCTGGGGTACTGGGGAACCAACAAGGAAGCCACATGGTAGGACGGAAGGAGTGTTAGGAGTGGTGATTTTGCACCAGATCCTACAGGGTCTTGTGGGACTTCAGCTTTGACTCTAGGTCGGATGGGAGCCTTTGCTCGGCTTTCAGTGGGGGGGAGTTATGGTCTGCCTGGGCTCTGTTCATGCCCTGCGTATTTAATGTCAGGTTTATTTTAATCTTTATTTTATTATGAATAGATTTTTCTTCACATGCAGATGTATTAAAATTTATTTATTTATTGAGAGAAGTAGGGCTGTTTATTTACATTGGCAAACCTCAAAGCATGAGCAAAGGGCCTGTGGTGACCTAGTCAGTGTAGTGGGCGAGGAAACCACATGGTAGGTTTCAGAGAATCATAGGAGAGATATTTCACACAAAATCATGCAGGGCTTTATATGACTTTAGCTTTCGGCCCAGGATGGATGGGAGCCATGGCAGGCTGTTGAGCAAGGGTGAGGCATGACTTGGCTGGGATTCCTGGATAGACTGTGTATTTAATGTAAGATTTTTTTTTTACATGGGCAGGCACCAGGAACCAAACCCGGGTCCTCTGGCATGGCAGGCGAGCATTCTTGCCAGCTGAGCCACCATGGCCAGCACATGTAAGATTTATTTGATTCTTTTTATTTAGTACTGTAAAAGGAACGATTCAATACACACACACACACACACACACACAAACTCACATATGTGTGTGTGTGTGTGTAATGCAGCAGAGTTGTTTATTTGCATTGCCAACCATCACAGCATGAGCAAAGGCCCTGGGTGAGCAGGACTGGGTACTGGGGAACAGAGAGGAAGCCATGTGCTAGGAATCGTGGGAGCATTGGGAGTGGTGACTCTGTACCAGATCATGCAGGCCTCGTGAGGCTTTAGCTTTGACTGTTGGTTGCATGGGAGCCATTGCAGGGTTTGGAGCAGGGGAGAGGCATGATCAGCCTGGGGTTCATGTTTGTCCTGCATATTAAAGTCAGGTTTAGTTTAAAGTTTCTGTTACTATTGTAAATGAAGCTTTTCATGCTTTGCACACACACACACACACACACACACACTACACATATATTTATTTGTTTGTTTATTGCAGTAAGGTTTTTTATTTACATTAGGAGCCTTCAAGTATGAGCAAAGGCCCTGAGGTGAGCAGGTCAGTGTAATGGGTGATGAAACCACGTGGGAGATTGGAGGGAGTCATAGGAATGGATATTTTACAGCACGTCATGCTCGGCCTTGTATGATTTTAGCTTTGGGTCCAGGTTGGCTGGGAGCCATTGCAGGGTTTGAGCAAGGGTGAGGCATGATCTGACTGGAGTTCCTGGATAACCTGCCTATTTATTGTAAGATTTATTTTGTTATTTTATTACTGTGGTAAAAGGAACATTTCTATCTATCTATCTATCATCTATCTATCTATCTAATATTTTAATGCACTGGGGTGTTTATTTGCATTGCCAGCCCTCAGAGCATGAGCAAAGGCCCTGTGGTGAGCAGGACTGAGGTACAGGGGAACAGAGATGGAGCCACGTGCCAGGAATCGTGGGAGCATTGGGAGTGGTGACTCTGCACCAGATCATACAGGGTCTCGTGACTCTTGAGCTTTGACTGTAAGTTAGGTGGAAGCCATTGCAGGGTTTGGAGCAGAGGAGAGGCATGTACTGGCTGGATTCATTAACGCCCCGTATATGAACATCAAGTTTAGTTCAATGTTTTCTGTACTGTTATAAATTGATCTTTTCTTCCGACGTATTGGCTTGTTTATTTATTATGCATTTATTGCAATAAGTTTCCTTATATATGCGGTGGGCCCTAAAGCCTGAAGAGGCTCTATGGTGAGCATGTGTGTTTCACCAGGGAAACAGCAAGGAAGCCTCGAGGCAGAGTGGAGGGAGCGTTGGGAGAGGTGATTGTTCATCGTATCATACGGGGCCTTGAGGGATTTTACCTTTATTCTGTGTCGGATGGGAGCTATGGCGTGTTTTAAGCAGCGGTGAAGCATGGTCTGTCCGGGCTTCATGATGTCCTGCGTATTTTATGTCAGGTTTATTTAATCTCTTTTGTTACTAATGTAGAGAAATTTTTTCTAAGTATAGATACATTTATTTATGCAATAGTGCTGTTTATTTACATTGGCAATCCTCAAAGCGTGAGCAAAGGCCCTGTGGTGAGCAGGTCTGGGGTACTGGGGAACCAACAAGGAAGCCACATGGTAGGACGGAAGGAGTGTTAGGAGTGGTGATTTTGCACCAGATCCTACAGGGTCTTGTGGGACTTCAGCTTTGACTAGGTCGGATGGGAGCCATTGCACGGCTTTCAGTGGGGGGGAGTTATGGTCTGCCTGGGCTCTGTTCATGCCCTGCGTATTTAATGTCAGGTTTATTTTAATCTTTTTCATTAGTTTTATGAATAGATTTTTCTTCACATGCAGATGTATTAAAATTTATTTATTTATTGAGAGAAGTAGGGCTGTTTATTTACATTGGCAAACCTCAAAGCATGAGCAAAGGGCCTGTGGTGACCTAGTCAGTGTAGTGGGCGAGGAAACCACATGGTAGGTTTCAGGGAATCATAGGAGAGATATTTCACACAAAATCATGCAGGGCTTTATATGACTTTAGCTTTCGGCCCAGGATGGATGGGAGCCATGGCAGGCTGTTGAGCAAGGGTGAGACATGACTTGGCTGGGATTCCTGGATAGACTGTGTATTTAATGTAAGATTTTTTTTTTACATGGGCCGGCACCAGGAATCAAACCCGGGTCCTCTGGCATGGCAGGCGAGCATTCTTGCCAGCTGAGCCACCATGGCCAGCACATGTAAGATTTATTTGATTCTTTTTATTTAGTACTGTAAAAGGAACGATTCAATACACACACACACACACACACACACAAACTCCCCTATGTGAGTGTGTGTGTGTGTGTGTGTGTAATGCAGCAGAGTTGTTTATTTGCATTGCCAACATCACAGCATGAGCAAAGGCCCTGGGGTGAGCAGGACTGGGTACTGGGGAACAGAGAGGAAGCCATGTGCTAGGAATCGTGGGAGCATTGGGAGTGGTGACTCTGTACCAGATCATGCAGGCCTCGTGAGGCTTAGTTTGACTGTTGGTTGCATGGAGCCATTGCAGGGTTTGGAGCAGGGAGAGGCATGATCAGCCTGGGGTTCATGTTTGTCCTGCATATTAAAGTCAGGTTTAGTTTAAAGTTTCTGTTACTATTGTAAATGAAGCTTTTCATGCTTTTCACACACACACACACACACACACACACACACTACACATATATTTATTTGTTTGTTTATTGCAAAGGTTTTTATTTACATTAGGAGCCTTCAAGTATGAGCAAAGGCCCTGAGGTGAGCAGGTCAGTGTAATGGGTGATGAACCACTGGAGATTGGAGGGAGTCATAGGAATGGATATTTTACAGCACGTCATGCTCGGCCTGTATGATTTTAGCTTTGGGTCCATTGGCTGGGAGCCATTGCAGGGTTTGAGCAAGGGTGAGGCATGATCTGACTGGAGTTCCTGGATAACCTGCCTATTTATTGAAGATTTATTTTGTTATTTTATTATGTGGTAAAAGGAACATTTCTATCTATCTATCTATCATCTATCTACTATCTAATATTTTAATGCACTGGGGTGTTTATTTGCATTGCCAACCCTCAGAGCATGAGCAAAGGCCCTGTGGTGAGCAGGACAGAGGTACAGGGAACAGAGATGGAGCCACGTGCCAGGAATCGTGGGAGCATTGGGAGTGGTGACTCTGCACCAGATCATACAGGGTCTCGTGACGCTTGAGCTTTGACTGTAAGTTAGGTGGAAGCCATTGCAGGGTTTGGAGCAGAGGAGAGGCATGTACTGGCTGGATTCATTAACCCCCGTATATGAACATCAAGTTTAGTTCAATGTTTCTGTACTGTTATAAATTGATCTTTTCTTCCGACGTATGGCTTGTTTATTTATTATGCATTTATTGCAATAATTTCCTTATATATGCGGTGGGCCCTAAAGCCTGAAGAGGCTCTATGGTGATCATGTGTGTTTGACCAGGGAAACAGCAAGGAAGCCTCGAAGCAGAGTGGAGGGAGCGTTGGGAGAGGTGATTGTTGATCGTATCATACGGGGCCTTGAGGGATTTTACCTTATTGTCGGATGGGAGCTATGGCGTGTTTTAAGCAGCGGTGAAGCATGGTCTGTCCGGGGATCATGATGTCCTGCGTATTTTATGTCAGGTTTATTTAATCTCTTTTGTTACTAATGTAGAGAAATTTTTTCTAAGTATAGATACATTTATTTATGCAATAGTGCTGTTTATTTACATTGGCAATCTCAAAGCGTGAGCAAAGGCCCGTGGTGAGCAGGTCTGGGGTACTGGGGAACCAGCAAGGAAGCCACATGGTAGGACGGAAGGAGTGTTAGGAGTGGTGATTTTGCACCAGATCCTACAGGGTCTTGTGGGACTTCAACTTTGACTCTAGGTCGGATGGGAGCCTTTGCTCGGCTTTCAGTGGGGGGAGTTATGGTCTGCCTGGGCTCTGTTCATGCCCTGCGTATTTAATGTCAGGTTTATTTTAATCTTTTTCATTAGTTTTATGAATAGATTTTTCTTCACATGCAGATGTATTAAATTTATTTATTTATTGAGAGAAGTAGGGCTGTTTATTTACATTGGCAAACCTCAAAGCATGAGCAAAGGGCCTGTGGTGACCTAGTCAGTGTAGTGGGCGAGGAAACACATGGTAGGTTTCAGGGAATCATAGAGAGATATTTCACACAAAATCATGCAGGGCTTTATATGACTTAGCTTTCGCCCAGATGGATGGGAGCCATGGCAGGCTGTGAGCAAGGGTGAGGCATGACTTGGCTGGGATTCCTGATAGACTGTGTATTTAATGTAAGATGTTTTTTTTTCATGGGCAGGCACCAGGAATCAAACCCGGGTCCTCTGGCATGGCAGGCGAGCATTCTTGCCAGCTGAGCCACCATGGCCAGCACATGTAAGATTTATTTGATTCTTTTTATTTAGTACTGTAAAAGGAACGATTCAATACACACACACACACAGACACACAAACTCCCTGGTGTGTGTGTGTGTGTGTGTGTGTGTGTGTCTAATGCAGCAGAGTTGTTTATTTGCATTGCCAACCATCACAGCATGAGCAAAGGCCCTGGGGTGAGCAGGACTGGGGTACTGGGACAGAGAGGAAGCCATGTGCTAGAATCGTGGGAGCATTGGGAGTGGTGACTCTGTACCAGATCATGCAGGCCTCGTGAGGCTTTAGCTTGACTGTTGGTTGCATGGGAGCCATTGCAGGGTTTGGAGCAGGGAGAGGCATGATCAGCCTGGGGTTCATGTTTGTCCTGCATATTAAAGTCAGGTTAGTTTAAAGTTTCTGTTACTATTGTAAATGAAGCTTTCATGCTTTTCACACACACACACACACACACACTACACATATATTTATTTGTTTGTTTATTGCAGTAAGGTTTTTTATTTACATTAGGAGCCTTCAAGTATGAGCAAAGGCCCTGAGGTGAGCAGGTCAGTGTAATGGGTGATGAAACCACGTGGGAGTGTGGAGGGAGTCATAGGAATGGATATTTTACAGCACGTCATGCTCGGCCTTGTATGATTTAGCTTTGGGTCCAGGTTGGCTGGGAGCCATTGCAGGGTTTGAGCAAAGGTGAGGCATGATCTGACTCAAGTTCCTGGACAACCTGCCTATTTATTGTAAGATTTATTTTGTTATTTTATTACTGTGGTAAAAGGAACATTTCTATCTATCTATCTATCATCTATCTATCTATCTAATATTTTAATGCACTGGGGGTGTTTATTTGCATTGCCAGCCCGCAGAGCATGAGCAAAGGCCCTGTGGTGAGCAGGACTGAGGTGCAGGGGAACAGAGATGGAGCCACGTGCCAGAATCGTGGGAGCATTGGGAGTGTGACTCTGCACCAGATCATACAGGGTCTCGTGACGCTTGAGCTTTGACTGTAAGTTAGGTGGAACCATTGCAGGGTTTGGAGCAGAGGAGACATGTACTGGCTGGATTCATTAACGCCCGTATATGAACATCAATTTAGTTCAATGTTTTCTGTACTGTTATAAATTGATCTTTTCTTCCGACGTATTGGCATTTATTATGCATTTATTGCAATAAGTTTCCTTATATATGCGGTGGCCCTAAAGCCTGAAGAGGCTCTATGGTGATCATGTGTGTTTCACCAGGGAAACAGCAAGGAAGCCTCGAAGCAGAGTGGAGGGAGCGTTGGGAGAGGTGATTGTTGATCGTATCATACGGGGCCTTGAGGGATTTTACCTTATTCTGTGTCGGATGGGAGCTATGGCGTGTTTTAAGCAGCGGTGAAGCATGGTCTGTCGGGGTTCATGATGTCCTGCGTATTTTATGTCAGGTTTATTTAATCTCTTTTGTTACTAATGTAGAGAAATTTTTTCTAAGTATAGATACATTTATTTATGCAATAGTGCTGTTTATTTACATTGGCAATCCTCAAAGCGTGAGCAAAGGCCCTGTGGTGAGCAGGTCTGGGTACTGGGGAACCAGCAAGGAAGCCACATGGTAGGACGGAAGGAGTGTTAGGAGTGGTGATTTTGCACCAGATCCTACAGGGTCTTGTGGGACTTCAGCTTTGACTCTAGGTCGGATGGGAGCCTTTGCTCGGCTTTCAGTGGGGGGGAGTTATGGTCTGCCTGGGCTCTGTTCATGCCCTGCGTATTTAATGTCAGGTTTATTTTAATCTTTTTCATTAGTTTTATGAATAGATTTTTCTTCACATGCAGATGTATTAAAATTTATTTATTTATTGAGAGAAGTAGGGCTGTTTATTTACATTGGCAAACCTCAAAGCATGAGCAAAGGGCCTGTGGTGACCTAGTCAGTGTAGTGGGCGAGGAAACCACATGGTAGGTTTCAGGGAATCATAGGAGAGATATTTCACACAAAATCATGCAGGGCTTTATATGACTTTAGCTTTCGGCCCAGGATGGATGGGAGCCACGGCAGGCTGTTGAGCAAGGGTGAGGCATGACTTGGCTGGGATTCCTGGATAGACTGTGTATTTAATGTAAGATTTTTTTTTACATGGGCCGGCACCAGGAATCAAACCCGGGTCCTCTGGCATGGCAGGCGAGCATTCTTGCCAGCTGAGCCACCATGGCCAGCACATGTAAGATTTATTTGATTCTTTTTATTTAGTACTGTAAAAGGAACGATTCAATACACACACACACACAGACACACAAACTCCCGTGTGTGTGTGTGTGTGTGTGTGTGTGTGTGTGTGTCTAATGCAGCAGAGTTGTTTATTTGCATTGCCAACCATCACAGCATGAGCAAAGGCCCTGGGGTGAGCAGGACTGGGGTACTGGGGAACAGAGAGGAAGCCATGTGCTAGGAATCGTGGGAGCATTGGGAGTGGTGACTCTGTACCAGATCATGCAGGCCTCGTGAGGCTTTAGCTTTGACTGTTGGTTGCATGGGAGCCATTGCAGGGTTTGGAGCAGGGGAGAGGCATGATCAGCCTGGGGTTCATGTTTGTCCTGCATATTAAAGTCAGGTTTAGTTTAACGTTTCTGTTACTATTGTAAATGAAGCTTTTCATGCTTTTCACACACACACACACACACACTACACATATATTTATTTGTTTGTTTATTGCAGTAAGGTTTTTTATTTACATTAGGAGCCTTCAAGTATGAGCAAAGGCCCTGAGGTGAGCAGGTCAGTGTAATGGGTGATGAAACCACGTGGGAGATTGGGGGAGTCATAGGAATGGATATTTTACAGCACGTCATGCTCGGCCTTGTATGATTTTAGCTTTGGGTCCAGGTTGGCTGGGAGCCATTGCAGGGTTTGAGCAAGGGTGAGGCATGATCTGACTGGAGTTCCTGGATAACCTGCCTATTTATTGTAAGATTTATTTTGTTATTTTATTACTGTGGTAAAAGGAACATTTCTATCTATCTATCTATCATCTATCTATCTATCTAATATTTTAATGCACTGGGGTGTTTATTTGCATTGCCAACCCTCAGAGCATGAGCAAAGGCCCTGTGGTGAGCAGGACTGAGGTGCAGGGGAACAGAGATGGAGCCCGTGCCAGGAATCGTGGGAGCATTGGGAGTGGTGACTCTGCACCAGATCATACAGGGTCTCGTGACGCTTGAGCTTTGACTGTAAGTTAGGTGGAAGCCATTGCAGGGTTTGGAGCAGAGGAGAGGCATGTACTGGCTGATTCATTAACGCCCCGTATATGAACATCAAGTTTAGTTCAATGTTTTCTGTACTGTTATAAATTGATCTTTTCTTCCGACGTATTGGCTTGTTTATTTATTATGCATTTATTGCAATAAGTTTCCTTATATATGCGGTGGGCCCTAAAGCCTGAAGAGGCTCTATGGTGATCATGTGTGTTTCACCAGGGAAACAGCAAGGAAGCCTCGAAGCAGAGTGGAGGGAGCGTTGGGAGAGGTGATTGTTGATCGTATCATACGGGTCCTTGAGGGATTTTACCTTTATTCTGTGTCGGATGGGAGCTATGGCGTGTTTTAAGCAGCGGTGAAGCATGGTCTGTCCGGGGATCATGATGTCCTGCGTATTTTATGTCAGGTTTATTTAATCTCTTTTGTTACTAATGTAGAGAAATTTTTTCTAAGTATAGATACATTTATTTATGCAATAGTGCTGTTTATTTACATTGGCAATCCTCAAAGCGTGAGCAAAGGCCCTGTGGTGAGCAGGTCTTGGGTACTGGGGAACCAGCAAGGAAGCCACATGGTAGGACGGAAGGAGTGTTAGGAGTGGTGATTTTGCACCAGATCCTACAGGGTCTTGTGGGACTTCAGCTTTGACTCTAGGTCGGATGGGAGCCATTGCACGGCTTTCAGTGGGGGGGGAGTTATGGTCTGCCTGGGCTCTGTTCATGCCCTGCGTATTTAATGTCAGGTTTATTTTAATCTTTTTCATTAGTTTTATGAATAGATTTTTCTTCACATGCAGATGTATTAAAATTTATTTATTTATTGAGAGAAGTAGGGCTGTTTATTTACATTGGCAAACCTCAAAGCATGAGCAAAGGGCCTGTGGTGACCTAGTCAGTGTAGTGGGCGAGGAAACCACATGGTAGGTTTCAGGGAATCATAGGAGAGATATTTCACACAAAATCATGCAGGGCTTTATATGACTTTAGCTTTCGGCCAGGATGGATGGGAGCCATGGCAGGCTGTTGAGCAAGGGTGGCATGACTTGGCTGGGATTCCTGGATAGACTGTGTATTTAATGTAAGATTTTTTTTTTACATGGGCAGGCACCAGGAACGAAACCCGGGTCCTCTGGCATGGCAGGCGAGCATTCTTGCCAGCTGAGCCACCATGGCCAGCACATGTAAGATTTATTTGATTCTTTTTATTTAGTACTGTAAAAGGAACGATTCAATACACACACACACACAGACACACAAACTCCCGTGTGTGTGTGTGTGTGTGTGTGTGTAATGCAACAGAGTTGTTTATTTGCGTTGCCAACCATCACAGCATGAGCAAAGGCCCTGGGTGAGCAGGACTGGGGTACTGGGGAACAGAGAGGAAGCCATGTGCTAGGAATCGTGGAGCATTGGGAGTGGTGACTCTGTACCAGATCATGCAGGCCTCGTGAGGCTTTAGCTTTGACTGTTGGTTGCATGGGAGCCATTGCAGGGTTTGGAGCAGGGAGAGGCATGATCAGCCTGGGGTTCATGTTTGTCCTGCATATTAAAGTCAGGTTTAGTTTAAAGTTTCTGTTACTATTGTAAATGAAGCTTTTCATGCTTTTCACACACACACACACACACACTACACTATATTTATTTGTTTGTTTATTGCAGTAAGGTTTTTTTTTACATTAGGAGCCTTCAAGTGTGAGCAAAGGCCCTGAGGTGAGCAGGTCAGTGTAATGGGTGATGAAACCACGTGGGAGATTGGAGGGAGTCATAGGAATGGATATTTTACAGCACGTCATGCTCGGCCTTGTATGATTTTAGCTTTGGGTCCAGGTTGGCTGGGAGCCATTGCAGGGTTTGAGCAAGGGTGAGGCATGATCTGACTGGAGTTCCTGGATAACCTGCCTATTTATTGTAAGATTTATTTTGTTATTTTATTACTGTGGTAAAAGGAACATTTCTATCTATCTATCTATCATCTATCTATCTATCTAATATTTTAATGCACTGGGGGTGTTTATTTGCATTGCCAGCCCGCAGAGCATGAGCAAAGGCCCTGTGGTGAGCAGGACTGAGGTACAGGGGAACAGAGATGGAGCCACGTGCCAGGAATCGTGGGAGCATTGGGAGTGGTGACTCTGCACCAGATCATACAGGGTCTCGTGACGCTTGAGCTTTGACTGTAAGTTAGGTGGAAGCCATTGCAGGGTTTGGAGCAGAGGAGAGGCATGTACTGGCTGGATTCATTAACGCCCCGTATATGAACATCAAGTCTAGTTTAATGTTTTCTGTACTGTTATAAATTGATCTTTTCTTCCGACGTATTGGCTTGTTTATTTATTATGCATTTATTGCAATAAGTTTCCTTATATATGCGGTGGGCCCTAAAGCCTGAAGAGGCTCTATGGTGATCATGTGTTTGACCAGGGAAACAGCAAGGAAGCCTCGAGGCAGAGTGGAGGGAGCGTTGGGAGAGGTGATTGTTCATCGTATCATACGGGGCCTTGAGGGATTTTACCATTACTCTGGGTCGGATGGGAGCTATGGCGTGTTTTAAGCAGCGGTGAAGCATGGTCTGTCCGGGGTTCATGATGTCCTGCGTATTTTATGTCAGGTTTATTTAATCTCTTTTGTTACTAATGTAGAGAAATTTTTTCTAAGTATAGATACATTTATTTATGCAATAGTGCTGTTTATTTACATTGGCAATCCTCAAAGCATGAGCAAAGGCCCTGTGGTGAGCAGGTCTGGGGTACTGGGGAACCAGCAAGGAAGCCACATGGCAGGACGGAAGGAGTGTTAGGAGTGGTGATTTTGCACCAGATCCTACAGGGTCTTGTGGGACTTCAGCTTTGACTGTAGGTCGGATGGGAGCCATTGCTCGGCTTTCAGTGGGGGGAATTATGGTCTGCCTGGGCTCTGTTCATGCCCTGCGTATTTAATGTCAGGTTTATTTTAATCTTTTTCATTGGTTTTATGAATAGATTTTTCTTCACATGCAGATGTATTAAAATTTATTTATTTATTGAGAGAAGTAGGGCTGTTTATTTACATTGGCAAACCTCAAAGCATGAGCAAAGGGCCTGTGGTGACCTAGTCAGTGTAGTGGGCGAGGAAACCACATGGTAGGTTTCAGGGAATCATAGGAGAGATATTTCACACAAAATCATGCAGGGCTTTATATGACTTTAGCTTTCGGCCCAGGATGGATGGGAGCCATGGCAGGCTGTTGAGCAAGGGTGAGGCATGACTTGGCTGGGATTCCTGGATAGACTGTGTATTTAATGTAAGATTTTTTTTTACATGGGCAGGCACCAGGAATCAAACCCGGGTCCTCTGGCATGGCAGGCGAGCATTCTTGCCAGCTGAGCCACCATGGCCAGCACATGTAAGATTTATTTGATTCTTTTTATTTAGTACTGTAAAAGGAACGATTCAATACACACACACACACACACACACAAACTCCCGTGTGTGTGTGTGTGTGTGTGTGTGTGTGTGTGTAATGCAGCAGAGTTGTTTATTTGCATTGCCAACCATCACAGCATGAGCAAAGGCCCTGGGGTGAGCAGGACTGGGGTACTGGGGAACAGAGAGGAAGCCATGTGCTAGGAATCGTGGGAGCATTGGGAGTGGTGACTCTGTACCAGATCATGCAGGCCTCGTGAGGCTTTAGCTTTGACTGTTGGTTGCATGGGAGCCATTGCAGGGTTTGGAGCAGGGGAGAGGCATGATCAGCCTGGGGTTCATGTTTGTCCTGCATATTAAAGTCAGGTTTAGTTTAAAGTTTCTGTTACTATTGTAAATGAAGCTTTTCATGCTTTTCACACACACACACACACACACACACACACATATATTTATTTGTTTGTTTATTGCAGTAAGGTTTTTTATTTACATTAGGAGCCTTCAAGTATGAGCAAAGGCCCTGAGGTGAGCAGGTCAGTGTAATGGGTGATGAAACCACGTGGGAGATTGGAGGGAGTCATAGGAATGGATATTTTACAGCACGTCATGCTCGGCCTTGTATGATTTTAGCTTTGGGTCCAGGTTGGCTGGGAGCCATTGCAGGGTTTGAGCAAAGGTGAGGCATGATCTGACTCAAGTTCCTGGATAACCTGCCTATTTATTGTAAGATTTATTTTGTTATTTTATTACTGTGGTAAAAGGAACATTTCTATCTATCTATCTATCATCTATCTATCTATCTAATATTTTAATGCACTGGGGGTGTTTATTTGCATTGCCAGCCCGCAGAGCATGAGCAAAGGCCCTGTGGTGAGCAGGACTGAGGTACAGGGGAACAGAGATGGAGCCACGTGCCAGGAATCGTGGGAGCATTGGGAGTGGTGACTCTGCACCAGATCATACAGGGTCTCGTGACTCTTGAGCTTTGACTGTAAGTTAGGTGGAAGCCATTGCAGGGTTTGGAGCAGAGGAGAGGCATGTACTGGCTGGATTCATTAACGCCCCGTATATGAACATCAAGTTTAGTTCAATGTTTTCTGTACTGTTATAAATTGATCTTTTCTTCCGACGTATTGGCTTGTTTATTTATTATGCATTTATTGCAATAAGTTTCCTTATATATGCGGTGGGCCCTAAAGCCTGAAGAGGCTCTATGGTGATCATGTGTTTGACCAGGGAAACAGCAAGGAAGCCTCGAAGCAGAGTGGAGGGAGCGTTGGGAGAGGTGATTGTTGATCGTATCATACGGGGCCTTGAGGGATTTTACCTTTATTCTGTGTCGGATGGGAGCTATGGCGTGTTTTAAGCAGCGGTGAAGCATGGTCTGTCCGGGGTTCATGATGTCCTGCGTATTTTATGTCAGGTTTATTTAATCTCTTTTGTTACTAATGTAGAGAAATTTTTTCTAAGTATAGATACATTTATTTATGCAATAGTGCTGTTTATTTACATTGGCAATCCTCAAAGCGTGAGCAAAGGCCCTGTGGTGAGCAGGTCTGGGGTACTGGGGAACCAGCAAGGAAGCCACATGGTAGGACGGAAGGAGTGTTAGGAGTGGTGATTTTGCACCAGATCCTACAGGGTCTTGTGGGACTTCAGCTTTGACTCTAGGTCGGATGGGAGCCTTTGCTCGGCTTTCAGTGGGGGGGAGTTATGGTCTGCCTGGGCTCTGTTCATGCCCTGCGTATTTAATGTCAGGTTTATTTTAATCTTTTTCATTAGTTTTATGAATAGATTTTTCTTCACATGCAGATGTATTAAAATTTATTTATTTATTGAGAGAAGTAGGGCTGTTTATTTACATTGGCAAACCTCAAAGCATGAGCAAAGGGCCTGTGGTGACCTAGTCAGTGTAGTGGGCGAGGAAACCACATGGTAGGTTTCAGGGAATCATAGGAGAGATATTTCACACAAAATCATGCAGGGCTTTATATGACTTTAGCTTTCGGCCCAGGATGGATGGGAGCCATGGCAGGCTGTTGAGCAAGGGTGAGGCATGACTTGGCTGGGATTCCTGGATAGACTGTGTATTTAATGTAAGATTTTTTTTTTACATGGGCAGGCACCAGGAACGAAACCCGGGTCCTCTGGCATGGCAGGCGAGCATTCTTGCCAGCTGAGCCACCATGGCCAGCACATGTAAGATTTATTTGATTCTTTTTATTTAGTACTGTAAAAGGAACGATTCAATACACACACACACACACACACACAAACTCCCGTGTGTGTGTGTGTGTGTGTGTGTGTGTAACGCAACAGAGTTGTTTATTTGCGTTGCCAACCATCACAGCATGAGCAAAGGCCCTGGGGTGAGCAGGACTGGGGTACTGGGGAACAGAGAGGAAGCCATGTGCTAGGAATCGTGGGAGCATTGGGAGTGGTGACTCTGTACCAGATCATGCAGGCCTCGTGAGGCTTTAGCTTTGACTGTTGGTTGCATGGGAGCCATTGCAGGGTTTGGAGCAGGGGAGAGGCATGATCAGCCTGGGGTTCATGTTTGTCCTGCATATTAAAGTCAGGTTTAGTTTAAAGTTTCTGTTACTATTGTAAATGAAGCTTTTCATGCTTTTCACACACACACACACACACACTACACATATATTTATTTGTTTGTTTATTGCAGTAAGGTTTTTTATTTACATTAGGAGCCTTCAAGTATGAGCAAAGGCCCTGAGGTGAGCAGGTCAGTGTAATGGGTGATGAAACCACGTGGGAGATTGGAGGGAGTCATAGGAATGGATATTTTACAGCACGTCATGCTCGGCCTTGTATGATTTTAGCTTTGGGTCCAGGTTGGCTGGGAGCCATTGCAGGGTTTGAGCAAGGGTGAGGCATGATCTGACTGGAGTTCCTGGATAACCTGCCTATTTATTGTAAGATTTATTTTGTTATTTTATTACTGTGGTAAAAGGAACATTTCTATCTATCTATCTATCATCTATCTATCTATCTAATATTTTAATGCACTGGGGGTGTTTATTTGCATTGCCAACCCTCAGAGCATGAGCAAAGGCCCTGTGGTGAGCAGGACTGAGGTGCAGGGGAACAGAGACGGAGCCACGTGCCAGGAATCGTGGGAGCATTGGGAGTGGTGACTCTGCACCAGATCATACAGGGTCTCGTGACGCTTGAGCTTTGACTGTAAGTTAGGTGGAAGCCATTGCAGGGTTTGGAGCAGAGGAGAGGCATGTACTGGCTGGATTCATTAACGCCCCGTATATGAACATCAAGTTAGTTCAATGTTTTCTGCACTGTTATAAATTGATCTTTTCTTCCGACGTATTGGCTTGTTTATTTATTATGCATTTATTGCAATAAGTTTCCTTATATATGCGGTGGGCCCTAAAGCCTGAAGAGGCTCTATGGTGAGCATGTGTGTTTCACCAGGGAAACAGCAAGGAAGCCTCGAGGCAGAGTGGAGGGAGCGTTGGGAGAGGTGATTGTTCATCGTATCATACGGGGCCTTGAGGGATTTTACCATTACTCTGGGTCGGATGGGAGCTATGGCGTGTTTTAAGCAGCGGTGAAGCATGGTCTGTCCGGGTTCATGATGTCCTGCGTATTTTATGTCAGGTTTATTTAATCTCTTTTGTTACTAATGTAGAGAAATTTTTTCTAAGTATAGATACATTTATTATGCAATAGTGCTGTTTATTTACACTGGCAATCCTCAAAGCATGAGCAAAGGCCCTGTGGTGAGCAGGTCTGGGGTACTGGGGAACCAGCAAGGAAGCCACATGGTAGGACGGAAGGAGTGTTAGGAGTGGTGATTTTGCACCAGATCCTACAGGGTCTTGTGGGACTTCAGCTTTGACTCTAGGTCGGATGGGAGCCATTGCACGGTTTTCAGTGGGGGGAGGTATGGTCTGCCTGGGCTCTGTTCATGCCCTGCGTATTTAATGTCAGGTTTATTTTAATCTTTTTCATTAGTTTTATGAATAGATTTTTCTTCACATGCAGATGTATTAAAATTTATTTATTTATTGAGAGAAGTAGGGCTGTTTATTTACATTGGCAAACCTCAAAGCATGAGCAAAGGGCCTGTGGTGACCTAGTCAGTGTAGTGGGCGAGGAAACCACATGGTAGGTTTCAGGGAATCATAGGAGAGATATTTCACACAAAATCATGCAGGGCTTTATATGACTTTAGCTTTCGGCCCAGGATGGATGGGAGCCATGGCAGGCTGTTGAGCAAGGGTGAGGCATGACTTGGCTGGGATTCCTGGATAGACTGTGTATTTAATGTAAGATTTTTTTTTTACATGGGCAGGCACCAGGAATCAAACCCGGGTCCTCTGGCATGGCAGGCGAGCATTCTTGCCAGCTGAGCCACCATGGCCAGCACATGTAAGATTTATTTGATTCTTTTTATTTAGTACTGTAAAAGGAACGATTCAATACACACACACACACACACACACACACAAACTCCCGTGTGTGTGTGTGTGTGTGTGTGTGTGTGTGTAATGCAGCAGAGTTGTTTATTTGCATTGCCAACCATCACAGCATGAGCAAAGGCCCTGGGGTGAGCAGGACTGGGGTACTGGGGAACAGAGAGGAAGCCATGTGCTAGGAATCGTGGGAGCATTGGGAGTGGTGACTCTGTACCAGATCATGCAGGCCTCGTGAGGCTTTAGCTTTGACTGTTGGTTGCATGGGAGCCATTGCAGGGTTTGGAGCAGGGGAGAGGCATGATCAGCCTGGGGTTCATGTTTGTCCTGCATATTAAAGTCAGGTTTAGTTTAAAGTTTCTGTTACTATTGTAAATGAAGCTTTTCATGCTTTTCACACACACACACACACACTACACATATATTTATTTGTTTTTATTGCAGTAAGGTTTTTTATTTACATTAGGAGCCTTCAAGTATGAGCAAAGGCCCTGAGGTGAGCAGGTCAGTGTAATGGGTGATGAAACCACGTGGGAGATTGGAGGGAGTCATAGGAATGGATATTTTACAGCACGTCATGCTCGGCCTTGTATGATTTTAGCTTTGGGTCCAGGTTGGCTGGGAGCCATTGCAGGGTTTGAGCAAGGGTGAGGCATGATCTGACTGGAGTTCCTGGATAACCTGCCTATTTATTGTAAGATTTATTTTGTTATTTTATTACTGTGGTAAAAGGAACATTTCTATCTATCTATCTATCATCTATCTATCTATCTAATATTTTAATGCACTGGGGGTGTTTATTTGCATTGCCAACCCTCAGAGCATGAGCAAAGGCCCTGTGGTGAGCAGGACTGAGGTGCAGGGGAACAGAGATGGAGCCACGTGCCAGGAATCGTGGGAGCATTGGGAGTGGTGACTCTGCACCAGATCATACAGGGTCTCGTGACGCTTGAGCTTTGACTGTAAGTTAGGTGGAAGCCATTGCAGGGTTTGGAGCAGAGGAGAGGCATGTACTGGCTGGATTCATTAACGCCCCGTATATGAACATCAAGTTTAGTTCAATGTTTTCTGTACTGTTATAAATTGATCTTTTCTTCCGACGTATTGGCTTGTTTATTTATTATGCATTTATTGCAATAAGTTTCCTTATATATGCGGTGGGCCCTAAAGCCTGAAGAGGCTCTATGGTGATCATGTGTGTTTCACCAGGGAAACAGCAAGGAAGCCTCGAAGCAGAGTGGAGGGAGCGTTGGGAGAGGTGATTGTTGATCGTATCATACGGGGCCTTGAGGGATTTTACCTTTATTCTGTGTCGGATGGGAGCTATGGCGTGTTTTAAGCAGCGGTGAAGCATGGTCTGTCCGGGGTTCATGATGTCCTGCGTATTTTATGTCAGGTTTATTTAATCTCTTTTGTTACTAATGTAGAGAAATTTTTTCTAAGTATAGATACATTTATTTATGCAATAGTGCTGTTTATTTACATTGGCAATCCTCAAAGCGTGAGCAAAGGCCCTGTGGTGAGCAGGTCTGGGGTACTGGGGAACAGCAAGGAAGCCACATGGTAGGACGGAAGGAGTGTTAGGAGTGGTGATTTTGCACCAGATCCTACAGGGTCTTGTGGGACTTCAGCTTTGACTCTAGGTCGGATGGGAGCCATTGCACGGCTTTCAGTGGGGGGGAGTTATGGTCTGCCTGGGCTCTGTTCATGCCCTGCGTATTTAATGTCAGGTTTATTTTAATCTTTTTCATTAGTTTTATGAATAGATTTTTCTTCACATGCAGATGTATTAAAATTTATTTATTTATTGAGAGAAGTAGGGCTGTTTATTTACATTGGCAAACCTCAAAGCATGAGCAAAGGGCCTGTGGTGACCTAGTCAGTGTAGTGGGCGAGGAAAGCACATGGTAGGTTTCAGGGAATCATAGGAGAGATATTTCACACAAAATCATGCAGGGCTTTATATGACTTTAGCTTTCGGCCCAGGATGGATGGGAGCCATGGCAGGCTGTTGAGCAAGGGTGAGGCATGACTTGGCTGGGATTCCTGGATAGACTGTGTATTTAATGTAAGATTTTTTTTTTACATGGGCAGGCACCAGGAATCAAACCCGGGTCCTCTGGCATGGCAGGCGAGCATTCTTGCCAGCTGAGCCACCATGGCCAGCACATGTAAGATTTATTTGATTCTTTTTATTTAGTACTGTAAAAGGAACGATTCAATACACACACACACACAGACACACAAACTCCCGTGTGTGTGTGTGTGTGTGTGTGTGTGTGTGTAATGCAGCAGAGTTGTTTATTTGCATTGCCAACCATCACAGCATGAGCAAAGGCCCTGGGGTGAGCAGGACTGGGGTACTGGGGAACAGAGAGGAAGCCATGTGCTAGGAATCATGGAGCATTGGGAGTGGTGACTCTGTTCCAGATCATGCAGGCCTCGTGAGGCTTTAGCTTTGACTGTTGGTTGCATGGGAGCCATTGCAGGGTTTGGAGCAGGGGAGAGGCATGATCAGCCTGGGGTTCATGTTTGTCCTGCATATTAAAGTCAGGTTTAGTTTAAGTTTCTGTTACTATTGTAAATGAAGCTTTTCATGCTTTTCACACACACACACACACACACTACACATATATTTATTTGTTTGTTTATTGCAGTAAGGTTTTTTATTTACATTAAGAGCCTTCAAGTATGAGCAAAGACCCTGAGGTGAGGAGGTCAGTGTAATGGGTTATGAAACCACGTGGGAGATTGGAGGGAGTCATAGGAATGGATATTTTACAGCACGTCATGCTCGGCCTTGTATGATTTTAGCTTTGGGTCCAGGTTGGCTGGGAGCCATTGCAGGGTTTGAGCAAGGGTGAGGCATGATCTGACTGGAGTTCCTGGATAACCTGCCTATTTATTGTAAGATTTATTTTGTTATTTTATTACTGTGGTAAAAGGAACATTTCTATCTATCTATCTATGATCTATCTATCTATCTAATATTTTAATGCACTGGGGGTGTTTATTTGCATTGCCAACCCTCAGAGCATGAGCAAAGGCCCTGTGGTGAGCAGGACTGAGGTGCAGGGGAACAGAGACGGAGCCACGTGCCAGGAATCGTGGGAGCATTGGGAGTGGTGACTCTGCACCAGATCATACAGGGTCTCGTGACGCTTGAGCTTTGACTGTAAGTTAGGTGGAAGCCATTGCAGGGTTTGGAGCAGAGGAGAGGCATGTACTGGCTGGATTCATTAACGCCCCGTATATGAACATCAAGTCTAGTTTAATGTTTTCTGTACTGTTATAAATTGATCTTTTCTTCCGACGTATTGGCTTGTTTATTTATTATGCATTTATTGCAATAAGTTTCCTTATATATGCGGTGGGCCCTAAAGCCTGAAGAGGCTCTATGGTGAGCATGTGTGTTTCACCAGGGAAACAGCAAGGAAGCCTCGAAGCAGAGTGGAGGGAGCGTTGGGAGAGGTGATTGTTGATCGTATCATACGGGGCCTTGAGGGATTTTACCTTTATTCTGTGTCGGATGGGAGCTATGGCGTGTTTTAAGCAGCGGTGAAGCATGGTCTGTCCGGGGTTCATGATGTCCTGCGTATTTTATGTCAGGTTTATTTAATCTCTTTTGTTACTAATGTAGAGAAATTTTTTCTAAGTATAGATACATTTATTTATGCAATAGTGCTGTTTATTTACATTGGCAATCCTCAAAGCATGAGCAAAGGCCCTGTGGTGAGCAGGTCTGGGGTACTGGGGAACCAGCAAGGAAGCCACATGGTAGGACGGAAGGAGTGTTAGGAGTGGTGATTTTGCACCAGATCCTACAGGGTCTTGTGGGACTTCAGCTTTGACTCTAGGTCTGATGGGAGCCATTGCACGGTTTTCAGTGGGGGGGACTTATGGTCTGCCTGGGCCTGTTGATGCCCTGCGTATTTAATGTCAGGTTTATTTTAATCTTTTTCATTAGTTTTATGAATAGATTTTTCTTCACATGCAGATGTATTAAAATTTATTTATTTATTGAGAGAAGTAGGGCTGTTTATTTACATTGGCAAACCTCAAAGCATGAGCAAAGGGCCTGTGGTGACCTAGTCAGTGTAGTGGGCGAGGAAACCACATGGTAGGTTTCAGGGAATCATAGGAGAGATATTTCACACAAAATCATGCAGGGCTTTATATGACTTTAGCTTTCGGCCCAGGATGGATGGGAGCCATGGCAGGCTGTTGAGCAAGGGTGAGGCATGACTTGGCTGGGATTCCTGGATAGACTGTGTATTTAATGTAAGATTTTTTTTTTACATGGGCCGGCACCAGGAATCAAACCCGGGTCCTCTGGCATGGCAGGCGAGCATTCTTGCCAGCTGAGCCACCATGGCCAGCACATGTAAGATTTATTTGATTCTTTTTATTTAGTACTGTAAAAGGAACGATTCAATACACACACACACACACACACACAAACTCCCGTGTGTGTGTGTGTGTGTGTGTGTGTGTGTGTGTGTAATGCAGCAGAGTTGTTTATTTGCATTGCCAACCATCACAGCATGAGCAAAGGCCCTGGGGTGAGCAGGACTGGGGTACTGGGGAACAGAGAGGAAGCCATGTGCTTCCTATGTGAACTATTAAATGCATAGAAAACATTCCAGAGTATGTAGTTTACCTCTGTAGCCACTGGCAAAATTCTCACAGATGGACCTATTTAGAAGTTTGAAAACTACTTAATATTTATATACCAATATTTATTTTTGCTTAAAAGGAAAATATTTTAGGAAATGCAAAGTTTGGGAAGTAAACTGTTCCATAAATGTCAAATATTTATTCACCATGAAGGACTAACTTCTTCCCATAGAAGTTATCACAGTTGGAAAACCAGAACTCACATGGACCTGTTCATAACTTGGAAAATCTTAAAACAAGAAGGGTAGAATATAGGAGTATAAAATAAGATAAGACACAATATATTAGTTTGAGGAGTTTACTTCAATCATTTGCTATTCATGAATTGGGCCACATCCAAATCACTTGTGGAAAGGTTCTCCACCAAAGAGTGGAAAGGGGGAGCTGATGTAGGGCAAACATGGAAACAAGTGAGGAAGTGTTCTGATTGGCTGATGTTAAGTTTTCACTTTACATGGAAGGAGGGGTTACAAAGTAGAGAGGGTACACATTGATTAGTATGGTATGTTTGCTCATTCTGATTAGCTAGTTCTACCTGACCAAAACTGGTTTATAACCAGGTACTGCTTATCTGAAATTCTGTAGGGGGCATTCCATTGTCACATTTTACTGCAGGTCAGTTGTGTTTTTTGTCTTTTGGGAAAAGCTTTCTAGGAAACCGGTCCCTCTAGGCAATGTCCAATGCAGGTGGCCATTATATTTTACTTAACAGGAGTAAGAATTACAATTTAAAACATAGAACAGGAGAAAGTCACTCCTCAATGATCAATTGAGAGCAATTAACTCAGGAAAATACTATTTAATTGATATTCCACATAAATACTCATATTCAATCAATTACCACCTGAAGATTTCATTCTGCTATATGTAAAAAAATGCACATTATAAAAGGCAACATAAAAGTACTTATTTAGGTGGGCTACAGTGGCTCAGTAGCAGAGTTCTTGCCTGCCATGCCAGAGACCTGGGTTCGACTCCTAGTGCCTGCCCATGTGAAAAAAAAAATAAGAAAAAGAAGTACTTATTTGACTTTGGAGATGAATGTAAAATGAAACTTCGTATACACATTGAATATTAAAACTTGGAAAGCAAAACATTCTAGGTAATTTACCTCAACAGACAGATATGAAATATTTAAACCATAACCAATTACATGTATACAATGCTAAGGGCAGTGTCATTCAACAGTGGCTAAATCTAATTAAATCACATTTTGATGTCTTTGTAGAAATGACATATTCATGAATCCATGTATCAGAACAAGTAATTACATATCTTCTTCAGTTTTTTTTTAACAATTTTGAGCAATCTATTTTTTTTCCAGAACAAAAATTTAAGTTGCTTGTAGTAACTTTTATAAGTCAATAGAATAGATTTTCCTTTGAAAGGAGGTTACCTTTATTAAAATTGGCTTTCTAACACAGTGCTTACATTAAAAAGGACATACATATAAAATGCACTTGGTATTCTTTCCCCCACCACCACTGGGAGGTCAATGTAACCTTCCATGCTTGTGTTTTCTACCTCTTGGGATTCATACAGATACACTGAGGCTAAAACCTAAAATTAAATAATCTTTATTACTAAAAGTCACTTGACAATATTAGGGAGAAAAATTTCACCATTACTACCAAAGCGTTGAAAGCTTGACCCATACAAACTTTAGAGTTGCTGCACTTACATAACAGTTTAGGTATTATTTGGGGTACAACTGAAAGGAGATCCTGCAGTTAACAAACAAGGAAATGGTTAACAAGATGCAGTGTTTTAAAGAAGAATTTTCAAACCACTGCAATGTGGTTTAACATAGCTAATGTTATTTAGATAAACATGTTACTAAGGTTCAACTTCTTTCTTCAGATTCAGAATAAAGGAGACTGAAGAGACTGTGAACAACTGTCATCTCTAGAGTAAGAGGGACTGAAGAGACCATTGAACCATCGCCACCTCTTGCTGTTGCTGTTACAGGAAAGGAGATATTAAAAGTGCGTTTAATATTTAGATATGTTATACACATTTTGGGAAGTAAAATATTTCAATGGTTATATTCATTCTTAGTTTTCAATTTTAAATAAATGTACTTACAGTTTCCATCAACATTTTTTTCTGTATCAAAGCTAGTTCTTCTTTAAGTTCCTGTTGTGCCTCAGTAAGATGATTTTCATGTTTCTTCTCCAACTCCTCAATACACTAAAACAAAGTCTACTTTAGTTACTGAGCACCTCTTTTCATCTCAAGTTCTAAATGTGTTCAATTAAATTTCCAAAGCAAGAACTTTAAAAAATTCAAATGATGCACATTATTATTTTCAGATGAAAATGTTTGAAATAATACTTGAAGACTGAAATACCCATTAAAAAATAATAAATGTCACATTTGGGCCAAAGATTATAGGCAGTCCAACAGGTGTACAGTGCTTGAAACAATGGGTTAATGAACTGTTAGGGTCAAGAGGGAGGTAAAAAAGGAAAAACAATGTGCATCCAAAATCAGTAATCGCCACACTTTGGAAAACCTCTAATAAGCTTTCTAAACACAAGGCAGTAACATGCTTATAATGACTAACAGTCAATATAATATGATTTCATTAGAGGGAATAAAGTGATCTTTGACATGAACTCTTCAAGTTATGAAAAACATTAAGTTTTAAATGTTTACTATTCATTCAACAAGTGCTGACCTAGTACCTATTACATTAAAAAAAGTATATACTGTATTAAGTACTGTGACAGGATTGAAAAAGGCAAATGTGATCTCTCCCTTATTCCAGTTAGACAAAGAAACATATAATTGAAAATCACACGAAAACTTATGACAGGTATGTAAATGCAACTCACTGTGGCTATGAGTTGGAAGATGGAGATTAATTCCAACTTAGTTAGCAAAGGAATATGATTACAATACGTAAACAAAAAAGGGGATTAATAGTAGTCTAGGAGTACAGCGTAGGCAAAAAAGCAGAGATGTCTTGGTAAGTCAGTTTAGAGAAAGTAATTAAACTGGAAGGGTGAGAGTAAACTAAGAGTGTAGTAAATGGAGCTTAAAAAGGGGGGCATGTTATGGGAAAGATTTTGGCAACCTAAGAATTTACACTGTGAAGCCACTGAGAGTTTTTATAAGAAGGAGAAATATTTTTTAGGAAGGTAATATGGAAAACCTATGAAGGATGGATTGTAGAACAGAGAAATCAGAGAAGGGTTTTAATAGTACAATCAAGGAATGATAAGGTCCTGAACTAGAGCAGAAGCAGGAAAGAGTGAAAAGAAATTAAAAAATTAAAGAACTATTGCAGAGGTACAACGAATTACCTGGCCTAGTGATGACTGGATGTAACTGATAAGGGAAACAGAGGAGTCAAAGATAATACTCAAATTCCTACCTTAAGTGGTAACGTTTAGTGATAACACTTGGTACCTTTTCTATTACTTAATCAAAACATCATAACCAATTAAGAACTGGTTCTCAGAGATCAGTGGAGCAAACCAACAAGTTCTCTACTTGAAAACACTATAAAAATAAAATAACCACTGTGTGTATGTGTATGATTATCCTAAAGTTATTTCAAGGACGTCTTTTAAAACCATTTTGCTAGTTTGTTTATACCATCTTAATTGGTTAAGAAGAGTGACATTTTCAACATGTATTTGGACAAAATTATCTAAAAGAAGCCCCCAACAACATAAAAAGAAGGGGTATAAATATGGGATCCCACTGACTTCTCTGAATAGTCACTAAAAATAAGTATATGTCTGCGTGAACATGAGGTCACAGTCACTGATCACAATTTGCTAATGTGCAAATGTGCCAGCTGGTGATTCTCAATCCACAAATTTTTACTCTTCATTGGCTTTTTCATTCTCTTTTACACTCGGTCATCTCTTACGATTCTAAGTTGATCTACACAGACATTTACAGTCATTGTAATGATTTCAAAAACAAACATGACATAGAACACAATACATTTGAAAATAAAAAGGACTGATTCATTGCTTTTGCATATCTCCTATTTAACGAACACTGGGGAAACAAAGACAGGCAAACAACGTCGAGAATTGTGTTATAGACTTACTATTTTCAACTATGTATTTACCACCACTCTCCGAAAAAGCTGAATGTTGAGGAGAAAACTATGCTTAAACTGAAAATAAAGTATCAATTTTATGCATGATATGTATAATGATGCCAATTCATATCTTCTTTTAGTAGCCATTAATGAATCCCAAATATAAAAATACAGTTAGTTTATGTTAAATCAGGAACAATGAACATAAACAAGACAATGGTAAAGAACTGAAAACATGTAACACAGATTTTTCCCCCATAAATTCAGAAAGAAGAAAAGTAAATTCTACTTTCACATACACATTTATGTTTTGTGGGAAATCACCACGTCAACCAAATGCAACAGACCTTTAAGAACTGCTCATGTAACTTTCTAATGGCCTTCAGTCTCTGGCTCTGAACAAATCTATATTGTTGAAAAATCTTTTGCTGCTGTCGAAACATATTCTGCAAATATAAAACAAAGTTGTGAAAAGAATGGGAGTTAAAATTTAAAACTTAGCAAAAGTAATTCTACATTAAGCTTAAAAGGAATTTTTTAAATTAATGTATTTAACATCTGTTTGAAAAACTGTTAGGACTAAGTTTAAATAATTTTTTGTTCACCACAAACAAAGCAATATAATAATCCTATCTACCATTCACTGAGTAGGAAAGTTTGTTTCTTGAGAATATTAAAAGCTTATGCCAATTCTTGGTGATTGTAACAGCCACATATAACCCTGGTATATGCAGGTGCTTCTCTGGCCCACAGTCATTAGGGCAGAAACATAATATGCAGTAATGGGAAGTGGAACCTGATTCACTTCCACGGGTCTACTACAAGGCCAGGCTTTCCATTCTTACTTGAGACTTGGTTACAAGAGCTTAATTATAAACCTAAGCCTGATACCAACATTTAGTTTTTCTTCTTGTTCCCCAGCTTTCTGCAAATCCATATCACACTGCTGAAACAAAGCCACAAACTGCTGAGAATATTCATGATAAAGATTCGTCCTGCAAAACATGAGTGAACACTGTCATTTCATAATGATATGAAAAAGTAAACACATTTAAAACAACTGATTTGACATGATTCGTACTATAAAAGAAAGAAATAACAGCAGCTTAAATCTGCTTAGAGAAAATGGAGAAGTCAAGTGGATGATTTATTCTCCAGAACTATCTTTCTTCACATATTTTAAACTTTAGCCCTTGAAAACTAAACAAGTTTTATTGCAGGTAAAAATGTTCTGGAAAAACTCATTTTACCTACGAGAGACTACGTTTTTCATTTTCTCTTACTGAATGCCATATAGGTTTTGATTTGATAAACGGATTCACTGAGGATAGTGTATCTATTTATCACACAGGATTTCTAAACAGGAACATTTTGCTTAACTTTCCCCCCACTTTGGGACAACAAAAGAATTTGAACAAAATAGTGAACCCAATTTGGCTAAAATATAAAACCTCCTTATCTACAATGATTTCAAATTGCTTTTATAGTAAGAAAACTCACTTGTTATTAAAAAGGGGGGAGGTATTCTTTATCAGACGACATCTCTCTACATATATATCATTTCAACAAAGGAGCAAGTAGATTAACTATTTGCTTGTAGAAAGATCAAGCCAAACATTTTTTTCACTAAAGACTCCAATCAATACAAGGGAACAGTAATTTTCCTTACACCTCAGAATACTAAAAAGTGATACAAATGTTGTGACTCTAAAAAAACCAGCAATCTTACCTTTGCTGGTACTGTGTTTTCCACACACGCTCAATTTTCTGATTACTGGTGTTCAGTGAAGCATTAGTATTCATTTCAAATCTTTTCCTCTTAGCCAGAAGAGACTTTGTAATGTTATCTACACAGAAAACAAATCCTCATTAAAATACCATCTTGAGGCCCAAGAGCAGGAGAAGCAGAAGACTCTATTTTTACCAGGGGAAATAAAGAAATGAGAAGTATACATCCGTGCTGGAGATTAGAAAGCTAATCCATGCCCAGTACAAGATGTATGCTGAGAAATATCTGGTAAGACCCTAAATGTTTATCTCAGACTGATAAATAGGCTCAGCATAAGCTGAATTAAGCTTCAAAGGAGACTCTCAACACAGAGTCAATTGACACTGTCAGTTTAATAATCAAAGGAAATAATCAAGAAAAAAAAAGTAAGCAAACAAAAAAAAACCCCAAAACCAGCAAACACTGGGGACAGTAAAAACTCTAATTTCCAGAGCTAATGTATCAGAATATTCAAATGTCCAAAATTCAATTAAAAAAAAAATCACAAGGCATAGAAAGAAAGAGGAAGAGATGGCCCATTTCAGGGAACAAAATCAAGCCACAGAAACTATTCCTGAGGGAGCCCAAATATTAGAATTACAAATCAAAGATGTTAAGTCAGCTCTCCTAAATAAGTCTGACACTCTAAAGGAAAACATGGACAAAGAACTAAGGGAAATCAGGAAAATGACACATTAATAAAAGTAGCAAGAGATAGAAATTTTTAAAAAGGAACCAAACACACATTCTAGCACTGAGAATTACAACAGATGAATTATAAAAGGAATTCAAGAGCAGATTTGAACAGAAAGAAGAGCCAGCAAACCTGAAGATAGAATAATTGGAACGATTCCATCTGAGGACGAGAAAGAAAAAATAATGAAAAACCGTAAACAAAGCCTAAGGGACACCAACTCAAGAGAGAATCACAAGGTGACACATAATAGTCAAACTGCCGAGGCCAAAGATGAAGTGAGACTCCTAATATAAGCAAAACAGAAGTGACTTGTGTACAAGGGATTTTCATCTCTCATCAGGAACCAAGAAGTTCAGAAATGGCGGGAGGTGGGGGTATGTGACATATTTAAAGTGTTGAAAGAAAAAAAACCTGTCAACCAAGATTTCTATATCTGGCAAAAGTGTCTTTCAGATAAGAAAGAGAGATCAAGACATTCCTAGCCACACAAAGCTGAAGGAGTCTGTTACCACTACACCTGCCCAACAAGAAATGCGAAAGGAAGTCTTCCTTCAGGAAGAAAAGAAAGTATACTAGGTAGAAAACTTGCAGCCATATGAAGACAAAAACCATCCATGAAAGGGTAATTGTGTGGGTAAACATAAATGCCAGTATTACTGTATTCTTGACTTGCAACTCTATTTTTCTTATGTGACCTAAAATACAAACATATATGTATAAAATAGCCATAATTCTACATAATATACAGGCATGCAGAATATAAAGATATAACTTTTAAGAAGAACATAAAGGTGGAAAGGAAGGGTAGGAGCAGGGACTGTGTTGGCTGTTAAAGTCAGGTTGATAGCAGACAAGACTGTTTTTAGATTCAGGATGTTAAATGTAAACCTCAAAATAACCATAAAAGAAATGTTTACTATTATACAGAGAAGTAAATGACAAGGGAACCAAGATGTTTCACTACAAAAGATAAACGAAACACAATAGAAGGCAGCAAATGAATAAATAAGGGTCAACAAAAGTATAAAATTAACACAAAGCAGATGTCAAAATGGCTGAAGTAAGTTCTGCTGCATCAATAATTACTTTGAATGTAAGTGGATTAAACTCTCAATCAAAGGGAAGAGACTGGTAGAATGGATTTAAAAAATCATGAACCAACTATATGCTCTTTACAAGAGATTCACATTTGGTCAAAAGACACCCGTAAGTTAAAAGCAAAAGGAGGGGGACACAAACATTCCATGCAAACAGTAAGCAAAGAGAGCTATGGCGGCTATGGTAATATCAGACAAAATAGACTCTTTGTGAAGGAGTGTTACAAGAGACAAAGGATATTTTACATTGATTAAAGGGTCAATCAATTAAGATGATATAACAATTCTAAATGTGTGTTTGCCTAACAGCAGAGCCCCAAAATACATGAAGCAAACATAGATAGAACTTAAGGGGAAAACAGGGAACTCAATACACCACTTTCAATATTGGATAAAACATCTATATGAACCTGAACAACACTGTAAGACAATCAGACCTGATAGGTAGATAAAATGTCACTGAACCACAGTAGAATACACATTCTTCTCAGGGACAGAGGGATTATTCTCCACAAAAGGCCATATGATATATCACACAAGTCTTCATAAACTGAAAAAGATTGCACTCGTAAGATACATATTTCAGACTGCAGTAGAATGACACCAGAAGTCCATCACAGGAGGAAAACTGGAAAATTCACAAATATATAGAAACTAAACAACACATTCTTAAGAAACCAATCGGTCATAGAAGAAATGAGAAGGGAAACTGGAAAATTCTGAGATGAATGAAAATGAAAACAGAACATACACAAACATATGGGATGCAGCAAAGGTAGTAGTGCTCAGGGGGACATTTCTAGCTGCAAACGCCTACATTAAAACAGAAAAACTATCTCAAATTAATCATCTTCCAGTGTGTCTTCAGATAAAGAAGAACAAACCAATTCTTAACTAAGGAAGAAAGGAAATAATAAAGATTACAGCGGAGATAAATGAAACAGAGAATACAGAAACAGTTCTGAGAATCAATGTAACCAAAAGTTGGTTCTTCGAGAAGATTAATAAAATTGACAAATTTTAGCCAGACTGACAAAGGAGGGGAGAGGGAGAGAGAAAAGAGAGAGAGAGGAAATAAAAATGATTTTACAGAAATTAAAAGAATCATAAGACTATACTATGAACCGCATACCAACAAATTAGATTAAGTTGGGTGAAGTGGACAAATTCCTACACTGACTAAGAAGAAACAGGATCTCAGCAGATACATAACAGGTAAAGACATTGAACCAGTAACCAAAACCTCCCGACAAAGAAAAGTTGAGAAAAAGATGGCGTTACTTGTGAACACATCCCCAAAATTCAAAGAACAATTGACACCAGTACTTCTCAAACTCTCCTGAAAAATCAGAGAGACGTGAACACTAACTCATTCTATGAGGCCAATATTACCCTGCTAAACAAAGTCAGATAGACATCACAAGTAAAGAAAAGTACAGACCAATTTCTCGCATCAATGCAGATACAGAAACCCTTGACAAAATATTAACAAAACACATCCAACAGCATATGAAGATGACTATACACACCATGACCATGTGGGATTTGCACTGGAACTTTTTGTACCACATTTTTACGGAATTGCATAAATTTTTCAATTCTCAAAAAAATGCTTTGCTAAGAATATGATTGTATGTCCATGGATCGTCCATCAATGCTTACTTTCCAGTAGCTGCACTCTTAGCCAAATATGCTATACTTCCAGTATCCATTCAAAGTAGTCGATTTCCAAGAGAGCCCACCAAATCCAGCCTTTTCACCACCAAATACATAAGCTTTCAAAAATACTTGCTTGACCCAAACAGAGGAGCCAAAACCTGACTCTTATTTTCTTAAGAGTATTGTCTTCTAACGAGGCAAGTGTAACTGATATTTGGCACGGCATTTGAAAACTGAAGAGCTTTTGGACATGATTATACATCTGTCACTAACCGACAAAGCTGACTTTAGTTGTCTATACCACAGACTTTATTAATGGAAAAATAACAATAAAGAGTTATTTTAGAGGCTTACATTTACACTACCCTCTCCCAATGAAAAAAGCATTGGGAAGTCCAGGAAAATAACGAAACTGAGAAAATACAAAACTGGTGGGGAAAAGAAAACAGATGTATCACTCTATGAACACAAAGGACGAAGAAACTTTTTCCATTCATTTTTCTTCTACTATCCCACAGTCCATTAAATTCGCACGAGCATACAATAAAGCAGCATTCTTATCTCCTCATTGTTAGTGCCATTCTCACTCTTCACATTAACAATGTAAAAAGGTAAGCAAGGAAATCTATGAAGCTACATCGCATTAAATACTTAGACAAAAATCCTATACGTGAGAACAAGGCATGAAATTACAGTCATGTAGGCCACCGACTGACATTTCCTATTATATAAGTTACATGGTTTAAAACTATTTTCCTTAAGTGTAAATATCTCCTAAAACATACCTCCCAGTTTTTCCAACATATTCTGTACTTCACCCCTGTGAAGAAATCACATTAAAAGATTTTAATTAGGGACATGTAAAATATCCTGTGTGTTTTGGAAGAAATAAAAGTCCTGCCAAGTGTTTTATGTACAATGCTCTTTACGTGAGCCAAAGTAGACCTTTCTCGAAGTACTTTAATGCATGGGCAAAAATTGCTTTAAACACATTACCCCAGTTCTTCCTCAATTGTTCCTGCAGATGGTGTTCTTATCCCATGCTCATCAATTGTTGGAGTCTTTCCTGCATTGAGAATAAAACAGAAGAACATTTTTAACTTAGGTAAGCAATTTTTGTAATTTATAATGAAGCGGACATTTTCATTTCAGAGTCTCTTTTCTTTTGCCAACAAAAGGTTTTCCAACGGACCTATAAATGCAGTCCTTCCTCTGCCAGTCAGGTGACGTTCAGGACCATTTTAGAGAGACAGTTCTACAGATCATTGAAAGGTTCATGTCCTAGTAAACTATGTATCATACATCAGACGTTGGGGAAATCACGCCTGTCAAAGGCAGGAACAGACGCTTCAGGAGCTTCTCTCCCAAGGATGGAATGAGAAACACAGAGCATGAAAACGCCATCCAAGTATAAGGCGTCTGTTACCGTTTAAAAGACTGGGTTCAAAACGAATGGGTTGTGGACCGTGGGTCACTGCCATTAAGTCACTATTTGCAAAGATCTGGGACCCAAGGTACCTTCGGCGCCGTCCTCCTCCGAAGAAGTGGGATCTTGCCTCTCTGCTCTGCGCATGTCCGGGGCTCCCGCCAACACCACCACCTCCTCCTCCTCCTCCTCCTCCTCCTCCTCCTCCTCCTCCTCCTTCTCCTCCTCCTCAGCAGACCTCCAGAATTTCCTCCAACGCTTCCTCCCAGAGGGCGCCATCGTGGGTTGGTGGCTTATCTTAAAAGGAGATCTCTTGGGGTGCACAGGCGGTTCAGTGGTAGAATACTCGCCTTCCATGAGGGAGACCCGGGTTCGATTCCCGGGCCTTGTCCCCCAAACCCAACGAACCAACCAGCCAAACAAAAAAAGAAACATCAACAACAACAACAACAAAAGAGAGATCTCTGAGACCTCTGAGTCCCGACCCAAGTCCAGATGGATCCGCCGCGCTCACATCAGAGACCTCGAGGCAGGGTTCTCTGGGTTCATGGCCTCTTCCGCGTTTCCCTCCCCGCTCCGCGGCGCGCCCTGGCCGTCCGCCCCCTCTGCCGGGCCGGGCACTTCGGGCCTGAGGGACCCCGCGACTGCAGACCCGAGGGGCGCCCCGAGCCCTTCCTCCCTGACTGGGGCCGGCTGGGCGGTGGGGGGTGGCGCCCCGCGCCCACGCCCGCCCCAGCCCCCCGCTGCGACCCGCCATCGAGCGGAGACATGCGCCCCTCACACGGCCAGTCCCCCCGCCGCGAGCCGCCACCGAAGGGACACATGGGCCCCTGACCCGGCCCGGCCCCGCCGCGAGCCGCCACCGAGGGGGAGACATGCGCCCCTCACCCGGCCCTTCCCCCCGCCGCGAGCCGCCATCGAGCGGAGACATGCGCCCCTCACCCGGCCCGGCCCCGCCGCGACCCGCCACCGAGGGGGAGACATGCGCCCCTCACCCGACTTGTACCCGCCGCGAGCCGCCACCGAAGGGAAACATGCGCCCCTCACCCGGCCCGTCCCCCCGCCGCGTGCCGCCACCGAGGGGGAGACATGCGCCCCTCACCCGGCCCGGCCCCGCCGCGAGCCGCCATCGAGCGGGAGACATGCGCCCCTCACCCGGCCCGTCCCCCCGCCGCGAGCCGCCATCGAGCGGAGACATGCGCCCCTCACCCGGCCCGTCCCCCCGCCGCGAGCCGCCACCGAAGGGACACATGCGCCCCTCACCCGGCCCGGCCCCGTCGCGAGCCGCCATCGAGTGGAGACATGCGCCCCTCACCCGGCCAGACCCCCCGTCGCGAGCCGCCATCGAGCGGAGACATGCGCCCCTCACACGGCCAGTCCCCCCGCCGCGAGCCGCCACCGAGGGGGAGACATGCGCCCCTCACCCGGCCGGGCCCCCCGCCGCGACCCGCCATCGAGCGGAGACATGCGCCCCTCACCCGGCCAGGCCCCCCGCCGCGAGCCGCCAACGAGGGGGAGACATGCGCCCCTCACCCGGCCGGGCCCCCCGCCGCGACCCGCCATCGAGCGGAGACATGCGCCCCTCACCCGGCCAGGCCCCCCGCCGCGAGCCGCCAACGAGGGGGAGACATGCGCCCCTCACCCGGCCCGGCCCCGCCGCGAGCCGCCACCGAAGGGAGACATGCGCCCCTCACCCGGCCCTTCCCCCCGCCGCGAGCCGCCACCGAAGGGAGACATGCGCCCCTCACCCGGCCCGGCCCCCCGCCGCGAGTCGCCACCGAGGGGGAGACATGCGCCCCTCACCCGGCCCGGCCCCGCCGCGACCTGCCACCGAGGGGGAGACATGCGCCCCTCACCCGCCCCGGCCCCGCCGCGAGCCGCCACCGAGGGGGAGACATGCGCCCCTCACCCGGCCCGGCCCCGCCGCGAGCCGCCATCGAGCGGAGACATGCGCCCCTCACCCGGCCCGTCCCCCCGCCGCGAGCCGCCACCGATGGGGTGACATGCGCCCCTCAGCCGGCCCGGCCCCGCCGCGAGCCGCCACCGAGCGGAGACATGCGCCCCTCACCCGGCCCGGCCCCGCCGCGAGCCGCCATCGAGCGGAGACATGCGCCCCTCCCCCGGCCCGTCCCCCCGCCGCGAGCCGCCACCGAAGGGAGACATGCGCCCCTCACCCGCCCCTCACCCGCCCCGGCCCCGCGCCCCACGCTCGGCCCTCGGGGCTCCGCCTCTTCCCCTCAGTGGCCCGCCACCGGCGGCCCTGACCGCACTCCCGCGCCGCGCGGGCTCCTCCCCTCCTCACACCTGGAAGGGTGAACCACAGAGCCGCCGCGATCACTCCCGCTCCTCACGCGTCCTCGACCAGAGGCGACTGCTCCGTCCGGGCTCGAGGTTCCTCTGAGGCGCCTCAAGCTCCGCGCGCTGAAGCAGCCGGCCTTGCTGAGGCGGGCCCTTCGCTGATTGGTGGACACAGCACGCAAGCGCGAGGCGGGACCCGGATCGCCCTGCCCCCTACAGTGGCCGCTGCCGGGACCACCTGCCGGCTGACCTGGACCTGTTGCTTGGCGGCTTCTTGGGCAAAGTCAAGTTCTCAATCTTATTCGTCCGCAGCTCACCAAAGAAAGTGTAAGTGGGGAACAGCCCAACAGGGAGCCCAGGCTTCCCAAGGCCTCTGACCCTCCTCGCGTGGTGTTGTTCCCACACTCCCCTCTCCCCTTCAGCCAGTCAGAGAAACAGCCCTTCGCCTGAATTTTAGCGGATATAGCATAGCCTCCTTCCTCTCATCATTTTGTATTATTTCCTCCCATTGAGTTTATGACAACTTTCAGGCCTCAGAATGTAAATTTGAATACCACAAAATGGCTTCTGTAGCCTAGGGGCCCCTTCAGCTTCTCTCCCTCAGCGGCTTCTCTGACAGGACCTGATGTGCCGACAAGATAGACAAGCGCAGACATGCCAATGCCCCACCCACCAGAAGCAAGACCAGACAACCATGAGCATAAAATCATGGTCTGCTCCAGCCTGATAGATCCGGGTGATGCCTGTAGCCACCCATCATCTCCAGCACTTTTTGTCTTTAAAAAAATCTAGCCCTCAGAACGAGAGCCAGAACCATCTCTTTTCTTTGCATTGGCCCTCACTCTGTTGCTCTCTTTGCTTAATAAATCTATGTTGCTTTGACTCACTGTCATAGGTGGATTCCTTAATGACTCCGTGCCTAACATCTGGTGCCAAAACCCAGGATGGAGGTCTGACTAAGGCTTAGCTTTCTGGCCCCTCGGGGCTACAGGAATGCCTTCCAGTCGACCCCGTTCGGAGATCAGACAGGTTTGAGTTTCTGGCCCCCTGGGGCTACAGGAACAGCCTTCCAGTTGACTCCATCCTGCAAACCATACAGTCGTTCAGGTTTCCGTGTGCCTGACAGCTTGAGTCCACAGACTCAGACCATCTCAACGTGATGCCAGCTCACATCCATGGCACTCAAAAATCTACAAGTAATTCGGCCCTAGGTAAGTGATGCCTTTCTGCCCAAATCCTTCCCATGAGAGTTTTGTTCAATGTTCCGGCACACCTTGGCTGCCTCAGCACACCTGGCCTAAAGCCTGAGCTTGGTCTAAACTCTCCAGCTCCACGAATGTTTTCCTGTGCAGCAGTCAAAAGTAGCTCAGGGGATTCCCTGAGTGAAAGACTGCACACACTTTCCTGATTCCCGACAACAAAATGGGGACGCCTGCTTTGTTGTTGAGACTGGATTTTGGATCTGGGTAGTTAGTCTCACTTGAAGCTACACCTGCCCATCATCCGCCAACAAAACTGGTAACTGTTCACCTAGAAGGGAGCAGTTAAATGTAAGTCTCCACGAGCAGACCTCCATAAGCCTCCTGTAAGTAAAATCCCTAGTACGTATCAAACTTCCCCCTCCATTTTGATCAAAATTTAGCAAATAATCATGGGTAACACCCACTCAATTCCTGATTCTACCCTTCTCGGATGTTTTCTTCATAATCTCAGTAAACTCCAATTCAAGAAGAAAATAAAACTAGAGAAACTTATTTTTCCTTGCAATTTGGTTTGGCCACAGTACTCTTTAGAACAACAAAAACATTGGCCAGAAAATGATGCTTTTGAGTGGCAAATTCTCACAGAACTTAATAATTTTATCCGGCGAAATGGGAAATCATCTGAGGCCCCCTACTTTCAGGCTTTCTGGACCCTCAGGTCTCAACCTTCTCTGCACCACTCTGTCACTTTGAGCTAAATCCTCCTCCTTCATGAAAAACCTTCCTCTCCCTCTACAGAGGTTGATGATGAGGAATCCTCTAACCATCTCTCCTCTTTCGACCCTGCTGACCATCCTCCTGGATATGCTCCCTTTCCACAGCCTTCCCCAACCCCCTCCACTCCTCGTCCCTCCTCCTCAACCCTTTCCCCTCCCATACCTTGCCCTAACTCCAATAAGCCCTCTCCTACTTTAGCACCCATCTTTTATCCCCCTGTCCCTGACTCTACTCAGTCTTCCTAGCCTTTTTTTCCTCCTTTCACTCGATCTCATGGTCCAGAGCACCTATGAGAGGTATCAGGATGGGTGAGTGTAATTAAAGTTCATGTTCCCTTTTCTCTTTCAGACCTAAGCCAAATTGAGAAACAGCTCGGTACCTTCTCAGCAGAATCAACTAAATTTACATAAGAGTTTAAATATTTAACCCAGTCTTGTGATTTAACTTACTAGGATCTTTATGTTATTATAACTTCCACTACAACCCTAGAGAAGAACGATCATATTTGGGCTGCAGCTACAGCCCATGCCAACAAACTTTTTGCAGATAACCCCAGTACTTTCTGGGGCATGCAGGGGACAAATGCAGTCCCCACAGCAGACCCAAATTGGGACTATCAGGACCTATCTTCAGATAAAAGAAAAGAATAGAGCATTTTCTCACTTGTATTATAGAAGGAATGAGGAGAGCGGGTTTCAAAGCTATTAATTATGATAAGATTTCCGAAGTCACTCAGAGGAAAGAAGAAAACCCAGCATCCTTTTTAAATCGTTTAACTGAGGCTATTTTAAAATATACAAATATTCACCCTTCCTCAAAATAAGGACCGTTTTTTCTCCATACCCATTTTATCACCCAGTCAGCCCCAGATATTCAAAAGAAACTTCAGAAATAGAACAGGGTCCTCAAGTAACCCAGCAAGAGCTTATGAAGGTAGCTTTTAGAATGTTCAACAAGAGACAAGAAGAAATAGAATAGGCAGAAAAAAAAAAAAGAACAGGAAAGAGAGGCAAATGAAAAACAAAAAGAAAGGGAGAGGGAAGCAAAGGAAGAAGTCCGAGAAAAGGTCAGACAGGAGAGAGACGATGGCTGTTATTTACTTCTTGCGAATGTCATGAGACAACCCAGGGCAATCCATGGTAGTTGAAACCAAAACTCAGGGGGCAATAAAATGCTGTCCCACCCATCATGCTTTTGTTGTGGCAAAACAGGCCATTGGGGAAAATACTGTACCCAGCCACCAACCCAGAGGCCGGGGGCCCACCGCCAGGCCCCTGCCCACAGTGCCACCAAACAGACCACTGGAGGACCGACTGTCCTATGGCCTCTAACTGTGGGTTCAGACAGCCTTCCTCTCCTAAACAGGTGTCACAAGCTTCAGAACTGGGTGACCTCCTCAGACTAGCCACAGACGACTGACGAGACCCGGACTCCGGGATAGCCTGACTGTGACCATCACTGCCACGGAACCCAGGGTAGCCTTAAAGGTGGCAGGTAAGCCCATTTCCTTCATTTTAGACACAGGTGCCATGTACTCTGTCTTGCCTGAGAATTTGGGGCTGCTCATTCCCTCCTCAATTTCAGTCATAGGTATTACAGGTCAATCCTCAGTTCCCCTTAAAACTTTATCCCTAGCCTACAGTACAGAAAATTATAACTTTTCTCATAGCTTTTTAGTAATTCCTAGCTGTCCCACCCCTTTATTAGATATTTTAGCAAAACTTAAAGCAAACCTTCATTTGACAGAAATAAAATATGCCAACCAATTGCCACAAACTGTCATGCTCCTTTCTATAGGAGAACCACCCTCTTCCCTTAAGGAAGTAGTTGTGCCCCCATGGCTAGAAAAGGTGGATTGTTGGGTGTGCAACACCTTCACCCCCTCCGTCACTAAACATCATGCCCCTGTTCAAGTTTCTCTCAGGAAGCCCAGATATTTTCCAAACAAATCTCAGTATTCTCTCACCACACCCTAAAACCCATAATTGAGAAGCTATTGACCTCCAGGCTCCTCAGAGAAGCAGCCTCCCCAGCCAATACCCCTATCTTAGCAGTAAAAAAGCCAAATGCACTTACTGCTTACTTCAGGATCTTAGGGCAATTAACCAAGCCACAATACCCATTACTCTTACAGTTTCTAATCCATATTCTATACTCTCCCACATTCTCCCAAATACTATGCATTAAATGATCTTAGACCTTAAAGATGCTTTCTTTACTATCCCACTTCACCCTTACTCTCAGAATCTGTTTGCCTTTACTTGGACAGATGCCATTACTAGAACTTCTTCTCCTTTTTTTTTTTGCATGGGCAGGCACTGGGATTCGAACCCAGGTTTCTGGCATGGCAGGCGAGAACTCTGCCTGCTGAGCCACCGTGACCCGCCCTTTGACTAGAAGTTCTAAGCAATTAACATGGACATTTTTACCAGAAGGTTTTAGAGACAGCCCTCATTTGTTTGGGCAAGCATTGGCTTCTGACTTGCAAATGTTAGACTTGCATCCAAGTAAACTGCTCCAGTATGGAGATGATCTCCTACTGTGCAGTCCCTCTGAGGCCTTATCACAAGAGCACACGGTCATCCTCCTTAACAGGAATATAAGGTCTCCAAATATAAAGGGCAATTCTCTAAACCTCGGGTGACTTACTTAGGACTCCTCCTCTCCCCTACTGAGAAAGGCATTACCACCCAACACAAAGAAATAATTTTAAGTGTTCCTCTCCCCCAAACCAAACAGGAACTTCTTCCCTTTCTTGGTTTAGCTGTTTTTTCAGACCTGGATCCCCAATTTTTGGGCTTATAGCTCAAAGCTTATATAAAGCCCCTGCAGAAGGCCTCCGGGACCCACTAGATGATCCTGTAGCTATCAGACACTCATTCAGACAGCTTAAGATGGCCCTCACTCAGCTCCCCCCCCCCCACAGCTCTCCCAAACCCTAGCAAGCTTTCACATTATATGTAAATGCCAAAGGTGGCTTTGCTCTTGTAATTTTAACCCAAACAAGTGGGCCAGACACCCGTACAATTGCTTATTTCTCTAAAGCCTTAGACTCCCCTTTCTTAGGGTGGCCACTTTGTCTCAGAGTCTTAGTCTCTGCAGCACTCCTCATACAAGAATCTCTTAAGCTTGCGCCATATGCTCAATTATCTGCCCTTTCTTCTCATAACGTACCTTCCCTTTTAAGTCACCAAGCTATTTCTAGTGCCTCTCCCTCTAGCATTTAATCTCTACATGCGCAGCTCCTTTATAACCTGCAGGTTAAAATAGCTTATTCACCTAAATTTCTAACCCAGCAAAATTCCTTACTCCTCTAAAGCATCAAAAACCTGTGCATAACTGTATAGAAGCTATAGATCATTTCCTTCATCCATTTCCCAACATAAAAATATTCCTCTCTGCCTCCTCCAGCTAATACCTGGTTTATTGATGGCAGCGCTTTAAAGAGCCCCCTGAACAGGCAGGATATGCTGTAGTGCCCTCCCAGGAGGTAATTGAGTCCAAACCTTTGCCTCCTAGCACCACTTCCCAACAGGCAGAGCTCATAGTCCTCACCTGAGATCTCAGTTTAGCAGCAAATACCCCTACTAACATTTATACTAACTCTAAATATGCTTTCCATATTATTCATTTACACCTAGCTATATGGAAAGAGAGAGAGGATATCTTACTTCTAAAAATTCTCCAATTATTAATAAAACTCTCATCCTTAAACTCCTTGAAGCAGCCCAAACTCCTGCCCAAGTGGCAGTCATTCACTGTAGGGGTCATCAAAGTGGAAAGGACCCCATCTCAATAGATAGTAACAGAGAGGATGAGGAAGCGTAAAGACAGACTCAGACCCTGTATCAGTTTCTTGTAATCCCCACCCCAGCACCTGCTTACTCCACCTTAGAGCAGACAGACTTGGTCCAGCTTGGTGCCACCCTCAAATGAAGGATGGTTTTACCTAGATGATAAAGTAATCTTCCTGCAACAGCATGCATGGACAATTTTAACTAACCTGCATAACTACTTTCATATTGACGCCAAGCTACTGGCCTCTCTCCTGTCTCAAACCATAAATCATCCTCATCTGTACTCGGAACTCCAGCATATCACTAAAATATGCACCATCTGTCAGTGCTCCACCCCTCAGGGCAACCTCAAACCAGCCCCCTATCCCTTCCATCAAAGAAGAAAACAGATCCCGGGCAAGACTGGCAAATTGACTTTACTAACCTTCCACCTATCAAAAAGTTTAAATATCTTAGTTTTTGTGGATACCTTTTCAGGATGGGTTGAAGCCTACTCTATCATCTCAGAAAAGGCTTCTGAAGTAAACCACTGTTTTATTACAAACATTATTCCTAGGTTTGGCCTCCCTATGTCCATACAATCAGACGACGGTCCTGCCTTTATTTCCCAAATTACACAGCAAGTGTCTCAAGTCCTAGGTATACCTTGGCAATTACATACCCCACACTGCCCCCAGTTTTCGAGCAAAGTAGAATGAATGAATGGCATAATTAAGATGCATTTAACTAAGATAAGGACCCAAACTCAATTACCATAGCTTAAACTTTTACTGATTGCACTTCTCAAAATTCGAAATATCCTAAGCAAGCCCCATATATTAAGCCCTTTTGAAATTATGTTTGGCAGGCCTTTATTACTTGGCAACCTCCATCCTCCAGTCTGCTCTTAGAGACTGCCTCCCAATTTTAACTCATATTCGGGCAGTTCTTAGGGATTATGCAAATACCAGCCTGCCTCAAGCTACCCAAGGCCGAATAACCCTTGTATCTCCCCAGGAGGCTATGTATATCTAAAAACCCTTCAACCAAAATCTTTAACCCGCTCTCAGACAGGACTGTACTTAGTTTTGCTCACCACTCCAACAGTGGCTAAATTATCAGGGTTAACATTTTGGTTTCATCTTTCCAGGCTTAAGCTGACTCAACAACTAGCTGAAACTGACCCCGACATCTTCACCAGCCAGACGAGGGACCTCAGCCAACAATATTCATGCACACCTACTGGAGCACATAAAGTTAGGATTTCCAAGACCAGCCCCAACATAGTATCAGTACTTTAGCCTGTCATAACTGCGGCTTGGCATTTTTTATCCTTACCTTTGCATTTGTTCTTCAGATAACAATTTTAGCTCTCCTAGAAGAAATCTGCCTTACCATTTCCCAGAAACTAACTTTAACCTAATTTGGTGGTGGCCAGAACAAGATAACTCCTCTTGCTCTTCTCAGTGCTAAGGCATATCCAATCCTCTGGCATTATGAGTGATTTTTCTGATGCTTTCACCTTTCTGGAAATAATCTCTAACAATCTAGCCTTGTCACCCCTCGAGGGTCCCATCACTCTGCGCACCATTTTAGAATTCATTACTGATCTTTGGGTTCAGGGGGATTTACAAGATTACACCCCTGATGAAATTACCTTTTACTCCTTCATTTTCATCCTCCTGATAGCCAATCTCCTGCTTGTTTAACATATTTTCACCATGTCACTCTTCCAATTTACAATATTCTTCCTTACAGTATCTCAACTGTCTTCTCAGCTTCAGCATCCCTTTGCGCCTGTCATCCAACACATTGCCACAACCTTTAACAAAACACACTGCTGGATATGTCCAAAGTCTATACACTGTACTTCTCTCTCTGTCTCAGCCTTTCTACCAATACTATGGATTTAAAATACTTTATGCAGGTGACCAGCCCAATTTTAAATTACTTTATACAGATGACCAACCCAAACAATAGCTCCCAAAAATGTTGAATTTAATCCAGATAGCCAACACACTTTTAATGCAGGAGCTGACCCAAACCCCAGAAACTTCATAAGAGAGAACTAAAGTCAGAGAAAAAACCCAAACCAAAAGGCCCAGGCCCCGCTGAAACAGTACCCCTACTAATGGACAGATCCTATCTATAGTTCTTCCACTACTCTTCCAATCCCCAAACTGCCAATTTAGGACATCTTAATACTTCCTTCTGCAATTATACCCTAATTTTTAACTCAACCCTCCTTAAATGGGTACCTGACACCCTAAACAGTTTCACCATACTAACTAACCGAACTAGTATTCTATTTTGGGGCACCAAATTAGGTAATTCTACAGGCCAATACACCAAAGATATAATCCTATAAACCTAACTCTATAAATAATACTCTATTATTTGGGCTAGGAACCTCCTCAGGCCCACTTTTCAATTTAACCAAGCATAGTATCACTGGGTATAAAAGGATTACATCAGACCAGTCAAATATTCAAAGCCTCCTGCTAAAACTGTGTCAAGTTACAATTCTTAACTGTTCCCATACCATTAAAACTGGCATCTGTAATGTGAGAGAAGGCCCTGCCAACCAACTGCTAAAGTCTTCTTCACAGAAGTACCAAAAACAAACAATTCCAACTCCTCTTCTGCAATACACTATGTCAAAGCCCAGTACATCAAACATAGCCTTGTAAGCCCCTCTGTTCCTCCCTTTGTGAAGTTGAACTTTTTATGGACTGGAAAAACTTCAGCCCCCAAGTACCTTCTTCCCTATTAAATCCTGCCATGTACAACTTAGAGGGCCCTCTTTCTATCATAGGCACAGGATATTACTTCCTATTTGGAAACACAGCTCACCTATTACTTCTTGATGACTGGAAAAGAACCTGTGCTGTCTTTACATTAGCCCCTGAAGCCCAAATCTTAACACCTTCTGAAATGGCTTCCTCAGGGCAAATTCCTGACCTTAGATCCCTTCTTGAAAACCATCTTAACAAACTTCTAAAACGAATACCTAAGCACGTATGAGAACACTTCAACCCCATTCTAGAAAACCCAGGACTTGGTCATACCATATATCGAAGTTTTTTCTGCTTTGTTTGTATCCCCATACTAGAAGCCTCTATTTAAAATATATCCCAAATGTTACAAAAAACATGGAATGTTACCATCCATGCTTTAGAAGAAAAGAACAACCTTTAAATAGTTTAGCTGAAGTAGTCCTACAAAATAGAAGAGCCCTGGATGTTCTAACTGCAACAGCAGGAGGAACTTTTGCTATAATAAATGAAACTTGCCACTTTTACATCAATAATACAGGTCAAGTACAGCAAAATTTAAAAATACTAAAAAATAATGTGACCATAATAAGTAATAGTCTAGCAAAAACAAATGCAAGTTCATCCTGGCTAGAAAGCCTTCTCTCAAATTTTCTTTCATTTTTCTTCACCCCTCTATGAGCTATTCTGCTCCCCCTCATTGCTCCCTTAATTATCCTGCTGTTAATTTTCCTCCTAGACCCCTGCCTATTACATTGTCTATCTAGGTTTATTCACAGGTCAATAGCAGTCATGACTAACCAGCAGAAATCTGAAAACATACTCCTGCTACAGAACCTGCTTCTGTGCACAGCAAAAACCAGCCCATTCCAACAGAGGATGCCCGTAAGCCTAATCAATGATGGTTAGGCTCAACTTGAAGCGATTTTTCCCCTACTACACCCGAGCTCAGCAGGAAGTAACCAAAGAAAGAATACGACGTCCCTGCTCCCTGTAAAAGTGCTTCAAGCTGAGCTAGGGTATCCCTCCAAACCTAACCCCAGCCCGAGTCAATTCTACTAAAATAAAAAAGCAGGAATATCAGGTCTCAGAAAATAAACTTGACATAAAGAACAGCTTCTGTGGCCTAGGGGCCCCTTCAGTTTCTGTCCTCAGCAGCTTCTCTGACAGAGCCTGGTGTACCGACAAGATAGACAAGCATGGATGTGCCAACGCCCCACCCACCAGAAGACCAGATAACCATGAGCATGAAGTCATGATTTGCTCTGGCCTGAAAGATCCTAGTGATGCCTGCAGCCACCCATCACCCCACCCCTTTTTGCCTTTAAAAAAAAAAATCTGGCCCTCAAAACGAGAGCCAGAATCATCTTTCTTTGCATTGGCTGTCACTCTGTCACTCTCTCTGTTCAATAAATCTGTGTTGCTTTGACTTGCTGTCATATGTGGATTCCTTAGTGTGTATGTTACTTCATTTTGCTTGTGTCTCTGCTGTATTCTGTGTAGCACACTACTACTCACTGTTGTCGGAAAGGGAATCTGTATTATCACATGCAGTCACTAGTCCTTCCTTTGCACTGCTGCATGCCATCCCACGGTGGGACTGCTCCACAGTTGATGCTTCACATTTCATGTCCACAACCATCTGTGACCTTCCTTCCCAGTGTAGTGTCTGGGTAAACAGTGCAACTGTTGGCAATCCAACCTCTGGCCTGTGTGCTGACATCATTCAGAATGTACCGGAGTGCCTGGGTCCCAGGCAAGATGAGTATTAAGTAATGCCAACGTGTTTGCCAATTTATACTCACACTGGCACACTGGGTTTCCTTTGTGATGGATACTCACCATCACTCCGCAGAGTCTACTCTTACTTTGGCCATTCTCCAGGGTGTCAAATGATATTTCTGTGGGACCTTTCTTTACATTTCTGCCAGCACTAATAAGATTGGGATTTGTCTAGTTTGGTGGGCCTTTTGAATTTCCTTCTCCTTTAAAGAGCAGTTTGTCCCCTTGCCCATTTTTCCAAGGGACCCTATGTCTTTCTTATGGATTTATAGGAGCTCTTTAAATAGTCCAGATAGCAATCCTCATGGTTGCAGGTTTCCTGCCTCTTTTAAAACAAATTCGCCTTTACTCTGAGGTCATGATTATTTTCTTCTATATACCCTTACTTATTTCTCAGTTTTACATATTTCTTCAACTAGACTTCATTTTGTGCATGGTTTCAGTTTGGTACCATGGTAGTTTGAAGCTGTATATGCCCCAGAAAAACCTGTTCTTAAATCTAATCTATTCCTGTGGGTGTTAACCCCTCTTAAGTAGGATCTTTGGATGAGGTTTCTTCAGTGAAGAAGCTGTGGCCCACCTCAGTCAGGGTGGGTCTTGCTCCTGTTACTGGAGCCCTTTATCAGCAGAGTGTAATTCAGACAGACTGAAACAGAAGCCACATGGGGAGCTGCGCCAAGCTCAAACCAGTGAGCCCAGAAGAGAAAGTAGAGGCTAAAACAGGCCACCATGTGCCCCAGAACAGAGAGGCCAAGGATCCCCGGGCAACCAGTCTAGAATGCGGGTCTTTGGGAAGAAAGCAGCACCTTGATGATGCTGTGATTTGGACTTTTAGCTGAAAAACTGTAAAAGCTAATAAATTCCTGTTGTTGAAACCAACCCATTGCATGGTATTTCCTCAAGCAGCCTCGGAAACTAAAACAGGGATCTTGTCGCACTTTTTTCAACATGTTAAAAATCAGTTATCCAAAAATCGTTGAGTAAATAACAAATGCTGTCCCGATTATGCCATTTCTGTCATGTGTTTACGTTTCCAGATGCTCCCGAGTCTGCTTCTCTGGCTGTTCCTCAGGTTGATTTTTTATCTCTATCCCCAAACCAGTTTTCATCACTCTACCTTTTCTAAAACTGGTATCTGTCATGGCAAGACTCATGCTTTAAGTTTCTTCCTGAGTAACACTGGGTGATCTTCAACATCTGCTTTTCAGAGGAATCGCAGGATAAACTTTCTGAGTTCCAAGAGAACAATAACAACATAAAACGCTGCTGGAAAACGGTGGGAATTTTACTGGCTCTCTAGTGGACCTGGTACCAAACAAATGCGGTGTTCTCAGCTGGATGCACACAATAGCCAATGTATGACACTGGGGTTTCAAAGAGAGAACGAATTTATTGCTATGTGCGAAGCAGGAGATTGGATGGCCTATTGGCCCAAAAATCTGTCTGCCCAGGGCAAAGGAGGTCAGGTTTCTATGGATTCAAACAGTGGGGTATAGAGTTGTTACCATTACAATCCTAACTATTCCCAGGCCTGAGACCAGACTAGAATAACCATTACAATAGTAAGTGTACACAGGGCTGAGGCCAGGCTACAATGACCACAAGAGTGAAACTAAGCTAGAATAACCATGACAATAGTAAGTTTACAAAGCTGAGAGTAAGATAGAATTACCATTACAAAGGTACATATGCACGGGGCTTAGACTAGACTAGAATAACCATGACAATAGTAAGTGTCCACAAGGCTGAGACCAGATTAGAATGACCATTTGGGTAGCAAATATAGACAAGGGTTAAACTAGTTGAGTTTCAGTAATTTCAGGTATTCACTTCTGCCTGTTCTAATATATAGAAAGAAAAACCTCTATATAATGATTCAGTAATCATAACCATTTAATTCTTACTTTCTCGGTTACAATTCCTCCCTTTTGTTTTTGCTTCTTCCTCAATTTTCTGGGATATATGGGTGAGGGCCATTCTAACTTCTTCATGCTGAAAAGGGGTGTTGACATTGTGGGGTAGAGGAATGAAGCTGGTTGTCCTTCTTAGAGAGATTGGTAACTCTGGGTATCAGTGCTTAATTGGCTTAAGAACGGTCCCGAGGCTTTAACTCTCTGAAAATAAACTTAATAATAAGTAAATTGAAAAGCACAGGTTTAAATAAAAGGAGTAGAAGGAGGTGATTCATAAGTATGTTATGTTACATTGGGGATATAACATAGTACAGATTTTAAATAGAGTCTGGGGTTTTCCTTGGGGTTTTCTGGAATAGTGTTGGCAATATCGGCTGAGACCTGCATTAAAGTAACCTGCAGAATGATCTCTCAACTTTATTTGAATTATTTTAGCCACTGAAACTTTATTTATTCCTCCCCTATAGATCACAAATACATTGTTAAATCCCCACTGTCAGTGAGCTAGTCCCTGGAAGTCATAGCCAGCGTGTCAGGGACTTTATCTTTGAAAGTTGTGCCCCACATGGGGGAAGGTAGTGAATTTATTTGCAGAGTTTGGCTTAGAGAGAGACTGTATTTAAGAAGCACGGAGATTATTTTCAGGGAATGACTCTCACGTATTTTGTCACATTAGGTAGGACTCAGATACTGTAGAGTAAATTGCGAGTCCCTATTGCTTGAGAAAACAGTAGGAATTCCCCAGGTGGGGAAGTTTAATTGTTCCACACTTTCTTTCCTGAGTCCCTTGAGGAACCTGGCAAATACTTTTTCTTTTTATGCCCAAAACACTCTGAAATGCATTGGGGTATTACATCAACTTGTAGAGAATACTAAGATCTCATTTCTATTCTAGTTTCCACGTCAAATAAGGCTAAATTAGGTTGTTCAAACAGACTGACCACACATACAGGTTAGTCAGATAGTGTGCCATAGAAAATAAATTTTTGACAAATCTCTCCTTGATTTCATGCAGAAATTAAAGTCTTAAGCTACAAACAATATCATCTTTTACCCTGTATTCTGACTTTATTTAGTCCTAACCACATCAGCTTCATCCACATGGCTAATTGAAATCTGATGTGTTTTTTACTTCTTTAATGGTTGCTGAATGGAGTACTGCTGACTCTCAGAGCTGCAGAGCTCTACCTCTGAGTCTCAGGTATCACACAGGGACCCAAAGTTCCAGGGAACTACCGGATTGTACACAACGAACAAAGCATCTCAGAATTTAGAAATAACAGTTAAATCTCAGGAATAAAGATGAGTGTAGTAAGAGCTTACAATCTAGACCCTAATTTTCTTATAAACATTTTCTAAAGGAAGCTATTTTTAGAAATAAAAACATCTGACAGTCAAATTATATTGGGGTCATCAACCACAAGTTGTAGCAGTAGATTTGTTCTGTCTCACCTTTACACAATTGGCTGGGGTCATGTTCTTAACTGGTAGAGCATAATTTCTGTTCTTGCCTTGCTTTCTTTAAAGTCCCTTTTGGGCCACATGTACTTTTAGAGACACATAGAGTTCCACATGAGTGGAACTGAGAAGTAAATTTGGGTGTTCCCATGATCTGTAATCTTCCTCTAAGAATAAAAATAAAACCATAGCAAAAAGCATTTCTCCATTGTGTAACATCATGCAGATCTGTACCAGAATATAATACGTACAGGGGTAACGTTGTCAAGTCTTTAGGAATTTTATGCAATCTCTAAATATAGGAATAATATTTTACCCAGGCATATTTAGCTAATAGAAAGGTAGAAAATCCCTCCCAAACACTTCCTATGCAATAATTAAAATATCTTAGCACCTCACTTTTACAGCTAAAGGGTGCTTCCCACCAATGAGATAATTCAATCAACTGAAAACTTTTAAGGGAGAAGAGAGAATTTTTCACTGCTTCATCAGCCAGCAAGCCTCTCTTGTGGACTTTGTCCAATACTTATTGGAACCGCCAGCTAAACAGCCTGCCCTATGGATTTTGGACTCTTCCCTTTCCATGGTTGAATGAGACAGCTTTATAAACTTCATATTTACAGATCTCTCCTGTTGGTTCTGTTTCTCTAGAGAACCCTGACTAATACAGCTTTGAACCAAGAGTGGTTCTTGAGAAACAGAATCTTATTTATTTTATTTTTTATTCATTTATTTATTTTTTACATGGGCAGGCACCAGGAATCGAACCCAGGTCCTTGGGCATGGCAGACAAGCATTCTTGCCTGCTGAGCCACCGTGGCCCACCCAAGAAACAGAATCTTAAAAACAGGTGTTTGCAATTGGTTTTCTGCTCTGATTAGACTCGGAGGCATTAATGAGACTCTGTATCCAATAATCAAGATGGCACTTACACTTCATGGGGTGAGTTGGCAAAAGAGGTACTCAAAACATCACCATTAGATTCTGCTAATTGTACACTTATATGAGGCAAGGCTTTGGGTGAGAGTGTTTTTGACACCTTTATGGGGTTCTGTAGAATGAAGAAGTATAATGATGCTGTTATACTGGTTGTTGTTTAGTATATGCTGGATACAATGATGAGGGAAAGGGATGAGTTGAAGGCTTCAGATTTACAACTTAATCACTGTATGAATGATGTAAAAGTTTCCATGTGTGCCTTGAAAGAAAATCTTATTTTCTGTGGTCACAGATTTGAGATCTCTAGAAATCAGACACACAGCCTCATTGTGCAAGTAGCAGATTTACAACATAAGCTAAAATCTCAACCTTGCAGTGTTTTTGCTGTTAAATTAAGGGCTTTGATTGGAAAGAATGGGATCCTGAGATGTGACATGGTGATATATGGCTTGATAATGATGATGATGGGGAGACAGGATCCATGGAATCTGCTGAGCCTTTGCTAGATAGACCTGTAATGGACTGCCCTGAGGGAAGAGATTTCTGACCTCCAGCCTGCCTTGAGGAAACAGCTTCCTGGCCTCCAGTCTCCTCAGAGGAGTCTGCCATCCAACCTCCACCTAAAGAGATTAACCCTTCAGTGCCTACTAACCCTGTAACCACCTCCCCTGGGGAAAGAGCCATCACTCCCATGTCTGGAACAACTAACTCTGTTTCACCAGATGAAACTTCAGTGGAATGCCCTGACGTAATTGCCTTGAAAGACACTTCTATTTCTTTTTATGACCCACCCCCCCCCACCCTTCTTCTCTTCCAAACCTATAACTAGGCTAAGGTCCCAACAGGCTCTGAAAGGTGAGGTACAAAGTGTGACCAATGAGAAGGTATACTATATTCCAAAAGAACTGCATGAATTTTCCAATCTATATATACCGAAATCAGGGGAATATATGTGGGAATGGATATTAAGGGTGTGGGATAATTGTTGAAGGAAAACAAAGTTGGATCAAGCCGAATGTATTGATATGGGCCCACTGAGCAGAGATTCTGCATTCAATGTTGTAGCTCAAGGGGTTAGAACGGGCACTGACAGTTTGTTGGATGGTTGGCTAAAACAGGAATCAAAAGGTGGCTGACATTACCTGAGGTTGAAATGCCAGAACTGCCCTGGTATAATGTAGATGAGGGATCCAGAGGCTTAGAGAGATTGGAATTTTAGAGTGGATTTATCGTGAAGATCTGCTCACACACCCCAGGAATGTCCAGAAGACACATCTTTCACCAGGACCTTGGGAAATAAATTCATGATACTAACTCCATCATCCATAAACAGCTCTGTAGCCACCCTTTTCAGGTCAGATATTACTATGGGAACTGCTGTCACTGATCTAGAATCCTTAAACAGAATGGGGATGATCAGATCCCAGATTTGCAGAAGCCATATGGTGACAGTTACTCACCATAGACAAAGTGGGTGCAGCCACTATAATGGACAGAAGACTCAAAGCAGCAGTCAAAATAATCTGACTCACAGAGACTCGTGGTATTGGCTAGTAGGCCATGGTGTACCTAGAAGAAAAATAAATGGGCAGTCTACTAAATTCTTGTTTGAGCTGTATAATCAGAAGAATTCTAGGTCAAGTGAACAGAAATTTAATCTTGAATTACAAAAGCAGAGAGTCATGGTCCCTTAATCAATTCCCAGACTTGAGACAGTTTACAGACCCAGAGTCCCTCGAATGAAGGCAGGGCCACGTATCCTTTTGGAAGGACACTTTTATACTGTCCAAAATGTACAGTTTACCTTCCTCCCAGCCTTCCTCAAGGAGACCCATGGCCTTTTACCAGAGCTTCTGTGCACTCAGGAAAAGAAAATGATCACATATTTCAAGGATTATTAGACACTGGCTCAGAAGTGACATTAATTCCAGGAGACCCAAAACATCACTCCGGTTCACCAGAGTAGGGAATTATGGATGTCAGGTTATTGAGGGAGTTTTAGTTCAGGTCTGTCTTACAGTGGATCCAGTGGGGACCCAGTCACATTCTGTGGTCATTTTCCCAGTTTCAGAATGCATAATTGGAATCAATATACTCAACAACCGGTAGAATTCCCACATTTGTTCTCTGACTCGTGAACTGAAGACTGTTATAGTAGGAATGTCCAAGTGGAAGCCACTAGATCTGCCCCTACCTAGCAAAATAGTGAATCAGAAGCAATACTGCATTCCTGGAGGGACTGCAGAGATTAGTGCCACTCTTAAGGACTTGAAGGATGCAGGGATGGTGATTCCCACCACATCCCCACTCAACTCTCCTATTTGGCTTGTGCAGAAAACAAATGGGTCTTGGAGGATGACGGCAGATTATCATAAACTCAACCAGGTGGTATCTCCAATTTGCAGCTGCTGTTCTGGATGTGGTATCATTGCTTGAGACAAATCAGCACATTGCCTCAACACGGTTTACTGAAGAGACTAATCTTTCACCCACGAATGTATTGGCCACCCTTGTGGAAAAGCACATGGCCACAGATGTATTGGGTTACTTCCGAAATCTGAATTGTATTCTATTGGTCTAAGTGTCACTCCTCATGCCAGTGCCATGCTCTTTTGGTTACTGGACCTTTAGAGGATGTTTTCAAATCAGGACATGTGAGTCCTCCAAAATTATTCTTTTTTTTCAGGATTTTTTCACTATTCGGGGTCTCTTGTAATTCCTATGAATTCAAGATTTGGCTTTTCCATTTCTGCAAAAAGGCTATTGGAATATTGATATGGATTTTATTCAATCTGTAGATTGCTTTGGGTCTTATTGCCATCTGAATAATATTAAGTCTTAGCATCTGTGAACATGGGCTCTTCACATTTATTTAAGACTTCTTTAATTTCTTGCAGCAGTGTTTTGTAATTTTCAACATACAAGTCTTTAACCTCCTTTGTTAAATATAATCCTAGTTTTTTATTGTTTTAAATGTTACTGGAAATGGAATTGTTTTCCTAGTTTCCAGTTTGGATTGTTCACTACTGATGCATAGAAACAAACCTAGTTTACTTTTCAGCTTATTGCTATTGTACCCAACAATTTTTTTTAATTCATTTGTTAGCTGGAGTAAATTTCTTGTGGATTCTTTGTAGCAGTACTTTTCAGTCCAGCAACTTAAATATGCCATCCCACAGCTTTATGATCCCCATGGTTTCTGCTGAGAAATCAGCTGTGAATCCTGAAGAATCCTCAGACATGAAGAATCACTTCTCTCCTGCTGTTTTCAACCTTCCATATTTGGCTTTGGCTTTCTATAGTGTGATTATGATATGTCAGGATTTGCATGTCTTTGGGATGATCCTCTCTGGAGTTTCTTGAGCTTTTCTAAGGTGTATATTCATGTCTTGTGTTCAATTGGAGAATTTTTTCAGACTTTATTCCTCAAATATATTTTCTGCCCCTTTCCATTTCTCTCTGGGACTTCTCTTCTGGGACTCCCACAATGCATACATTGTTACAGTTGATGAAGTCTGTATTAGCTAGGGTTCTCTAGAGAAGCAGAATCAACAGGGAACACTCGCAAATATAAAATTTATAAAAGTGTCTCACATAACCATGGGAACGCAGAGTCCAAAATCCGCAGGGCAGGCTGCGAAGCCTACGATTCCGATGGAGGGTCTGGACAAACTCCACAGGAGAGGCTCGCCAGCCAAAGCAGGAAGAGGGCCTGTCTCTTCTGAATCCTCCTTAAAAGTCTTCCAGTGATTAGATTAAGCATCACTCATTGCAGAAGACACGCCCCTTGGCTGATTACAAACAGAATCAGCTGTGGATGCAGCTGACGAGATCATGATTTAATTCTATGAAATGTCCTCATCACAACAGACAGGCCAGCACTTGCCCAACCAGACAAACAGGTACCACCACTTGGCCAAGTTGACACATGAACCTGACCATGACAAAGTCCCACAGATTGTTTCAAATTTATGCAGTCTTCATTCTTTTATCTTTCTGATCCTCAGACTTAATTATTACAGTGGTCTTTTCTTCAACCTTGGTGATTCTTTGTCCTGCCTTTTCACATCTGTTTTTGAGCACTTTATTTGTCAGGGGTCTCTAGGGAAACAGAACCGACAGGAGATGTCTGCATAATATTATATAATTTTTATAAAAATTGCCTCACACTACTGTAGGGATGCACAGGTTCAATTGCGTATGGCAGGCTGCAAACTGGGAATGCTGATGAAGGTTTTCAATGAGTTCCTCAGCTGAAAGCAAAGATGGACATTTTCTCTTCTGACTACTGAAATCATCTCTTCTCCTTTTAAAGTCTTCAACTGATTGGACAAGCCTTCTCTCATTGTTGAAGGTAATCTCCTCAGTTGATTGTAGGTGTCATCAGCCATAGATGCAATCAACTTACTGATGATTCAAGTCCACGAAACATCCTAACAGTTACAATCAGGCTAGTGATTGCTTGACCAAACTACTGGGCACCATAAACTGTCCAAGCTAACACTTGAACTTAACCATAACACATACCTGTAGTGATTTTTTCATTTATTGCTCATTTCAGCCCCAGAATTTCAGTCTGGCTCCTTTTTGAGTATTTCAGTCTCTTTATGGACATTCTCATTTTGTTAATATACCATTTTCATTATTTCCTTCATTTGTTTCTCCATGATTTTCTTTAGCCAATTGAAAATATGTAAGATATTTGTTTTACAGTCTTTACCCAGTAAATCCAACCTGTGCCCTTTCTCAGGATCAGTTACTGTAGCTCAATTTTGTTCCTTTTACATGCTATACCTTCCTGTCTTTGTATGCCTTGTGATTTTTCATTGAAAACTGGACATAAGAATATTAAAATGTTCTGATTTTCAAAATCAGGTTATGGTCCTTCTCCAGTGTGTGAGGTTTTTTCAAACTTATTTTTTAAAGATATTTTTATTGAGAAATATCCACACATATACAGTCCAATCATATTTTACAATCAATGACTCACAATATCATCACACAGTTGTATATTCTTCACCATGATCCTTTTAGAACACTTGTATCACTCAAAAAAAAGAAATTAAAAAAAGAACTCATATATCCCATCCCCTTACCCCTCCCTCTCATTGACCCACAGTATTTCAATCTACCCAATTTTTACCCTTTATCTTCCCTTATTATTTAGTTTTTTATCCTTATTTTTTTACTCATCTGTCCATACCCTGGATAAAAGCAGTAGCAGATGCAAGGTTTTCACAATCACACAGTCACATTGTAAAAGTTCTATAGATATAGTCTTCTTCAAGAATCAAGGCTACTGGAACAGAGCTCAACAGTTTCAGGTACTTCCCGCCAGCCAATACAATGAATCACAAACTAAAAAGAGATGTTTCTATAATGCATAAGAATAACCTCCAGGATAACTTTCCAACTTTGCTTGAAATCTTTCAACCACTGAGTATTTATTTTGTCTCAGTTCTCTCTTCCCCATTTTGGTCAAGAAGTCTTTCTCATTTTGATCATGCAGGGACCAGGCTCATACACAGAAGTCAGTTCCTACATTGTCAGTGAGATTTATACCCCCGGGATTCATGTTCCATGCAGGGGGAATGGCAGTGAGTTCACCTCATAAGTTGGCTTAGAGAGAGAGGCCATATCTGACCAACAAAAGAGGCTCTCCTTACGGGTGCATGGGTGGTTCAGTGGTAGAACGCTCACCTCCCACACAGGAGACCTGAGTTCGGTTCCCAGACCATGCAACCCCCCCCCCCCAAAAAAAAAGAAAAGGAAAGGAAAAGTCACCCTCTGGGGGTAACTCTTAGGCATAATTACCAATAGGCTTAGCTTCTCCTTTGAAGGAATAAGTTTCATAGGGGAGAACCCCAAGATTGAGGGCTCGGCCTATTGAATTGGTTGTCCCCACTTTTTGTGAGAATATCAGAAATTCTCCAGATAGGGAAGTTTAATATTTCCTCCTTTATCCCCAGTCCCCAAGGGGACTTTGCAAATACTTCTTTATTCTCTGCCCAAATTACACTGGGATGTATTAGGGCATCGAATTAACATGTACAAACCAACAAGATCTCACGCCCTATTCAAGAGTCCATGTAATTTGGTAACACCCATATTTGAAGCCTGTACTTGTCCACTTGTTCAGTGACATCTACAAACTATTTTTTTCTAAACTGTATTTCTTCACGTATGTGGTCACACATGTGACCTATTGCTTTTGCTTGTGTTCAGCTCATACTTTCTAGAGGTTTCCTTGAATACCAGAAAGTAAAATCAGAGCTAAGCTAAACAAACCAACAACAATAACAACAAAACCACAACGGACTCTGTACCGCAGTCTATCCTGGTGAGTTCCCAGATGCTTGTGGTCTAACTCAGCATGTTCCACTCAAGGCAGGTGACCCTGACATTTCCCTGACAAGTGTGGACCTGAGGTCTTTCAGGCTCCAAAGCTACAGATTCGCTCCTCAGCTGCCACTTTTAAAATTGTGAACATTAGACAGTTCTGCCACTCGGAACCAGCCTTATGCCTGGGCAAGAGTGACCCCTGCACTTTAGAGAGCCTCACTCAGGCCCTCTTCCAGCCACATCTCCCTGAAGGAGGCACACAGTACACGGAACCAAGATGATTCACTCCGGGGAAACTCACAGTCCCTCTCCCCTCTTAGAGACTGCACTCAAACCCACTATTCGAGCCTCTGTGGGCATTCTCCCTGGGTCCTCACCCCCAAGGAAGACCCATGTGGCCAGCACTTGTCCTGTGACCTAAGGGGTGGCCGAGAGACACCTGTTGGCCAGGGGGTGGAGGTGTGGGGCATGTGACGAGAGCTCGGGCATGTCCACACATGTGTACCTGAGAGGCCTCATGGTGTGCTGCAGGAGGAGGCTGCAGTGGGGACAGCTGGGAGACGGGGGCAGCTCGTGTCCTGCAGTGGTTAGCCAGAGGCCAGAGCCTACACACGCTAGGAAAACTGAATTATGTGCATGAGCATAAGAGAGGGCAGTAGCTTCCGGACTGTACAGCCAGCGAGGAGACTTCACCTGGAAGAACTGTGACCTCAGAAGCACCTTCAGGTGCTAATGAGAAAGTTAGTGCTGGGGGCCCCAACGGGGGCCTGGTGCACCGTGAGAGCCCTCCAACTCTGCCTGGCATCACGCCGGGCTCACCCTCGACCCCTCCCACAGAACCAGGGCGACTCGGTATGACTGGGACCTGGCAGAGCGGGAGCAAACCTGCGAACGCCACCACCCAGGCTGAAGCAGCCCCTTACTCAGCCTCTTCCAGGCCCAGCTGCCCGGTTCAGGCCACCTTGCTCGCACCCGCGGGAACTGCAGGAGGCTCAGGTGCCAGCAGCCAGGGCAGGCAGGGGCCCCGCGGACTGAAGGCACTGGCCGCGGTGCTGAGCGCAGCGCTGTGTGGAGCTGCGGGAGACGCCACAGAGCCCTGAGGTCTCCCTGCTGCGCCTGGCAGCAGCGCTGCTGGACCCGGTTCCACCACTCTCTTGCGCCTCTCCGTCCACCTGCTCACCACGCTCGGGTTCATTTCCTGCTCCAGGCCACCAAGGAGCTAGAGCCTGCTGTCTGCCTGCTGGAGGTCAGCGTCTTGGACACACCCCAGGCCAAGCCCAGCCTCAGGACACTCCGGTAGCGCTGCTGGGGACGCCGGGATCCAGTGCATGGGGAACCCGCGTGCAACTGAGCCTCTCTGCGTGCTTAGGACTGCAATGGCCACTGCCCCTGCCAGACCGTCCCCAGCCTCTCCCGTGTGTGGAGGGCCAGGAGCAATCAGTCAGGCCCAAGCAAGAAAAGTCCCCACAACATTGGGGCGGAATGTCCCCAGGAGTTAAATGATAAGCAACGTTAGGAAACAGAGAATGGGATATGTTTTGGCAACAGATAATGGCATTTTTCTGCTTCTATGATTATGAAAGACCTAAAATTACAAATCCAAGTAGTGCAGTGCACCCCAAAGAGAATAGACCCAAATAGGCGTTCTCCAAGACACTTACTAGTTAGAATGTCAGAGGTCAAAGAGAAAGAGAGGATCTTGAAAGCAGCAAGAGAAAAACAATCCATCACATACAAGGGAAACCCAATAAGACTATGTGTAGATTTCTCAGCAGAAACCATGGAGGCTAGAAGACAGTGGGATGATATATTTAAATTACTAAAAGAGAAAAACTGCCAACCAAGACTCCTATATCCAGCAAAATTGTCCTTCAAAAATTAGGGAGAAATTAAAACATTCTCAGACAAGAAGTCACTGAGAGAATTTGTGACCAAGAGACCAGCTCTGCAAGAAATACTAAAGGGAGCACTAGAGTCAGAACCGAAAAGACAGAAGAGAGAGCTATGGAGAAGAGTGTAGAAAGAAGGAAAGTCAGATATGATATATATAATACAAAAGGAAAAATGGCAGAGGAAAATATTATCCAAACAGTAATAACACTAAATATTAATGGACTGAATTCCCCAATCAAAAGACATAGAATGGCAGAATGGATTAAAAAACAGGATCCTTCTATATGCTGTCTACAGGAAACACATCTTAGACCCAAAGATAAACATAGGTTGAAAGTGAAAGGTTGGGAAAAGATATTTCATGCAAATAACAACCAGAAAATAGCAGGAGTGGCTATACTAATATCCAACAAGTTAGACTTCAAATATAAAACAGTTAAAAGAGACAAAGAAGGACACTATATACTAATAAAAGGAACAATTAAACAAGAAGATATAACAATCATAAATATTTACGCACCGAACCAGAATGCCCCAAAATATGTGAGGAATACACTGCAAACACTGAAAAGGGAAATAGACACATATACCATAATAGTTGGAGACTTCAATTCCCCACTCTCATCAATGGACAGAACATCTAGACAGAGGATCAATACAGAAATAGAGAATCTGAATATTACTATAAAGGAGCTAGACTTAACAGACATTTATAGGACATTAAATCCCACAACAGCAGGATACACCTTTTTCTCAAGTGCTCATGGATCATTCTCAAAGATAGACCATATACTGGGTCACAAAGCAAGTCTTAACAAATTTAAAAAGATTGAAATCATACACAACACTTTCTCGGATCATAAAGGAATGAAGTTGGAAATCAATAATAGGCGGAATGCCAGAAAATTCACAAATACGTGGAGGCTCAACAACACACTCTTAAACAACGAGTGGGTCAAAGAAGAAATTGCTAGAGAAATTAGCAAATACCTCGAGGCGAATGAAAATGAAAACACAACATATCAAAACTTATGGGATGCAGCAAAGGCAGTGCTACAAGGGAAATTTATTGCCCTAAATGCCTATATCAGAAAAGAAGAAAAGGCAAAAATGCAGGAATTAACTGTTCACTTGGAAGAACTGGAGAAAGAACAGCAAACTAATCCCAAAGCAAGCAAAAGGAAAGAAATAACAAAGATCAGAGCAGAAATAAATGAAATTGAAAATATGAAAACAGTAGAGAAAATCAATAAGACCAGAAGTTGGTTCTATGAGAAAATCAATAAGATTGATGGGCCCTTAGCAAGATTGACAAAAAGAAGAAGAGAGAGGATGCAAATAAATAAGATCAGAAATGGAAGAAGAGACATAACTACTGACCTCACAGAAATAAAGGAGGTAATAACAGGATACTATGAACAACTTTACACTAATAAATACAACAATTTAGATGAAATGGACGGGTTCCTGGAAAGACATGAACAACCAACTTTGACTCAAGAAGACATAGATGACCTCAACAAACCAATCACAAGTAAAGAAATTGAATTAGTCATTCAAAAGCTTCCTAAAAAGAAAAGTCCAGGACCAGATGGCTTCACATGTGAATTCTACCAAATGTTCCAGAAAGAATTAGTACCAGTTCTCCTCAAACTCTTCAAAAAAATCAAAGTGGAGGGAAAACTGCCTAATTCATTCTATGAAGCCAACATCACCTTCATACCAAAACCAGGCAAAGATATTACAAAAAAAGAAAACTACAGACCAATCTCTCTAATGAATATAGATGCAAAAATCCTCAATAAAATTCTAGCAAATCGTATCCAACAACACATTAAAAGAATTATACATCATGACCAAGTAGGATTCATCCCAGGTATGCAAGGATGTTTCAAGATAAGAAAATCAATTAATGTAATACACCATATCAACAAATCAAAGCAGAAAAATCACATGATATCTCAATTGATGCAGAGAAGGCATTTGACAAGAGTCAACATCCTTTCCTGTTGAAAACACTTCAAAAGATAGGAATACAAGGGAACTTCCTTAAAATGATAGAGGGAATATATGAAAAGCCCACAGCTAATATCATCCTCAATGGGGAAAAATTGAAAACTTTCCCCCTAAGATCAGGAACAAGACAAGGATGTCCACTATCACCACTATTATTCAACATTGTGTTGGAGGTTCTAGCCAGAGCAATTAGACAAGAAAAAGAAATACAAGGCATCAAAATTGGAAAGGAAGAAGTAAAACTATCACTGTTTGCAGACGATATGATACTATACGTCGAAAACCCAGAAAAATCCACAACAAAACTACTAGAGCTAATAAATGAGTACAGCAAAGTAGCAGGTTACAAGATCAACATTCAAAAATCTGTAGCATTTCTATACACTAGTAATGAACAAGCTGAGGGGGAAATCAAGAAACGAATCCCATTTACAATTGCAACTAAAAGAATAAAATACCTAGGAATAAATTTAACTAAAGAGACAAAAAACCTATATAAAGAAAACTACAAAAAACTGCTAAAAGAAATCACAGAAGACCTAAATAGATGGAAGGGCATACCGTGTTCATGGATTGGAAGACTAAATATAGTTAAGATGTCAATCCTACCTAAATTGATTTACAGATTCAATGCAATACCAATCAAAATCCCAACAACTTATTTTTCAGAAATAGAAAAACCAATAAGCAAATTTATCTGGAAGGGCAGGGTGCCCCGAATTGCTAAAAACATCTTGAGGAAAAAAAAACGAAGCTGGAGGTCTCGCGATGCCGGACTTTAAGGCATATTATGAAGCCACAGTGGTCAAAACAGCATGGTATTGGCATAAAGATAGATATATCGACCAATGGAATCGAATAGAGTGCTCAGATATAGACCCTCTCATCTATGGACATTTGATCTTTGATAAGGCAGTCAAGCCAACTCACCTGGCACAGAGCAGTCTCTTCAATAAATGGTGCCTAGAGAACTGGATATCCATATGCAAAAGAATGAAAGAAGACCCATCTCTCACACCCTATACAAAAGTTAACTCAAAATGGATCAAAGATCTAAACATTAGGTCTAAGACCATAAAACAGTTAGAGGAAAATGTTGGGAGATATCTTATGGATCTTACAACTGGAGGCGGTTTTATGGACCTTAAACCTAAAGCAAGAACACTGAAGAAGGAAATAAATAAATGGGAGCTCCTCAAAATTAAACACTTTTGTGCATCAAAGAACTTCATCAAGAAAGTAGAAAGACAGCCTACACAATGGGAGACAATATTTGGAAATGATATATCAGATAAAGGTCTAGTATCCAGAATTTATAAAGAGATTGTTCATCTCAACAACAAAAAGACAGCCAACCCAATTACAAAATGGGAAAAAGACTTGAACAGACACCTATCAGAAGAGGAAATATAAATGGCCAAAAGGCACATGAAGAGATGCTCAATGTCCCTGGCCATTAGAGACATGCAAATCAAAACCACAATGAGATATCTCACACCCACCAGAATGGCCATTATCAACAAAACAGAAAATGACAAGTGCTGGAGAGGATGCGGAGAAAGAGGCACACTTATCCACTGTTGGTGGGAATGTCAAATGGTGCAACCACTGTGGAAGGCAGTTTGGCGGTTCCTCAAAAAGTTGAATATAGAATTGCCATACGACCCAGCAATACCACTGCTGGGAATATACTCAAAGGACTTAAGGGCAAAGACACAAACGGACATTTGCACACCAATGTTTATAGCAGCGTTATTTACAATTGCAAAGAGATGGAAACAGCCGAAATCTCCATCAACAGAAGAGTGGCTAAACAAACTGTGGTATATACATACGATGGAATACTATGCAGCTTTAAGACAGGATAAACTTATGAAGCATGTAATAACATGGATGGACCTAGAGAACATTATGCTGAGTGAGTCTAGCCAAAAACTAAAGGACAAATACTGTATGGTCCCACTGATTTGAACAGACATTCGAGAATAAATTTGGAATATGTCCTTGATAATAGAGTCCAGCAGGAGGTAGAAACAGGGTAAGATCATGGCCAATTGGAGTTGAAGGGATACAGACGGTGTAACAGGACTAGATACAAAAACTCAAAAATGGACAGCACAATAATACCTAATTGTAAAGTAATCATGTTAAAACACTGAATGAAGCTGCATCTGAGCTATAGGTTTTTGTTTTGTTTTGTTTTGTTTTGTTTTGATTTTACTATTATTACTTTTATTTTTTTCTCTATGTTAACATTCTATATCTTTTTCGGTTATGTTGCTAGCTCTTCTAAACTAATGCAAATGTACTAAGAAATGATGATCATGCATCTATGTGATGATGTTAAGAATTACTGATTGCATATGTAGAATGGTATGATCTCTAAATGTTGGGTTAATTTCTTTTTTTCCGTTAATTAAAAAAAAAAGAGAGAGAAGGGGTAATTGGAGCTGAAGGGATACAGACTGTACAATGGGACTGGATATAAAAACTCAGAAATGGACAGCACAATACTACCCAATTGTAGTGCAATTATGTTAAAACACTGAATGAAGCTGCATGTGAGGTATAGGTTTTTTTTTTTCTTTCTATTATTGTTTTAATTCTTATTCTGTTGTCTTTTTATTTCTTTTTCTAAATCGATGCAAAAGTACTAAGAAATGATGAATATGCAACTATGTGATGTTATTAAGAATTACTGATTGTACATGTAGATTGGAATGAAAAAAAAAAGAAAAGGAGGTCTATCATTTATTAAAGGCTTTCAAAAAAAAAAAAAATCTCTGGGAGCTGCTCTCTGAATCTTCCTTCTTGGAAGTTTCTGAGGAAGTCACTGGCCGGCTAATAAAGACTCCAAATTGGGTTGCAGTTTTGAATTATGTGGTCTCTCTTTTGGTGCGCCCCACAACCCGTGCCCAAGAGCATTGAATGACACGTGGCTTTTTCATGCTGACATGCTAAGCTAAAAGAGACCAAGCCTGAGTGAGTCAGGAAGACCTAAAGAAATGGTTCATTGCCTGTTAAATAATTCAGATTCCCTTGGTGCTACAAAATAGTTATTCGTTGTGCTAACAATATAAAGACAATGGTGTAGATTTCTTATAGCATTTTTATGGGCTCATTTCTTTAAAAACCAGCATATCTCCTTTTTATCAATTCTCCTTTTGTAATGAGCTTGTTAAGTTATTAAGTATAATGTACAAAGTCAGGGATCTTGTAAAGGAGTGTCCTCACTTATGTAAACAAAATGTAAAACCCTCCAAATTCAGCCTTGCAGTATGTCCTCCCACACACATACACACACACACACACACCCAGCTCCTGCCGTTCAACAGGTAAATGTCATGATGGTGCTTCCCTTGGCTGGGGAAGTACCTTGATGACCAAAGCTGACAGGTGCGGCCCTTCACTGTCCTGTGGAGGGGATATATAGGGCGGTGAGATGCCCCGAGGCAGACCACGGGAGGACGTCACATGGCGAAGGTAACTGGGAAACATCCAAAGACACGCACCAAAGGGAGGAATAAAGGGAAGGCTCCCCGTAAACTCAAGTCCAGAAACAATAGCAAGATGAGACAATCCACCCAAACTTCTCTTCCAGCCCATTGTCCTCCTTACGCTCCCCCCAAGACTCCTTATCCCTGTGCTTGCCTGGCACAAGCTCCCTCATCAGCCTGCGCCCATTCTCATGAAGCCCCCATTCCCATCCATCCCTGACCTCTTTCCCCAACCCAATGCTCTCTCTATTGTCCTGCGAGGTACCAAAGCAAATCATGGGGGTAAAAAAGTCTGTTCAAGGTCGATCGATTAAAAAAAATCTCTCTGAAAACGATCATCCCTTCAAGAATGCCTAAGGAGGCTCGGTATTCTTGGGCCATTACCACAGGCTGAACAAGAAACTGGGTGGGAATGTGCAAGAAAAGGGCCAAGAGGCCTGAAGCCCTCCGTGACTTCAAATATCAAGCTGAGCCACCAGTAACTTCAGAGTGAAACCAGATACCCCACCACTGTCTGCTGAATTCCCCAGAATTTGCCTGCTGAGAAATGGCCCTCCTGAATTAGGTGGAATTGGAAACCAACAGAGTACACTGATAGTGACAGTTAAAATAAAATGAACAAGTTGTGGAAAGGAGATGTGCATGCCAGTTAGTTCTCTGATGGTGAGGAGGGAGGGGAAAAAGGTCAGGGACAGGTGTGTGGGGAGGGAGGAGGTGGGGTCCTGCAGTCAGACCTGTGGGTGTACCATGAGCCAGATATTGAGGAAAAGGCCTGGGACAGAACTGATCACTGGAAACAAATTTCCTCCTTAACACCATCCCACGGGCAAAGAGGAAATGAGTTTGCTGTTTCTGCATGTGTTTGCTGGGTGAGGGTCTGGGCTGTATCAGGGTGTAGATTGCTATGATGGGGTGAGGTGCATGGGGGCAATGCCACTCCCCAGAAAAAGCAAGAACTATATCACCTCCAGGCCCCTACCTCATACTGGTGTTTGCTGCTTGCCGTAGGCTATAAGCAACTGAAGGCCTTCAGAAGGATGAAACATCTCAGTAAAAGTCATCACCAGCGCCCCCAAGGACTGACATAATGGTGGGTGGATCCCCAAATCCCACATGGACAAGGCCACTTTCTTCGTTAGGAAACTTGGGACGGAGCAGTGCCTTCCCAACGGTGGGGCAGTCGGTGTGATATGCCCCCAGAGCAGGCAATAAAGGGGACCACTGTCCACAGGGAATTTTAAAATTAAATGTCATATTTAGAGCTAATAGTAGATTCATATGCTATTGTAGGAAATAGTATAGATCGTCCCATGTAACTTTTAGTCCACTTCCCCTTATGATATCTTGCAGCACTGTAATATCACAACCAGGATACTGACATAGACTCAGTCAAGACACAGAACATTTCCATCAGCGTAGCCATCCTTTGGGTTGCCCTTTTATAACCATGCTCACTATCCTCCGGCTCCCACCCTGGCAACCACTCACCTGTTCTCCTTTTTTATGTTTTCATTTCAAGAATTTTATGCAATGGAATCATGCAGTACATAAGATTCTACGGTTGGCCCCCTGCAGGGGCTTTCCAAGAAAATGGAATAATGGAATGCACCTTACAAAATTGCAGATAACACCTGATGATAAACCGGTTTCAGTTCAGGAGAGAGAGTTTATCACAAGGACAAGCATGCCATACTAATGAATGTATATTTGCTCTCCAATATGTAAGTCTCCCCTATGTAAAATGGAGACTTAATGTCAAACAATCAGAACAATTCCCCTCTTCCTCCCGCATTGGTACTGTGTAAGCTCCTCCCTTCCACTCCCACAGTGAAGTTCCTTTACAAGTGTGCTTTATATATTTTTTATTTATTTATTTTCTGCATGCGCAGGCACTGGAAAACAAGGGTGGTTTAGATGCTGCCTGATTCATGAACTGTGAACAAACTCCCATAAACGGTAACTTGTCTAACATTTTTAACAGAATCTATTTGACATTTGAATTTTGTAATTGACCTATAATATCCTGTGATATTATTACACTCATTTATGGGTTCCAGGAGAGTTTTTCTTTTGTAGAGTCATTGGAATTTTCTCTATAGATGATCACGTCATTTGTAAATGAAGGCATTTTATTTGCTTTCCATTCTGTACAGCTTTTATTTATTTTTCTTGCCTTAGTTCACCAGCTGGAACTTCCAGTACTGTATTGAATTGGAGTGATGAGATGGACATCCTTGCCTTGTGCGTGGACTTAAGGGGAAAACATTGTCTCTCACCATTAAGTATAACGTTAGCTGTAGGGTTTTTAGAGATACTCTTTATGAAGTTCAGAAAATTTTCATCTATTCATAGTTTGTTAAATGTTTTTATCAAGAAAGTATGTTGATCCCAGAGTATATTAAGCAGATAACCAAAAAGTATTGGCAAAGTCCCTTGAGGGATGGGACAAACAATATGAAACCATTAAACTTTACCACTGGGGAGACCCCGGATACTGTGTCAAAGCAAAATCAATAGGCCAAGACCTTGATCTTGAGGTTTTTTTCTTGTGAATCTTATTTATGTAGTGGAGCAACTTAGCCAACCTATAGATATGCCTAAGAGTCACCTCTGGAAGACCTCTTTTATTGCTCAGATGTGGCTTCTCTCTGTCTCTCTAAGCCCAACTCTGCAAGTGAAACCATTGCCCTCTCCCCTATGTGGGACATGACATCCAGGGATGAAGGTCTCCCTGGAGGTGTGGGAGATGACCCCCAGAGATGAGTGTGGCCCTGGCACTGTGAGATGAACAACGCCATCCTGACCAAAAGGGGGGAAAGAAGTATAACAAATAAGGTATCAATAGCTGAGAGAGTTCAAATAGAGGCAAGAGGCTACTCTGGAGGTTGCTCTTAAGTAAGTTTCAGTTAGACATTGCTACCTATCATAACCTGCCAAACCCCAACCATTCCTGTCAATCCTAAATAACACCTAGGGCATTAAATAAAACTCTACAAAGGTTCCATGCACTAGGGTAACTTTCCATAAACCTACAACCTCCAGATGGGTCCTTGGACCAGATAAGTCCTGAAACCTAAAGGGGCCAGCCTCTCCAGAACATCAGATAGTTCCATCTCCCTACCCCATATTATCTACAGGCCCTTCCAACATAAAAAAGTTAGAATGGTGATAGCCCAAACACCCCCAAAGAGAGAGATAGAAAGATCAAAGGTGGTGGTGGAGTTATACAGAGAAGGTAGGGTTTAATAAATGAATATGAATGCTGAATCATTAAATTGATATCTCTTTTAGTCTCCAGTACCTTCAAACAGCTAAAAGTAAAAACCTAAAATTGTGGAATTGTAACCCTTGCCAACCTTGAAATATGTTCTATAACTAATTGTTGCACTGTGCTTTGAAATTTATTGCTTTTTTGTATATATGTTATTTTTCACCAAAAAGAAAAAAAAGGCGATTGTGATGATAAAATATATATATATATATATATTTATTCCTTCTAGCCTCCTATTCTGGAGCAGACAAAAGGAAAAGTCTTAGAGGATGGTATGGTAGCCCATGACAAACTCTGGGATCTGTCTTGTAACTACTTGTTGAAGAGTGCTTTGAAAACTATTGCTTTTTCTTTCTTTGCTTTGTATATATGTTATACCATACAATAAAAAGTTAAAAAAAAAATAAGAAGAAGAAGGGCAACCAATCTCTGGCAATAGAATACCTGGAAACTACCAACTGCCACTGCTTCACTAGTGTCCCTGACTTTGCATGCTACCGAACACATAGAGAACTGTGGAACTCAATCCCCAACGAAGAGCTTCTATGAGGTTGTAAGCAGTAAGATGCGTCACACTAAAATGCAGCAGAAATGGAGGCCTCCTGTTTAATCCAAATGTGACTTGGAAGGAAGCTACACACATAGTGATCTTAACTGGACCAGAGGGCAACTGTTCTTTTAAAAATAAACCTGGGTATGCAACTAAGTGATGATACTGTGAATTACTGATTATCTATGTTAATTTTTATTTCATCTGTTGATTTCTTAATTAATAAATAAATTTTTAAAAATGTATTAAAATAAAAGGCTTGTGGGGAGAATCAAAAAATACATAAATAATAAATAAGCCTGGGGGCAGTGTGACGACGGCTCAGTGGCAGAGTTCTTCCCTGCCGTGCCAGAGACCCAGGTTCAACTCCTGGTACCTGCCCATGCAGAAAACTAATAATAATAAATCAAGATGATAGAGGACTCCTGTGTTCAGGGTGTTGTGCTTCTTTTCATATGCTAGCGTTTGAACAAGCACAAGCACCACAAAGAGAAAAGAAAAGAAAAGACTTAGAAGGTGGACAAAGAACACAATTCTGTTCACCAGATAAGCTACAATTACAAGTTCATATCTCAAGGTCATGTATGCATCTCCAAAAATAAAAAAAAAATGTGCTTTTGGGCTTTCATAATCTGAAAGTGTGATGGGCTTTATTTATTTTCAGTAAGAGAGGCCTCTCCTTCACAAGGAGTGTAAAGTGCCTTAATAATGGATGCTGTAACAGTATTCAGCTGGTTAAAAACAAGGGCAGACTTATATATATACACACAATGAAATATTATTCAGCCATAGAAAGGAATGAAATACAGATACCTGCTATGACATGGACGAATCGTGAAATGTGTTGGTATGTGAAAGAAGCCAGACACGAGGACCCATATTGTAGGAATTCATTTCTATGAAATGTCCAGTACAGGCAAATTCACAGAGACAGGAAGCAGATTGTGTTGGTCAGGGCCTATGAGCAAAAGGGAGTGAGAATTGACTGCTCAAGTGATGCACGGTTTCTTTTCGGGCCAATGCAAATATTCTGGAATTAAATAATGGTAAGGATTATCCAACATTGTAAATATATAAACAACTGCTGTATTCTACACTTCAGATAGCTAACATGGGGAATTTAGGGTTATGTGAATTTTACCTAAAATAAATATTTCTAAGAATTAATGACAAATGGAGAGCAGGAGAAATAGTATATAAGAGTAAAGGAATGAATAAATAGAATAGGCAATAAGAGAAATCTGATATCTTATTAGCACTTCCAGAGAGCTCCAAGCAAGAGAATGAAAATGTCTCAATACAATTATACCAGATGCTCAAAAGGTTGAAGCTATATGCCTGCCAAGACCACCCCGGCTTTTGGACCCTAACAATAACCAGACAGAAGCCTGCAAACCTGAGTGGCATGCTCTGGGATACATTTTCATCATAAGATATGAGGATGGACAATACCAGTTGTTGATGGCTGAGGGGAGACGCTAGTAATGTGTCAGTATCTTTCAATGTTATTTTTCAGATTACATCTATTACAAAGCATCTCATTTGTGAAGGTGTTTCCAGGACCTCCTCCCCTCTGGACCATCAGACAATGTGGTATACAACTCCTGTCAGACTCATCCCTGTGAGACTTGAAACCTCAGTCATCAAATACCTAGAAAGGTCCTTGGTTATAATGGACAAAAATAACAGTTGCATGACTGACATGCCTGGTGTGCTGTGCAGAAACACATATCCCTCGTGCTTGTATGAATGGGAAAAGAGAAAGGAATGATGGGTGTAAATGAAGCAGTAGGCATCATATGGTGGGTCTGAATTCCCCTGGGCCCTCCTCCTCCCTGAGAAGAGGAAAGCTTGGGAGGCCTTATGGGATACTCAGACTAAATTACATTGAGCCGTGGCTACCAATCTGATCTGGTATGGGGGAGTGCAATATTTTTTAGGCAAACAACATGTACCCTAACTGCACCCAGTCTTTTAGTACTCCTTGTCAACAACACGCAAACTGGATAAATAACATTGGCGCACAAGACAGAAAAAGGTTTGGGGGAGAAAGGGGCTGTTCTATGACATGGTGTGTGCCTTTGTTTGTCAGGCTCTGTGACAAATGCCACACAGTGTGCTAGTGGAAATTACAGGAATTTATAGGCCCATGGTTGTGAGGCTAGACGAAGCCCAGAGTCAAGGTATCAGTAAGACTTACTTTTTCCCTGACGGCATGGTGTTCTGATGCTGGCGCCAGAAATCCTTGCAGTTCCTTGGCTTGTATTTCTACCTCCCATCACATGGCAATGTCATCTTCTTTCGGGATTTTGTGACTTCCATGTTCTCTGTATAAGAGCAGTAATCTAGATTAAGTTCTGTCCTGGTGCAGTTCAGCACTCCTTAACTAAAACTAACATTTTCAAGAGGTCCCATTTACAATGGGTTCACAACCACAAGAATGCAGATTAAGATTAAGCACATATCTAAATTGGGGTACAAAATTCAATCGACAACAAGGGGGAGCAAGGGTAGTTCCGTGATAGAATTCTCGGCTGCAATGCAAGAGACCCAGGTTCAGTTCCAGGTTCATGCACTTCCCCCAAAAACACAAACAAGCAAAACAAACAAAAATTCAACAAATGGTGCTGCAATACAGGGTACTCATATGGAAAAAGAATGAAATGTGACCTGCCATACAACATACACAAAAAATTCGATCTACAGCAGTGGGATAAATTGAATTGTCTTTAATTCATACAGAGCAAAAAGATTTATAAACCAGAATAAGCTGAATAAAGGGAATTCTCTTTCAGATATAAGGCACAGTATGGGAATCAGCCTGGAAAGATTATAAGACTTTAGTGAACTGGATCAGACAAACACAAAAATAATATTGGATTATGGTAAGGTCCAGCATTGGGGAAGGCTTATATCCTGAGCCAACAGGGATTCTTTCCTATTTTAATACAGGTGGAGGACAAACTAGCCAGGAGGCAATGGTCTTACATCCTAACTTTGAGCCCCAAGGCTCAAGGGTTTCCCCGCGGAAATCTTATGGACTTCCAAACTTATGGACATTCATAGGGAGCAACAATTTACAATGATGCGTATTACTTCTTGAGCTTCCAGATTAATTGAAATAAAACATATTCTCTGTTACAGTGAGCAAGGATAGGGACAATTCTAATAACACCCAGGTGGGCCATGCTACATAATACTACTTAGGGGAAGGTAGTCACTATGCAAGCCTGTGAATGAAACAGCGTGACTGCCCTTGTCCCCAGCTGACTTGGATCTGAAGTAACTGATTCCTGACCAACTGTAAATGCTGCCTGTCCACAATAGCATCTGGTATAGGAAAAATGCTGACATTCTGGGATGGCTTAGCAAACACCTTTGAAATTCTTATTGATTTATACTTTAGTGGCACTGAATTATACCATTACTATGCTTCAACAGGGTGTAACACTAGAATTGTTGATAAAATTCAACTGCCTTATGTAAATAAGTCATATGATATTACATAAAATAATGATCAAATGTCTTGGAGGATACAGATGAAGACTCCTCAGTATGTGATAACGATGGAAAAAGACTAGCCTGAGGAAGCACTGAATTTAGCTAAACATCTGCTAACATCTATGCCAAATAATTCTACACAAGTTTATCATACTGTCCAAATAACAGTAGATCAAGGGGAGAAACAAGTAATCAAATTAGTACAAAATTACGAAAATATAGGTAATTGCTTCATAGGATGCATTAGCTGTTTCTTCAATCTATCTCAATCCCTTAGGCTCACCCAAATAATAGGCATATTTACACTGTTATTATTGCTGTGTTTCTGTTATTCAAATACTGTTCTAGTTTGCTAGCTGCCAGAATGCAATATATCAGAAATGGAATGGATTTTAAAAAGGGGAATTTAATGTGTTGCTAGTTTACAGTTCTAAGGCCAAGAAAATGTCCCAATTAAAACAAGTACATAGAAACGTCCAATCAAAGACATCCAGGGAATGATACCTTGATTCAAGAAGGCCGATGAAGTTCAGGGTTTCTCTCTCAAGTGAGAAGGCACATGGCAAACACAGTCAGGGTTTCTCCCTCTGCTGGAAGGGCACATGGTGAGCAAGGTGTCATCTGCTACTTTCTCTCCTGGCTTCCTGTTTCATGAAGCTCCCCGGGACGTGTTTTCCTGCTTCATCTCCAAAGCAGTGGCTGATGGACTCTCTGCTTCGTGGTACTGCTGCATTCTCTGCTCTCTCTGAATCTCCTTCATTTTCCAAACTGTTTCCTCTTTTATAGGACTCCAGAAACTTATCAAGACCCACCCAAATGGGTGGAGACATGTCATCACCTAATCCAGCTTAACAACGACTCTTGATTAAATCACATGCCCAGGGAGATGCTCTGATTATAATTTCAAACAGTATTGAATAAGGATTATTCTACCTTTATGAAATGGGATTTTGATTAAAACATGGTTTTTCTAAGGTACATACATTCTTTCAAACCGGCACAAATACTTTACATGTTGATGCTCAGAAAAATAAGATCATTTATTCTAAGAGAGTTTAGACTAAGGTCTAGCAGGGTGGGCTGTGCAGCAAAAATTGCTCAAACCTTGAATATTTCAAAGAAGGCCTGTCTTGCTTACTGGCTCTTAGCTAGAACCTGGGAGAAAATCATTGAGCCCTTAGAATATTCTGCTTAATAGGAGTATTTTTGCATGTCTAAGACCTTGGACCATGCTATGTTTGACATGAATGCCTGCTTTGTATGCCTGAAACCATTCTGACCAGATGAAATTATTCTAACAATGTGATTTATGGCGAATGTCTTTTAATTCTGAGAAGGCCAGGTGTTACATGACTATATGACAGATCCCCAATTAAAACTCTGTATAAATTCTTGAGTGAACTTTGCTGTTTGGTAACACTTCACATGTGTTGTCACTCATGGTTACAGTGAAAATTACATGTATCCCAATGTGAGTGCACTGGGAGGGGACACCTGGAAGCTTCTGCCTGGTTCCTCTTGGACTTTGCCCCAGGAATTTTTTCTCTTTGGTGATTAAATAGGTGTCCTTTTCCTGCATACACCATAACCAAGAGTATAATAACTTTTGTGAGTCCTTTTAGCTAATGATTGATCCTGTGGGTAGTCTTGGAATCCCTTGACTCAGGGAGGAAAAATTGGGGGGATTTATAAGCATATTTCACACCTTAAATGTGATGGTGATTTTATGGGAATATGTATCTTTTAAAACCCTTTTAATTGTTTCTCAGTACTCATAGAAAAAGTTAGCAGAAAATCAGTAAGGCTATAGATGATTTGAAATGTACCATAAATCAAATTGACCCAGCTGGCATTTACAGACCATTCCATCCAACAACAGAAGACACATTCTTCTCAACGGAATGTGGAACATTCACCAACATACACCATATCAGGTCATAAAATAACCCTTGACAAATTGAAAAGTATATAAATACTGCATTGCATGCTCTCAACCATGATGGAAATACAATAAAAATAAATAACAGAAACACAATCTGGAAAATCCCAAATATATGGAAATGTAGAATATGATTCTAAATAATCCAAGGGTCAAGGGAAAGTCTTGAGGGAAATTAAAAATACATTAAATTGAAAGAAAATAAAATCACTATATATCAAGTCATAGATACAGCTAAATCCTATGGATTATAGCATTATATGCTCATGGTAGAAAAGAGTGATGTAAACTCAGTAACCTAAACTCCCACCATAGAAAATTAAAGAAAGGAACAAATCAAATCTAAAGCAAATGAAAGAAGAGACACAAATTGTCAGAAATGAAAGATGGAACATTTCTCCTAAATGTACAGAATTAATTATTCATTTAAATGAATGAAAACAGAATACTACAAACAACTCTGTGGGCATAAATTCAATAACCTAGATGAAATGGTTCAATTCTTAGAAAAAATAGACTACTGAAACTCACACAAGGAGAATAGATAACCTCAATATACCTATACCTATTCAATAAATTGAATTTTTAGTTTAAAATCTCCCAAAACACAAGCTGAAATGGTTTCACCAGTGAATTTTCCCTAACATTAAAGGCTAAGTTATTCCAGTTCTACACAATCTCTTCCAGACAATAGAACAGGATGGCCAGCACTGCTCGCATATAAAAACCAAAGACGTTGTGAAAAAGAATGACAGAGAAGAATACCTTTCATGAGCATAAATGAAAAAGCTTTTCAAAATACTGAAGTATCAAAACCCAAAGTATACAGAGGATAATGCATCATGGTCAGTGTAGTTCATGCCATGAATGCAGATCAAAAATTGATATATGAATTCCATCACGTTAAGAGCCTAAATAAGAAACATAATATTTATTGATTTAGGAAAGGTATTTGAGAAAATTCTACATCCAATTTTTAATAAAAATTCTCAGCAAACCAGGAAAAGAGGAGAATTTCCTCAAACTAATGAAGATTATCTATGACAATCTTATAGTTTACATCAAATTTACTGGTGACAGATTGAATGCTTTCCTTCTAAGCTCAGGAACTAGACAAGGATGTCCACTGTCACCACTGTGGTTCATTCTAGTATTGGAAGTCTAGCTGATGAAATGAGGAAAAAAGAAACAGAACATGTAAGATTGGAAAGGACATAATAAAACTCTTTATTTACAGGGGAACATGATTGCCTCAGTCAAAACTCCCAAAGAATATACCAAAAAACCCTGAAACTAGTAAGTCAGTGTACTAAAATTAAGGAATGCAAAGTCAATACACAAAAGTTAAATATATTCCTATATAGCAGTAATGAGCAATTGGAATTTCAAATTTAACAAACAAAAGGACTACTATCTTGGATTTCACTGGAAAAGTGAAGTACTTATGTGTAAAGCTAAAAATATGTTTATGTCCAGGATATTTATCAAACAAACAAACAAACAATGATGAGAGAAATCAAAGACCTAACAAAGTGGGGAGATATACTATGTTCGTGAATTGGAATACTCAATATTGTTGAGATGTCAATTCGCCACAATTTGATCTATAGATTTATTTAATCACAAAATTTCAGTAAACATTTTTAAGCAGATTTATAAATTTATTTCAAAAAAAAACTGGAAGAGTCAAACAGTCTCTCACTGTGAAGATGTGAGAAAGATCCCTTAGTGGCTCTGGCAGGGGGCGGGAAGCAGGAACAATCATGAAATATACCCAGAGCTTTCTCAATAATAAAGATCTACTCTCCAGGGAAAAGGTTTTGCTAGAGCCTTATATTCACAAAGAAATACAATCTTCCCATTCCAGCCCTCTATCCTTGTTGTCTCACCTAAGGTTTGGGGGGGAGGGTATCTAGTCAACCGAGCTGTAAGGAGATAGATTGGGAGCACTGCAGCCAGAAAAAGAAGTAGGAGGAAAAGATATACCATATGGAAACACTTGCAAAGTTCACATGATACCATGCTCTTTTAATCCATTCCTGTGGTGGCAGACCTATTGTGGGTGAGACCTTTTGATTAGGTCATTTCAATTGAAATATGACCCACCCAATTCAAGGTGGGTCTTAATCCTTCACTGGAGCCCTTTATTTTGAAGAGAGCCATTGAAACCAGAACCTGGAAGAGAAGTACCAGCAGATGTCACCATGTGCCTTCCCATATGACAGAGGAACCCTGGATGCCTAAGAAGCCTTTCCTCAGAGAAGGTATCTTCCTCCTGATGTCATAATTTGGACATTTTCAGGGCTTTAGAACTGTAAATTTATAAGCTAATTAATCCCCATTGTGGAAACCAACCCATTTCTGATATATCGCATTCTGGAAGTTTAGCAAACTGAAACAGTTGACAATTTATTTCCTTTCAGTACTTTCAATATGTTATCCCACTACTTTCTGGCTTCCATGGTTTCTAATGAGAAGTATTATTGAGTATCTCTTGTATGTGATATGTGATTTCTCTTTTACATCTTTTAGGATTCTCTCACTGTCTTTGGCCTTCAACATTTTGCCTATAATGCATATATGTGGATTTTTTAAGTTTGTTCTATTTAGAGTTTTTTGTAATTCTTGGACATGTGTATTAACTTCTTCCACAGGTCACTTAGGCTTTGCTCACTTTTTTCGTTTTATTTGCTTTCTACTCCTATGACTGAATTTCAAACATCTTATATTCAATTTCTTCTGCTTGTTCAACTATGCTGTTGAACCACTCTAGTAAATTTTTATTTCAGTCATTGTACTTTTCATCTTCAGAATTTCTGTTTGGTTGATTTAAAAGTTTTTTTGAATTCTTCCTTGTATTCATGCATGATTTTCCTGATTTCCTTTAATGCTTTGTTCATAATTTCCTTTAGCTCATTACAGTTATTTATGAGAGTTAAATTATCACCTTTGATTAGGTGTTCTAATATCTGGGCTTCCTCAAGGATAGTTTCTCTCACTTTATTTTTGCCTTTAAGTCTGCCATTCTCATTTCTTTGTATGCCTTGTGATGTTGAAGTCCAGACATTTTAACATTTTGATTTATTAACTCTTGGAGTCAGGTCCTCCCCCTCCAAAGGGTGTTTTTTTTTTTGTGGAATTTGGCTTTGTGTTGAGGCTCTTCTTCAATGCTTAGCCCAATTTGTAATGGAACTGTGGTTTACCCCATAGTTATACTCAGGATCTTCTCAGGTCTTTCTCAGCTTTGACCATGTGCAGTAACTTTAAGATTTTCCCCAAATGTGCAAATGTTCCTGGATGTACTAGTTTCTCCATCATAAAAAGAGGTTCTATGTCAAACTTCTATGTTCAAACCCAGGTACTGTGCTCTGTATCCCAACCTCAGGCTTTTGCTCCAGGTGACTTGTTTTCTTGGCATCAACCCACCTTTCTGCATGGTTTTTTTGCACCAGGTAAATTGCAAGTTAGGCTACCCAAAATGAGCACCTTGAGTTAGTCTTCCAGGGAGTATATTGAGATTAGATATACAAATACACCAATTTTGTATGTTAGGTGTACAAATAACTATATACCAGGGACCCAAACTTGGATTTCAAAGTATTTTCTGGGAATGAGAACCACTGAGCTGCCATTTATCTCTCAGGCCGCCACACCAAGCCAGGGGAGGTGGAGAGCCAGAGCAAGCAAAAGAGTACTGCAGTTTTTCTAGCACTTTTATATGTTCTTTTTATGATTCAGCTTAAAATTTGCTGTTATATACTCCTTTTTATTTAAGAAAGCAAACAATACACTTAGAGCCATCAAAAATGGATACTTTAGTTCGCTTAACCACAGGCATATTTAAATAAATTATCCATATAATCATTGTAAAGCCTGTGTTTACACAGTAAGTTTCATAAACCAATTTAAATTAATTGGTTTAAGGCAACGAGGAAAAATCTACAAGTTCAGATAGCAAAGTTCTTAAATTCTAAATATTAAACACTAATTTAGATACAATTTGATCAGCTGTCAAAACTGTGAATGTTCTCAAAATATCAAGTTGAAAGTTTTTCATTGCTATAGTAATGACCTATGTTACTAAATATTTTCCTGATTTCAGGAAAATATGAAGATACAAATATTTTCACAATTAACATATGAAAATCTTAACAACCTGTTGTAGTTTGCTAGCTGCTGGAATGCAATATGCCAGAAACAGAATGGCTTTTAAAAATGGGAATTTAATAAGTTGCAAGTTTATAGCTCTAAGACTGAGACAATATCCCAATTAAAATAACTCTTTATAAATGTCCAATCTAAGGCATCCAGGGAAAGATACCTTGGTTGAAGAAGGCCTATGAAGTTCAGGGTTTCTCTTAAGTGAAAAGGCACATGGAGAACATGGTCAGGGTTTCTCTCTCATCTGGAAAGTCATGTGGTGAACATGGTGTTATCTGCTAGCTTTCTCTCCTAGCTTCCTATTTCATGAAGCTCCCCAGGAGGCATTTTCCTTCATCTCCAAAGTCACTGGCTGGTGGACTCTCTGCTCTGTGGTTCTGCAGCATTCTGCTGTGGCTTTCTCCTGGCTCTGAAAAGAGACTCTCACCAAAATGTTTCCTCTTTTAAAGGATTAACGGGTGGAGTCACAACTCCATGGAAGCTATCTGATCAAAAGTTACCACCCACAATTGGGTGGTTCATATCTCCATGGGAACAATCAAAATGCTCCCACCCAGCAATATTGAATGAGGATTAAAGAACATGGCTTTTTTGGGGTCCACAACAGATTTAAACTGGCACACCACCTAAAATGAATATCTTAGTTAGCTTATCCATAGGTATATTAAAAAAAAAATCTAAGTAACTGTCATAAAGCCTGTTTGCACAATATGTTTCGTAAACCAAATTTAAAATTAAAGCAAGGAAGGAAGAAATCTATAGATACAGATATCAGAGTTTCTTAAATCTAAATATTAACTATCTTAAATACCATTTGATTAACTATCAGAATTATGTGCATTCTTGAAATATCAAGTCAAAGATTATTACAAGTATCAACTTTGCTATAGTAGTGAGCTATATCACTAAATATCTTCAAATTTTTTATTTCAGGAATTTATTTTATCTAATATTACTATAACTGCGAATAGTTTTTTACAGTTTTTTTTTGTTGTACAATATAACATATATATACAAAGAAAAGAAAGAAAAAAAGCAATAATTTTTGAAGCACACTTCAACAAGCAGCTACAGAACAGTTCCCAGAGTTTGTCATGGGCTACCATGCCTTCATCTCAGATTTTTCTTTATAGCTGTTTCAAAACACTGGCGGTTTTATCAGATAATAAAGGATTCATACAGTATCTGTCCTTTTGTGTATGACTTATTTCACTCAGCATTATGTACTCAAGGTTCATCCATTTGTCATATGTTTTGGGACATCATTTTGTCTAATTGCTGCATAATATTCCATTGTACATATATACCACATTTTGTTTATCTCCTCATCTGTTGATAGGCACCTGGATTGTTTCCATCCCTTGGCAATTGTGAATAGTGCCACTATGAACATCGGTGAGCACGTGTCTGTTCATGTCACTGTCCTCAACTCTTCTGGGGATATACCGAGTATTGGCATAGCCAGGTCATAGGGCAACTCAATATTTAGTTTTCTGAGCAATTGCCAAACTGACTTCCACAGCAGCTGAACCGTTTTACACTCCCACCAACAGTGATTAAGCGTTCCAACTTCTCTGCATCTTCTCTAACATTTATAGTTTCCTGTTTTGCGATTCCTATAGGAGTGAGGTGATACCTCATGGCCATCTTAATTTGCACTTCCCTTATAGCCAATTAAGACGAGCAGCTCTCCATGTGCTTTTTATCCTTCTGCATTTGCTATTCAGAAAAGTGCTTATTCATTTCCTCTGCCCATTTCATAATTGGGTTGTTCTTTTGTTGTTGAGGTGTGTAATTTTTTTATGTACACAGGATATCAAGCCTTTATCTGATGTATAGTTTCCAAACATTTTCTACCATTCAGTTGGCTGTCTCTTCACCTTTTTAACAAAGTCTTTTGAGGCTCAGAAGCTCTTGATTTGAAGGAGTTCCCATTTGTCTATTTTTAATTTCATAGCTTGTGCTTTAGGTGTAAAGTTTAAGAAGCTACTTCCTATTACTAGATCTTGAAATTTTTCCCTGCATTTTACTCTATAAGTTTTATGGTACTGGTTCTTACATTTAAGTCTCAACCTATTTTGAATTAATTTTTGTATAGGGTGTAAGGTAGGGGACCTCTTTCATTCTTTTGGCTATTTAAATTCAGTTCTTCCATACTCATCTTTTATTGAAAAGATTACTCTCTCCCAATTCAGTGGATTCAGAGGCCTTATCAAAGATCAAATGTCCATAAATTTGGGGGTCAATCACTGCACTATTGATTTTATTCCACTGGTCAGTCCTTTTGTCTTTGTGCCTGTACCATGTTGTTTTGACCACTGTGGCTTTACAGTAAGCTTTAAAGTCAGGAAGTGATAGAACTCCCAGGTAGCTCTTCTTTTTTTAGGATATCTTTAGCTATTTGAGGTCTCTTTCTCTTCCATATAAACTTTTATTTTTAGCTGCATGGTCTGGGAATTGAACCCGGTCTCCCTCATGGAAGGTGAGCATTCTACCACTGAACCACCTACGCACCCTCTTCCACATAAATTTGATAACCAGTTTTTCCAAGTTTTCAAACTAGGTTGTTGGCATTTTTATTGATATTGCATTGAATCTGTAGCTCAGTTTGGGTAGAATTGACATCTTAACGATATTCAACCTTCCTATCCATGAGCATGGAATATCTTTCCATCTATTTAGGTCATTTTTTTATTTCTTTTAGCAATTTTTAAATCATTGTCTGTGTATAAGTCCTTGAAATCCCTGGTTAGGTTTATCCCTTGATACCTAATTCTTCTGGTCACTACTCTGAATGGAATTTTTTCCTTAGTTGTCACCTCAGATAGGTAATCGCTTGTGCATAGAAACATTACTGATTTTTGTACATTAATTTTGTATCCTGCTACATTACTGAATTTGTTATTACTTCAGGTAGTTTTGCTGCAAATTTCTCAGGGTTTTCTGAGTATATGATCATGTCATCTGCAAATAATGAAAGTTTTACTTCTTCCTTTCCTAAATAAAAGGATGCCTTTTATTTCTTTCTCCTATCTAATTGCTCCAGCCAGTAGTTCTAAAACTTTTTAATCTCTCCTTCAATTGGCTGGATAAAGAATTCTTGGTTGAAAGCCTTTCTCATTCAGGATCTTAAAAATATCATACCACTGCCTTCTTGCTTCCATAATTCCTGTTGAGTAGTCAGAAGTAAGTCTTATGTGTTTTCTCTTGTATGTAGTAGATTGTTTACCACATGTTACTTTCAGGACTTTCTGTTTCTCTTCAACACCTGATGGTCTGATTAGTATGTGTCTTGGAATGGGCCTGTTCAGGTTCATTCTATTTGGAGTTTGCTTGGCCTCTTTGATTTGCATATTCATGCCTTTTATAAGGTTTAGGAAGTTTTCTCTGATTACATTTTTTTTACATGGGCAGGCACTGGGAATTGAACCCGGGTCCTCTGGCATGGCAGGCGAGCATTCTTGCCTGCTGAGCCACCGTGGCCCACCCTGATTACATTTTAAACTAACTTTCCCAACCTTTTACTCTTCTCTTCTCCTTCTGGGACACCAGTAATTCTTATATTTGTGCACCTCTTGTTGCCCATCATTTCCCTGAGATCCAGTTGCATTTTTCCATTGGTCTTGCCATTTATTCTTTTGTACACTCTAGTTCTATTGTTCTATATTCTAGTTCACTTATTCTTCCTTCTTCAAATCTGCTATCGTGTGTCTCCAATATATTTTTTATTTGGTCTACTGTATCTTTCATTTCTGTGTGATTTGCCATTTCTCTATTTAACCTCCCAAATTCTTCTTTATGCTCTTCTAGTGTCTTCCTGATATCCTTTATTTCTTTATAAACATCCTTGAGTAGTTGTTCCATATCCTGTGTCCCCCTTGGAATTTTGATTTGGTTGTGTCTGCTTGGATCTTCATGTGCTTTTATGATTTTGTTGTTTTCAGGGCATTTGATTATCTTGATATGGTTATTTTACAAGTTGGTTTCCTTCACTTTTCTAAAGTTTTTGTTGAATGTTTCTTTTTGCACTTTGTTTATCAGTTATTCTCTGCCAAATCAAGTTCCAGATCTTATAGGGGATAGAATTTAACATAAGGGTCTGTTATAAGCTAGGCCAGGGTGCACAGGTCCTCCTGTGGCAAAAATGGCTGCTCATCACACAGAAGGCCCAGGCTCAACTCCCAGCCCATGCAACAGAAAGAAAAAAAAAAGTACAAGAAAAGAAAAAATATATAAAAGAGATAATAGTAAATATAATAAAAATATGAAACACAAAAACAAGAACCACAACAAAATATACTTTGACGGTAGTAGGCACCAGAATCAAAAGGAGACCCACCAGGATATACTGGGAGTGAAGTCAGGCTAGTGTTCACGAGAGACAGAAAAAATTTAATAGAAAAATAATAATAGTAATAATAAAAATAAGTGAAATGGAATAATAAAAATCATATGTGAAATAGAAAATAAAGAATATAAATATAATATAAAATTTATCTATAAAAAATTTTAAAAATAAAAAATAGTGAAAAGGACGATTATTTTACTAATAAAAATGCATAGAAAGAACATGTTTTAAAAGGGGTGAAAATGAAAAAGAATATTAAGAGAAAAACAATAAAATAAAATAAAAGTAAAAATAAAGACCTAAGCAGATAGGAGTTAGCTTGCCGGCACTTACTCCTTCTGCCCAGCAGGGGGCGACCGTGAGGCTCCTCCTCCCTCAAGCTCTCCCCTCCCTATCTGGTGCAGCAGAGCTGCATTTACGGGCCTGGCCAGCAGAAGGCGTGCTAGAGGCTTCTCCTCCTTCAGCCCCACCCCTCCTGGCCTGAGCAACTCCAGGGCTGCATGCTCAGCAAGGGGGCTGCTCCGCAGGGGGGCTTCTCCACCCAGGGCAGCCGGCCTGCCTGTCTCTGCCAGGGGGTCTGGGTAGCTGACCAGTGCTTGGGGGATCCCTCCTGTCACACCTCCCTGGTGCACCACAACCCGCCCAGTGAGGATCCCAGTCACCCGACCCACTCACTCTCTCACGATCTGCGGATGTTCTCCTCCCCAAAACTGCCTAAAGACCCTCCTTTTTCACTCACACCCTGGGACCTGCAGTCCGGGTCATTTTCTCCCCGTCTTCTATCTTGTTTCACTGAGCAGGAGTGAAATCACTCCACTCCGCTATGCCATCTTCCAGGACGTCCCTGTTATAATACCCTTGATTGTTTTCCAGTGTTCTGGGAAAGTTGGTTCTGACAGATGCTGCTTGTAGTTCACTAATTCTAATGGGGGGAGGATGGTTGGGCATTCACCAGAAGGCACTTACTCTGCCATCTTGCTGGTATCATTCTTGTTCACTAATATTTTATTTATGACTTCTACATTAATATTCATAGAGGACATTGACCAGTATTAATCTGTTTTGGTGACACCATTATCAAGTTGAGGTAGTAATATTATACTTACCTCATAAAATGAATTTGGAAATCTTCGTAGATTTTCTATGTTTTGAAACAACTTATGTAATATATTTGGAATATTTGGTCTTAAGTGTTTGAAGGCATTCACCTGTGAAATTATCTGGGCCATTGATTTAATGTAAAGTAGTTTCTTGATATTTTCTCTCTATTTTTTTTTTTTTTGTAGAAGCACTGTTTAAATGCTTTTGTCTTGCTTTTTGTCTTTTGGAGGTTAAAACATATATTAACTAGTTGTGGAAGGAACCTCTGGTGGTATCTGTTCTCTTGACTTAAGACCGCTCTTTCCCTTCCAATTTTGCCTGCAACTGACAATTTACGTTTATTTGTTAAAGGTTCTGCCTGGTGACATGTTGCACATCACACAGACTATTCTAGTTTGCTAGTTGCCGGAATGCATATACCAGAAACGGAATGGCTTTTAACAAGGGGAATTTAATAACTTGCTAGTTTACAGTTCTAAGGGCGAGAAAATGTCCCAATCAAAACTATTCTATAGAATGTCCAATGTAAGGCATCCAGGGAAAGATACCTTGGTTCAAGAAGGCCAATGAAGTTCAGGGTTTCTCACTCATCTGGAAGGGCACATGGCGAGCATGGCGTCATTTGCTAGCTTTCTCTCCTGGCTTCCGGTTTCGTGAAGCTCCCTGGGAGGCATTTTCCTTCTTCATCTCCAAAGGTCACTGGCTGATGGACTCTGTTTCTCGTGGCTATGTTGTCCTGCTCTGTTCTCTCTGAATCTCTTATTCTCCAAAATGTTTCCTCTTTTATAGGACTCCAGAAACTTATCAAGACCCACCCAAATGGGTGGAGACATGTTGTCACCTAATCCAGATTAACAACCACTCTTGATTAAATCGCATGTCCAGGAAGATGATCTGATTACAATTTCAACCATACAGTATGAATAGGGATTATTCTGCCTTTAGGAAATGGGATTTAGATTAAAACATGGCTTTTCTAGGGGATATACATCCTTTCACAACAGCACACAGACAAACATTCTGGACAGCCCCTTTAACCAGAGCTCTTTTCACCCCCCCCCCCCACCACCACCAAGTACCCATGGGAGAGCCTCATGGCAATTGCCAGCCCTCTCCCACTATCTTTTATTGCTCACCTCCACACTACACTTCACCTCAAACCTTTCTTCTTCACATTACCCAGATCTTCAATATTAGATATCTACATCCTTTTATTATATAAATATTGTAACACTCTCCTACTTCTATTGCATCACCACCCAGAACCCCACTCATCAATTCAAAGGAGACCCCTTAGAGGGTTTGGAAGAGATTATATTATATATAACTAATTGACATTTTGAAATCACATTTTTAAAAATCAAAAACATAATTTGCAAAGTTAATCTTCTAGGACAATGACTCAAGGAGCCTATTGATTACCTCTTGGTGTCCCTAGTTCATTCACTGAACACTTTGGCAACTCGTACAGTCTTCGTGCCAAGATTCCTGACCTCATCTTCTGGCCTTGAAGTTCATTCATGTCCACATTAAAATGGCATGCTCCTGTGCTCCTGTCTCAGTTTGTCAGGATGCGATCATAAATGCCACAAACTGGTTTTTAGTAATGAGAGTGAGGTGCTGCTATTACAAACACCTAAAAATGTGGAAGTGGCTTTGGAATTGGGTAATGGGCAGAGTCTGGAAGAATTTTGAGATGCCTGGTAGAAAATGCTTAGATTGCTTTCAAGAGACTGTTAGTAGAGATTATGGATATTAGTAGAATTTCTGGTGAGGGTTAAAAATAAGTGAGAGCTGTTGAGAAAGCTCGTGTCACTTCAGAGAATAAATAATTCATCCTGATCAGAATGTTGGTAGAAATAAGGATGTTAAGGATAGTTCTAGTGAGGACTTAAAAGTAAATGATGCGAAGATGGCGGAATTGGATAGGTTGAGTTTACCCCTCCCCCCAAGAACAGTTAAAGAAGGGACAGGAGGGTGACTTGAGATGGTGATTCCAGGGTATAAATGACCTGGGAGAATCTTCTGCCCCCATAGGGAGGCTCTGGCTGAAAAAGCTGAAGAACTGAGACCAAGAGAACCAGAGACTGTCCAGCTGGTGCACACAGCCTAACGCACCCCTTTCCAAATGGATACCTGGAGCCTTCAGGAGTGCATGGATGGTGAGACGCAGACTAGAAAGTAAGCCAAGCCACATTCTTTGAATACTCTACCCTCACAGGTGCAGTCCCACGACCCACGACTCACCATATACCCCACACACCTGAGCCTCATCACCTGCGCCCCTCCCTGCTCTCCAATTGCCCCTGCCCCATTATCGCCCACCACCAACCCCGCATACCACCCAACATCCTCACCCCAAGCCCATGCACACCTGTCCCAGCCCAATACACCTCTCCTGCACAAGCGCAGTCTCACCCCATCTCTCCCGAGCCCTGCCTCCCCCTCGCTGCTCCCTGCAGGTAGTCACCAGTGCACAAAGGCTGCAGGTGCTTACCTCCATACTCAGGCTACACCTGCCCCCAGCCCACACAGTTGTACAACCCCACTCTACCCCATCCCCTGAGCTCTGCACATGCACACACAAGTGTACATCAATTTACGGCCCTCCCAGATCCACACATGCGCATGGCCCACAGTCATGCCCCCAGGTCTGGGCAAGCGCTGAGCTTCACAGTGGGCCACACCTGCTCCCAGCCCATGCAAATGCAACCTCAGCCCGCTGCCCCTGCACTATCCCCATGCACACCCAAGGGGTCTGCCCCTAGAGCAGCACACACATGGGCCCCACCTCCCAGACTCACACACCCGCACAGCCACATGCTCCCCGCCGCCAGGTGCCCACGCATTTATGCAGTGACTCCTTGACCCCTGCACCCCAGCCTGTTGCCCCACAAGCGTGCACACTTGCCCCACCCTCTGGCATAAACGCTCCGCCCCCACACCTGGCAGGTACTCATGAACAAATCTGTGCTACATAGCCTCGTCCTGATCATGGGTACATACCTGTACCAGGGTATTACCCACACAGCACCACCCCACAACCCACGTCCTGGAACCCTGGAGACATGTGCCCATCCCTACACACACCCTCCACATCCAGTGTCCTCTGGACTCCTCCCCCTGTGAAAGGACACACCTGCATCTTTCCCCCACCCTGTACCCCAACCTCTGTACCACCCACCCTACGTCCTGATACCCATGACCCCCATGCTCCATGCACCCACCCACACCCTACCTGCACACCAGCCCCCATGCATCCACACAGCCTCCCCATCCGCCTCCCATGCACTCTACCTCTGTGAGGCCCCTGCAGCACCCTGTTCTTGTGCTCCAAGGTCTGCCTGAGCTGCACCCCATACACACGGCTCCTGCATCACACCTCCCCAACCCCACAACAAGTACCCAATACTCATCCTCACCAGCGTAGCATCCCCAACCTGTGCATGTATCTACACTGCAAGGCATCACCGAACTGTTGTCCCCCACCCGGCACCCCAAAGCCTGCTCCACAGCCACCCCACAAATACAAAGCTTTAGACTACTGAAGGAAATCAACTTCCAAAGTAAACTTAACAAGATATTTACATGCCTCAAAAACAACATGAGATCAATAAGCATATCATGATGCAGGCAGATGTAGCCCAGTCTAATGGCCAAATTAAAACTGGAGGAGACACAGACATTGGAAAAACTAATTAAATATGTTCATATAACTCCTCTAAATAAAATAAATGGGATGGCTAATGACATAAAGGAGATGAAGAAGACACTAGAAGAGCATAAACAGCAAAGTTAAACAGTAAATAAAAAAGAGCAGATATCACAGAGATTAAAGATGCTATAGACCAAATAAAAAACATACTACAGACACACAGCAGCAGATTTGAAGAGGCAGTAAAACAATAAGCAAACTAGAGGACAGGACAGCTGATTTCAAAAACTCAAAACAGTAAATGGCAGAAAATATGGAAAAAATTTGAATTGGATCTCAGAGAAATGATGGACAAAACAAAGCACTCAAATATGGGAACCACTGGTGTCCCAGAAGGAGAAGAGAAGAGTAAAGGGCTAGGAAGATTAGTTGAGGATATATAGTGGGAGACAACTTCCCAACCTTAAAGGACATAAATATGCAAATCTGAGCATTCAAAGGAACTCCAAATAGAATAAATTCAAATAGGTCTTCCCCAAGACACAGGCTAATCAGTCTGGCAAATGTTGAAGAGAAGCAGAAAATCCTGAAAGTAGCAAGGGAAAAACAATCTACTACATACAAGGGTAACCACATAAGACTGAGTTCAGACTACTCAACTGGCACCATGGAGAAGAGAAGGCAGTGGTATGATATATTTCAGATCCTGAAAGAGAAAGGCTTCCAACCAAGAATTCTGTACCCAGCCAAATCGTCCTTCAAAACTGAGGAAGAGATTAAAATTTTCACAAACAAAGAAGTTCTGAAAGAATTTGTCAACAAGAGACAGGCCCTACAAGAAATACTAAAGGGAGTTCTGCTGGCCTGAAAAAAAAGACAGGTGGATGGCACAGAATTGAAGAGTACCACTAAGGATAATTTAAAGAATACAAAGAGAAAGAGGGAAAAAAATATATATAGATCTGAAAAATAAAATAAAGCAGAAGTACTTATAGTAACATTGGACAAAATAGACTTTAAATATAAAGACATCATAAGAGAAAAAAGAAGGGCACCAAATATTAATAAAAGGGGCATTTCACCAAGAAGAACTGACAGTCATAAATGTTTATGTTTATGCTCCCAATCAAGGAGTTCCAAAGTACATGAGACAGACATTGGCAAAACCGAAGGGTGCAATAGATGTTTCAACAATAATAGTAGGAGACTTCAATACACCACTCTCCTCTATAGATAGAACAACCAGACAGAGGATCAACTAGGAAATAGAGAACATAAACAAAATAATAAATGAATCAGACCTAATATACATGTATAGATCGTTATACCCCAAAACTCCAAGATATACATTCTTCTCTAGTGCTCATGGAACATTCTCCAGAATAGATCGTATGCTGGAACACAGGATTGGTCTTTACAAATTTACAAATTTAATAAATTGAAATTATTAAAAGCACTTTCTCTGATCATAATGGGATCAAGCTGGATATCAATAAGCACCAAAGAATGAAAACTTTCACAAATATATGGAGATTAAGTAACACACTCTTAAACAACCAATGAGTCAAAAAAGAAATTGCTTGAGAAATCAGTAGCTATCTGGAGATGAATAAAAATGAGAATACAACATATCAGAACTTATGGAATGTGGCAAAGGTTTTGCTGAGAGGGAAATATACTGCCCTAAATGTCTATAATAAAAAACAAGAAAGAGCAAAAATGGAGGACTTAACTGCTCACCTGGAGGAACTTGAGAAAGAACAGCAAACTAACCTCAAAGCAAATAGAAGAAGAGAAATAACAAAGAGTAAAGCAGAGTTAAATGAATGGGAGAACAAAAGAACAATAGAAATAATCAATAAAATAAAAAGGTGGTTCTTTGAGAAAATCGATAAAATTGATGTGCAACAAGCAAGATTGACAAAGAAAAAAAGAGAGAGGATGCAAATAAACAAATTAGAAATGAGAAGGGGTGTGTTACCACAGACCCTGAAGTAATAAAATAAATCATAAGAGGATGCTATGAACAACTATACAACAACAAACTAGACAACTTAGATGAAATGGACAAATTCCTGGAAACACACAAAGAAGTTACACTGACTCAGGAAGAAATAGAAGATCTCAACAAAGCAACCACGAGTAAAGAGATTCAATCAGTCATCAAAATCCTTCTACAAAGGAAAGCCCAGGGCCAGATGGCTTCACAGGGGAATTTTGTCAAACATTCCAAAAAGAACTAACAGAAGTCCTGATCAAAACTTTTCAAAAAATTGAGGAAAAAGGAACTCTACCTAAGTCATTTTATGAAGCTAAGATCATTTTAATACAAAAACTGGTAAAGATACTACAAGAAAGGAAAACTACAGGCCAATCTCCCTAATGAATATAGATGCAAAAATTCTCAATATTACCAAATCGAATCCAACAGCACATTAAAAGAATTATACACTATGACCAAGTGGGGTTTATACCAGGAATGCAAGGATGGTTCAGCACAAGAAAATCAATTAATGTAATACAGCATATTAGCAAATCTAAAGGGAAAAACACATGATCATCTCAATTGACGCGGAAAAGCATTTGACAAAATTCAGCACCCTTTCCTTATAAAAAAAAAACACTCCAAAAGATAGGAATCAAAGGTAACTACCTCAATATGATAAAGGAAATATATGAAAAATCTGTAACCAGCATTGTACTCAATGGAGAGAGACTGAAAACTTCCCCTAAGATCAGGAACAAGACAAGGATGCCCACTGTCCCCACTATTATTCAACCTTGTGCTAGAAGTTCTAGCTAGAGCAATCAGGCAGGACAAAGAAATAAAAGGCATCCAAATTGGAAAGGAAGAAGTAAAACTCTCATTATTTGCAGATGATATGATACTATACTTGGAAGATCCTGAGAAATCGACAGCAAAGTTACTTGAGCTAAAAAACAAATTCAGCAAGGTGGTGGGATATAAAATTAACGTGTAAAAATCAGCAATATTTCTACACACAAGCAATGACGTGGCTGAGGAGTCAGTTAAGGAAAAAATTCCATTCAAAATAGCAACTGAAAGAATCAAATACTTAGGAATGAACTTAACTAGAGATGTAAAGGGCTTGAATACAGAAAACTACATAGCATTGCTAAAAGAAATCAAAGGAGACCTAAATAGGTGGAAAAACATTCCCTGCTCATGGATAGGAAGGCTAAATATAGTTAAAATGTCAATTCTCCCCAAATTAATCTACAGATTCAACACAGTACCAATAAAAATTCCAACAGCCTATTTTGAAGATTTGGAAATGCTAACCACCAAATTCATCTGGAAGGGAAAGAGAGACCCTGAATAGCTAAAGGCATCATAAAGAAGAAGAACAAACTGGGAGAATTAACCCTCCCTGACCTTAAAACCTATTATAAAGCCACAGTAGTCAAAACAGCATGGTACTGACACAAAGATAGAAGCATTGGCCAATGGAATTGAATCAAGAGTGCAGAAATAGATCACCAAATCTATGGTCAACTGATTTTTGACAAGGCCCCCAAATCCACTGAACTGGGACAAACAGTCTTTTCCAATAATTGGGCATGAAGAACTGGGTATCAGTAGCCAAGAGAATGAAAGTGGACCCTTACCTTACACCCTACTCAAAAATTAACTCAAAGTGGTTCAAATATCTAAATATAAGAACTAGCACCATAAAACTTATAGGAGAAAATGTAGGGAAACATCTTCAAGACCTAGTAATAGGAGATAGCTTCCTAAACTTTACACTCAAAGCACAAGCAACAAAAGAAAAAATAGATAAATGGGAACGCCTCAAAATCAAATGCTTCTGCACCTTAAAAGGCTGTCAAAAAGGTGAAGAGGCAGCTAATTCAATGGGAGAAAATATTTAGAAATCACATATCAGACAAAGATTTCATTTCCTGCATATACAAAGAAGTCATACAACTCAACAACAAAAGAACAAACAACCCAAGTATAAAAATGGACTATGGGCGGGCCGCGGTGGCTCAGCGGGCAAGAGTGCTTGCCTGCCATGCCGGAGGACCCCGGTTCGATTCCCGGCCCCAGCCCATGTAAAAACAAACAAACAAACAAAATATAATTAAAAAAAATAAGAAAATGTTTAAGATGTTTCCCTTTCTTCCTCCCTTCCTTCCTTCTCTGTCTTTCCTTCCCTTCCTCCCTCTTTAAAAAAAAAAAAAAAAAAAAATGGACTAAAGATATGAGTAGGCATTTTTCTGAAGAGCAAATACTGATGGCTCACAAGCACATGAAGAGATGCTCATTTTCATTGACTATAAGGGAAATGCAGATCAAGACTACAATGAGATACCATCTTACACTTATAAGAATGGATACTATTAAATAAACAAGAAGCTATAAATGTTGGAGAGGATATGGAGAAACTGGGACAGTTATGCACTGCTGGTGGGAATGTACAATGATGCAGCCACTACGGAAGACTGTTTGGCGGTTCCTTAGGAATCTAAATATCAAGTTGCCCTATGACCCAGCAATAGCACTACTTGTTATATGCACAGAAGAGCTGAAAGCAACGACACAAACAGACATTTGCACACCAATGTTCATAGCAGCATTATTCACAATCGCAAAAGATGGAAACAAACCAAATGTCCATCAACAGATGAGTAGATCAACAAAATATCATCGTATATACATACGATGGAATATTATGCAGCAGTAAGACAAAATGACATCCTGAAACAAATGACAAGATGGATGAGGCTTGAGGACATAATGCTGAGCAAAGTTAGCCAGACACAAAAGGATAGATACTGTATGATTCCACTTTTATGACTAGCATAAAGGTAAACTCAGAAGCTTATAATACAGAATATAGGGGACTTAGAGATACATAGAAGCTAGAGATGGGTGAACGGTTAGCTAATGAGGTTGAACTCCAATGTAATGGAATAGATATGAGCAAAGGTGATTCTCTAGTGGGTCTAGAAGTAATATTACCATATTGAAGATGAACAAGATTGAAAGGGGTTGTATAGACCTACGTGTCCCACTGATTCACACTAGAAATATAAATTAGTTCTTGCATGAGTTACTTCAAAGTTATGATTCTTGTACAAAAAGTGTTTAAGTTAAGGGTACAGGGGGAAAACTGCTATTGCATGCTATGGGCTATGTTTAACAGGAAAACATCAGCACTACCACAGCAACACTGGGGGTAAATAATGGGTGGAGTGACAAGAGTTTAGGGGAGGTTGAGATTTCCTATTTGGTGAGGGTATGTTTATTGGTTTTCTGTCTCTTGGGAAAAATGAAATTATCTAAAATTGAGAGTATTGATAGACTGGACTTTGGGCACTCTACATGATCCCTGATGAATGCAGGTGGCTGAAGGATGCACTAACTGAGAAGCAGATAAGCAAATGATGGTGTATACATATGATCCAATATTCTGCTGCAAAAAAGGAATGAAGTTGTGAAGCATGTAACATTGTGAATGAACCTGTGGGACACTGGGTGAGGCAAAATAAGCCAGAAACAAAAGAGCAATTACTGTATGGTCTCCTTTAGAAAATACATATAAAAAAACAGGGGCCTAGACTGTAAGCTCTTATAGCAGTCACATTTAGTCCAGAGTAGTAATTATTATTTCTGGATTTTGAGAGGCTGTTTTATATACCTATAACCTGGTATTTAGAAATAAGAATGAAGCCAATCAGGTTAGGATTAAGGTAATTCAGAATACAGGAGTAAGGAAGACATTGTCTATATTTTAGAACCACACCTACTCTTTGAGACCAAAGGAAGAAATGATTATTTTGTCCAGAACCTAAATTTTCTGTAGCATGTAATCTAACTCCACCTGTCTGAATATCTCATTTGAACAATTGAAACACAGGGAGCTCAGAATAAGAATGAGAGCCTTCAATCTTGTACAGTTTAATGTAATGTCTGGATACATCCTAGAATATCTAGTAAGCAGATAATCAAAAGGTATTAGCAAAGTACCTTCAGGAATGGGAGAAAAAATATGGAACTATTAAACTCAACTATTAGGGAATTCCCTGATACTGTGTCAAACTTTAAGGATACTCAAATTAATAGACCATACCCTTGATCTTGAGGCTTACTCTTGTGAAGCTTATGTAGGTAGCAGAAAAGCTTGCCTACCTATAGGCATTCCTAAGAGCTACTTCTGGAGGACCTCTGCTGTTGCTCAGATGTGGCCTCTCTCTCTCCAAGCCCAACTCTGCAAGTGAAATCATTGCCCTCCCTGCTACGTGGGACATGACATCCAGGGGTGGAAATCTCCCTGGCGATGTGGGAGAGGACTCCCAGGGATGGGATCAACAATGCCATCCTGACCAAAAGGGGGAAAAGAAGTGGAACAAATAAGGTATTGGTGGCTGAAAAAGTTCAAATAGAGTTGACAGGCTACTTCTCTTAGACATTGCTACCTATCATAACTTGCCAAATCCCAACCAAAACCATTCCAGCTAATCCTAAAGAACACCTAGAGCAATTTATAAGATTCTACAAAGGTTCCATGCACTAGAGTAACTTTTCAGAAACCTACAACCTCCAGTTGGGTCCCTGGACCACATAAATCCTGAAACCTAGAGGGCCCAGCCTCTCCAGAACATCAGCTAGTTCCATCTCCCTGCCACATATTATTGACAGCCCCTACCAACATGAAAAAGTTAGAATGGCCATAGCCCAAATATCCCTAAAGAGTGGGAGAACGATCAAAGGTGATGGTGGAGTTATACAGAGAAGTAGGGTTTAACAAACAAGTATGATTGCTGAATCATATTGATATTTCTTTTAGTCTCCAGTATCTTAAAGCAGCTAGAAGTAAAAACCTAAACTTGTGGGATGGTAACCTGCACCAAACTCTGAGATCTATTCTACAACTAATTGTTGCACTGTGCTTTGAAATTTATTGCTTTTTTGTATATATGTTATTTCTCACAAAAAAGAGAAAAAAACTTGATTGTGATTATTAAAAATGATTTATTCCTTCTAGTGTGCAATATTTTGGAGCAACTAGAAGGAAAAATCTATGATGATGGTATGGTAGCCCATGACAAACTCAGGAATCTGTCCTGTAACTACCTGTTAAAGAGAGCTTTGAAAACTATTGCTTTTTCCCCCTTTCTTTGCTTTGTATATATGTTATATTATATAATAAAAAATTTAAAAAGTAAATGATGACTGTAACTGAAAATTAGAAGGAAAGTTATTCTTGTTATAAAGTAGCAAAGAACTTGACATAATTGTGATCTGATGTTAGATGGAAGGCAAAACTTGTAAGTGATTAACCTGGGTATTTAACTGAGGAGATTTCCAAGTTAAGAGTGGAAAATATGGTTTGGACTGTACTTGCTGTTTACAGTTAGCCATCTCAGAAGAAGCCAGGATTGGAAATGCATTTGTCCAGGAGAGGTCTTTGGAAAATCGTTTCATCTGATGGCATGGAGTCCCCCTTGAACACAAAAAAACTGATGAGGTTTTTGGGAATTCTGTATGAACAAAGCAGGGGCAGAAGCATAAGAGTAGAGGTCTGGACCAAAGAGATCTATTTGGGTCCAAAGGGAAGGCCTTCTGACCAAGTGTTTGGGTAGGGTGAGATTTCTCCCCAATTCTTGGAGGATATATGCCTTGAGCCCTGGCACTAAGAGGGGTTGGGCCTTCTGCTCCAATGTTGGAAGAGAGTTCACATCTGCCACCTCAATGCTCAGAGAGGATGGGTCTAGGTCTGGGTGTTCAGGAATAGTTTGGCCAAAATCCCAATGCCTGGAGGGGGTGGGGGCCTATAAGTCAGTTTTCAGGTAAAGCAAGGATACCACTCCAGTGCTCAGAGATGGTGGTGTCTAGGCCCCATCATTTAGAGAAAGCATGGCTGATGTACCAGTGTTTGAAGGATAGGACTGCTACTTCAGAAGACTTGGAGGACAAAGCCTCAATTCTCAGATGGCTCTCAATCATTGAAATCTAACAGAGTTTGTTTGTCTGGGGTTCAGACTTGGTGAAACCTGTGACCCCTTTTTTCCTTCAAATTTCTCCCTTCTGGAATAGAAAATATCTACCCTGTGCCTCTCCCATCATTGAATTTTGTTTTCTAGTTGTGTATTTCTAGTTATTACTCTGGACGCAGAGGAATTTTCCCTTAACTCATCAAAATCAGTTAGGGAAGTAGTTCCTCTGCACCCCTGAGGTTGGGCAATGGCAGGTTGAGTTATGTACACCAACAACACACGTTCTTAAACTTCATCCACATCCACTGTAAATTGGACCTTTTGAAGATGTTATTGTTAGTTAAGATGTGGCCAACTGAACCAGGGTGGGCCTAAATTTAGATTACTGGAGGCCTTATAAAAAGAACCCAGAAGTTACAGAAGCCAGAACGGAGAGGACATCACCATGTGATGGGATACAGAAACACAAGCAAAAGAAACCCAAAGATTTGCTGCTACCAGTACGAGAACACTACAGATTTTCAGGAGAAAGTGAGCCCTGCCAATATCTTGATTTTGGACTTCTTCGAGCTTTAAAACTGTGAGCCAGTATAGCCCTATCAGTTAAGCTAACCTATTGTGTGATATTTGTCATAGCAGCCTGGTAAACTAAGACAACTCCGTTCAAAGTTGTTTACTTCTAGGGTCACACCTGAAAGGTGTTTCGCTTTCAAATTTTCTCCCTCAGACATCCTACACTCAAACCACTGTCTCCTATCTTCCCAGCCCGCTTCATCATCTGTTCCCACAGTGACCATTCACCAACCTCATCAGGTTTCCATTCCACCGACCCTTTCACTTTTCTTCTATCCCTGAGCCCCTTCCTGACTGCTTAGGTTTGAAGGTCATCATTTAAGTCAGTGTTGTACTAATAACCCCCTTTGCTTTCACTGCATTTGTCTGGTGAAATCCTGCGTCTTCAAACACCCAAGTCTCTTTCTTTGTGTCTGCCCATGCTCCAGCGTCTCTAGAGAAAATTACCCAGTTGTAAAAATTTGCAACAATTTAAATTTGTGATTACCAACATTATCCCCAAATTCTCCAGTTTTCCTCTTATCAATTAATTCTCCCCAGTTGCCATTTTAAGCCTTTTCTATTCTACTTAAACTTCAACCAGCTACTTCTCCTCACAACCCCTGTGTCATGCTCAGCACTTGACCTTATTCTTATTTTTCTATGAAAATGGTTCACACAAACCCTCTAGATTTTTCCATCAAACTTACAACCTATCTGCACCTGAGTCCATCCTTTCCTCTCGTTAGATGAATAGAGATGCCCCTCCTCCATGTATTCTAGGTTCCATGGGCTCTTGCTTCCAGAGAACTTGCATTAGGCATTATTTTTCTCTTTACTATATCTTCAACCTCTATTTCTCTGCTCCTTCCCTCCATTAACATTTACACAAACTCAGACCTCTCTCAACTTAAAAAAATTCCCTGGGCCTTGTTTCCAACCAAACTACTGTCTCACTCTCTCTTCCCCATAATAGTCAAAGTTCCACGCAAAAAAAAATCATCTGCACAGGATGAGCCTGGCCCTGGCACCATGGGATTGGCAATAACTTCCTGATCAAAAGGGGAAAAATAAGTGTGACCAAATAAAGTATCAGTGGCTAAGAAACCTCAAAAACAGTTGAGAAGCTATTCTGGGGCTACTCTTATGCAAGCTTCAGCTAGATAGTGCTACTATCATGGTTTGCTAAACTCCAAACAACATCACTCCTGTTAACAGTAAAGAACACCCAGGGCTCTATCTTAGACCCTACAAAAGTTGCATGCACTAAGTTTACTTTCCAGAAACCTATAAACTATGAATAGTTCCTAGACTAGGTAAGTCTGGAAACCCAGAGGGGTCAGTATCTCCAGGAACATCATCCAGTTATATCCCCTATCCCATATTGCGGACACCCCTTTTCAACATGAATAAGTTAGAATGGGCATAACTCAAACATCCCTAAAGATTGGGAGAAACATCAAAGGAGAAGGAGGAGGTATAAAAGAGAATTTAGGATTTAAGAAATGAGTATGACTACTGAATCATTATATTGATATTTCTTTTTAGCCTCCAGTGTCTTGGAGCAGCTAGAAGAAAAAAGTGAAAAATCAATGAACTGTAACCCAAATCAGACTTTAAAATCTGTTCTATATCTACTTGTTAAAATGTACTTTGACTTCTACTGGGTTTTTTGCATGTATATGTTATATTTCACACACAAAAAAATTTTAAATCACCTTGCTTGTTGTCTCGATTTTCTCATTCCTAATATGCTCTGTAACCCACTTTGGCTCCTAACTCTCCCCCAAAATGACTCTAGTTCTAAATTCGCCAGCGATCTCCACTTTGCAGAATCCAAGGGCATACTCTACTCCTCGTCTCACTTGATTCTGAGCACCATCCATCCAACTCTGTTGACAACATTCTCTTTTTTCTTCCCTTCTTTCTGTCTTCCTCTGATTTCCATAACTGCATTCTCCTGTTATCTTTTTATTGTTCTGGCAACTTTTCTGTATCTTTACTAGCTCTTTCTCCTCCAATAGACCCTTACATGTTGGAGTTTCCCAGGACTTGGTTTTGCTTAGTTCTATTCTCAATTTATACTTTCCCTAAATGTTTTCATATATGCACATAACTTTAACTACCAATCACATCAAAGTTTCTCAGAGTGCGGTTCATGGACCCATCTGTATCAGGATCCCTGGGAAGTTGTGCGGGGGAGGGGGAGATGTTAAAATGCATATTTCTTGACCCTATCCAAAACTTACTGAGTTAACTCTGTGAGGAGGTACTGAGTAGCTGCATTATAAATAAGTTATCCAGATTATTCTTATAACCACATAAATTTGGAATCAACATTTGTCAAGGTCAGTGTAACGTTAGCCACAACTCAACATCCCCACCTGGTGGCTTGCTAACACCAATGCTTTATTTTCCCCCAAATACTTCATGTATGTTAAGAAATGACTAATAATGAGAAAAACAGAAAAGAAATATGGAACAAAGAGTATGAATGGATTATCTGATCCATGAACAGCCAAGATAGGATTGCATCATTTTTTACTTTTCTAGCTTCAAATTAGAAATTACCTATATTAAAATATTTAGTGTAAATCAACTACATAAAAACTACATTAAAACACAGGATAAAGATGACTCCTGTCATTACCCTAACTTTATGATTTCTTACAAAGGTTAACGAAAGCATTTTATGGATTTTCAAAGTTAACCTTCCTGAAGTTAGATAATAATAAGCATATCAGTTTCCACTGATAATTTAATATGAACCATTGTAAGGCTACCTAAATTTTATTTTAAATGCTCTTTTCTAATTATAAAGGGAATAAATCTTCACTGTAAATAAATTTCTAAAAATATGGATAATTTATTAAAGAAATTAAATTCACCCATAATTCCACTTTCCAGAGATAATAATCAATTTTATATTGGGGGTATTATTTCCTTTCATCCTTTTTTTTCTGTGTGTATAGTGTGTGTAAATTCTCCATAAGTCACTTGTAAATATATCTCAACTTTTGTATCTGCCGTAATTTGCTACTGGCTTTGCAATTTTTTTTCTGTTTTTTAATCGCACATTTGTCTCTTTCATCTCAGATTTGGCAAACAGGTCTTTCAAGATTTTACTGAATCTGATTATACTTTTATACTTCATAGTTCAGGATAGGTTAAAGGTAAAACTAACATTTACTCTTCTGCTTTAAATTCTCTTCCTTAATGCTCACAGCATTTCATTGGACCATATAAATATACCAATGCATCGTGTGAGGGATGATTGACAATGATTCCTAGATATCATCCTGCTCTAAAAACTACTTTATTTATTACTAATCATAAAGGTTGAGCTGTTTTTTCTTAAAGTGAACTTTACTGAAAGTCATCTATTGTTTTCCTTCTTTATTCACGATAAAAATTTCCTAACATCGACCTCCATCACTGTTCCGGTTTGAACCTGTGGTGGTCAGAAAAGCCATGTCCTTTAATCCTCATTCCGTATTGCTGGCTGGGAGCCCTGTGACTGTCCCCATGGAGATGTGACTCACCCAATTGTGGGGATTAACTTTTGATTAAAGGGAGATGTGACTCCACTCATTCCAGCTGGACCTGGGCTGGAATCCTTTAAAAGAGGAAACATTTTGGAGAGAGTCCCTTTTGGAGCACAGGAACCACAGAGCCCGCACAGCCAGAGACCTTTGGAGTTGCAGAAGGAAAACGCCCCCAGGGGAGTTTCATGAAACAAGAAGCCTGGAGAGAAAACTAGCAGATGTTGCCGTGTTCACCATGTGCCTTCTAGTTGAGAGAGAAACCCTGAACATCACCGACCTTCTTGAACCAAGGTATCTTTCCCCGGATGCCTTAGATTGGACATTTCTATAGCTTTGCTTTAATTCAGACATTTTCACAGCCTTAGAACATGTAAACTTGCAACTTAATAAATCCTCCCTTTTAAAAGCCATTCTGTTTCTGGTGTATTGCATTCCAGCAGCTAGCAAACTAGAACAGCCACCTTGGCATTTTTACTAATGAAAACAGCATACAGTAATCTGAAAAGGTCTGAACATTTCCCTGTGTGCTCCAGCAGACCATTTATAGATAATTTATAACAGAAACACCAAGATTTCAAGACTTGTCTCAGTATCAATTCTTAGAAAACGACATTGTTAATTAGTTCTCCATGTAGATTATTGTCCATTTTCCCTCTCCATCACAAAATGTGACAAAATGCTTTTGCAATTTATTTGAGCATTTCCAAGCCTAAAGGTTACATCCTCAGGTTCTTAGAGAATGTCTCAGAGATGAAATATTGGTGATGGCTCTTGAGGTACGTGTAGGAGTTTAACAGATGGATAAAGAAGGAAAAGATTGTAAAACCAATGAAAACAGCATCTGCAAGTGTAGAGAAGTATAGAAACGCATGGCATATTTAGGGAATTTCCATGTGGCTGACACAAAATGTGGCCAGGGATGGAGCTGGCAGGGAAGGAAGGGAATAAATTAGGTCAAAAAGATCACTTGGGGACCAAATGTGAACCATAAGAGCCAAATTTTAGGAAACATTTATTATGTGGCAGATAGTGTACTAAGTGCTTTGCAAACATTTCTTTTAATCCTTTCAATAATGAAATCCTCACAATTATGAAAACCTCATGTTAAAACAGAGCCATAAGTTTCATTTATTCTAATTAGCAGATATTTGGTAATGTTTTCCAATTTGTTTCAAGTATGGTAGCATGCTTTCAACTTGAGTAATTAATCAACAAATTTGATCTTCCCTGTGCTGAACTCAATATTTATTCTGTGAAGCTAGGGTAGTGTTTTTATAGTCACAGCACTCATTACCTCCTTCAGGTCAAAATCTCCATCTCCCTGGCCACAGAGGTGGCCAACCACAGTACTTCATAACCTGTATGTGTGTTCTAGCTTGAAGCCAGAGCTGAAGCTTCCCACTTCTCTGGAGGATGTGAGCCGGGAGCTGCCACAACCTCCATCACGTAGAGAAAGGCTGACACACAGAGAGTGGCAAGGATGGGTGCTGTTGAGCTTAAATTCCATGCGGGGTACCTGACTCCTGAGCCACTGTTTTTTTTATCCTCAAGCACGTTGAGTTAGATTTGTCCTTTGCAACCCATGTTTCTTAATGACTAAGAGTGAATTTTGGACAGAAATTTGGGGTTGAAATTCCAGTTCTGCCACTTAATGATTGTAAGACCTTGGGCAAAACACTTGAAAGTGAGTTTTTTGTGTCCCACTTCCTTCCTTGTAAAATGGATATGTGGTAAAGATGAAATGATGAGCTTAAAGCATTTATTTAGTTCATGGACTGTGCTCAGTGAAACGTGGTTGTTATTAGGTACCTGGATGGGGGGCACAATTAGAGTGACAAGACACCTCCTTTAATATCCCTTAACAAATGTCGAAGCTCAGCACTCCTTTTGTCACCCTCTAAAAAATTATATGCGATTGAATATTATCAGTGCTGTTACTGGCCTACATTAGTGGGTTGCAATATGACTTTATATGTAAAACATACGCAGAATAGAACTGTTCGAGGTACTAAAAGTAGGACACTATGTATATCTTTAAAATCCCAGTGTTTAAGATTTCACACATGAGACCATTACGCATGTGTCTTTGACCAAAATAATATATGTTAATTTAAAAGAATTTAAATAATAAGAAAATGATGGACTATTCTTTAAAAAAATCTCCCATATCCCACCATCATTGCCACTAAGCAAAGCTCACTCTTTCTCCCATTCAATTGTGAGCCCCACTGCTCACTAGTCGCAAGCAGTAAGTTTCACTAGTCCTTAGTTAGAAGAGTGAAAATGTAAAGGTACCTACTCAATCTACTTGACTCCAAAGCAGAGGATATCAGTGAGACTTCTCAGAATTGATTGACACCCCAGAATGGCCTCTGTCAATGGAAACACAATTAAGATCTTCTCTTTTTCCTTGATCACCAGCTTTTAAAGTTCTCTGTACTACTTCATGTCTCTTTATTTATTTGATTTCTGTTGGAATATTTCTTTTATTGTTCTTTATTTCCCCCTATTTGGAGTTCATTTTATTTAATATTAGGGAAGGAGATTCGATGATTCTACTTCAATCTAGCACATAAGAATACAACAGCTGCCACTCAGTAAAAATACAACACAGAGAATGGAAGAAAATATTAGCAAATCATATGACTGCTAAAGGTCTAGTATTCAAAACATATTAAGAACTCTTACAACTCAACAACAAAATGACCAAGAAAATAAGTAATTAAAAATGGGCAAAGAACTTGATAGACAGTTGTCCTAAGAAGACATACAAATGACCAATTACCATATGAAAAGATGCTCAATATCATTAGCTATTAGAGAAATGAAAATCAAAACCACAACGAGATACCACTTCAAATCCACTAGGATGGCTACAATCAAAATGCCAGGTAATAATTAGAAAAGGAAATGCTGATACCAGAGGTCGTATGGAATTGCAAGGGGCCATGAATGGTCAAAACAATCTTGGAAAAGAAAGGCAAAGTTGGAGGACTCAAATCTCCTGACTTCAAAATGTATTATAAAGCTATACTAATAACAGCAGTGTGGTCCTGGCATAATGACATACATATCAACCAAGGGAATATAATTGAGAATCTAAAAATAACCCCATACATCTATGGTCAGTTGATTTTTGACAAGGAAGCTAAGATCATTCAAAGGGGGAAAGGACTAGCTTGTTCAACAAATGGTGTCAGAATAACTGGATAACTACATGCAAGAGAATGGATTTCAACTCCTAACTCACACCATATAAAAAATTAACTCACAATGGATAAAAGACCTAAATCTAAAAGTCTAGAACATAAGGGTAAATTTTCATGGCCTTGGATATGGCAATGGATTCTTAGATATGAAACTAGAAGCACAAGCAACAACAACAACAAAAAAAAAACATGCAATTGAGCTTCCTTAAAATTGAACACTTTTAGGCATCAAAGAACCTACTCAAGAGAGTGAAAAAAAATCCATGGAATGGAAGAAAATACGTTCAAATCCTATATCTGATAAGGGTCTAGTAAGAATTCTTACAGCCCAAAGATGAGAAGACAATCGCCCCAATTAGAAAACTGAACAAGGGCCTTGAGTAGACATGTATTCAATACAAATGGAACATGCACATGAAAAGATGCTCAACATCATTAATTGTTAGAGAAATGAAATTCAAAACCAGAATAAGATACTGCCCATACCCACTAGGCAGGCTATAATAAAAAATAATAATAAAAACAGAAAATAGCAAGGGTTGGAGATATGGTAGACAAATTGCTAATGGGAATGTAGAATGGTGTAGCTGCTCTGGAAACCAAAAGTTAAATTAGAAAACTTCAAAAAGTTAAATTAGAATGGCCTACTAATTCCCTAAGTATATATGCAAAAGAATTGAAAACAGGTGTTCATATAAAATTTTGTACATAAATATTCATGGAAGCACTACTCACAATAGCAAAATTGTGGAAACAACCCAAATGTCCATCAATAGATAGATGTATAAACAAAATGTCAAATGGCCATACAGCAGAATATTTTTTAGCCATAAAAAAGAAATGAAGTACTAATATATGCACAAATGATATTGAACCTCAAAAACATTATGCTAAGTAAAAAATCCAGACAAAAAGGTCACATACTATATGTCCCAGTTTGCTAGCTGCCAGAATTCAATATACCAGAAATGGAATGGCTTTTAAAAAGGGGAATTTATTAAGTTGCTAGTTCACAGTTCTAAGGCCAACAAAATGTCCCAATTAAAACAAGTTTATAGAAATGTCCAATCTAAGGCATCCAGGGAAAGAAATCTTGGTTCAAGCAGGGCAATGACACTCAGCATTTCTCTCTCAACTGGAAGGGCACATGGCAAACATGGCAGCATCTGCTAGCTTTCTCTCCAGGCCTCTTGCTTCATGAAGCTTCCCTGGGAGGCATCTTCCTTCTTCATCTCCAAAAGTGGCTGGCTGGTGGACTCTCTGCTTTTGGTTCTGTGGTATTCTGAAGATTTCTCCAAGCTACTTCTTTATTTATAGGATTCCAGTAAACTAATCAAGACCCATGCAGAATGGGTGGAGAAATGTCTCCATTTAATCAAGTTTAATACCCACAACTGATTGACTCACATCCCCATGGAGATGACCTAATCAAGTTTCCAACCTATGACACTGAATAGGGAGTAGAAGAAACCACTGCTCACACAAGATTGATTAGGATTACAAAATGGCTTTTCTAGGGTACATTCATCCTTCCCAACCAGCACACTGTATGATTCCATTTATGTGAAATATTCGGAATAGGTAAATGCATAAAGGAAGAAAGAAAATCATGATTTCCAGGGCCTAGGGATGGCGTTATACAATTGGAAAGTAATTGCTTAATGAATACAAGGTCTCCTTTGGGGGTGATGAAACTGTTTTGAAATAGAGAGAGGAAATGGTTTCACAAGAGTGTGAATGTACTAAATACCACTGAACTGCACACTTTAGAATAGTCAATGTTATGTTATATGAATTTTATATCAATAGAAACATAAATTTTATAAAAATAACTCAATAGTGGTTAGACCACTTATTATAAGAGAATCTTCGGTTATTTTGAAAATAAAAACTAAGAAATTTTAAAAATATATTTATTTATTCATCTCAAATCATAAGCTAAATCCATTCCATACTTATGTAAAAATGTCTTATGAAAAATAACTATATTTTCAAACAAAAAATAGTGAAAAGAGCAGAATTGTTTCAATGTTGCAAATCACTTCAATGTCTGGACGAATCAGAGAGTTGGATTGTCTTACCTACTTTTTCATTAAGCTGCTTGCAGTCTGCAGGTTCAATAAAACCATGTGAAGAAAACTATTCACAAACAATAGTTGGGAAAGGGAGACCTTACTGGCCCTGTAAAACAGGGTCCACTCCTCAGAGATCTTAAAATGACCATGTTCGAAGTGCTGAGGGACAGATTTATTTTTCTGATTTTTTATCAACCCTTTGAAGGTTATTACTTTATGTGACAAAAATGGGGACTAGGGAACAGACAGGTTACTATTCTGATGAAAGTCACACAGCTGATGAGTGGCAGAGCCGAGACTCGAACCCACATGTGTCTTTCTGGAAGTCTGTCTGATTTGAAAAGATTGAGCATGGAAACACCCCCCTCTGTGCTCCCTGAGAACCCAGACAAGCTAGATAGTGGGTCTCGATCCTACCTCTGTTCCCTGCCCTCTAAGAACCAGTTTCAGTTGGCACACAGGTGTATATCTGTTTCCAGGGGCACGTCGAGTCCAGCTCGGCCCTGCCCTGTGGCTTACTGACGGGACGGGATGACTGTCCTGCTGTGGAGTCCCCGGGCCTGACGGAGTGCGGGAGCTGGCGGGCACTGGCGCCCGAGAGCTGACTCTGAGTAACACTTGCCCTCTCCGTGTTCTGTCACCTCACGATGGGGGCTCGAAACAGGCCATGGGGGGAGATTGGCACCATGGAAATGGGGAAACCTGGAAACCAGAACCACACCCCTCTCCACCCGAGGGTGTGTTTCCCACGCAACAGCGCCCAGGACCGACCGATGACAGCCATCTCCAAGCCGGTCAATCGGAAGAGCCACATCAGATGGCAAGTCCGTCTGTCTGTGGTGAACGACCGAGTGTCATCCTGCTGTGTGTGTGCCCACATGATGAATGTTTATGATACGTGGTTATGGTTAATGACTGTGGCACTGTGTGTGTGTGTGCCCTCATGATGAGCGTGTGCGGAACTCACCAACAGGACTCAGTGTTTGGGTTTTGACATCTGAGCCTGTTGTAAGGGATCTGTCTCTGAGCTTAATACTCACTGGCGGTGTGACCTCAGCATTGCTTGGGAACAGGACAGGGACCCCAAACGTGTGAGGCTCAACCTTTCCTCGCTCTCATCCTGGGTCACTGTGTGGGGGTCCATTCCCTTCTCAGGAACCATTCCATCTTCCTCACCCTAGTCATACGCAGCTGTCCAAATGTAGACCCAGGGCCCTTCGGTCCTGGCACAACCTGAGTGAGTTTCTAATCTGCTTCCCCTTGCCATGCGGATTCTTTATCCTCACAGGTTTTCTCCTCTGCCCACCATTTAAAGTGACCGAGGGTCTATGGGCTCCCACCTGCACAATGTACCTGCCTCGGGTGCTATGGCTGGGTGAAAGGCCAGTCAGAACAACCAGATGCAGACGCTGGGTCTCAAGGGACAACAGAACCTGCTCATCTTTCGGTTTACTTCCCCCATGGCCGGTTGTGTGAAAGGCTCCTGTGCCCACAAATGCCATGACAACTTGGGGTATGGTCTCTAATAGTTCATTCATTCATTTATTCATCGGATGGGGTGGGCTAGAAATGGCTGAGATGAAGATTGACGCTCTGCCTCTGCAGATGTATTAGTACTTCCTGGTTTCCATGGAAAGCTAGCATCGAGGAGAGCGGTTGATGACCCTCTGGTTTCTATGACAACCGGGACGTACCATTCTTTCCTGGCAGCAGAAACATTTCACGAGGACATTTACTGAGTGGAAGGATGGACTAACCACAGCAGTAGCAGGACTAGTGGGTGTCTACTACCATGTGAGTGTGTCTGTGTGGGTGTGGGTGTGTGTTTTGGAAGCGTGGTCTCTAGTTGAACGTGAGGGCTGTATCCCTTCTGTTTTGTTAGAGAAGCAGGCAGCTCCTTGGGACGGGGGCATGAGACGAGGGAGCCCCTTTCTCTCCTCCGCCTCGCCTCTTCTCTGGGATGACACCTGTTGGATGGCAGACTTACCTGAGTTCTTTAAAGCAGGCTTTTCCCCACACTTTTCGTAGTCTCGCAGCTCTGCTTGACAAAGACTTTGCTGTGTATCTTTAAACATACAATTTTATGCCTTTCCACCTACTTACAGTAAAATATTTTATGTGTGTGCTATTAGAGAGATTCTGAGGTTGTCAGATGATGAGACGAAATGAGTAGGATGGAGGTTCAGATGTAATTTTTTGGATACCGTGGGAGGATATTTCAGTTAACCTGATTAACTGACTCAAACTAAGAAACGTCTTCTCTAAAAGTTAAACCCCCTGTGATCAAGCCTTTCATTAAAAACAGTGAATGCCTTCCGTTATTGCATACCCGACACTACAAGCTCCTCAACAGTTGTGTTGTATGTTTGCCAGTGGAGGCTGCTGAAGTGATACTTACTTCTGTTTTCCTCATGTTTCAAAGAGAAGGCATGGTGCCTCATGGGCCTGCTGCTGCGTTGTCAGCACCCGGGCTTCAAGGGAGAAACGGGGGGAGGTAAACCCAAGTCTCGGGCCCCCACACCCTGTGACACTGAGATGGGGCCTCGGCCACCCCATTCTGCCTTGACCAACTGGTTCCCTGTTAGGGGCTACCAGTCGGGTCTCCAGAGGGAGACAGGAGGTCTGGAGGGAAGGAAAGCAGTCCATTCCTTCCTCTCCATCCCTGTTCCCCCGGGTCGCCCCAGAAGAGGCCCTTCACCCAAGCGGGGCCCTGGGATTACAGGAGGAGCCAACGGTCCATAGGTTCGATTGTCTCCAGACTGCACGGACACTGCTCGCGGTGTCCCCTCAGGAAGACCCATGGCCAGCAGACGGGAGGACGCCCGTCCTCTCAGTGTCCCACCTGTGAGGGCGGCCCTCTCTGGGCTCCTGACCCTGTGGCGGGAGCTGAGCAGTCCTACTCACCGTCGTCCGCGGGAGGGGTCTCAGGTACCTGGGGCCTATCCCCTGACCTTTTCCAGAAGCATCATCTACCGGGGGCCAGGCCCTTTCTTTGGAGGCCAGCGCCCCACCCTGAGGGTGCACTCCTCCAAGCTTATGGGGTCTCAGAACTGCCCTGGCTTCCCCAGAAGGGCCTGCTCCGGCCCAGCACTGCTCCCTCCTTGGGACATCTCTCCTTGGGACATCTTTGCTCCCCTTTTGCAGGCCCCAAATAATCCCAGACATTAACATCTGGGCAATCGTGTTAATCATCTTAGCTTGTCTCTACTCTGCTTCAAGGGTTTTCCTCGGACTTGGGCTCTCTAGAGGGTATTAGCTCGTTGGAATTTGCCACTTGAGATTTTTCATTGCTTCGGAAAAGTCTCAGCTATGACGCCTTTCAATGTTCTGCTTCTCCAGACTCTTCTCCTGGACTCCGACTGAGGGTCTCGTTTGTTGTTATGTATATACATTTATTTCCTTTGATCCATACAAAATATCCCTCTTAGCACCTTTCAAAGGCACTTTCATCATGTTCTCTCTTTTGTATGGTGCCGTTTTCCGATTTCTGCCTCATTTTCCTTCTCTTATGACCCATATTTCATTGGGCATCTCAGAAAAACAAAATGGGTCCAGTAAATAGCTAGTAATTGTAGGGAGGTGGTGTCAGGATAAAGGCGAGAGAAAACGGATCACTGCTTCTGGGCAATGTGCGGTGCGATGTGCCGCAAGAAAAGTACCCTTATTTTGGAAGAACTGCCTGAGGATTATCATCCTTTTTTCCTCAGAAGTAAATAAAGCCTTCACTTGGGAAGGAAGTGAAAAAACAGAGAAAAATTCCAGACTAATTCTTCAGAAATCATGTCTGTTTCGAGAAATAAAAGCTGCTTGTCATCTTGTTCTTTCATTCTTCAACTAAAGAGAAAACGTACTGACCCAGAGTCCTCCCAAGACTTCCGTTTGACAATTTGATTTCTTGATGATCTGAAATGGGCTCTGAAGTTAGAGATTATGGACTTTGCTAATTCTCAGCATTTCTCTTTCGTTTTAATCCGTTGGGTATCCTCACTCTTCACATAGTGTTTGATTTGACTCTCACCAGGATACTGGGTACATTTCCATGCCCAAGGCCCACCGGTAATTTGGGGTAATTTTAAAGATTGGTTTGGTGCTGTTCAATGTTCCGTTACCATGACAATGCTATTCGCGTGCAGGAGAGGAATAATATTGACGTGTGTTCTCTCTGTGCATCTCTGCCTGTCTGTGTGTGGTCCCTCTACATATCTAGCTCACTAGAGGAAAAAGGTTGTATTCCTATCAGTACAAAATATGAAAAGAAAACTCTAGGCAGAATTATTTATAAACCCTTTCAGATAGGCCATTTGGACAACAAGCCAAAGTATGGAACGAGAGGACAATGCAACATTTTTATTCTAATAATTTCTATTCTGGTTCTTGCTCTGAAAGCACACATTGTTTTGGTAATCTGTAAAATAATTGTAAGTGATGTTTTGATTATCTGTTGAGAACTCGCTGTTCAAATATTTCACACTTAAAAAGATGGAAGCAAATAGGAATACCTAAGAGTGTTCAAATAGACGGTACTACAATTTTTGAATTGGTGATAATATCATATCGGATTATATGTATAAAACATTAAAATTCTGGACTCTGTGAATTCACACATTTTCTGTAAACATTTCTGAGTGGTTTCATTACTCATGCTTATTATATTTCCTATTTCATCAATTAGACGTCATTTCTCGGTTTTCTAGGTGTATTTTTTAATATAGAAGAAAAGTGAGCTGCAAATAACCTTTCCACTGGAAGCAGAAACACCTGCAAGGTGGGTGCAGGCCGTGAGTTTCCATGGTTTCTAACACGGCCGTGACTGTGAGCGTGTGCGCGTGCAACCGTGAGTGTTCACATGTGAACTGGGGATGTGGGTGGGTATGCGGCCTGGGGTGAGGGGCTGGATCCCTGCAATTTTGCGGCAGAGGCTCCTGTTACTCCACCTCCCGTTTGTTCCGTGTCCTCAGAATAGAGGATTTGAGAGCCGTGCAGTGGCTGATGCTCTGAAGCAGAGGCCACCGAACCTCTGTCATCATACACCCCGGTCCAGGAAAAATTATTTTGTGCGTCACAAAAGAAAATACGTAGGTTTCATTATCGTGATGTGTCTTGTATTATAGAGTACATGTACAGTCTGTGCAATCAAAGACTGACATGTATGCATTTCTTAGGAAAATAAGTTTTATGGAATGAAACAGAAAATTTGAAGTTAAAAGTGCATGCGCTAAGGCACACGCACAAATTACAATGCATACTCGTACAATGTATACAGGACTGGAGGAATGTATGCCAACAGGTGAACAGAGTGTTTCTAGATGGGAAGCTGGAAAGAAAGGAAATGGGAAAATAATTTCGTTTTCTGCATTATTCACTTGCATAATGCTTGAAATGTCCTTAAATAAAAGTGGGAAACATTCATGAAATCTTATTGGAAAAAGATACACAAAAACAATGTAGAAAAAATATGTATTTACCAGACAGAGTGCTCAGATGTGCTCCTTGGTGAGGAAACACAAATGTGTGCAATCCGTGCGTGTGTGTGAGCACCGACTCAGACACGATGTGCTAGAAACACACGCCTCCTATCCACAGGGAACTTCTATAAGCGCTGTCGTGTGTGAGCGTACACAGGCACAGGAACACGTGTTCCTACATAAGTTACATTCTCCATAAGCCCATTCAATGTCATATTAGACGCAAACAAATGAACATTAAAGGCACCATTTTTTCACACACGCAACCCTACAATCACAAGCCCAGGTGCACACACGCGGACGCGAAGGTCATTACCGGGAAATCTGTGCCCAGAACAGCCGCTGTCACGACAGCGATAGTTCCCTGTGTTTTGAAACAGGAGCGAGGCCAGCGTAAGTGAGCGTCACGACATAGGCACATTTCCAAAGGCAGCGGAAGGGGGACAGAAACCTGACCTGCACCATCTGGATGAGAGAAAGACACCACTTCTGTCTCAGAAGAGCTGCACTCTAGAGTGCAGGGAAGGAGAAACTCTTCATCACCACCGAGTGAGTTTGATCCCTGTGTGCTTTTGTGTCGGCTAGATTCCCGCTGCAGGAGCAGAGCACCTGAGCGTCCACGTCCGCGCCCTGGGAGGGCAGCGCAGCGAGGAGCGCGAAGCAGGGCAGGTCTGCTGGACCTCCAGGCGGAGCGTGAGGCCACAGCGCCAACCCGGCGCCGTCCGTGTGCCCTTGGGTGAGACTGCTCCCGTCTTACGACACTTCCTTTCACTCACCATCTGCTGGGTTTGGGGGAACAATTTATTTTGCTCTTGCTCTAAGCCACTTCCTTTTATCACGAGAGCCACAGATTTGGGGTTGGGGAACAAAAGGTCTAAAGCACAACGTGGAAATGGAGAAAGGCATGCCCTACCCTGCGGCCTGCCCGTCCAGCAGTCTTTGTGACCATGATATGCAGTCATTCACCACGAACCCCTGAATCCTGGGCTCACGCTCCTCAACAGGACACCATGTTGATGACACCAGTCACTGCATGATATGGCCTCTGGCTCCCTGGGGTGAGCACTGGGAGTTTAGGAAAGGAAAAAGAAGCAACCCTCTAGGTTGAACCTGGAGGAGCCCAAAAGGTACAAATTATCCAATGACATGGGATCCCGGACACGACACCCAGCCACCCCCACCACACCCAGAGATGCTCTTTAATATGTGATCATGATGAAAAGGACAAGATTTGGGTTGGGGGGTTATGAAACTCTTCCCTCCGTCTGGCACCCACTCTCTTTTTCCTTGTGGTCACTCTTGGAAGTCCTCATTGACCGTTGTATTTCTACTTTGGCAAAAGGAGATTTTTCCTGACACTTTTCTTCTTTTCCTTTTCCTTATTCCAGTATCCTCCATTATTGTCCATTCAAAACAAGAGTCCAAGCATCCCCGAGAGATTGGGGAGGAGGAGCACATGCCACCCGAGCTGTAAACTCTCTGTAGATCTACGGCTAAAGGCGCTTCATAAAGAACATTGCTTTCGGCAGCACCTGCCTTCGCAGTGGGGATGGCAGCCAGACACCTCCACCTCTGATCGTCACCTCCTGGCACAAATACCTCAACCAGCATGGACACCAACTATGTCCTATGCAAGTGGAAAGGCCAGCTATGGCCAGCCAAGGTGCTGTCCAGACCTGGAGCTTCAGCAAAAAATAAGAGAAGGAAAGCACTTTTTCTAGAAGTTCAAATACTTTCAGTCAATGAGAAAATTAAAGTGAAGAGCACAGAAATAAAGATCCTGAGTAAGTCTCGAAGGGAAGCCCTCGCCTCCTCTCTGCTGACACAGTCAGCGACCAGCGGTCCACGGAGAGAGAAAACAGCCCACAAAAGATCACATAGAGCGGCCTGGAATAGTGCAAGGGGAAGAGCAAATTTGATTCAGAAAGGCACATCAGGTGAAGAAGTCACCACTACACTGTCTCAAAATCCACCACCAAAGCGATCTGCTTCACTCCGTCATCCAAACCGTCAGACATGCAAAGGGGACTTGGCGAAGAATCTTGGCAAAAGTGAAAATCCAACATCCCTGGTGGCACCTTCGGAGAGCCATGTTCCCCAGTGCCGTGACAACGCGCAGAGACGCACAACCATTGCTCCTACTCGAAGACGGAGGGAAGGAAAGCCGTCCCAAATCTGCTTTCTGTGTCAAAATTCCCCTCCCCTTTCACGACACAGTGCTGAGAAAGAAGGCAAGGAAAAGGTGGCCACCTCGCCAGTTATGTCCACGCAGCCCCCCGCCACGGAGGAGGGGGCCGGCGCTCCCCAGGAAGACGACACCCCAATGTTGCCTTCACCTTTCATCCTCTCCGGGACCAAAACTTTGAAAGAAGAGGCGCAGGGCTCCTGCCCAAGGAACGTGGCTAATTCTTCTAAATGTTCTACCTTCTCTCAGAATACTGAGGGCCCTAGAGAGGGTCGCCCACAGCCAGGCTTTGAAGATGCAGCCACATCCTCCAGTTCCTCTCAACTTGGCCTGCGTTATTCACTCCGTCTAGCAAATAGAAGAAGGAAGCTCCAAGTCCCAGATATTCAGAATCAGCTGCAGGCACTTCAATCTTTGGATGACTCAGAAGCTGTTCATGCTAACAAGGCCGTTACAATGGTTGATGGTAAAGAAAGGGGACAACCTGCAGGCATCGCTTTTGCGCAGGAGCCGCGTTCCATTGCGAGAGGAATGATCGTCTGGTTTAAATACCAGGAGTATCCGTTTTGGCCAGCAGTGGTAACGAGCGTTCAGGACGCAGAGAAGACTGCCAGGGTGCTCTTGATCGAAGCAGACATGAACGGTGAAGAGAGTGGCTTGAGAGTTCCCCTCCGAAGATTAAAGCGTTTTGATTGTAAAGAGAAAGAAAAACTAGTGAAGAGAGCCGAGAAGGGGCACAAGGAGAGTGTTCACTGGTGCTGCTCCCTGATTTCTGACTACAGAGGCCGCGTCGGCCGTGGTTCTTTCGTGGGCTCTTTCCTCGAGTATTACGCGGCTGACATCAGTTTTCCAATTCGGAAAGCCGCTCCCGAGGGCGACGTGGGGGACGCCTTTCCTAGGGTGACGTACGACGACCTGGAGGAGTCCGAGGAGGAGACTTCCCAGGACGGGAAGAGGCGCTGCAAGAGGATTCTCCCCGACCGGATGAGGGCCTCCTGGGCCCGAGCCAACCAGAAGCTCGTGGAGTTCATCGTGCAAAGAAAGGGGGCCGACGACCACCTGCTGGACATTTTACAAGGCAGGAAACCGTCCCATTGGCTGAAATCATTTTTAGATTCCAATAAGTACATGGTCTGCATCGAAACGTACCTTGAAGATGACGAGCAGTTGGATGCTGTGGTCAAACATTTGCAGGAAATCTACAAGCAAATAGACAAGAAAATGCTGAGCTTGATAAGAAATGACAAAGTAAACTTTATTCTCGAGGTCCTGCTGCCAGAAGCCATCATTTGTTCGATTTCTGCCCTTGACGGGTTAGATTACAAGAGAGCGGAAGCCAAGTACCTGGAAGGGCCGCCTGTTCATTACAGAGAAAAAGAACTATTCGATAGAAAGGTCATAAAAGAGAGGAGGCGGAAGTTAGCAATGGGGGAAGCTAATTATACATCTCGCCCCAGGCCCATGCTCATTTCACATTTACGTGATTAATAATAACACCCATCTGTGTGAAATTCGTGATCTGTTCTCTATACTGTGCAAATGTATACCTGGAAATGGGAGACTGGGGGAATGTGCCTAATTCATTTTTGATCCATCTCTAGCTTTTGTCAGGGCCAAATTCATCATCACATCTTGTTCCCACATTTTGTCACAAGCGATCTTGTTAAAATATTGCAAACAAGTATACTATCACCTATTTTTTTTTTTTTTCGGAATGTGTAATTCCCCAGATATTTTCAAAGGAAAATACCATTGTATTTCATAACATTTATTGTGATTCTGTTTAATATTTTAATGTAGACTGCATTCTTCTCTTTACATAAAAAGGCATTGGTATCAGATATTAAGCTACAATAATTTTAAACTTTAGCATATATTTTTACAGAAACTTCAAATGCGTTTTTCCATTTTTTTTTTTTAAGAAACGTTAGGTATTAGATTTTTGCTTAAGATAATTCCAGGTTTTCCGTGCTATGCATATTTATTTTTGGAAAAACACTTCTGAGACACCAACCCAATTTCTGACAGGCATTCCTGTATATTATCACTACTTCCAAAGCCTTCTTCAGATGCAACCTGAAATTCAAACATAAAGCTAACGCATTATCTACGTCTGTGAGTGAATGGTATCTCAGTGTGCAGAAAAACGCTTCTTCAGCCTTGAACAAAAATGTTCAAGCTACAGTTCTCTGAAATTCCGTTGTGGGACTGTCTCTTCTTCAGTGACTGAGTGGTTTCTTCTGTCTGTCTTCATAACTGACAGTGACTGCATCTTCTTGATCGAGCCATCTGTGCCCCTGCCAAAGGCAGCCAGAGTCGTTGTGCTTACAGGTTAGCTATTCTAGTCCAAGCTGACTGCTTAGGAGCCCATCTAATTTGGTATAAAATGTAGGAAAAGAAGCTCTTGGTTCTGTTTCCTGTATCACCACAAAGGTTGTCACTTGTCTCAAGCCATGTGAGCTCTAGCTTTTGACTCATTCAAGTAACTCCAACAGGTTCCAGCAGTACACATGCAGACCGGTAAGTCATCCCGGCTGATTGAAGGAGTCAGGGACAAAGGGTCTGGGAATTCAGAAATGGGTTACAGGAAAAGTCTGCTTCATCTAAGTATAGCTATTGTTGGAATATACTTAAGCAAATGTTGGGATATAATTAAACATGCACAAATAAATTCTAAAGCCAATTCATTGTTATTCTTACTTGAAACAAGGATTTTTTTCAAAATAAACGCTTTAAAAGCTGGTTTATTTTTAAAGCTTGATGTGAAAAATAAAGTCTAAATATTTCACATGGACTTGACTTCATTTTTACTTCTTAGAAGGAGTCAACCGTCACTCATCGCCTTGAGTTATGTGTTCATGTGGGTGCTGATTTGGAAATATTATGTACCCCAGAAAAGCCAATGTTTTCATCTTGAATTCATCTTATGGAGTCATCCCCGCATTTTAATCCTAATTCAATATTGTAGGGCAGAAACTTTTGATGAGATTATCTCCACAGAGCTGTGACATGCTCAATTGTGGGTGTGATAGTTGGATTAGCTGGAGAGGTGACTCCTCCCATTCCAGGTGGGTCTCCATTCGTTTACTAGAGTCTTTGAAAAGGGAAACATTTTGGAGAAACCTCAGAAATGACAGAGTCAACAGAAACTTCCGTCTTCAACTGATTGGATAATCTCATTGGTGGCTGTTCTACTTTACTAGCTGCCAGAAATACAATATACCAAAAACAGAATGGCTTTTTAAAGGGGGAATTTAATAAATTGCCAGTTTACAGTTCTAAGGCCAAGAATATATCTTAATTCAAGCAAGTCCATAAAAATGTCTAAACGAAGGCACCAACAAGAGGTTACCTTCTCTCAAGAAAGGCCGAGGAAGTTCAGGGTTCCTCTCTCAAGTGGAAAGGCACATGGTGAACGTGGTGACATCTTCTAGCTTTCTCTCCAGGCTTCTTGTGTCATGACGCTCCCCCAAGGCCATGTTCCTTCTTCATTCTCCAAGGTCGCTGGCTGGTAGACTCTGATTCTCATGTCTCTGCTGCTCTTGCCATTCTCAAGCTTTCTCCAAAATGCTTCCTCTTTTAAAGGAGTCCAGTAAAGTAATCAAGACCCACCTGGAATGAATGGAGTCCATCTCTCTCTAATCCAAGTTAATACCCACAATTGGGCGGATCTCATCACCATGGAGATGATCTAATCAAGTTTCCAACCTATAGAGCTGAATAGGGATTAAAAGAAACGGTTTATCCCACAAGATTGGATCACTATCAAAACATGGCTTTTCTCGGGGACGTCATCCTTTCAAACCAGCACAGTGGGTGACACGCCTTACTTGATCACAGATGTGATCAGCCACAGGTGCAATCAACTGACATGACTTAATACACCAGCCTTCCTGTTTATCAACCAGTTAGAATGTCCTTGCAGCAATGGTCAGACCAGACACCTGGGCATCCTCACCTGGCCAGGCTGACAGCAGCACATCACCATTACTCCACCTCACTCAGAGACTTCCTCATTCATTCATAGCCTTGTGCATCAGGAGAACAAGTGAAATGTGGCTTAAGGCTCTGCTTTGAGGATGAATATCAGGTTCCATAAGAAGGAGATGTCTGTATTTGAAAACCAGAGCCCCAGCTTTCTCTGTATCTGTGAGATTGTGGGTAGAGTGTTAGCTTAAGGGTGGAAGGGATGGATCTGACCGCTTCTGGGATGTTGTACGTCTGTGGAATTTACTGAATAGAGGGAGACGTGCCTCAGACATGCATCTATTCTCTTCCTCTTTGAATCTGGGGTCACTGAATGACATTTGGGGTGTGGGGGCGGGCTTGTGGCTGTGTGTGGACCCTGGGCAGTTGTTAAGGCCACCTCAGAGATTGCCCTAGCTCACCCTCTCACACAGGTGTGTGTGTGTCTGCTGGGAAAGCCCAAGCTGCCATCCACCCTGACCCACTGGATAAAAAGACCTTGTCTCCTGCAGCCATATGGCAGGCTGCCAAATATCGGGCCCGCATTCTGATGGGAAGGTGGGCAGAGCTGCACTGAGACCGCATGCCCAGCATTTACTAGAGTCCATATCAATACATGGATCCTGATAAGGAGTGGAACCCTGAGACCTAGAAAGGTGATGGCATGAGTATCCGAAATACCTAAATTCCCCCTCAGAGCCAGCCCCCAAACCGCTGCTAATGGAGAGCTGTCTTGTTCCTAGAGACCCTGAGAAAGACTTCATCAAAGGCAGCTACTTTAAAAGGTATTACTTTTCTTATTCAACAGCCACTCCTGCTTCCAGCATGATGACAGTGGTAAGGTATCACCACAGCACATGGAGAAAAATACAGTTCCTGTCTAAGTGGGAAATTCCTTATATTCATAGAGAACCGCAGGACCCTGCTAATATGTGCTAGAATGAACTGTGGGAATGGATTTCAGGATGTTGAAAGGAAGGTGACAGCATACACATCTATATAGGGGGAAACTTTCTGGCCTGGGCACACACATCTGTGATTGAAAAAAGGAAGAACTGATACTGGTGACAATTAAGTCTCTGCCACAGACATGTTAACTTGAGGCATCTGTTAGAAACTGTGCTGGTTTGAAAGGAAGCATGCCCCTAAGAAAAGCCATGTTTTAATATAAATCCCATTTCATAAAAGTAGAATAATCTCTATTCAATATTGTGTGTTTTAAACTGTAATGAGATTATCTCCCTGGTTGATGTGATTTAGTTAAGAATGGTTGTTAAAATGGATTAGGGGATGACATGTCTCCACCCACTTGAGTGGGTCTTCATTAGTTTCTGAAGTCCTATAAAAGAGGAAACATTTTGGAGGATGAGAGATTCAGAGAGATTCAGAGAGAGCAGAACGATGTAGCCATTGAGATGCAGAGAGTCCACGAGCCAGCAACCTTTGGAGATGAAAAAGGAAAACGCCTCCCAGGGAGCTTCATTAAACAGGAAGCCAGGAGACAAAGCTAGCAGATGACGCTGTGTTCGCCACGTGCCCTCCCAGCTGAGAGAGAAGCCCTGACTATGTTCGCCATGTGCCTTCTCACTTGAGAGAGAAACCCTGAACTTCATCGGCCTTCTTGAACCAAGGTATCTTTCCCTGAATGCCTTTGATTGGTCATTTCTATACACTTGTTGTAATTGGGACATTTTCTTGGCCTTAGAACTGTAAACTAGCAACTCATTAAATTCCCCTTGTTAAAAGCCGTTCTGTTTCTGGTATATTGCATTCCGGCAGCTAGCAAACTAGAACAGAAACCCATGTGGAGATGTTGAGTCTGAATATATGAGGAGTTTAGGGAGCAGTCAGGCTGCAGATGTGAATGTGTATCAATATAAAGGTGGTATTTAAACCACAAAAGAGGCTGAGATCGTGAGGGAGCATACAGAGAAAAGAGAATGGGACCCAATACTCAAAGGCTGGCCACAGGAGAAGGAGCCCACCCGCATTGGGGTGTGGAGCCTTTCCTGAGATGGAGGTGGGGGTAGGAGCAGGCTTTGGGGAATGGGGATATCAATTATTCTCTCAAATTCTTCAAACATGGTATTTTGATTGACATATGACATTGCCACCACATAGATATGTCATTATTCTCTATTGTCTGACATTTGGTTTTATTACAGTTTTCCATTATTACAAGAAAAACAACAATGAAATTTTTTCTGTATTAGTGTATTTGCACACTTCTAGTTGTTTTCCTAGGATAACTACCTAGACGTATAATTATGGGATCAAAGGGAATGAGAACTTTTTTTCCTCAGAGGTTGTTTCCATTTACCTCAGCACTGTATGAAACTGCTTACCCTCATCCTTTCAACAGTAAGGATTACTATCATTTTTAAAAAATTATTTAACCAATTTAGCAAGAAAAAACACTATATCCGCATTTTGATTTCACTTGGTTTACATCTGAGATTCAATATTTTTTCTCATTTATTGGCCATTTGTCTTTCCTCTTTGATGACATAAATCTTCATGGGCTATGCCTTATTTTTATATCATAGTCATTTTTTTATTGATTCATATGAACTCTTTATATATTGAAGATGTTAACGCTTTGTTTTATATGTTGCAAACTATTTCCCTAATTTGTTATCGACCTTGTGTGTATGGTAGGTTGTAAATTTTGACACCCTCAAATCTATCACTTTACCTTTGTGATTTCACTTATGCTTATGTTTTAAAAAACCTTTCCCTGCCCCCAAATCAGAGAAATATTCCCTTATATTTTACTGCCAGCTTTTTAATGGCATTTTTATGTCCAATTATTTTATCCATTTGGAATGATCTGGTATATGGTTATGTATTTTATTCCAAACATTTGAGCACTTTCCTAAACTTAGCAAAATGGAAAGTGGAGATTTACCTCTGTTAAGAAGTATCATAATGAGCTCAACATCAGAGTCTAGACAAGATTTCTTGTTTGTTTCTTCAAACCAAGTTCGGCTGTGCTGGAGATGCTGAGCCTAATAAACATGTTAGCTTCATAAAAGCGAGATGAGGCTGGGCTAGAATTACAAATACCATTCTGTAGGCAACTCAGTGCTTCTCCTGTGGTTTCGGTTTTGTTTTGTTTTGACAAAATAACAGAGATCATTTTTATAAGAGGGATTTTATGTTGTGTTCCCTGTTGTTTCCCAGGAGAGAGAAATTTCTCAGTTAAAAAGGCAAGAAAATTATCTCCGTTTAGTTTTCTTCTTAGTATTGTGTTCTACCTTAATTGCACCACAATTGGAAAATGCAGTCTAATACAAACTCTTTGAAATTTGTTGAGACTGTTTTTAGGGCTCATCATGTGGTCACTAACGTTTAAATGGTCTATGTGTACTTGAAAAAAGATATATATACTCCAAATGTAGGGTGCGAAATTTTATATGTCCATTAGATCAAGGCTACCAATTGTACCACTCATCTTTTGTATATCCTATTGATATTTTGTCTACTTAATCTATTAACTACTGAAAGGAATGTGTTGAATTTCCCCCAATATAATAGTGGTTTGTCAGTTTTTCCCATATTTCTGTCAATTTTTTCTTTAGGTATTTTGAAGCTGTTATTAGGTAAAGTGTTACAGCCTCCAGTGAAGTGAAACTCTTACCATTATAGAGAGACCTTCCTTATCTCTACTTGCTTTAAAGTCTCTTTAGCCTAATAGTAATATAGCTACACCAACTTTCTTGACCTTTTCCTTTACCCTATATCCAGGAGGCCAGTATTTCCAAGGAGTCACTGCAGGGAATCAGTCATATAACAGGATTGTATATGAACTTTTTTTTTTATATACATGGGCAGGCACTGGGAATCGAACCCGGGTCCTCGGGTTTGGCAGGCAAGCATTCTTACCTGCTGAGCCACCATGGCCCGCCCTGTATATGAATTTTTGAACTGTGACTCAGGTGGATGGAGGACTAGAACAGTGTGAAACCTAGGAAGCTGTTGTAATCATTTCTAGCATGGGCATTTGCCATTCATCCATCCATCCATCCATCATCTATCTTCCCATCTGTCCATCCATCCATTAATTCATGCATTGGTCCATCTGTTCATCCATCCATCTGTCTGTCCGTCCATCCATCCATCCATCCATCATGCTCAGGACTGGTCTTCATCCTCAGGCTTGCAATCATGGCTGTGACATGGATGTGGTTGCCCTGGACATCGCATCCTTCATAAGCATGGGAAGGTGAAAAGGCTTTTCTCTCATGGTCTCTTCCTGTATCAGGAAAAAATCTGAATGTGAGATGGCTGGGGAAGATCCAGATGGAAATGCCCATAAGGCAGGTCTGGAGCTCAGAGAAGAGATCTGGGCAGAGGTGGAAATTTGGAAGTCATCAGCAAAGAAGACTGAGATGTTGCGGACATAGATAGGAGAGAAGCACACTAGCACAGCATCTTGGAAACAAAGAAAGAGGAAAAGGGGATCAACAGTGTCATATCAGAGGGGATCTGATAAATGGGGCTCATTCATGAACTCAACAGTCCTTTACTGAGCACACATGGCTGCAGGCTCTGTGCTTAATCTAATGAATTTAAAAGAGTGTAACCATCTAGGCCTCCCTTCTTTGGATAGAATCTGCACTCATACCCTTGCCTCTGTAAGATGTGAGACCCACAGGTCACGGAGAGGATGCAGAGTGGAAGCTGAGACTATCCGCACTGCAGTTCTAGCCACTCTGACCTGCCAAGGCAGGTCCATATGCCAAACATAGTCTGGTCAAGAGACACTAAACTTAGATAGATGGTCCTGTTACCACATACCCGGCTGTCACAAGGACAGAGGTCTCAGGTTGGCCAACCAGAACTCTTTCTGCCTTGGAGGAGAGCCTACTTGGGCATCCGAAACATAATATGTTCTATACTATATATATATTCTATTAATATAATACAAACTGTCAATTATTATATTATATTCATATATATATATGAATAATATATAGTATATATCAATTCAGAATGTTGGCAGGCTTCCACTGAATGCCATTGCCTGGCCAAGTTTGAAACCTTATTGCTCATCACAATAAGTCTAAATCGATCCCTCCCTTACAGTCTTGGCTTCCTCAATGAACTTCTGTCTAAACACAAAAAATTTGCATTTTTAGCTGCCTAGTTAACCACTTTATATCTACTTCACAATTCTTTATATTCTTTATACATATTCTTTATCTTTATATATTTTTTCTATTCGGTTCTCTCTGCTCAAATAACTGGTGTGGTTTCAGTCTCCTGACTGACCTCTGATACAATTTGCCACTGAGATTTCTGATATTCAGTAGGATTTGGGTTGCAACTAAAGGCCCTGCCCCATGTATTCCTTTTGCTTTCTTTCTGTATGTATTTTGTCTTCACACTTGGTTTATTAAATTAAAAATTAATGAAATATGATAAAAATATAATTTAACTCAGTCTAAATGCTTCCAGGAGGTTTCTGTGCAACCTGCTCCATCCTGAGTTCTTCTCCGCTACACCTTTTCAGATGCTTTCAGTTTGACAGTTTTCTCCCAGCCCCCCACAGCTCCATGTGCTGCTGAGTACAGCCCCTCCCCAGAGGAGACTGCCTCACTGTAGTATTTGAGAGAAATGCCCCACAGTGCTCAGCATCCTCCTGGTGGGAGCCCCTTTGTCCTGCCACAGACCAGGCCTCACTGCTCCCCACCCTTCTTGAAACTTTCTTCCTGTGCCCTCTGGGACATGCAGCCAGTCAGGGCCCAAATCCCAGGTCCTCAGCTTCTTCTCAATATCCCTACCCTGTCACTATCAGGGAACCAGGGCACGCCCCACCCCCTTCCCCCCAGGGTAGTGTGTGCTCTGAGGCTGGTCTAGCCTGGTTCTTCTCTTCTACCTTCCCTGTACCACAGGACCTGGAAGCGGCTTGGGGGTCTCCTTTTCCTCATTGCTGATTTCAGATCATTCTCTCTGCTTCCTCCCTAAAGATCCCCACTTTCTTGGAAGTACATACCGTCAGACTGCAAAACTGGGGCTACCAGACATAGCAAATAAAAATACCAGATGCCCATTTAATTTTAATTTCAGATAAATTATGAATACATTTTTAGCCTAAGTGTGCCCCATGCAAATTCAAATGTGACCGGGCATTTGTATGTCATGTGGCACCTACTCCTCCTCCTCACCTAAGATTTCTTGACCCACAGCAACAGTTGCTCTTGTCCCCTCTCTTTGCAGTGCATTCACTCAACTAAACTCCAATCTTGCAAATACAATGGTGGCATTCAAGAAGCACAGCAAAGTTGGAAACGGGACCGCCTTTAGTTTTATCAGAAGGTCAAGGCTAAAGCCATGGGGGTCGAAATGCTCAGGCACTACCTCCTAGTGAAACCACATTCTGCTCTGCAACAGTGTCAGTTTCTCCACAACCTTCTTACGCACAGGCCGATTTTCTGACCCCTTCCAGACTACATCTCCTTTTGTCCTCTTTGAAGCCCCTGCCATAGAACGAAAGGACCCCTTGCAATCATTTGGTCAGCTGCCCACCACCTCCACCCCTTCCCCATTCACCCCTGGTCTTCTCTGCCAGTCCTTCCACCTTCCTTCCTCAGGATTTTAGAATCCTTACAGCTGGTTTATCCAGTTTCCTTGTCTCTCAGGCCCTTATCTTTCTGAACTCAGCCCCCCACTGCCATGGCCAGACCCCTTGTTTCTACTACCAGCAACACATGCTAAGGACCCCACTCTGTGACCACTCTGCTCTCTCTGATAGAATCACTCTATTCTCCAACCATCCCTCAGCCTCACCACAGAGCCTCCTGCCTTCTCATTGCTCCCAATCCCACATACCCTCACTTCCCTGCTTACCCAGCTTGAATTTCACAGGCTTGAAGGGAGACAAGGTGGCAGCTTAGTGAGGTATGGGATTTAGTCCATCCTCCAGAGCAGCTAGTAAATAACCAGGAACAGTACAGAGCAACTGCTGGGGCCATGTCAGTGACTGGACACACAGTGTACCCCAGTCTGGACCAGCTGGACCGACTGTGAGCCTCCCCAGAACCGTGAGTTCCCCAAGCTGCAGCGGCCGGTGCTCTTCTCCCACAGGTTGCTTTCCAGAGGGGAAAGGAAAGGGACTTTACCAGAAGCAGGGGCTGAGCAACCAAGCTCCAATTGTGGAATTAATTAACAAATTCTGACTACTAAAAATAGGCCCGCAGCTCAGCTGAACCTCGAGTAAAAGCTGAGGTTGCTGGTTTTTGCCCCAGTGCAGAGGGGGCAGGGCAGATGGAAAAAAAACAGACATTTTTTGGATTGGACAGCACAAAATACTTGAAAGGGTCTGGACCCAAAAGGAAAGGAGGGGGCACATAGGACCTGGAGATACACAGAGCAACATACCAACTTAAGCTCTTGGTTGGCAAACCCAAGGAACAGGGGTCCTGTTCTGAAAAGGATCTTTTTTTTCTTTTCTTTTTTGTGGCTGTGTTTCTACGGCTTGACTGCTCTTTGGATACAACAGCAAGGCTTTTCAGGCTCCAACTTCTCCAGGTAAGGGCAGAATTAAGTTTGTCTGAGAGTTTGTCTGGAGTCTGTGCCTTTCCCAGGAGAGTGATGGGGCCCAGCTCAGGTGTAATCCCTCCCTCAAGGAATTCAGACCCCAGGATTGGGAAACTGAATCCATTAAAGCCAGCCCACAACCTGTCCTCTGTCTCCACCACACCCCCATCAGAGAGAGTCTGCTGAAGTTAAAGATACTGCATCACCTTATGCCGATGGGACCCACAGGCAGACAAGCACCACATACTGAGCAGGACACGAAAATCACAGAGTCCAGAAACTTCACAGGAAAGTCTATCAACCTGCAGGGTTTCACCTTCAGGGAAAACTGATGCAGGTGACTCTTTCCTCCTGATACAAGTCCAATTTGGTCTGGGAAAATCTTACTGGGGTCTATAATACCTAAATAGACCCTCCTAAGGGGAAAAAAGGCACCATATCATCAGGGCAAGAAACAAGAACTGAAAAACTCTGATCTGATAAACAAAACTTAAGCTAGAGGTCTAGAATAAACTGAACTGCATGTGAAAGAACAGATAAACAACAAAGTCATCCATCAAGAAAATCCTAGGGAAAAAAAGTATAAACAATCTATAGAATAAACTAATTAAGAAAAATAAATGCCTAGATACCAGCAAAAAATAACAAATCATACAAGGAAAATTGAAGGCATAGCCCAGTCAAAGGAACAAACCAGCAATTCAAATGAGACACAGGAGTTGAGACAATTAATTCAGAATGTTCAAACAGACATGGAAAACATCAAATCTTGAATCAATGAATTGAGGGAGGATATAAAGAAGGCAAGGGATGAAGAAAAACAAAAATCAAAAGCCTGAAAAAAGAAATCACAGAACTTATGGGAATGAAAGACACAGTAGAAGACATGAAAAAAATGGAAACCTACAATGGTAGATTTCAAGAGGCAGAGGATAGGATTAGTGAACTGGAGGACAGGACATCTGAAATTCAACAAGCAAAAGAAAATATAGGGAAAAGAATGGAAAAACATGGGCAGGGACTCAGGGAATTGAATGACAACATGAAGCGCATGAATATACGTGTTGTGGGTGTCCCAGAAGGAGAAGAGAAGGGAAAAGGCAGAAAAAACTAATGAAGGAAGTTATCACTGAAAATTTCCCAACTCTTATGAAAGATTTAAAATTACAGATCCAAGAAGTGCAGCATACCTCAAACAGAACAGATCCAAATAGACATACTCCAAGACACTTAATAATCAGAATGTCAGAGGTCAAAGAGAAAGAGAGAATCTTGAAAGCAGCAAGTGAAAAGCAATCCACCACATACAAGGGAAGCCCAATAAGACTATGCATAGATTTCTCAGCAGAAACCATGATGGCAAGAAGACAGTGGGATGATATAGTCAAGATAATAAAAGAGAAAAATTGCCAACCAAGAATTCTATATCCAGCAAAATTGTCCTTCAAAAATGAGGGAGAAATTAAAACATTTTCAGGCAAAAAAATCACTGACAGAATTTGTGACCAAGAAACCAGCTCTGCAAGAAACACTAAAGGGAGCACTAGAGACAGATAGGAAAAGACAGGAAAGAGAGGTGTGGAGAAGAGTATAGAAATGAAGACTATCAGTTAAGGTAAAAAGAAGAAAAATTAGATATGACATATAAAATCCAAAAGGCAAAATGGTAGAAGAAAGTACTGCCCTTACAGTAATAACACTAAATGTTAATGGCTTAAACTCCCCAATCAAAAGATATAGACTAACAGAATGAATTAAAAAAACAGGACCCATCTATAGGCTGTCTATAGGAGATGCATCTTAGACCCAAAATAAAACATAGGCTGAAAGTGAAAGGTTGGAAAAGATATTTCATGTAAAACAACAATCAGAAAAGAGGAGGAGTAGCTATACTCATATCCAACAAATTAGACTTCAAATGTAAAACAATTAAAAGAGACAAAGGAAGACACTATGTGTCAATAAGGAACAATTCAACAAGAAGACATAACAATTATAAATATTTATGCACTGAGCCAGAATGCTGCAAAATACATGCAGCAAACAATGAAAAGAGAAATAGACACATCTACCATAATAGTTGGGGACTTCAATTCCTGCTCTCGTCAATGGACAGAACATCTACATAGATGATCAATAAAGAAAAGAGAATTTGAAAAATATAGTAAATGAACTAGACTTAACAGACATTTATAGAACATTATACCCCACAACAGCAGGATACACCTTTTTCTTCAGTGCTCATGGATCATTCTCAAGGATAGGCCATATGTTGGGTCACAAAGCTATTGAAATCACACAGAACACTTTCTCAGATCATAGGGGAATGAAGCTGGAAATCAATAATAGGCAGAGGGCCAGAAAATTCACAAATATGTGGAGGCTCAACAACACACTCTTAAACAATCAATGGGTCAAGGAAGAAATTACAAGAGAAATCAGTAAATATCTGGAGGCAAATGAAAATGAAAGCACACCATATCAAAATTTATGGGATGTAGCAAAGGCAGTGCTGAGGGAAATGTATTGCCCTAAATGCCTATATCAAAAAAGAAGAAAGACCAAAATCAAGGAATTAACTGACAGCTTGGAAGAACTAGAGAAAGAACAGCAAACTAACCCCAAAGCAAGCAAAAGGAAAGAAATAATGAAGATTAGAGCAGAAATAAATGAAATTGAGAACATGAAAACAATCAAGAAGATCAACAAAACCAGAAGTTGGTTCTATGAGAAAATCAATAAGATTGATAAACCCTTAGTGAGGGTGACAAAAAGAATAAGAGAGGGGATGCAAATAAAATAACAAACAGAAAAGGAGACATAACCACTGGCCCCGCAGAAATAAAGGAGGTAATGAGAGGATATTATGAACAACTTCATGCCAATTAACTAGACAATATAGGTGAAATGGACAAATTCCTAGAAAGGTATGAACAACCAACATTGATTCAAGAAGAAATAGATGACCTCAACAAACCAATCACAAGTAAAGAAATTGAATTAGCCATTAAGAAGTTCCCAAAATAGAAAAGTCCAAGACCAGATGGTTTCACATGTGAATTCTACGAAACATTCAAGAAAGAATTAGTATCAATTCTGTTCAAACTCTTCAAAAAAATTGAAGAGGAGGGAAGGCTACTTAACTCATTCTATGAACCCAAATCATCCCCATACCAAAGCCAGACAGAGATACTACAAGAAAAGAAAATTACAGACCAATCTCTTTAATGAATAGAGATGTAAAATTCCTCCACAAAATTCTTGCAAATCGAATCCAGCAGCACATTAAAAGAATTATGCATCATGACCAAGTAGGATTCATCCCAGGTATGCAAAGATGGTTCAGCATAGAAAATCAATTAATGTAAAACACCATATCAACAAATCAAAGCAGAAAACCACATGATCATCTCGATGGATGCAGAAGAGGCATCTGACAAATTTCAACATCCTTTCTTGTTGAAAATACTTCAAAGGATAGTAATAGAAGGGAACTTCCTCAACTTGATAAAGGGAATACATGAAAAAAAACCACAGCTATCATCCTCAATGAGAAAAAACTGAAAACATTCCCCCTAAGATCAGGAACAAGACAAGGATGTCCACTATTACCATTGTTATTCAACATTATTTTGGAAATTTTAGCCAGAGCAATTAGACAAGAAAAAGAAATACAAGGCATCAAAATTGGAAAGGAAGAAGTAAAACTCTCACAGTTTTCAGATAATGGTTTCGACTATATGTCGAAAACCAAAAAAAATCCACATCAAAACTAGTAGAGCTAATAAATGAGTACGGCTAAGTGGCAGGTTACAAGATCAACACTCAAAAATCTGTAGTGTTCCTATACACTAATGATGAACAATCTGATGGGAAAATCAAGAAAAAATTCCATTTACAATTGCAAAAAATAATAAAATATTAAGGAATAAATTTAACTAAGGATACAAAAGACCTATACAAAGAAAACTACAAGAAATTGCTGAAAGGAATCACAGAAGACCTAAATAAATGGAAGGGCATACCATGTTCATGGATTGGAAGACTAAATAGAGTTAAAATGTCAATTCTACCTAAATTGATTTACAGATTCAATGCAATACAAATTAAAATCCCAAAAACTTACTTTTCAAAAATAGAAAAATCAATAACCAAATTTATCTGGAAGGGCAGGGTGCTCCGAATAACTAAAAATATGTTGAGAAAGAAAAATGAGGTGGGAGGCCTCACATTACCTGACTTTAAGGCATATAACAAAGCTACAGTGGTCAAAACAGCATGGTACTGGCATAAAGATAGATATACTGATCAATGGAATAGAATAGAGTGTTTAGATATAGACCCTCTCATCTATGGACAATTGATCTTTGATAAGGCAGTCAAGCCAAATCACCTGGGACAGAAGAGTCTCTTCAATAAATGGTGCTTAGAGAACTGGATTCCACATGCAAAAGAATGAAAGAGGATCCACATCTCAGACTTCATACAAAAAATTAACTCAAAATGGATCAAAGACCTAAACATTAGATCTAAGACCATAAAACTTTTAGAAGAAAATGTAGGGAAATGTCTTATAAACTTATAATAGGAAGCAGTTTCCTAGATCTCACACCCAAAGCATGAGCATTGAAGAAAGAAAGAAAGAAATGGGAACTCCTCAAAATTAAACACTTTGTGCATCAAAGAACTTTGTCAAGAAAGTAAAAAGACAGCCTATACAATGGGGGACAATATTTGGAAACAATATATCAGATAAGGGTCTGGTATCCAGAATAAAGAGATTGCTCAACTCAAGAACAAAAAGACAAACAACCCAATTACAAAATGGGCAAAATACATGAACAGACACATCTCAGAAGAGGAAATACAAATGGCAAAAATGTGCATGAAAAGATGCTCAACTTCCCTGGCTATTAGGGAAATGAAAATCAAAACCACAATGAGAGATCATGTCACACCCACCAGAATGGCCATTATCGATAAAACAGGAAACGACAGTTGCTGGAGAGGATGTGGAGAAAGAGGCACACTTATCCACCGTTGGTGGGAATGTCAAATGGTACAACCACTGTGGCAGGCAGTTTGGCTGTTCCTCGTGAAGCTAAGCATAGAATTGCCATATGACTCGGCAATACCATTGCTAGGTATCTACTCAGAGGACATGAGGGCAAGGACACAAACGGACATTTGCACACCAATGTTTATAACAGCATTACTTACTATTGTGAAGAGATGGAAACAGCCAAAATGTCCATCAACAGACAAGTGGCTAAACAAGCTGTGGTATATACATACGATGGAATATTATGCAAGCTGTAAGACGGAATAAAGTCAAGTATGTAACAACATGGATGGACCTTGAGGACATTACGCTGAGTGAGATTAGCCAGAAACAAAAGGACAAATACTGTATGGTCTCACTGATCTGAACTGAAATTACTTGGAGAATTTCAGTTGGGAACAGAGACAATCAGGAGATAGAAATAGGGTAGATATTGGGTATTTGGAACTGAAGGGATACAGATTGTACAACAGAACTGATTGTAAAAATTCAGACATGGACAGCACAATACTACCTAACTGTAATACAATAATGTAAGTACATTGAATGAAGCTGAATGTGAGAATGATAGAGGGAGGAGGGCTGGGGGCACAAATGAAATCAGAACGAAAGATGAACAATAAAGTCTGAGATAGTATAATCTAGGAATGCCTAAAGTGTACAATGAACAGACTAAATGTACAAATTAAAAAATGTTCTTGCATAAGGAAGAACAAAGGAATGCCAATATTGCATGGTATTGAAAATACATGGTCATTCATATTTTAAAGCTTTCACTTATGTGTGAGACTAAAGCAAAAAAAATGTTTATTTGGTACAAAATTTATATTTTGACTAGTGCATTTCTAATATAACTTATATGGACACTTTAATTGAACACCATAAGTACATGGAACCATGAGTAGGGCATGACATTTTGTAAGTTTGTCCAGAGTGATGCCCTGATAAATCCAAGAGTGATTTGAACAGTGAATAAAAAAGTATTTGCAAAGTCCCCTTGGGAGAATGGGGAGAAAAGGGGAAAATTCAAGTTCCCCATTTGGAGTAGGCCTGATATTCTCACAAGCAGTGCGGACAACAAAATCAATAGGCTGAGCCCTCAAACTTGGAGTTTGTTCATATGAAACTTTTCCCCGCAAAGGATAGGCTACGCCTACTTAAAATTAGGCCTAAGAGTCACCCCCAGAGAACGTCTTTTGTTGGTCAGATGTGGCCTCTCTGTCTCAGCCAACACAGCCAGAAAACACACTGCCGTCCCCATATCTACATGGGATATGACTCCCAGAGGTGTAAACCTTCCTGACAACGTGGGACAGAAATCCTCAAATGAGCTGGGACTCAGTATCAAGGGATTGATAAAACCTTCTCAACTGAAAGGAGGAAGAGAGAAATGAGACAAAAAAATGTCAGTGGTTGAGAGATTTCAAACAGAGTCGAGAGGTTATCCTGGAGGTTATTCTTATGCATTATGTAGATTTCCCCTTTTTAGTTTAAGGTGTATTAGAGAAGCTAGAGGAAAGTGCCTGGAACTGTAGAGCTGTGTTCCAGCAGCCAAGTTTCTTTAAGTTGATCGTATAATGATATAGCTTTCGCAAAGTGACTGTATGATTGTGAAAACGTTGTTCTGATGCTCCTTTTATCTACAGTATTGCAGATGAGTAAAAAATATGGATTAAAAGTAGATAAATAATGGGGGAACAAATGTTAAAATAAATTGAGTACAGGGAAATACTAGTGGTCAATGAGAGGGAGGGGTAAGGGGGTGATACGTATGAGTTTTTTCTTTTTTCTTTTTATTTCTTTTTCTGGAGTGATGTAAATGTTCTGAGAAATGATCATGGTGATGAGTATACAAGTATGTGATGATATTGTGAGCCATTGATCGCACACCAAGTATGGAATGTTCATACATTAAGAATGTTCGTGTTGTACGTTGATCGATTTTATTAATAAAAATTTTTTTAAAACTCACAGGCTCACATGATGATCACTCCTTTGCACGTACCCTGAGCTCCTTCACCCCACTCTTCTCACATCAAAGTCACCTGGCCAGACCCCAGTACCATAGTGCTGACTGGTTTCCCTCTAAGTGCATGACCACTAATCTCAAATGGATCCTTAGAACCACCCAGCAATTTGACTCCATTTTCCTGGTCAGCTGGCTCTCCCACTCAGCTATTTCATGCCTACTCCTCCCCTCAAACCCACCTGTCTCTTCCCTCTTCTCATCTCAGCAGTCTGTACCAGTATACGATAAAATGGTCCACCTTGAAAAATCAAGAACTTCTCTTGACCCTACATCCCACTCCAGCTACTGCCCCGTTTCTCTATTCCCTTGGAAAGAAAAGTTCATTGAAAGATCCTTTGCCACTCCCTGTCTCTAGCCCCCTCTTCTCCTAAACTTTCTTTAACCCTCAAAGTTTTCATCTGTACCCACCATGGCAATGTTTCTTAACAAAATCACCAATGACTTTTCTCTTACCAAATCCAATAATGATATCTCAGTCCTCAGCCCTCAGACCCCAAAGTAGCATTTGATGTAGTTGATTACTCCTGCTTTTTTTCACTGTCTTCACCCAATTCTGGACATGGTACTCTCCTGCTTTTCTTCTTATCTCATCCACACCTGCCCATGCTCCAACCTCTCAATCTCAGTTTAGTTCCCAGTCTTCTTCTATTCTCAGCTACTCACCCTTGATGGCATTGGTTCTTCAGGTGTGGTCTTGGGTCCAGCAGCAACAACAGGCCCTGGGAACTTGATAGAAAAGAAAACTCTGAAGCCCTACCTCACAACTCCCAAATTAAAACCACTGGGGGGTGGGGCCCAACAGCCTGTATTTTAATGAGCCATACGGGTGGTTCTGAGGTACCCTCAGCTTTGAGAACCACTGCTCTAGGTCAACTCAGTCAATGCCATGGCTTTAGACATCATGTTTCACTTGGGACTGCATTGGCTGCCAGCAATGGCAAGCCCAACAAGTGATCTTCCCTGACTACTCTGCCAAAAGTAAATCTGAGTCCTTTAATACCTTTTCCATCACCCTGCTGTATCTTCTTCAGAGCATTTATCACCATCTGAGGTCATGCTAGATATTTGTTTCCTTACTTGTTCATGGTCTGTCCCCGCAAAGAATATAAGCCCCTTCAGAGCAGAGACCTTTACCACCAAGATCATCATACCTGGGACATAGAGGCCCTTAATCCATGCGCAACAACTGATGGAACAAGTGAGGCAATTATGTCATGGAGATTTCACCCCCATTGTCTTAGCAGTGGCAACACTTCCTCCGGCCAAGGCTAGGTGAATCAGCAACCTGGGCTTTCTCTCCACTCTGGCAGGATGGTGGGAATGTGGATGGAGACTTTCTCACAATCATCTATCCACGGTGACTGCAAATGGTCAGCACCATCCTCTGTGCAATTAAATGCTTTTGACTTGTCCCCTGGGCAAGATAGTGGTGCAGCCCTTCTCCAAGAGGTGCCCCTGCACTCTCTCCAATCTATCCTACTGCTTTTTCTACACAATGGTCCTGGGGCACTCCCCACTGGGGAGCCTACTGACCAGGAAGTGGTGATTCAATTTTTTTTTTTTTTTTTTTGTATACATGGGCAGGCACTGGGAATCGAACCTGGGTCCTCTGGCATTCCAGGCAAGCGTTCTTGCCTGCTGAGCCACTGTGGCCCACCCTGGTGATTCAATTTTATTCTGTTCATCACCACATTAGCTTTGTAGTCTGAAAAAATACTGTTGAAAAGAATGAATGCTCCTCATCTTTAAATTGGTAATTATAATATAATATATATATATAATATTCCCCTACCTCCTCAGTTGGCTATGAGGATTGGTTGGAAAAATGCATGTAAAGTTCTTAGCACAATGCCTGGTACGTTAGCCTGGGTCTTCCAAGAAGTAGACACCAAGATGGAATGAAACACCCAAGACATTGATTAGGGATCATTTCTGTGGAGAAAATGGAGAAGGAGCCCAGAAAGGCTAGGAGAGCTTTTAGACTGCATCCGACTCCAAGAGAAGAAAAGAAGAGAAATTGGAAGGTTACATGGCAAACTGTGGTGCAATTCTAAGGAAGGTTCAACAAGGCTATAGGGAGTCCTGGAGCCCAAGTCAGCTGTCAGAAGAGTCCCATGTCTCCCAGGTCCGACCTGCCCCAGTGCCCAGCAGCATAGGGTCGTTCGTGGGAAGCAGTGCCAACATGAGGATGGATTGCAAAGCCCCGCAGACTCCCTGCATCAGAGGTCTGAGAGGCCCATCCTTACAGCTGCCATGCCATATTCTTGGCAAATGATGTTTATTGTTTTCATGATTTCTAAACTGGAATCTAGTGCTATGAATCTCTGTTTTTTTCCCTCTCTACAATGGGGGAAGTAATACCTATATATCGCAGTAAATGTGGAGGGCCAAAGGATGTTAACAAGACCTTGCATGTAAATAAACCACAGAGTATGGGGGTGGGGTGGGGGCAATGTTATATATACCAGTGGGAGAAAAAAGCCCAGGTCACTGAGGGGCAGGATTATCAAATGAAATGAGTTTTCCCAACCCTGGCACCTAACTAGGAAGCGGTAAGAGTGTAATGAGGAGAGACAGGCAGAGCACCAGAATCTGGAGGCCAAGCACCCAGAAAGGTGCATGGATCAAAAAGGGTGAGTGCATTTCAAGTGCCTTGGAGCATCTTCACTGCTGGCCCCAGGATAAAGAAGTAATGGAGGGTCATTTGCTGGAAATTACCAACTGACAGTACTAGTCAGTGGACCAGGACAAAATTCAATGAAGTGAAAGAAAGGATACAAGGAGTAGCTCTCAGCATCTACTGGCGAACAGACTCAGAAGATAATAAATTTGCTGCCACAAAGAGATGCCAGAAGGCTGGAGAGAATCCACTGGGACTGCGACAAAGGCAGCAGCAGAAAACGCTCCAAAACCTGTGTCTAAATGTGCAGAGGCTGCTATGACAAATATCACCCAATGGGTTGGCTTAAGCAGAAATCTATCATCTCGTGGTTTGGGAGGCTAGAATTAGTTCAAAGTCAAGGTATCGGCAGGGCTTGTTTTTTCCTGGAGTCTACAGAATTCTGGCAACCCGCTGTCATATGGCAATATTGCTCTTCTTGTATCTGTTCCGTGAATTTCTGCTGACTTCTGGCTTCTTCTGAATATGTCAGAATTTCCTTTGCTTATAAGGACTCCAGTCATGTGGGTTAAGGTCCACTCTGACTTAAGGTGACTTCATCTAAATAGAATCTTCAAAGATCCTAGTCACAAATGAAACCATGCTTTAACTAATAATAACGCCTTCCAAGGCCCTATTTACAAATGGGTTCACACCCACAAACACAGATTAAGACCTGAATATGTGTCCTGTGGGAGAACATGAGTCAATCCCCAACAACCCATTTAATTTCCTGTCCAAAGTTAAGCCCTAACTGAGTGCATATTAGAGGCAGGTTGGCAGCCAATGCTGGAAGAAGGGAGCAGTTTTCTATACTCCAGCTAAATAGAGAAGAGAAAGATTTCTCTAGATGCAATGAAGGAAATGGTAGAAAAAGTAAGCTACAAAGTACAAGAGGAGTACTTTGGCCAATTGGTGCTTTCCAATAAGGTTGAAATGATTCAATGTTGCAAATAGAGGAGCAAGAGGAGGATGATAAACTGAATGCCACTGAATCCGCAGCAGATGCCTACACTGTTCATAGGGAGGGGGAATGAGGAGCACAGAGTTTGCTCTGCTAACCTGAAAAGAAGCAAATGTCGTTACAAAGGCTAGGGATGAATGTGACATGCAGAAACCGAAGGAAAGACTATCCTGCCAGGAGGAGACTTGACCAGACAGGGAAATCAGTACTTGGATAAAAAAGAGCTACTTCTGTCTATCATGAGGCACCTGCCCCCTCAAAGGAGCAAGAAAGATCCTCTGGTCTGGAATAATAAGATAAAATTTAACAGGGACAAATATTAGTCCTACACTTGAATTTTTAAAAAAGGGAACTAATACAGCATGAAAGAATTCTGGCTTAGCAATGACCCTGGGGGATTGATTTGCAGTTAGTGCAACGAGCCAAAAGTCTGATATTACCCCTAAGTTGAGAACATTTTCTGAGGCTGTGTTTAATAGGCGTGCTAGAAGGAGGAAGAGAGAATTGTCTTTGAGTGCTCAGATCAGACTCAGAGTGATATGTCTTAGATCAGGGAAAACGTTTTAAAAGGAATGTCCAACCAGAGTCCCAAGGAAAAGCCAAAAGAAGGTGGGATGTTTCTCTTGGAACAGAAGATGAAGGTAGATGAGAGACCTGGTTTGGTTTGGTTCAAAAGAGGAAGGTTGGACTTCCACTACCACCAACAGCAAAATGACCACCAGCCACCCCATCCAAAACCACCATAGAACGGGGCCCAAGAGACGAAGTGATTGTTCCCACTACTGGACCACCTGCAGCACAAGACTGCATCTCTGAGAGAAGGGAGACTGCTAAGGTGGGCCCCCTTGATTGCTGCAACTTCCTGCCTAAGGAGGCAGAGATCCGAGATTGGGGCAGCCAAAGTGGCTGGAATCTGCAGGGCTGGGCCCTTGAGGGTGGAGCTGCATGAGGCATGAGTGCCTCATGACTCCTTGGCCAGAGGCAGGGTTGCGCATGCTTTGGGGAGGAGAGCAGAGCAGAGGTCCTGGAAGTGCAGCAGCAAGAGGGAATGTTCGAGTTGCTGGCCACGCCGAGAGCAGAGACAGCGTGAACACCTAGTCAAACTCGGACACCTGGAGAAGTACCGGAGAGGCCACACCTTAGGAGTAAGGCCACGCCCTGGAGAAAAGCCTACTCTAGACCAGGCTCTGATGAGAAGCAGGGATAAGGCAGAGTTTAGAGGCTCAGTCCTGACAGGTCTGATTAATTCAGCATCCCCTCTTTGGTCCTTCACATCATCCTACTTTCTGCCTCCCTGAAGACCAATGTGAAAATGTTCTGGGAAATTCTGCAAGCTTAGTTGCAATGATCTGAAAGTATCCAGAAGAGCTGTTAGGCAACTCCAGGGAAGCTGCATGTTGGTAGGGATTGGTCAACTGTCCCTCAAGTTGGGACGGTTGCAGTTCCAGGATTTGGGGTCCTGGCACTATGAGACCACATGGAGAGCCCTGCAGGAGGAACTCACCCCTCGGTCCAGATGGCCATTCCACTTTCGGGAGGAGGCAGTTGCCTGCTGCCGTGGGGTTGTGCATGTTGGGATGAGGAAGGGATCCCAGAGAACTGTTCTGGGAGGGAAAACTGCAGGGAGGTAGAAACAGCTTGGCTCTGAGAGGGGACAGCAGGTGTGAGTACCTCTCCTTCTCCCCCACCCCCACCCCTTCACCTGAGTCTCTGCTAACCAGACCAGGCAAATCTCCTGACCTGGTCGGAGCACAGGGATGGAGGGCAGACCCAGAGCCCTCAGGCCAGGGAAAGACGCTGCAAATCTCTCAACAACTTTTTCTTCTTGGAGTGGAGGTGGCGGTCCGAGGTGTGGCTGACTGAGTAGTGACACAGTGGACAAAGGGTACAAAACACACCTTGTCATGTCCTCATATCTCTGGTTTGCAGCCCTAGGTGTGGTCTGAGGATAGGGATGCCTGGAAGGTTGGTGGAGCTGCAAAGCCAGGAGAGCTTGGAGAGAGAGAGAGAGAGAGAGAGAGAGAGAGAGAGAACACAAGTACAAACCATGCTGCCCGACAGATCTGCCCCACCCTGACTCAGGGTCCCGGCTGGCCTAGTGATAAAGCTGCCTTCCACCTCTATTGGCCAAATCTGCTCAGAGGAGGGGATGAAAGAAATCTTGGGGGAGGGTGCATCTGTTCCTGTCACTTGTTACCAGTCAGGGCTTTGAAAGCTCTCATTCCTCCAGGAGATGGGTGGCAGGAGGCTGTGCAAATGATTTGTGGTTTCACTCACATCTGCGGGGTTCTCCATGACATCAGCCCGTGTCAGCAGCTGGGCACACAGTGAATAAGGGGCCAAAGGTCTCCCTCTGCCAGAGGGAGTCCTCACCATCAGCCTGAAGACCTAAAGGGGCTAGGACAGATGGAGTGCAATGACTCTCAAAACCAACCAAAGCTTCCTTCCAAAAGAAAGCTTCCTACTAAGGAGGAACTTCTGGGAATAGAATACAAATAAAGCAAGACCGGAGGGGGAAAAAAAGAGAGAGAGAGAGAGAGAAGGACCAGAAAAAGTGGGGGAGGAGAACAAGTGAAAAGATCTCAGAAAATAAGTCTCCATATTTCAACAGTTCCCCAAAATCAACTGAAGAGGGCACTTTTCACATGTAAAATCAGAAAATCTATCATATATCTTCCTTCTATAAATTCAGGAAAACCATTGTCATGTATAACTGAGTAACAGAAGACGGTCAAAAACAAACCCATACACAGCTTTGAAAAGAAAAAAGAGAAAGATTAGCAGAATAACAGTCCTGTGGACAATGAAAGCATTCCAGCATATCGCTTTTGGCCAGAAGAAAATTTAAGATAATCAAGGTAAGATAATCTGAGCCAAGGAATTCATATCCAACTGAGTTCGCGTTCACGTGTAAATGCAGCAAACTGTCAGCAACACGCAGACACTGGGAGAATGGTGTGTGCCCATGACGCCTGTCTTAGGAACACACTGGAGGATGAGCTTTGGGCAGCCAGAATGACTGGAGGGTGGCGATTCGAGGAGACATGTGGTTCATAAAGGTGAGGGAGGAGTACGAACTGGCCAACACACCCCAACAGTAAGAATGAACCTGGAGAGTGGAAAGAGCAGATGCACAAACACTTTTCAAACTTTCTCCTATAATCGTGTTGGTGGGTAAAAGTTCTGGTTTAGTTATTCTGAGTGTGTTTTATGAATAGTGTGGACAAAGCAAATGGAGGTGTGTGTGATATTCTATCATCTCTAGTGCCCTTGAGAACTAGGATTTTCTGGAAAACAGAGAAACATGTAAACTAGAAGAGATGAAGTAAACCTTCTACGGTCTTGAGTATGAATTGGAAGTATCATTATGAGCAGAGAGATATTTCATCTTTAACGCTGTATGTGTCTGTGTGTGTGTTTTGTGTGATTCCTACATGTGGTCAGGAAAGGGGCTTAGAAATTGACCAGCATAGTAGCAATGAGCCTCCCTAACACCAAGCTTGTCTTTAAATTACATTTCCCACTGATTTCAGGTCTGGGGCAAAAAACATGATCCTGGAATATCATGTCAGACCAGCAAATGAGGAAGTCATCAAAGACAATTTGAATTGTGTTTAAAGGACTTGGTCCCACTGGGCAAAGATAAGACAATTTGAGCATCAGTAAGAATGAAACTGCATTTGATTAAAGCACATAAAACTTGTCTAAATCCACAAGTTCAAAACAATTAAAACACAGAGTATAGTAACCTTTGAAGAATGCTGAAGAATTGACTCTTTTGAAACTTGGTAAATAAAGGGAAAGAATCGAACCTTTGTCTTTCCCACATAGACCGTAGATGAGGGGAAGAGTCTCTTTATAGAAATGCTCAAGCAAATAAATGAAGAAAGAAGATAACATTTGCAACCTCCAATGAATTAAGGATCCAAGCACCGAGTGTTGATGGCAGCTAACGACACAAAAAGAGACAAGCAGACATTCTGTACTTCCTGATGAAGAATGCTGTCCCACCTATAAAGCAATCTCCCCCCACAGAGAAATCAAACCTGAATCTGATTTACCTCTCAATCTAACTACCAATGTGCAGCAGACAGAAGGTGAGGAAGCATGCTTAGCTATGTCACAGGAAAATGATCAATGAAATTCTGCTGTTAAGCTATGTCACGGAATGCAATCAGTGAAATTCCGTTGAGGGAAACTCCTCGGAGCAAATGATTTGAATCCTTCAACAATTAAACTGAAACTGTAGGAGCGAATAAAAGAGATGGGAGGAGAAGCTATAGGTTAAAAGAGACCTAAAAGGTGATGATGATCATCATACATACATACGTAGTTAATAGCTGGAGCGAGAGGGAGAGAGAGATGTGACAGGTATAGGTAGATGACACATGAATAAATGATAAATGACAGATGACAGGTAAAGTAAGAGATAGTTGATGGCGATCGATAGATGACAATTAGATGACATATAAATAGAAGATAGATAGATAATTGGTTATAATTTGTTAAGAAATTGGTTAGGCAAAAGACTTAAGCAAAAATCCAACTGTAGTGCTAAGAATACACAGGTGGGTTAGGATGCAATTACAATAAAAATCCCATTAGGGGTTATACAGGGGGTGGTGCAGAGGTACTTGCGTTTGGAAGGTCTCGTGGAGGGCCTCTGGGATGGTGTGGCAAGTTCCGGCTCCTTTCACAGCTGGTGGTTCCCAAAGAATTCGACTTCAGGTAATTCTTTAAGCTGTACACTTGTTTCATGCTTCATGATGTTTTCTGCTTGTGTTATTTTAACCATAAAAAGTTGTTTTTCTAGGGTGGGTGGGTAGTTCAGTGGTTAGAATGCCTGCCTTCCAAGTGGGAGACCCATGTTCAATTCTTGGACCACGCACACACACCCCCAAAAAAGTTGTTTTTCTTGTCTTAAGATGGAAAAAAATAACAGTACATTTGTATGAAGAAGGGAATTAGCCAGCGACAGGAGAATGACGTGGAAGGGAGAGGAAAGAATTGCTGGAACAATCTCTGTAAGTAGGCAAAGGGGGGTGAGCCAGTGCTGTGTGGAAGCACTGACCTTCTATCAGCACGTCAGTGCTCAAGAGGGTGACAGGAGTGAAAAGTGCATGCTAGACCCCAAAGCAGGTAGGAGAGTTGGTATGGGGATAGGATCTAGCGAGACAGAAGCAAGCGAGTGGGGGGGCATGACCAGCCAGGGCACTGAAGCTGGGCAGACAAAGGTAGGAGATAGTGCAGAGTCTTGTGGGTTCTGAGGCTGTGAAAGGATTGCTAGAGTTCAGGAACTTAAGAGATAGTGCCAGAAAGAGAGGAAGTCACGGCCAGGAGTGAGGTCTAGGACATGTGCATGACCACAGGAGTGATTGCAGGTGGGGGACCCAAGGCCATGGATCTGACAAGCCTGGCTGGTGGAAGGACCTGCCCTGTGTAGGTCAAAACCACCAAGATAGAGAGAGCAGCAGTAAGCAGGAGCTAAGGTCACCTAGAGATGATGACAAGTCACAGTCAGGGACATGGGTGAGATGGTCGGATAAGATTCAAGGCTGTTTGTTGTGTTGTGAGTTTTTTGTTGGTGGTGGTGTTGTTTTGGCATGTGCGGGGTCCTGGAATCGAGTCCATGTTGTGTTGTGTTTTGAGGGAGGATGTAGGGAGAATGATCTGGAAACTGCAATGAGGAACACAAAAAGGACTTCCCACATGTCCAGGGCCTGTCAAAAAAAAGTTCCATGAAAACTTTTTCCTTCTTTTTACACACAAAGCTGTCTTCAGCTTGACCCTATTTTGCTAAGCTTATCAAACATCTTTTCCTTTCAGTGTGCCAATGACTGAATCACTTAGGACTGTCTTGCATTTTGACTTGTCCAAGGCAGCATTGTTCTTTTAAACATGTCCTTATCTTTTCTTAAGCCTTAGAGTTACAAACTTTCACTCTCCCGGTGTCTCTATCTGGGGTTTTTCCTGCCCAGTGTTCAGTGAGTTATTTGAAGGACTGCTTTGTCCCCTTATCAACGTGATGGTACCTTGGGACTTAATCGTACAAGATGAAAGAGTCCAGTTTGTGCAATCCTAAACTCCCTAGCACAATTGACCTAAAGGTAAAATGTTGGTTTTCATTTCAGTTTGATTTTTCCTTAGAAACCATCCGTTTTTGCTGCCCAGAGGCAGGATTCTAATCTAATTAAACCATCTGACCTGTGTGCGAACAGCAGGTGTGTGCCTTTTCTGTTCGAACAAGAAAAACAGAAAGATTCTTCAGAATTCAAAATTCTGCATGCTCATCATCCTGGCGTTCTCCAAGGGGGGGGTCACAACCACGTCCTCAAATGCCACAAACACCTCAGAGAACAGGGTCCTGCTGTCCCAGGGACCATGAAGCTCCGCTTAGTGTGCCCCAAGGGCGTCAGGAACTCTTGACTTATGGTCAGAGACAGGAACTTCGGGTACCCCAAGTGGATACAGCAGCCAACTTGGCCAATCCCCTCATTTCGTAGATGAATTGAAGGAGGCATAGGGAGGCCATGAGGCATGGCCAAGGCATCATCAAGAGAAGGAAAGGCAAGACAAAGCTCGCAGACTCGTCCACTCTCTTCCCCCAAGAAAAAAGGGAGAGCGAAAGAACCCAGAGCCAAGAGCCTCCAATCCTACCTTGTGACTGTATTACTACAGGGACCTGCATTCCCTCCCTGCCCCTATGACAAGGCCACTCGAGACCTCCACTGAGACCCTTGGAGAAGTCCCTCGACTTGGAGAGAAGAAAGCCATTAGATGAATGTTCTGGTAAGAGAGCCACAGCAATACTCCAGCATTCTCATCCTAGGACAGCTGGGCATTAAGCCACACAGCAAAACAAACAAAAGCCAGGGTGGGGCACGTGGCCCTTCTCTGCTGGCGGTCTCTGAAGCAAGTTTTCCCCAAGTGCAGGGCACCTTTAGGGGGCTGGAAAATCAATTCAATATATTGAGGCAGCAGGTCTTAAAGATGAAATAGAATCAGGAAACTCCGAGTACATCATGGCCAGTAAGAGAGGTTCAAATTCACAACACTTGTCTCGGTTAAATATATACAGTGGGGCAGGATAGGCCATAATGCCATTTCCTACTGCAGACCAAAGTAAAGTTTGCAGAGGGTGGGCCGCAGTGGCTCAGCAGGCAGAGATCTCGCCTGCCATGCCAGAGACCCGGGTTCGATTCCCAGTGCCTGCCCATGCAAAAAAAAAAAAAAAAAAGAGTGCAGCCCACAGCACTCGAACTTGCCTTGGCATTCTGGTTTCCATGATGCAGCCCCCAGGAAGGGCTTTTGTGTTTGAAGTAGGAAGAATAAAGGCCCCCAAGATGCCCACATTCTAAGTCCCAGAACTTATGGCTATGTCACCTCATGGAGCAAAAAGGGCTTTGCACAGGAAATCATTAAGGATTTTGAAATGGGGAGTTTTTCCTGGATTTCTGGGTGAGCTCAATGTCATCGTGTTGGTCCTCAAATGGGCAAGGAATGGACGGGAGGGCTAGGGTCAGAGGAGGGGATATGGCCACGGAGGCAGAGGCCAGGGTGGTAGGGCCCAAGCCAAGAACTTTTGGCCTCTAAAATGGTAAGAAAATAAATTTGTGTTGTTTGAAGCCACTGAGTTGGTGGTAACGTGTTCCAGCAGACAGAGGAAACTAGTACAAGGTCTGTTAAAAGCAGGGACTGTTTGTCTTGTACTTACGTGCAGATTTATTTGCTTATCCACACCGGTAGGCAGGTACGCTGGTTTGAAACCGTTATGTACCCCAGAAAAGCCATGTTCTTTTCATCCTAATCTAATCTTGTGGAGACAGACCTATTGTTTAGAGTGAAACCTTTGATTAGATTGTTTCCATGGAGACGTGACACCCAATTGTGGGTGAGACCTTTTGATTAGATGGAGATTTGATCCGCCAATTCAAGGTGGGTCTTGATTAGTTCACTGGAGTCCTTAAAGGAGCCCACGGAGAGAGAGACAGGTCAGAGCTGACAGAGATGTCTGACAGAGATGTAGGTGTTAGGAAATGCAAAAGCCCCAGGAAATGTCAGGAGCTGAAGTAGCTAACACAGGCTAGACAGAAACCAGAGTCCAGCAGACATTGCCATGTGCCTGTCCATGAGATGCTAAGCAAACCAGAACCTGGAGAGCACTAAGGAAGTCAAGGGGTGAAAACCAGAGTTGCCTCAGAGAAGCTAAGAAAGAACCAGCAGACGCCAGCCACGTGCCTTCTCATGTGACAGAAGAAACCCGGATGCCATTCAGCCTTTCTTTGGAATCAAGATTTCTTTCCCTGGATGCCTTAGTTTTGATATTTTTATGGCCTTAGAACTTAAAACTTGTGATTTAATAAATCCCCTTTATAAAAGCCAACCCATTTCTGGTACTTTGCATTCCAGAAGATTAGCAAACTTAAACAGCAGGAAAGGTCATCTGGGGACCTCCCTGGCACTTGGCAAGTGCCTGATAGTTACACATGTTTAAGGAAGATCTCGGTGGGAGGGGATTACACAGGTGCAAATTAACAGGGTCTGTGAGAATATTCCAACATTTCCCCTAAATTGGTTTATTATATAACTGTCGTGGGAAATTTTCCACTATATGTTTAAATTTAATAATCTGGTTAATTTCCTTTGTGGGGGCCCTATATCCCCAAGTCATCCTCCGCCCCATCCCCTCACAGCAGTGCATGTGCATCTCGCACAGTGAGCCCCCAAACGGCCCTTGATTGCTGCCCACACTGAAAAAACATTCAGTTCCCAGACAATGTGCTTCCGGTCCCTGGGACTCAGGGCATGTTAAGGCCAAGAGGGTCTTCCCCAAAACCCCTCCCCACCTAGCCAGACACAGGCATGCCTTGGGCAGGTTTGCAGGATTGGCTAGTGGCCAAGCAAATGAGATCTGGCAGGTAGATGGGGATGGGAGGTGCTTCCCAGGGCGTGCAGCCAGGTGACAGCTGAGCAGCTGGGACCTATACTTGGAGCTGGCTCAGCGCAGAAGGAAGGGGACGGAGCTGGAAAGAAGCCAGAGCTGAACATAGAGGGTCACACGTTGGAACTGGGGAGATGACTGAGGCTTCCCCAGCCCAGGGCGTCTTCACACTATGGGGTCAGGAACCCCTCCAAGACCTGGGTAAATGCTTGGGGTCCTGGCTCTGGACCACAAAAGGGTGCCTCCTCAGGGGGTTCACAGCCCCCAGGCCCCATGTGAGGGTCTGCTAGAGCCGATGCCCAATCTCTTCACAAATGAGCTGGGGCAGGTAGAGAAAGGAATCTCCATGTGGGTTGAGTGTTGACATCATTGTCATAATAGGCTTTGAAAATAGCAGGGCAAAAAAAAAAGTTCATGATTTTATTTACCATGAGAATTTTTTCTTTTAAAGTTTGGGAGATTGAAGCTTTTGGGTTTTTAATAGAAACTAGCAAAGCCTTTTTAATTTTGGCATGCTTATATTCTACATTCCTAGTAAGGGTGCAGAATTCAATTACAGTTTTTTGAGAACTTTTAAGCTATTGAGAAGCAGTGAGAACTCCCCACCCCCTGCGCCAGCACAGGTCCTGCAGGGGAGGTGCCCAAAACCACGAAAGAAAGTATGGGGCAAGGGCAAAGAGATGCAACAAATCGCTCAGCTGTTCTATAAACAGCCACATCCCTGCCCTGGAAGAAGCAAATATGTTCCTTGGCAATTGCTGAAAGGCAGCATTTTTTTCCGGCACACCCAGAAGGCTTAGCCTGGAGCAGTATGACAGGATCCGGTGTGTGGACTGGGAACCTACAAGCCCACTGTCCCTCTCTTATCCCCAGAAGGGTTCCCACCATGTAGGCCTGCATGGACTCCTCTCTCCTGGTCAAGAGGGGCCTTGATGATCCATCAATAACCAATCCCAATCTCCTGGTACCCATGGAAGGCAAAAACGTTCTCGTCCTTTGGATTGATTCCTATTAAATTGGAAAATGTTGGCATTAAAATAAGTAAGCACATTCCAATTTCATTTCAAGTCTACGAAGAAGCAGGAATGTAAACACAGTTATTCCAGTCCACCACAAAGTTGAGTCCTGGTGTTTATCTCCCAGAAAGCCTAGTTAATTTTAACACAGAGACACATTCATTCATCCAACAAATACTTTCAGAACACTGCCCTACACTAGGAGCTAGGCTGAGAGCAGGGTATTGAAGCCAGTCAGGTGCAAGGAATCTCCAGGCACAGCACACCCCTGCCCGACAGCCGTGTGGAGGGGATACCGAAATGAGCAGTTAGAAATCAGCGAGGCCTGGACTAAGATGTGGGGAGCCAGGCCTGTGGAAGGCCATGGCAAAGGCTCCTACCCATACTGGGCCAGTAGAAAGGCTTCCCCTGGGAAATGAGTGGGGGAGGGGTGCGTGCATGTTTTAGTTTGCTAATGCTTCCAGAAAGTAATTTACCACAAATGGGATGGCTTTAATAAAGGGGTTTTATTAAGTTACAAGTTCACAGTTCTAGGGCCATAAAAATGTCCAAACTAAAGCATCCAAAGAAAGATACCTTGCCTCAAGAAAGGCCGATCTGGGAAGGCACATTATTGGTAACTGCTGGTCCCTTGGCTTCTGATTTCTTTCTGCATCTCCAAACATCTCTGTCTGTGTTGGCTCTGAACTCTTCCTTTCTCCATGAGCTCTCTTAAAGACTCCAGTAAACTAATTAAGACTCACCTCAAATGGGCAGAGTCACATCTCCTTCTAATCAAAAGGTCACACCCACAATTGGGTATGACACATCTCCATGGAAACAATCCAATCAAGAATTCCACCCCACAATATTGAATCAGGATTAAGAAAATATGGCTTTTCTGTGGAACATAATTTCAAACCAGCACAGTGTGGAAGGCAAGAGTATAAAGGGTAAGATGGCAAATATTTTCAGCTTTTCAGGTCACACTGTCTCTGTCACAGCTAGTCAGGTGCCACCGTGGCACTAAAGCCACCACAGATAACATATAAACAAGTGGGTATGTTTGTGTGCTAATAAAACTTTATTGACACTGAAAGCTGAATTTCATATAATTTTCAAATCATGAGACATCCTACTTCTTTTGCTTTTTTTCAACCATTTAAAAATGTAAAAACATTCTTGGCTTACCAGCCATACAAAATCAGACAATGGGTCAGATCTGACCCATGGGCCATGGTTTGGAATCCCTGGTCTGAGAGACTAAAAATAGTTCAAGGGAAAGTCTGGGAAATGAGGCTGGAGTGAGGAAGTGACTTTGGGTTTGTGCTTTATTTGTCTGTTTTGTTTTTCAGTTGTAGTGTATTCCCTTAAACTTTTAGACAGCTAGAATATTTACATGGTTCAAACATCAAAAAGTACATGAAGGGTTTGGAGGGAAACATTCCTGCCACCCCCACCCATCCACCATCTGCCCAGTTACCCACAACTCCCCATAGGTAACTGCTGCTATTAGTTTCCTGTGTAGCCTTCCAGCCTTTTAATGCAAAGTATTCTCCTTTTTTCAATTACAAAAACAGTAGCATATGATGCATATTGTTTTGCACCTAGTTTCTTTCACACCCCAGTGTAGGAGACCCTCAACCGTTCTCCACATGCAAGATAATCCAATACACAGCTGTACCATAATCACTCAAGTAGCCTTCCACTGGCAGCCATTTTGATCATTTCCAACCTTAACCTTACAAACTATACCATAATTAATATCTCAAACACATTTCTTTCACCCATGAAGGGGTTTTTCTGTAGGATAAATTTCCTGCAAGTACAATATTTGAGTCAAAGCATCTGTGCAATTTGAATTTTTAATGGGTGTTTTGGTTTGCTAAAGCTGCCAGAATGCAACATACCAGAAATGGGTTGCTTTTACAATGGGGATTTAACTTATGATTTACACTTCTTAGGTCATGAAAATGTCCCAACTGAGGTATAAACAGAATGAAACTGGATTCTGAAGACAGGCTGCTGGGATTCAGGACACCCCTGTCGCATGGGAAGGCATATGGCCAGCTTCTGCTGGTCCTTGGCTCCTGAATTTCATTGCTGTCAGCTTCTGGCTCCAGTGGCTTTCTCGATGGGTCCTCTCTTAGCTTCTCTGGGACGTTTCTCTCTAAGCTCTTTCGGCTTTTTCTGTCCTTTATCCTCTCATAAAGGGCTCCAGTAAAGGATTAAGACCCACCATGAATGCGTGAATGGGTGGGACAAATCCCAATTAAAACATAACCAAAAGGTGCCATCCTCAACAGGTGTGCACCCACAGGAATGGATTATAAGAACATGGCCTTTTCTGGGGTACATAACCGCTTCAAACTAACAATACCCCAGAGAAACATGCTCTTAAAGTTAATCCACTCCTGTGGTGTGACCCCATTGTAAGTAGGACCTATTGGTAAGGTTACTTCAGGTAAGGTGTGGGCCTTCAATGGGTCTTCATCCTATTACTGGATTCTCTGTAAGAGAATGAAACGAAGACAAAGAGAGACAAAGCCACAGAGAGAGCAGCCAGAAACTGTACATCAACAGAACCAGGAAGAGAAGAGAGAGAGACCAGAAGATGCCACCATGTGCCTTAACATGTGACAAACTAAGGATGAAGGACTGCCAGCAGCCAGCCCCAGAATGCCACAGTCCTTAGGGAGAAAGCACTGCCTTGATGACGCCTTGATTTGGACCTTTTTCCTGACTTCAAAATCATGAGCAAAGTCTCCCTGGTGGGCCCCTCTTTGTTGGCCGGACCGGCGCGTGGTGCCCACGCCCCGCAGCAGCCAGCCCGCCCGCCCTCCTCTCCCCTCTTTGTCCGCCAGCCCGGCGCGCAGCATCCACGCCCCGCAGCAGCCAGCCCGCCGGCCCTCCTCTCCCCTCTTCCCCCTCCTGCTCCGGCGGGTCTCCAACCACCACCGTGCCCTCTTCCACCTTCACCGGCTCCTCCGCCACTGGCCTCAACAGCCTTGCCACCCTCACCTTTCCTCCTCCAGAACAGCTACTGGGGGAGTGGAGACAATACAGAGCAGCTCCCGGAGCCACGACGGAGATCAAAGGGACGGCGTACCCCATCCTGGAACGGCTGACTGTCTGGGAGAACCAGCTCCGGTGAGATTGCCAAGGGGTGCGGGCTTTCCCGGGCAGGATGGCAACCGGCCGGAGTCCCTCCCTTCCTCCTTCCCAGGCCAGCTGGCAGAATTGGGCAGGCAGTCCCGCGGCGGCTGGCGCCCCCACCACACGAGGCCCCCCGGACCAACTGAGAGAGTTGGGTCGGAAATCCCCAGACTGCAGAGAACGGTGACTGGGGGTCCCTTCCAAACACGTGACTCCCCGGTCCGGCTGGGAACAGTGCACTCTCCCGGGCTGCGACAGCTGGTGCCTTCCCGCCACGCTTGGCACCCCGGGTCGACTAGGAAACTCGGTCGGGCACTCTCCCGTGCTGCGGCGGCCAGCGACCCTCCCCGCGTTCGGACCCCCAGGCCGGCTGGCACTCTTCCAAGACACTTCGGCTGCCGAACCTCCCCTACGGCGAGAGTTTTCCAGAGTTAAAGGACCCACAGCAACTTTCACTGGTGGAACCCGTAGACAAACGTGTGCCACGAGTGCCACCTACTGGGCAGGATAAGAAAAACAGAACCCAGAGATTTCACAGAAAAATCTTTCAACATGTGGGGTCCAACACCCAGGGAAATCTGACTAAATGCCCAGACACCAGCAGAAGATAATGGATCACGCTCAGAAAATTGAAAATATGGCCCAGTCAAAGGAACAAACCAATAGTTCAAATGAGATACAGGAGCTGAGACAACTAATGCTGAATATACGAACAGAAATGGAAAACCTCTTCAAAAACGAAATCGATAAATTGAGGGAGGACATGAAGAAGACATGGGCTGATCAAAAAGAAGAAATAGAAAAACTGAAAAAACAAATCACAGAGCTTATGGAAGTGAAGGATAAAGTAGAAAAGATGGAAAAAACAATGGATACCTACAATGATAGATTTAAAGAGACAGAAGATAGAATTAGTGATTTGGAGGATGGAACATCTGAATTCCAAAAAGAAACAGAAACTATCCAGAAAAGAATGGAAAAATTTGAACAGGGTATCAAGGAACTCAAGGATAATGTGAACCGCACAAATATACGTGTTGTGGGTGTCCCAGAAGGAGAAGAGAAGGGAAAAGGAGGAGAAAAACTAATGAAAGAAATTATCACTGAAAATTTCCCAACTCTTATGAAAGACCTAAAATTACAGATCCAAGAAGTGCAGCGCACCCCAAACAGATTAGACCCAAATAGGCGTTCCCCAAGACACTTACTAGTTAGAATGTCAGAGGTCAAAGAGAAAGAGAGGATCTTGAAAGCAGTGAGAGAGAAGCAATCCATCACATACAAGGGAAACCGAATAAGACTATGTGTAGATTTCTCAGCAGAAACCATGGAAGCTAGAAGACAGTGGGATGATATATTTAAGTTACTAAAAGAGAAAAACTGCCAACCAAGACTCCTATATCCAACAAAATTTTCTTCAAAAATGAGGGAGAAATTAAAACATTCTCAGACAAAAAGTCACTGAGAGAATTTGTGACCAAGAGACCAGCTCTGCAAGAAATACTAAAGGGAGCACTAGAGTCAGATACAAAAAGACAGAAGACAGAGGCATGGAGAAGAGTGTAGAAAGAAGGAAAGTCAGATATGATATACATAATACAAAAGGCAAAATGGTAGAGGAAAATATTATCCAAACAGTAATAACTCTAAATGTTAATGGACTGAATTCCCCAATCAAAAGACATAGACTGGCAGAATGGATTAAAAAACAGGATCCTTCTATATGCTGTCTACAGGAAACACATCTTAGACCCAAAGATAAACATAGGTTGAAAGTGAAAGGTTGGGAAAAGATATTTCATGCAAATAACAACCAGAAAAGAGCAGGAGTGGCTATACTAATATCCAACAAATTAGACCTCAAATGTAAAACAGTTAAAAGAGACAAAGAAGGACACTATATACTAATAAAAGAAACAATTAAACAAGAAGACATAACAATCATAAATATTTACGCACCGAACCAGAATGCCCCAAAATACGTGAGGAATACACTGCAAACACTGAAAAGGGAAATAGACACATATACCATAATAGTTGGAGACTTCAATTCACCACTCTCATCAATGGACAGAACATCTAGACAGAGGATCAATAAAGAAATAGAGAATCTGAATATTACTATAAATGAGCTAGACTTAACAGACATCTATAGGACATTACACCCCACAACAGCAGGATACACCTCTTTTTCAAGTGATCATGGATCATTCTCAAAGATAGACCATATGCTGGGTCACAAAGCAAGTCTTAACAAATTTAAAAAGATTGAAATCATACACAACACTTTCTCGGATCATAAAGGAATGAAGTTGGAAATCAATAATAGGCGGAGTGCCAGAAAATTCACAAATACGTGGAGGCTCAACAACACACTCTTAAACAACGAGTGGGTCGAAGAAGAAATTGCTAGAGAAATTAGCAAATACCTCGAGGCGAATGAAAATGAAAACACAACATATCAAAACTTATGGGACGCAGCAAAGGCAGTGCTAAGAGGGAAATTTATTGCCCTAAATGCCTTTATCAGAAAAGAAGAAAAGGCAAAAATGCAGGAATTAACTGTCCACTTGGAAGAACTGGAGAAAGAACAGCAAACTAATCCCAAAGCAAGCAAAAGAAAAGAAATAACAAAGATTAGAGCAGAAATAAATGAAATTGAAAACATGAAAACAATAGAGAAAATCAATAAGGCCAGAAGTTGGTTCTATGAGAAAATCAATAAGATTGATGGGCCCTTAGCAAGATTGACAAAAAGAAGAAGAGAGAGGATGCAAATAAATAAGATCAGAAATGGAAGAGGAGACATAACTACTGACCTCAAAGAAATAAAGGAGGTAATAACAGGATACTATGAACAACTTTACGCTAATAAATACAACAATTTTTGATGAAATGGACGGGTTCCTGGAAAGACATGAACAACCAACTTTGACTCAAGAAGAAATAGATGACCTCAACAAACCAATCACAAGTAAAGAGATTGAATTAGTCATTCAAAAGCTCCCTAAAAAGAAAAGTCCAGGACCAGACGGCTTCACATGTGAATTCTATCAAACATTCCAGAAAGAATTAGTACCAACTCTCCTCAAACTCTTCAAAATAATCGAAGTGGAGGGAAAACTACCTAATTCATTCTGTGAAGCCAACATCACCCTCATACCAAAACCAGGCAAAGATATTACAAAAAAAAGAAAACTACAGGCCAATCTCTCTAATGAATATAGATGCAAAAATCCTCAATAAAATTCTAGCAAATCGTATCCAACAACACATTAAAAGAATTATACATCATGACCAAGTAGGATTCATCCCAGGTATGCAAGGATGGCTCAACATAAGAAAATCAATTAATGTAATACACCACATCAACAAATCAAAGCAGAAAAATCACATGATCATCTCAATTGATGCAGAGAAGGCATTTGACAAGATTCAACATCCTTTCCTGTTGAAAACACTTCAAAAGATAGGAATACAAGGGAACTTCCTTAAAATGATAGAGGGAATATATGAAAAACCCACAGCTAATATCATCCTCAATGGGGAAAAATTGAAAACTTTCCCCCTAAGATCAGGAACAAGACAAGGATGTCCACTATCACCACTATTATTCAACATTGTGTTGGAAGTTCTAGCCAAAGCAATTAGACAAGAAAAAGAAATACAAGGCATCAAAATTGGAAAGGAAGAAGTAAAACTATCACTGTTTGCAGACGATATGATACTATACATAGAAAACCCAGAAAAATCCACAACAAAATTACTAGAGCTAATAAATGAGTACAGCAAAGTATCAGGCTACAAGATCAACATTCAAAAATCTGTAGCTTTTCTATACACTAGTAATGAACAAGCTGAGGGGGAAATCAAGAAACGAATCCCATTTACAATCGCAACTAAAAGAATAAAATACCTAGGAATAAATTTAACTAAAGAGACAAAAAACCTATATAAAGAAAACTACAAAAAACTGCTAAAAGAAATCACAGAAGACCTAAATAGATGGAAGGGCATACCGTGTTCATGGATTGGAAGACTAAATATAATTAAGATGTCAATCCTACCTAAACTGATCTACAGATTCAATGCAATACCAATCAAAATCCCAACAACTTATTTTTCAGAAATAGAAAAAACCAATAAGCAAATTTACCTGGAAGGGCAGGGTGCCCCGAATTGCTAAAAACATCTTGAGGAAAAAAAATGAAGCTGGAGGTCTTGCACTGCCTGACTTTAAGGCATATTATGAAGCCACAGTGGTCAAAACAGCATGGTATTGGCATAAAGATAGATATATCGACCAATGGAATCGAATAGAGTGCTCAGATATAGACCCTCTCATCTATGGACATTTGATCTTTGATAAGGCAGTCAAGCCAACTCACCTGGGACAGAACAGTCTCTTCAATAAATGGTGCCTAGAGAACTGGATATCCATATGTAAAAGAATGAAAGAAGACCCGTATCTCACACCTTATACAAAAGTTAACTTAAAATGGATCAAAGATCTAAACATTAGGTCTAAGACCATAAAACAGTTAGAGGAAAATGTAGGGAGATATCTTCTGAATCTTACAACTGGAAGCGGTTTTATGGACCTTAAACCTAAAGCAAGAGCACTGAAGAAAGAAATAAATAAATGGGAGCTCCTCAAAATTAAACACTTTTGTGCATCAAAGAACTTCATCAAGAAAGTAGAAAGACAGCCTACACAATGGGAGATAATATTTGGAAATGACATATCAGATAAAGGTCTAGTATCCAGAATTTATAAAGAGATTGTTCAACTCAACGACAAAAAGACAGCCAACCCAATTACAAAATGGGAAAAAGACTTGAACAGACACCTACCAGAAGAGGAAATACGGATGGCCAAGAGGCACGTGAAGAGATGCTCAATGTCCCTGGCCATTAGAGAAATGCAAATCAAAACCACAATGAGATATCATCTCACACCCACCAGAATGGCCATTATCAACAAAACAGAAAATGACAAGTGCTGGAGAGGATGCGGAGAAAGAGGCACACTTATCCACTGTTGGTGGGAATGTCCAATGGTGCAACCACTGTGGAAGGCAGTTTGGCGGTTCCTCAAAAAGCTGAATATAGAATTGCCATACGACCCAGCAATACCATTGCTAGGTATCTACTCAAAGGACTTAAGGACAAAGACACAAACGGACATTTGCACACCAATGTTTATAGCAGCGTTATTTACAATTGCAAAGAGATGGAAACAGTCAAAATGTCCATAAACAGAAGAATGGCTAAACAAACTGTGGTATATACATACGATGGAATATTATGCAGCTTTAAGACAAGATAAACTTATGAAGCATGTAATAACATGGATGGACCTAGAGAATATTATGCTGAGTGAGTCCAGCCAAAAACTAAAGGACAAATATTGTATGGTCCCACTGATGTGAACGGACATTCGAGAATAAACTTGAAATATGTCATTGGTAACAGAGTCCAGCAGGAGTTAGAAACAGGGTAAGATAATGGGTAATTGAAGCTGAAGGGATACAGACTGTGCAACAGGACTAGATACAAAAACTCAAAAATGGACAGCACAATAATACCTAATTGTAAAGTAATCATGTTAAAACACCGAATGAAGCTGCATCTGAGCTATAGGGTTTTTTTTGTTTTTTGTTTTTTGGTTTTTTTTTTTACTATTATTACTACTTTTATTTCTTTTCTCTATATTAACATTTTATATCTTTTTGTGTTGTGTTGCTAGTTCCTCTAAACCGATGCAAATGTACTAAGAAACGATGATCATGCATCTATGTGATGATGTTAAGAAGTACTGAGTGCATATGTAGAATGGTATGATTTCTAAATGTTGGGTTAGTTTCTTTTTTTTTTTTTTTTCCGTTAATAAAAAAAAAGTCTCCCTGGTGGCATAGGAGATGACTCCCAGGGGTGAGTCCAGCCCTGGCCCTGTGCGATCAGCAATACCATCCTGACCAAAAGGGGGAAAAGAAGTGTAACTAATAAAGTATCAGTGACTGAAAGAGTTCAGAGTCAAGAGTCTACTCTGGAGGTTGCTGTTATGCAATCTTCAGTTAGACATTGCTACCTATTACAACTTGCCAAACCCCAGACCAAAACCATTCCAGCCAATCTTAAAGAACACCTAGGGCAATAGATAAGATTCCACAAGGGTTCCATGCACTAGGGTAACTTTACAGAGACCTACAACCTCCAGATGCGTCCCTGCACGAGATAAGTCCTGAAACGTAGAGGGCCCAGCCTCTACAGAACATCAGCTAGTTCATCTCCCTACCCCATATTAGTGACAAACCCTTTCAATATGAAAAATTTAGAATTGCCATAGCCCAAATACCCCTAAAGAGAGGGATAGAAAGATCAGAGGTGATGGTGGAGTTATACAGAGAAGATAGGATTTAACAAATGAATATGATTGCTGAAATATTAAATGGCTATCTCTTTTAGTCCCCAGTATCTTAGAGCAGCTAGAAGTAAAAGCCTAAAATGGTGGAATTATAACCCATGTCAAGCTCTGAAATATGTTCTCCTACTAATTGTGGTGCTGTGCTTTGAAATTTATTGCTTTTTTGTATATATGTTATTTTTCACAAAAAAGAAAAAAAGTCAATTGTGATGATAAAAACATATTTATGCCTTCTAGCCTCCTATATTCTGGAGCAGCTAGAAGGAAAAATCTGGGAGGATGGCAGGGTAGCCCATGACAAACTCTGAGAGCTGTCCTGTAACCACCTGTTGAAGAGTGCTTTGAAAACTACTGCTTTTTCAAATTTCGTTGTTTTGTATATATGTTTTATTATACAATTAAAAAGTTTTTGAAAAGTTTAGAATTAACACTCTCCTGTGCTTTCCATTCCCCTCCCAGCTGGTGCTGCCAAGGAGAGTATAATAAATAAATAAATACAAAAAAATAAATAGGAAATGGAGCGACAACAACAACAAAAGATCACAAGCAAATAAATTGCTATTGTTTAACCTGACTCATTTCAGGTTAATTTGATTGAGATGCGTAGGAAACTAAAACACATTTTGGTACTGGTAGAGTCGGGTACTTCTATTGGAAATACAAATAAATGTGGAAACTGCTATTCAAAATTGTGCTAGATGTTCTAGCCTTCTATTTCTTTTTATCACCTACTCGCCCTGGCTAGAGCCTCTTGTATACTGTTGAATGAAAGCAATGAGAGTGGACATCTGTGTCTTCTTTCTGATCCTAAGGGGAAAGCATCCAGTCTTTCACTATTAAGTATGATGTTAGCTATAGGTTTTTTGTATTTGCCTTTTATCAGGTTGAGAAAGCGCCCCTCTATTCCTAGTTTGTTTGCTGTTTCTATCATGAAACGGTACTGGATTCTGTCAAATGCTTTTTGTGCATCTATTGAGATTATTATGTGGTTGCTGTTTTCTATTCTACCGCTGTAGTGGATCACATTAATTCATTTTCAGATGTTAAACCAACCTTGTATTCATGGATAAATCCCATTTGGTAATGGCTTATAATTCTCTTTTATATGTTGCTGTATTTGGTTTGCTAGTACATCGTTGAGGGTTTTGTGCCCATATCCAGGAAAGATGTCTGTCTGCAGTTTTCTATTCTTATGCTGTCCTTGCCTGGTTTTAGTGTCAGGTAACATTGCCTCATAGAATGCTTTAGGAAGTATTCCCTCACATTTCTATTTTTGAAAAGTTTATGAAGAATTTGTGTTTGTGGAGAATTTATGTTAATTCTTCTTCAAATGTTTGATGGAAATCATCAGTGAAGCCTCCTGGGTCTATCTTTTCCTTATGAGCAGCTTTTTGAATACTAATTCAATCTCTTCACTTATTATGCTTCTATTCATATTGTCTATTTTTCAAGAGTCAGTCTTAGCAGTTTGTGTCTTTCTAGAAATTTGTCCATTTCCTTCAAGTTATGCAATTTACTGGCATTCAGTCATTCATAGTATTCCTTTGTAAAACTTTTCATCTCTTTAAGGTCAGTATTAATGGCCCTTCCTTCATTTTCAATACTAATAATTTGTCTCCTCTCTTTATTCTTGGTCAATCTAGCTAAAATTTGTCAATTTCGTTGATCTTTTTTAAAAAAACAGCTTTTGGTCTTAGTGATTTTCTCTATTCTATGTTTCATTCATTTCCATGCTAATACTTATTATTTCCTTTATTCTGCTTGCTTTAGTCTGCTCTTCTTTTTCCAGTATTAAAGTAGAAGGATCAGTCATTGATTTGAGATCTTTCTTCATTCTCAATATAGGCATTTACAATGTAGAAATTTCCCTCTAAGCACTGTTTTAACCGCCTTCCCTAAATTTTGGTCAAAAGTGCCTTCATCTTTTGATTTCTTCTTTGGCCCACTGGTTATTTGGGACTGTGCTGTTTAAATGTCACATATTTGTGTATTTCCTAAATTTCTTTCTGTTATTGATTTCCTAATTTCATTCTATTGTGGCCAGACAAAAGATTTTATATTATTTTTGTCCTTATAAATGTATTGAGGTTTTTGTATTTGTTTTTAAAGGGACCAGCAGATGCTGTGTGACAGGGGGCCCCAAATGCCAGCAGCCTGTCTCCAGAGAAGGTATTGTCCAGTTGATGCCTTTATTTGGACATTTTCATGGCCTTAGGACTTCAAACTTGTAACCTAATACATCCCCTTTAAAACAAACCCATTTCTGGTATATTGCATTCTGGAAGCTTTAGCAAACCAAAACAGATTTTGGTACCAGAAGGGTGGGGTGCGGTGATTTGCAAATACCGAAAATGCTGGAATGGCTTCTGTGCTGGTTTGAAAGGAAAGGATTGAAAAAAACATGACCCTTTCTGGGGTGCATACGGCCTCCAATATACCACAAACACTTCTCCACATTTGTTACATTTGCAGTGTTTCTCTCCAGTGTCAATTCTCTGATGTACATTACAATTTGAACTACCCCGAAGACTTTCCACAACCACTACATTTACACAGTTTCTCTCCACTCTGAATTCTTCATGTGGAATTTCTTCTGAGGGCCCTCTGAAAGTTTTTCCACATTCTTTGCATTTGGGGTTTTCACAAGTATGAAGTCTCTGAGGTTTAACCAGCACTGAACTCTGGCTAAAGGCTTTCCTGTGTTCGCTGTAACCACTGGGCTTTGCTCCACTGGGAAGTCTCCAATGTTCCTTAAAGCCTGAGCTTCTGTCCAGTGTGAATTATTTGAATTCTCTGGGGCTCCATAAGGCAGAAGCTCCCCCTGAAAGCCCACCCCCACTGGTGACACCCACAGGGCACCTCTGAACTATGAGTCTTCTGACACCCAGAGGCAGTCCTTCTTTTAGCATTTCTCCCCACCACGTCTTCTTGGGGGTTGGATAAGGTAGGTCTTCCCCTCAAAAGCTTCCCCACACTTGCTATGTGTATGGGAGTTTCCGCAAAAGGAGCGCCCTGCTGTTGAACAGACACCCAATTATGTCTGAAGTGCTGAGCATAAAAATTACAAACTGGGGCTTTCTCTTTTTCTTTCCCAGATAGGCAGCAGGGCTTGAGCCAACACCATAACTTTTTACACTGGCTAACCCACCAGCTGGAGCTCTCACAGGCCCAAAACATCTATTGCAAGAAGGGATGGCTGCAGTCTCTTGTCTTTGTGTTTTCTTCTCACCCCAGAATACTGCCTGAATATTTAACGGCTTCTCCCAGCTCAGGTGCCCAGACACAGGTGTTAGAGGACACTGAAAAGGAAACGACTTCCTTATAGATTTCCTCTTTGCAACAGACACCCACGCTTCATTCAGCATGACCATTGGAAATGAAAAATAAGAAATATAAATATTATATTAAAATGTAAATATTGTAAGAGGGTGAAAACACACACCTGAACCTGTCAAAAGAAGAGCAACCAATACAAGAACAGGTCTGTACAACATAAACAGTGCACCCCAAACTATGGGCTACAGCTAATAGTAGAATTATGATAATATTGTTTCATCAACTGTAACAAAGGTACCACACTAATGAAAAGTGTTAATAACAAGGGAAAACATGAGGAGGGGTATATGAGAACACTGTATTTTCTGCATGATTCTTCTGTAAACCCACAACTTCTCTAATAAAATAAGAATAATCAGGCAAAACAAAAAAGAGGATCAACCAAATGAATGTAACATCTGCTATGAGATTTAAGGCTTTGGCAGCTTGCAATATCATTTCCTAAAGCTGAGAGAAATTGGAGTGGGACGCAGCAAAGCATTGGAGGCAGTGCTAGTTGAGAGGGAGGCAGAAAACATGATGTTTTAGTTTCCTGACTGCTAAAACAAATACCAAAACCAGTGGGTTGGCTTAAATAATGGTAATTTATTTGGCTCACAGTTTTGATGCTTGGAGAAGTCCAAAATCAAGGCATCATCAAGGCAATACTTTCTCCCGGAAGACTGTGCTGTTCTGGGGTTGGCTGCTGGTAATCCTTAGTCCTTGGCTTTTCTGTACCATGGCAATGCACGGGGCACCCTCTCCTGCCTTCTTCTGGGTTCCTATGGCTTCTGGCTTCTGATGGCTTCCTCTCTCTCTATGTCTAAATTTCATTCTACCTATAAAAGGGCCCAGAAATAGGATTAAGATCCATCCTGATTAAATTGGGTCACACCTTACCTGAAATAACCGCATCAAAAAGTTCTATTTACAAAGAGGTCACACCCACAGGAATGGATTAAGATTAAGAACATGTTTTTCTGGGGCTGCTTAGTATAAGTCACCACACATGAGAAGGGCACAAACAAATTTATCTGTTTGCTTGTATGTAATACTCACTGTGTTTTGAAAAACTCTGTGTGTTTGAAAGTGATGTTTACAGTTAGCAGATTTCAGTTGATTATTTTGAACTATCCGAGGTGATGCCAGCATCACAGACTTTTAACATCAAGAGGGCAAGTTCAGGGAAGCCACCCAGCTAAGCCAGTGCTTTAGTTTACCAGGACTGCCATAACAGAGTACCACAAACTGAGTGGTTTAAACCAATAGGAATATGTGCCCTCATAGTTCTGAAGATTTAGCAGTCTGAAATCAAATTGTTGGCAGGGTCACAATTCCACTGAAGTTCACAAGGAAGAAACTGTTCCACATGTGAAGTGCTCCCCCTTCCTGGTCAGCAGAATAAGGTCTCCTCAAGGTATCCACGTCCTCATCTTCAGAATCCGTGAATATGTCCCCTTCCAGGGCAAAAGGGACTTTACAGATGGGAGGTCATCTACATGGGCCCTATATAATCACAAGGGTCCTTAATTGGGAAGGAGTAAGGTAGAAGTGTCAGTGTCACAGAAATCCCATGTAAGAATGGCTCCACCAGCAATTGCTGGCTTTCAAGATGGGAGGGGCTATGAGTGAAAGAATGTAGGCGGTCTCCAGAAGCTGGAAAAGGCAAGAACACAGACTCACCCCCAGAGCCTTTAGAAGGGGCACAGCCCTGCCCACGGTTCAACATTAGCTCAGTGACTCCGGGCTTCTGACCTCCAGAACTGGAAGATATCAGATCTGTGTTGTTTGAAGCAACTAGGTTTGCAGTTATTTGTTACAGCAGCAAGAGAAAATGAATCACAACTGGAGCTATACTCACCCTCCAGATACATGTCCACCTTGGGCACCCACCACCAATGCTCCTGGTGGTTCGCTGAGCACACAGGAAGGCCTCATTCCTTGGGATGTCTGGAAGTTGGGCACTCACTTGTTTTTCATGAGGTCTCAAACCGGACAGTGATTGCCAGTTTATGCATCTGTCTTTCCGACCAGAGTGTGAATGCCAGGATGCTGGAGACAGCACCTTGTGTCTGTTAGCATCCCAAGTGCCCACATGTCACAGAGCTTTAATACAAGTATGTTCAGTGGGGAAAATGCTGCCCAACCAGGTTCACCCATCCTGTGTTTTCGTAATCGTTGTAGTAGAAAGATAATGTACTTCTTTCTGTTTTCTTCCTTGTTATTTTATCTTACTTGCTTGGGTTGAGCATTCTGGCCCATCAAAATACCTTGAAGCTAAAATAATTTCAACCTACCCCTCCAAGCATTATGACAACTGCAGACTTTACAAGCTTTAACAGAAGATCTGAACATTCAAGAAAAGTTGGCACAGAAAGTGCTACAGATAAAATAACCTCCAATGGCAGTTGTAGTAGATGTGCAAAGTTCTTCAGCTGTTCTCAGGTTGGAAGCTGGGCTCAGAGACCAAAAGATGTTTAATCTGAAGGCTTCCCACATTGTTTCTCAAGCCGAGTAGTAAATATGGGACCAATATCAACCTTGATTAGATGGAGGTTTTAACAGTTCAAAACACCATCCAAAAACAAGCACACACATTGACACACAAACACACACAACCATAGTCCATAGCTGTTGGCCATGAGTAAGAGTGTCAAGATCCCCTGGCTCCTAAGAGTTTAGACTGTATCATACTCTGTTTCGCTTCAAGTTGTTGCCCTCATGTTGCTCACCTACAAGGTGGGCATTATTGTCCCTGCTCTATAAATCAGAAAACAGAGACACACATAGGCTGGGTAACTGGTCCAAAGAACCAGACCCTGCTGGGATGCACTTCACCCATGGCCCCAAGGTTTCTCCAATGTGGTCCACATTCAACTCTGCTTCTGAAGAATGCACATCTCCAGACATTGGGTCGAGCTGTGTGCATTTGCAACATGCATCCTTGGATGAACTGATGTTGAGGATCTACTTGCTTTTGGAAGAGCAACCTGGAGACTATCTGCATCTAAACCAAGCATGACCTTCCATCAGATGAAGGCATCAAGGCCACCTTGGAGCTTAAAGAAAACCACAGATGTCCAGATGCTATAGCCAGAGATTGCACTGCAATTGTTCCAGGATGGGATTCAGGCACCGAAAACTCCACCCACATCTCCCTGAGCAACTAGGGCCGAGAAACACTGCAGGAGAACCCGTGTTTCTTCAGCTTTATTGTACAGGCGAGTTACCAGTCTAGGGCAGGGCCTGAAACTCTGCATCCCTCACCCGCTCCCAGGTGAGGCCAAGGCTGCCGGTCCTAAATACAGAAGTCACAAGGATCAACAGCAAACATACTGAGACCTGGCAAGAAAAGCAGGCAAAATAAATAATAATAATAACCATGAGAGGATAATTCACAGACAACAAACTTACAAATAAAAGTATCAAAAAACATTCCAGGGATGGTGCAATGGGGCTCAGTGGCAGGATTCTCGCCTGCTATGCTGGAGACCTGGGTTCAATTCCCAGTACCTGTCCATGCAACAAAAAAAATTCCAATGTTCTAAAATTGATGAACTGGTGATGAATGCACAACTATGTGATGATACTGTGAGCCACTGAATGTATACTTTGGATGGATTGTATGGTCTGTGACTATATCTCAAAGGACTGCATTTAAAAAAGAAAGAAAATACGTTCTGCTTGACTAGGAAGCAAACACAAATTGAAATGAAGATGTGTCCGTTTTCACCTGTCAAATTAGCGGACAGAACAGAGGATTGCATAAGGAACAGGAAGGTCAAGCTGACACTGCCCAAGTGCAATCTGGCCCAAAATTGCTAGGAAAAAACTCTTTGAGCCAGAAATACAACCCTCAGGGATCTAGCCCAAGATACAAAAACTGTTTCAAACTAAGTATTTACATATAAAGATGCCCAATGCAGCATCACTGATAATAGTGGAGAAAGGGAAAAAAGAGAACTAATGTGGAGAACTACATTACAGAATGAAGACTTATTCATCAGATATGGAAAGAAGACTTTGAAGAATTTTTACCGTCGTGAGAAAATGCTCACAATTTTCTCAGTGAACAAGAGCAAAGCCGAATATGCAGCATGACCCTAAATATCTTTAAAGATACACACACTTGTGCACATGCGTGCGCACACACACACACATTTCCAAAACAAAAAACTGAAAGGAAGGATTAAACTACTAATATTAGAGTTAGGCTGTGAGATATAAATGACATCTGGCTTTCCAGAATGAGTAGGAATGGATTATGGAATTGGCAGGTAGAAAGGAGCTAGTCTGTTTTGGTAGATGCTCTCTTTCTGGTATATAGAGTGGAGGGTGGGTGCCAAAGGGTCTTGGTCATACCATGGATAACCTCAGCTGGCTTCATGCCAGGCTGGTGGCACTGCCTGCTCCCCACTCATTATCCTTTCTGATACGCCATAGCTCCTTGATCTCCATTTTATAAGGGGGCAAACTGAGGCTTAGAGGATAAAGAAATGTCCTGAAGATCACGCGCCCAGCAAACAGCTGAGCTGGGACTCTCCCCCAAGGCCAGCTCTGACCCTCTTGGATTTCCAGGGCTGGGACCTACAGTCTGAGGCTGTACTCTTGCTTATTTGTGTTTCTCTCTCTCTCTCTCTCTCTCTCTCTCTCTCTCTCTCTCTCTCTCTCTCTCTCTCTCTCTCTCTCTCTCTCTCAATCTCTCTCTCTCTCTCTCTCTCTCTCTCTCTCTCTCTCTCTCTCTCTCTCTCCCTCTCTCTCTCTCTCATTCTCTCTCTCTCTCTTTCTCTCTCTCTTTCTCAATCTCTCCCTCTCTCTCTTTCTCCTTCTCCTGGCTGTAGTACCTTAACCAGCTGCAAATCAACATCGCAGTGGAGAGATCAAGTTTGTAAGAACGGTAGGATGCAGCAGGAACATTGCAGCCTGCCTAGACTTTGTCCCAACCAGACTATGCAGTGACAGAAATGTCCAAGAGCCCCTTCAAAGTATGGGTAAACCAATGATAGTATGACAGAAGAAATGCGCACCGAGAGGGGAAAGGAAGGGGAGGTAGGCCCTACTTGATCCCAGGTCACCCCTTACCCTCACCCCCAGGGGAGAGAAGGTGCAAAGGCAGCCATTGCAGGAGCGCCCCACCCAAACCAGTTGTTCCCATTTCTACAGCTCTGCTTCTCTCTTCTCCCTCCCCTGTCCAGGTACTTCACCAGCTATCTCCCAGGTCAGGAACCCGTGGGATTTCTCCTCGCTCCAGGTGCCACATCGCCTCTAATTGGAAGCTAAATCTGTGCCTGCAGAAGGAAGAGTCACATACCAGTCCTGTCTTGAGAGAGATGGCGGACTCTCTTCAATCATGAGATATGCAGGAAGTAGTTGACAAAATACGGAAGAGAAACATCCAGTGAAATTATATTAAGACTGCAGAAGGGATGTTCTGATTCCATGCTTCCAAACACCTGCTGAACATCCCCAGGACAATGCAACAACAACGTGGCAGAAACCAACTCGCGCCCCCTTCCCCACCCCCGCACCCCCCACACACACTTATGGTTTCTTCCATAGCTTCTGTTTCAGTTCTGGGCACTTTCCAACCCAAGTGCTAGAAACTACAGGGTCATCTGTTACTTGTTCTCTTGCACCCAGCAACCATGCTCCATCACCATCACTGTCACTAGCCTTTAGGTCTCCTGACCCTCACTCAGCCCATACTTTTGTTAATCATCCGTTTTCAATTCTCCTCAATTACACAGCTCATGTTTGCCTCCAGCTCCCACCCTGACTGATCTATAGACAGAAAATCACATAGGATATCCAAGCGTATATCTTGTGTTTTTCACTTAACAAATTGTGAACAGTCTCCCAAGTCACAAAAATGCATGTCCAAAATGTCATGTTAATGGCTGCCTTATATTTCATTGAATGGATACATCATAATTTATTTAATTATTCTCCTACTGTTGGACATTTAGATTGCTTTTAACATTTTACAGTTAAAATAGTATATAATAATCATCTTTACGCATGCAAATTTACCCCCATTTCTGTTTCCTTAAGGCTGGTTTCTAAAAGGGAAATTCCTAAACAAGAGAATGCATTGCTATAATCTAAATATGTATTGTTTTTCCCTGTAGGTTGCTTCAGTGCAAATTTTTAAGATACTATTTTTAAATATTCTCAACACTCCTCATGGATTATGCCCATTTGATAAGGGAAATCAATGCGATAGTGCAATTTGAACAATATGGCATGTGGGATATCAAATAGGCAAGAGTACCTGCCTTAATTGAAGAGAGTAGGTAGGTGGACAAGGCTGAAAGCACTGCAAGTAAGAGCAAGAACCAAAATGAAAGAGAACAAGACAGAAAACTGCTTCATGTTAAGGGATGGGGATTAAAGGAATACACGGCGTAAAGAAGCAGGCAAGTGGGTAGTCATGAGGTCCAGGAAGATTGTAAAGAAGGGCTGTAGGACCCCACGGCACCCTCTCATCTCCTCCAGGCCGGGACCATGGCCGGAGGCTGGTACTATGAGTCAAGCCTCCTTGCCTGGAAGGCTCTGAGAAGAGGCCCAGCCCCCAGGACAGGGACCTGCCACTATTCCTCACTAAAGGAGTCCCAAGCCTGCTGCTGTCCAACTAGGAGGAGACCCTCCGACATCCTGGGACAAGGAAACATATCAAATCCACAACGTGCTGTCATCATTGGAAGGTGAAGCCTCCTCAGAAGTTTCAACTTGGCACAAATAGGACCTTCAAAAGTGGCTGAGGAGTGAGGCTAGTGTTGGATCCACTGCGGACAAAAAGAGAAGACAGGCCCAGGGCTTCAGCCTCCTCAAGTTAGGGTGAGAGAAAAGAAGAGTTAGGATACGATTTTTTTTGTTTTTTTGCAGATAGTAACTTTTTAAACATTTTTTATTGTGAAATATAACATACATATAAAAAAAGAAAAAGCAGTAATTTTCAAAGTACTCTCCAACAAGCAGCCACAGGACAGATTTCATAGTTTGGAATTGGTTACCATGCCACAATTTCAAGTTTTCCCTTTTAGCTGCTCCAAAACACTGGAGACTAAAAGAAACATCAATATAGTGATTCAGCAGCTATTCTCATTTGTTAATTTCTATGTTCTCTGTTATACCTTCCTCTTCTCCTTTGATCCTTCTCCCATTCTTTAGGGGTATTTGGGTTATGCCCATTCTAACATTTTTCATGTTGAAAAGGGGTGTCGACAATATGGGCTAGTGGGGTGGAACTGGCTGATGTTCTTGGACAGCCTGGCAACTCTGAGTTTCAGGACTTCTCTTGCCTAGGAACCCTTTGGAGGGAATGGGTTTCAGGAAAGTAAACTTAGTACATGAAACTTTTATAGTCTCGGTTAGAGCCTTAGGTGTTCTTTGGTTAATAGGCATGATTTTGGTTGGGGTTTGGCAAACCATGGCAATTAGCAATATCTAGGTGAAGCTTGCATCAGAGTATCCTCCAGAATGACCTGTCAACTCTATTTGAACTCACTTACCCACTGATATCTTGTTTTCTTACCATTCTTTTCCCCCTTTTGGTTCAGAAGACATGATGATTTTCTTTGCAGAGTTGGTCTTAGAGAGAGGCCACATCTGAGCAACTATAGAGGTTGCTGTAAGCAACTCTTAGGCATAATTATAGGTAGTCCTAGCTTCTGCACTACAGAAATAAGTTTCATAAGGGCAAGCCTCAAAATCAAGGGCTTGGCCCATTTTCTTGGGATTCTCTAATGTTTGTGAGAGTGCCAGGGATTTCCCAGATGAGAAGGTTAAACAGTTTCATATTTTTTTCTCTAGTCCCTCAAAGGATTCTATCAATATTTTTTTCCACTTGTCCCTTGAGGGGGGACTCGACCAATGCTTTTTTTTTTGTGTCCTGTATGGTGGGGTCACATTTCATTCTTTTCCATTTGAGTATCACATTATTGCAGCACCATTTGTGGAATTTTTCTTTGTTTTTTTGTTCGTTTGTTTGTTTCTTTGTTTTTGTCTGTTTGTTTGGGAAGTGCATGGACCGGGAATCGAACCTGGGTCTCCCACATGGCAGGTGAGAATTCTGCTACTGAACTACCCTCGCACCCGCCTCTACCCATACTTACTAATTATCAGCACACCACGGTCTAGGATGTACCCAAATGTCACATTAAGTTACACAGAATCACACGCCCTCCTTCCTGGCCTGGGCTCCATAGGTCTGGGTTGTCCAAATGAGCTGCCCAGGCAGGTGAATTTAGATTGTTTGTTATAGAAAATTTAGGTTCTAAACACAATAAACCTCTCTGCCTTTGGTCTCCTACCCTAGTGAGGGTCTAGAGTACATACACGATCACCTTTGCCCTGTATTCTGAGTCGCCTTAGTCCCAACCAGACTGGCTTCGCTTTATCTCTAATTGAGGCCTGATCTCTTTTTCAGTTACTTTAACTGTTATTGCATGTAGCAGTGCTGACTTTCAGAGCTGCAGAAATCCAGTTCTGAATCTTAGGTGTCGCAGAGGTACTCATTATATGACTCTGGGTCTCAGAATCTAGAAATACACTTACAAGTTCGGACTAAGAATGACTCCTGAAAGAACCTACAATCTAGGCTCCAATTTTCTTATAAGTATTTCTTTAAAAGACCATAACATATTTGTGCTTTTGTTTCTGGTTTATTTTGTACAACACATTGTCCCCAAGGTTCATTCAGTTCGCTACGTGCCTCATGATGTCATTCCTTTTTGTAACCATACAGTATTCACTTTCTTCTTTGTCATTGTACCCTTCAGCCCCCTCCATCCATTGGGCATCATGGATAATGTCCAAAATAAACAAACCGTGTCTTACAATGTCCTCACTTGGTTGTACAATCAGCTGCACTCTCAGTTGTAGACAATTTTCACTGGTCCAATGAGACAAAGAACCGATAAACACAGCTTCACCAAATACCAGATCAAAAGCTCCCCTAATTTCTTGTCCCTCCCCCGATTTACCCCTGGGGCTGCTGTGGTACTGTTCCTGTCTTCCTGTTAACTATAGGCCATAGCATGCAATATTAGTTCTCCCCTATATCCCTCTATTATTGACTCTTTGTACAAGATCAGACCTTTGAAGGAGTTCATGTGAGAACTTATTTATAATTGTAGCATTAATTGGTGGAATACATGACACTATAAATTCCCTTTCAATCATATTCACCTTCAATACGGCAATTTACTTATAACCCCACCAATTGGCTACCATCATTTCTATCCATTCCCTTACATTTACTCAATGATTACTTGATTACATTTACTCAATGATTACTCAGTTATTACTCATTAAGTTATCTTTCCCCCAAATCTAGCTTCTTTGTACCTCTAGGCCGCCTATATTCTACAGTGTAAAACTGGGAGGTTCCTTTTGCCAGAGTCATAATACCGAAATCATACAATGTCTGTCTTTTTGTCTGACTTATTTCACTCAGCATTATGTTCATTCATGTTGTCACATGCTTCAGGACCTCATTTTGTCTTTCTGTTGCATAATATTCCACTGTGTGTATAGACCACATTTTGTTTATCCACTCCTCTGTTGATGGGCACTTGGATTGTTTCCATCTTTTGGCGACTGTGAATAACGCTGCTATGAACGTCAGTGTGCAAACGTCTGTTTGTGTCATTGCTTTCAGCTCTTCTGGGTATATACCGAATAGTGGTATTGCTGGGTCATAGGACAACTCAATACTTAGTTTTCTGAAGAACCGCCAAACTGTCTTCCCCAGCAGCTGCACCATTATACATTCCCAGCAGAGCATAAGTGTCCCAGTTTCTCCACATCCTCTCCAACATTTGTGGTTTTCTCTTTGCTTAATAGCAGTCATTCTTATAGGTGTGAGGTGGTATCTCACTGTCTTGATTTGTATTTCCCTTATAGCCAGTGAAGATGAACATCTTGTCAACTTCTTTTTAGCCATTTGTATTTGCTCTTCAGAAAAATACCTATTCATATATTTATCCCATTTTAAAATTGGGTTGTTTGTTCTTTTGTTGTTGAGTTGTGTCATTTCTTTATGTACACAAGATATCAAATCTTTATCCTATATGTGGCTTCCAAATATTTCCTCCCATTGAGTTAGCTGCCTCTTCACCTTTTTGACAAAGTCTTTTGAGGCACAGAAGCTTTTGAATTTAAGGAGTTCCCATTTCTCTATTTTTTTCATTCAATGCTTGTGCTTTGAGTGTTAAGTTTAAGAAGCTGCCTCTTATTACTAGGTCTTGAAGATGTTTCCTTATATTTTCTTCTCAGAGTTTTACGGTACTGTCTCTTATATTTAGGTTTTTAATCCATTTTGAATGAATTTTTGTATAGGGTGTAAGGTAGGGGTCTTCTTTCATTCTTCTGGCTACTGATATCCAGTTCTCCCATGCCCATTTATTGACTATTTTGTCCCAGTTCAGTAGATTTGGGGGCCTTATTAAAGATCAATTGTCCATAGATTCAGTAGTTTATCTCCGTACTGTCAATTCAATTCCATTGGTCAATACTTCTTTCTATATTTGTGCCAGTACCATGCTGTTTTGACCACTATGGCTTTATAGTGAGCTTTAAAGTCAGGAGGTGTTAGTCCACCCACTCTGCTCTTCTTTTCTAGGATATCTTTAGCTATTTGAGGTCGCTTTCCCTTCCAAATAAATTTAATAACTAGCTTTTCCAAGTCTTCAGAGTAGGTTGTTGGAATTTTTATTGGTATTCCATTGAATCTATAGATCAGTTTGGGTAGAATTGACTTCTAAACAGCATTCAACCTTTTTATCCATGAGCACGGAATGTCTTTCCATCTGTTTAGGTCTTCTTGATTTCTTTTAGCAATGTTTTCTGGTTTTGTGTGTACAAGTCCTTGACATCCCTGGTTAAGCTATCCCTAAGTATTTTATTCTTTTGGTTGCTATTTTGAATGGAATTTTTTCCTAAATTGTCTCCTCAATTAGGTCATTACCTGTGTATAGAAACATAACTGATTTTTGTACATTAATCTGATATCCCGTCACTTTGGTGAATTTGTTTATTAGCTCAAATAGCTTTGTCATAGATTTCTCAAGGTTTTCCAAGTGTAGGATAATGTCATCTGCAAATAATGAGATTTTACTTCTTCTTTTCCTTTTTTTTTTTGTATGCTGTATAGCGGGGGTTACATTTCATTCTTTTTCAATGTGAGTATCCCACTACTGCAGCACCATTTGTTGAACTTTCATTTGTTTGTTTATTTTTATTTTCTTTTGTTTGCTTGTTTGTTTGTTTCCAGGAAGTGCATGGGCTGGGAATCGAACCCGGATCTCCAGCACGGCAGGTGAGAATTCTACCACTGACCTACACTCGCACCCTCCCCTTTCCTATTTTGAAGACTTTTATTTCTTTCTCCTGCCTGATTGCTCCAGCTAGGATATCTAATACAATGTTGAATAATAGTGGTGACAGTGGGCATCCTGGTCTCATTCCCAATCTTTCAATCTCTCTCCATTAAGTATGATGCTGGCTATGGGTTTTTCATATATGCCTTTTATGATTTTAAGGAAATTTTCTTGGATTCCTACCTTTTGAAGTGTTTTTATCAGAAAAGGATGGTGAATTTTGTCAAATGCTTTTTCAGCATCAGTTGATAGTTTTCTATGATTTTTCCCTTTTGATTTCTTAATGTGCCCTATTACATTGATTGATTTTCTTGTGTCAAACCACCCTTGCATTCCTGGTGCAAACCCCACTTGGTTGTGATGCATAATTCTTTGAATGTGCCATTGAATTTGATTTGCTAGTATTTTGTTGAGAATTTTTGCATCTATATTCATTAGGGAGATTGGTTTGTAGTTTTCCTTTCTTGTAGCATCTTTATCCAGTTTATGCATCAGATTAATATTAGTTTTGTAAAATGAGTTAAGTAGTTTTCCTTCTTCCTCAATTTTTTGGAAGAGTTTGAGCAGGATTAGTGCTAGTTCTTTTTTAACTGTTTTATAAAATTCCCCTGTGGTGCCATCTGATCCTGGGCTTTTCTTTGTAGGAAGATTTTTGATGACTGAGTGAATCTCCTCACTTGTAATTCATTTGTTGAAATGTTCTATGTTTTCCCAACCAGTGTAGGTAGTTCACCTGTTTCTAGGAATTTTCCATTTCATCTAAGTTGTCTAGTTTATTTTGCATATAGTTGTTCATAATATTCTCTTATGATTTTTAAAACTTCTTCAGGATTCATGGTAACGACTCCGCTCTCATTTCTGATTTTGTTTATTTGCATCCTCCCTCTATTTTTGCCAGCCTATTTAAGGATCCATTGATTTTACTGAGTTTCTCAAAGAACCAAGTTTGGTGTTGTTGATTCTTTCAATTGTTTTTTGTTTTGTTGTTGATGTTGTTTGTTCTCCAGCTCATTTATTTCTGCTTTAATTTTTGTTATTTCTATTCATCTATTTGCTTTAGGGTTAGGTTGTTGTTCTTTCTCTAATTTCTTCAGGTGAGCAGTTAAGTCCTCAATTTTTCCCATTCTTGCTTTTTAATATACACATTTAGGGCAATAAATTTCCCTCTCAGCACTGCCATAAGTTCTGATATGTTGTTTTCTTATTAACATTCATCTGCAGATATTTACCATTTTCTCTAGCTACTTCTGTGACCCACTGATGAAGAGCATGTTGTTTAATCTCCATATGTTTGTGAAATTTCTGGTTCTTTAGTGATTATTAATTTCCAACTTCATTCCATTGTGCTCAGAAGTGCTTTGGATAATTTCAGTCTTATTAAATTTATAAAGACCAGTCTTGTGTCCCAGCATATGATCAATTCTGGAGAATGTTCCATGAGCACTAGAAAAGAATGTGTATCTTGGAGCTTTGGGGTGTAACAATCTATATATGTATTTTGGGTCTGATTTCATTTATTATTTTGTTTATATTCTCTATTTCCTTGTTGATCCTCTGTCTGGTGGTTCTGTCTGTAGAGGAGAGTGGTGTATTGACGTCTCCTACGATTATTGTTGAAAGGTCTATTGGTCCCTTCAGTTTTGCAAATGTCTGTCTAATGTACTTTGGAACTCCTTGATTGGGAGCATAAACATTTATGACTGTCAGTTCTTTTTGGTGAATTGTCCCTTTTATTAATATTTGGTGCCCTTCCTTCTTTGTCTTTTATGACGTCTTTACATTTAAAGTCTATTTTATGTGGTTTTAGTATAGTCACTCTTGCTTTCTTTTGATTACCGCTTGTATAGAACACCTTTTTCCATTCTATAACTTTCAATTTGTGTCCTTGAGTCCAAGATGTATCTCTTGTAAATAGCATATAGGTGGGTTGTATTTTGTAATCCACTCTGCCAATCTGTATCTTTTAATTGGTGAGTTTAGTCCATTAATGTTCAAAATTATTACTGTAAAAGCAGTTCTTGAATCTAACGTATTATCATTTAGTTTTTATTTCTCAGATTTCTATATTATTTTCCCTCCCTCTCTTTTTATCCTTTAAATTACCCTTACTGGTGCTCTTCAATACTGTGCCTTCCTCCAGACCTCCCTCTCCTGTCTTTTTTTTTCAGCTGACAGGAATATTAGTATTTTTCGTACAGCAGGTCTCTTTTTTGAAAAAATATTTTTATTGATAGATTGTCACACACACTCCATACAGGGTATACAATCAATGGCTCACAATATTATCACATAATTTTGTATATTCATCACTGTGCGAGTTTGAATCTGTGGTGGACCCCAGAAAAGTCATGTCCCTTAATCCTCTTTCAGTATTGCTGGGTGGGATCTTTTTGATAGTTTCCATGGAGATGTGGCCCACCCAATTGTGGGTGGTAAGTTTTCATTAGATGGTTTCCATGGAGACATGTCTCCACCCATTCAAGGTGGGGTTGCTTACTGGAGCACTTTAAGAGGGAACCATTTTGGAAAAAGCTTCAGAGCCACGAGTGCCCACACAGCCAGAGAACTTTGAAGATGAAGAAGGAAAACGCCCCCAGGAGAGCGTCCTGAGAAAAGAAGCCTGAAGAGAAAGCTGGCAGACTTCCCCACGTCCCTTCTAGCAGAGAGAAAAACCCTGAATTTCTCGGCCTTCTTGAACCAAGGTACCTTTCCCTGGATGCCTTAATTGTACGTTTTTATAGCCTTGCCTTAATTTGGACATTTTCATGGCCTTAGAATTGTAAACTAGCACCTTAATAAATTCTCCTTTTTAAAAGCCATTCAGTTTCTGGTATATCGCATTCCAGCAGCTTACAAACTAGAACACAATTTGGTGCCAGGAGTGGGGCGCTGCTGCACTTTGCAAATACCAAACATGTTGGAATGGCTTAATTTTTTTCTTTTTATTTTATTTATTTATATTAGTTTCATTGTGAAAAATAATGTATATACAAAAAAGCAATAAATTTCAAGGCACACCACAACAATTAGTTATAGAACAAATTTCAGAATTGGTATGGGTCATAGTTCCATAATTTTAGGTTTTGCCTTTTGGCTGCTCCCAGACACTGGAGACTAAAAGAGTATCAATGTAGTGATTCAGGAGTCATACTCATTTATTAAATCCTATCTTCTTTTATAACTGTACCTTCTCCTTAGATCATTTTAAAATTATTTTTATTGATATATACTATATAGTCACATACCACATCATCATCCAAAGTGTACAGTCAATGGTTCACAGTATCATCATACAGCTGTGCACGTATCATCACAATCAATCTTTTTTCTTTGTTGTAAAAATTAACACATATATTTTAAAAGCAATAAATTTCAAAGCACATCACAACAATTACTTGTAGAACAGATTACAGAGTTCGGTACGGGTTACAATTCCACAATTTTAGATGTTTACTTATAGCTGCTCTAAGATACTGGAGACTAAAAATAATATCAATATAATGATCCAGCAATCATATTCTTTTGTTAAATCCTACCCTCTCTGTATAAATCCACCATCCCCACCTTTGATCTTTCTCCCACTCTTTAGGGGTATTTGCGCTATGCCCATTCTAACTTTTCAATGCTGGAAAGTTAATAAGGGGTAGGGAGATGGAACTAGCTGATGTTCTGGAAAGGCTGGCCCCTCGGCATTGTAGGACTTACCTGGCTCAGGGACCCATCTGAAGGTTGTAGGCTTCTGGAAAGTTACCCTAGTGCATGGGACTTTTGTAGATTCTTATATATTACCCTAGGTGTTCTTTAGGGTTGGCTTTAAGGGTTTTGGTTGAGGTTTGTCAAATTATGGTAGGAAGTAACGTCTACCTGAAGCTTGCGACTGATACCTCATTTGTTACACTTCTTTTCCCACTTTATGACAGGAGGGCATTGTAGGTCCTATGGTGCCAGGGCCAGGCCTGTCCCTAGGAGTCATCTTCCATGCTGCCAGAGAGACTTTCATCCCTGGATGTCATGTCCCACGTAGAGGAGAGGGCCATGGTTTCACTTGCAGAGTTGGGCTTAGAGAGAGAGAGAGGCCACATCTGAGCAGCAAAAGAGGTCCTCTGGAGGTGACTCTTATGCATACCTATAGGTAGGCTAAGTTTCTGCACTACATACATAAGCTTCACAAGAAAAAACTTCAAGATCATGGGCTTGTCCTATTGATAAATTTTAATAGTTCCATAGTTTTTCTCCCATCCCTCAAGGGACTTTGCCAATACTTTTTGATTATCTGCTTAATATACTCTGGGTTACATCCAGGCATTACATTAAGATATACAGGATTAAAGGCCCTCATGCTTATTCGGAGGTCCCTGTATTAGGACTGTTTAAATGATCTATTTAGACAGGTTGAGTTTGATTATGTGCTACAGAAAATTTAGGTTCCAGAAAAAATAATTCTTTCTTCCTTTGGTCTCAAAGAGTAGATGAGGTTCTAAAATATAGACAATGTCTTCCTTACCCCTGTGTTCTGAATTACCTTAATCCCGACCTGATCAGCTTCATTTTTATTGCTAAACACTAGGGTATACATATATAATACAGTCTCTCAAAATCCAGAAATAGCAGTTACCACTCCAGACTAAATATGACTGCTATCAGAGCTTACAATCTAGGCCCCTGTTTTCTTATAAGTATTTTCTAAATGAGACCAGACAATATTTGTTCTTTTGTTTCTGGCTTCTTTCACCCCACCAAAGGTCCCACACGTTCATTCACAATGTTGTATACCTCACAACTTTGTTCTTTTCCATCCGTCGTTTGCCAATCTACTTCTCAGTCAGTGCATCCTTCAGCCACCTCTATTCATTGGGCACCATGTATAATGTCCAAATCAACAGTCCACCAACACTCTCAATTTTAGATCATTTCATTGTTTCCTAGGGAAAGATAACCAACAAACACACCTTCACTGAATAGAAAATCTAAACCTCCCCCCATATACCCCTGGCGTTGCTGTGGCACTGCTGATGTTTTCCTGTTAAACACGGTCCATGACATGCAATAGCAGTTTTCCCCCATACCCTAAACGTATACACTCTTTGTACAAGATTCATAGCTTTGCACTAGTTCATGCAAGAACTTATTTATATTTGTAGTGTTAATCAGTGTCTTCCTCAATTTTTAAGGACAACTTGACTGGATACAGAATTCTTGCTTGGAAGCCTTTCTCGGTCAGGATCTTAAATATATCATCCCACTGCCTTCTCACCTTTGTGGTGCCTGTTGAGTAGTCTGAACTCAGTCTTAGGTGGTTTCCCCTGTATGTAGTAGATCGCTTTTCTCGTGCTGCTTTCAGGACTTCCTACTTCTCTTCAACATTTGACAGTCTAATTAGTATGGTTTTGGAGTAAGCTTATTTGGGACTTGTTGGGCATCTCTGACTTGCATATTTATGTCTTTTTTAAGGGTTGGGAAGTTTTCTCCCATTATATCTTCAACTAACTTTCCCAGCCTTTTACTCTTCTCCTTCTGGGACACCAGTGATTCTTATATTTGTGCACCCCTTGTTATCCATCATTTCCCTGATATCCAGTTCCATTTTTTCCATATTCCCTGCCATTTGTTCTTTGTGTGCTATAGTTCAATTTTTCTATCTTTTAGCTCATTTATTCTTCTTCTGCTTCTTTGAATCTGCTATTGTGTGTATCTAGTATATTCCTAATTTGGTCTGCAGTATCTTTTCATCTCTGTGAGACCTGCTATTTTTAATTTAATCCTTTAAATTTGTCTTTAGGCTCTTTGTTTTAGTTTGCCAGCTGCCAGAATGCAACACACTAGAGACAGATTGGCTTTCAATAAAAGCAGATTTATTTAGTTAACATATACTTCCTCAGAGGAAAGGCAGCTAACTTTCCACTGAGGTTCTTTCTTACACGGGAAGGCACAGGGTAATCTCTGCTGGCCTTCTCTCTAGGCCTCTGGGTTCCAACAACTTTCCCTGGGGTGATTTCTTTCTGCATCTCCAAAGGCGTGGGTTGAGCTGTGAGTACTGAGATGAGGTATGCTGAGCTACTTGGGCTGTGCTATGTTGCGCTCTCTCATTTAAGCACCAGCCAATTAAGTCAAACATCATTCATTGCAGCAGGCACGCCTCCTAGCCGACTGCAGATGTAATCAGCAACAGATGAGGTTCACGTACCATTGGCTCATGTCCACAGCAACAGAACTAGGTAACTTCACCTGGCCAAGTTGACAACTGAATCTAAGTACCACACTCTTCTAATGAGTTCTTGATATCCTTTATTTCTTTATAAATATCCTGGAGTATTTGTTCCATATTTTGTGATTCCTCCACTGTTTTAATTTGGTCATTTAGCTGGCTCATTTCGACCTGGATCTTCAGGTGTTTTGTGATTTTCTGTTGTGTTGGGGGCATTAGACTATAAATATAAGGCTATTTTGCAAGTTGGTTTCCTTCACTCGTCTAAAGTTTTGTGTTTACTAGGTTTTGCATTGAAGGTCGTCTTTTTCACTTCGCTTTTCAGTAATTCCCTACCAAACCAAGGCCCAGATGCAATTCTGCTTAAGAAGTGTATTAAAAGCTAGGCAAGGGGTGTGTGCAGGGTAATTCAGGGAGGTGCGAGGGTAGTCCAGTGGTACAATTCTCACCTGCCATGCAGGAGACCCAGTTTTGATTCCTGGCCCATGCACTTCCCCAAAAAAACAAACAACAAAAAAAGCCACAATTCAACAAATGGTGCTGCAAAATGGACTACTCACATGGAAAAAGAATGAAATGTGACCTCGCCATAGACTATACAAAAAAGAAAAAGCTAGACAAAGATGTACAGGCAGTTTAGTGGCAGAACAACTGCCCGCCATGGGGGAGACCTGGGCCTGACTCCCAGCCCATGCAACACCTCTACCCCCACGAAAAAAAAAACACCTCAGCAATAGTACATCCCAAAGTCAGAAGGAGACACTGCAAGCATATTGGGCATGAACCCAGACTTGTTCACACAGAAGAGAAGGAGAAAAACACAGAAATACAAATAAAATTAAATTAAAATTAAAAATTACATAAAATAAAATAATTAAATGCTAGGCAGAAAGGTAGTTGGCCATGCTGCACTTACAGCTTCTTCCCAGAAGATGGCGCCCGTGAGCCACCTCCTCCCCTCAGACCCACCTCTTCCCCCACTGCGTTAGCTGGCTGGGAGAGATAGCAAGCAGGGTGAGGGGGGCCCGCTCCCAGCACGCATGGCGGGGCAGCAGGTGGGACAGGGCAGCTGATCACAATGCCCGGTGGGGCCGCTGATTGCAGAGCCCGGCGCTTGGTAGATCTACCATTCATAGCACCCAATGGTGTGAGTATCGGCAGAGCCAGTTGGAGAGACCCATCCCAGGGCCCAGCGGGCATGGAGGTCTCCCCAGCTAGCTTTCGGGACAGGCCGGGCTGGAGGGATGGTCCATTCCCCCAGATTTGCACTCCCCCCCCATGAAGCATCTGCCCTCACTCATCCCCTCGGGACTGCAGTCCCGGTCATTTTTCTGTCGCCCAGGCAACCCTACTCCGCCATCTTCCTGGAACTCCAATTTTAATTGTATTTTTAAAGATATTTCATTTTAATGCTAAAACTCAAGGTGTGATATTAAAAGATTAGATTTTACGTGAGTGTGCCACTTGGCACTGGCTCCCCCATTGTGGTTATGGAATCCAAATGGAGGCCACCAAGTGGGGTAGAGAAATATGTAGTCAGGCTCACAGCAGAAATTTTTACACAGGTGATTGTTGTTTTCAGAACAAGGGACACTTCTGGATGGCTGGCATATTATCTGTGATTGTACTCCAATGTCAGAGTTGCGTAGTTGCGACAGAAAATATGTACCATCTAACCCTTTAGGAAAATGTGTGTCAAATCCTGGTTTGGATGAACTCATTTTCCATTTCTTATAAAATAGCTAGCCGATTTTCAGTGCTTTAAAGGAGTGTGTATGTGATGCCACATGGGACAGGTTTTCTATATATAACTAAGAGTGTGGTACCTTCCAAGGGCCTTAAACAGCTAGGACAATAGTGTCTCTCAGCCCTTCACAGATAATCAACCAACAGTTGATCAAACTTGTAAAATTAACTTTTGCCATTGATGACACATGAACTGGGAGGGCAACATCTGTCCAGTACACTCCTAGCGGGTGAGGAGGGCAACATGCGGAGAGGGGCACAAGTTGCTCAAAGGAAGAGAAGCGAGATGGAGCATGACACACTACCAACGCCACAGCAGGGAACGGGTCCCCTGGCACATGGGTGGACTCTGCTTTGTGTGACATAAGTGGGCCCAAAGGGCAAGCCAGTGAACAGTGTGATGCTGGAGGGCACAACCTAATCCCTCCAAGTCTGTCAATCAAAGAAGTCTAGCATACAGGAGTGCTGGCCACCCCACAAAGTTGGAGCTGATTCTAAGTGTCATCTGTGGGGCAGGGGCCGGTGTTGCAAGGGGCATGGGACACATAGCAAAGTGAGAAAGTGATGCGAGTGGAGATGCCAAGAGTCTTGTTCTCACTGTTTGGCCATGAAAGGTCGAAATGAAGCTGAGGCTGCCTGCCCCAGCTTTGAGAAAGATGAAACAGAAGTAGAGAAGGTTAGAGGAATGTGCAGTTTGTGATTAGAAGGCAGGAAAGAAAGATTGAGACTCCTCAGTGTAGAAATATTAAGACAAAATCTATGACCAAGGATAGACAAGGTGAATACAATTTGTTCGACAAGTTCTAGATCTTGGAGTGAAGAGACGCTTTCAGAACAGTAAGCAATGGAAGTTGTGAGAAATTACAACTACGTCTCCCAGTTGGCTATAAATTTCTTCTCTCAGTATCCTTCTGGAATCTTCTTTAGAAAGAGAGAATCTCAAAATAAATATATTTTCTAGAAGACAGGACAGATGAAGGCAGGTCTCAGGGAGACGAAAATGCATCACTTCTAAATAGGACAATTTTCTAAAGTCAGAAAGATTGTGAAGGAGCTGATTAAGAAACCTGGTCTCCAAACCAAACAGAGCAAATGCGTTATTTGGTCACCAGATGTGACCTCAGGTAAGGATTGGCTATCTCTGGGTATAAGTTTCCTTGCAAGTAAAGGGAGGGACAGTTTTTTCTGCTCCAAAGCCCTGCCTTGTAGATTCAAGATTGGAGGCAAATCTATAAGCAAAAAAGCTGTAGACTGCTGTTTTGGTTCGCTAAGGCTGCTGGAATGCATTATAGCAATAACAGAATGGCTTTTAAAAAGGGTATTTATTAAGTTGCTAGCTTACAGTTCTAAGGTCATTCAAATGTCCAAACTAAGGAATCCAGAGAGAGATACTTGGATTCAAAAAAGGCTGATGGGTGCGGAACACCTCTGGCAGCTGGAAAGGCACGTGGTGATGCCTGCTAGCTTTCTCTCCTGGCATCTCGTTTCATAAAGATTCCCCAGGAGCATTTTCCTTCTGCATTGGCAAAAGTCTCTGGCTATGTGGGCTCTTTTTAGCACTGAATCTTTCTCCAAAGTGGTTCCCCCTTAAACGGCTCCAGTAAGCAACCCCACCTTGAATGGGGAGTGGAGACGCATCTCCCTGGAAACCATCTAATCAAAAGTTACGACCCACACTTGGGGGTCACTTCTCCATGGAAATAGTCAGAAAGATCCCACCTGTCAATATTGAATACAGATTAAAGAGCATGCCTTTAATGGGGTACATGAGAATTTCAAACTGGCACAACTGCTACTAAGAGTCAAGAGGCTCATATATGTTTGTTGGAGCTTTGACTGGCTGCTGCTTCAATTAGCTCCTGCCTCAGGGCCTTTGCCTGTGCCTCTCTCCCTGGAGCTGGAAGATTTTGCCCTCAGTATCTGCATGGCTGTCCCCCAACTCCTTTGGCTCTCTGCTCAAATGCCACCTTCCCGGACCACCCTTTAAAACATAAAATGACAACCCCTTCATCATGTTTCCAAGCCTTCTTTCTCTGCTTTCTTATTGCTTCACAGCACTTCTCCTCACCCATGGTGATATGAAACAGTATGTACGCAAGAAAACCATCTTCTTAAAATTAATCTATTTGGTGTGGGTCCATTATAAGTAGGACCTTTTGATGAGGCTACTTCAGTTAAGGTGGGACCCACCTCACTCAGGATGGGTCTTAATCCTCTTACTGTAGTCATTTATAAATGGGATGGAGAGAGAGAGAGCCAGCCATGGAAGCAAGAAGCTGAAAGGAACAAATCCTGGAAGAGAAGACAGAGACCAGCAGACACTACCATGTGCTCTGTCATAGGGCGGGACAGCCAGGATCACTGGCAGCCAGTCTTTGGAAAGAAAGCATTGCCTTGATGATGCCTTGATTTGGACATTTTGCCAAGCTCTAACTGCAAGCTAATAAATTCCCATTGTTTAAAGACAACATATTTCATGGTATATTCTTCGAAAAGCCTAGGAAACTAAAACAGATTTTGGTACTAGACGAGTTGTAAGGTGCTATTGCAAATACTAAAAATTTGGAAATGGCTTTATAAATGGTTAGGAGGTACAAGCTGGGTGAATTGTGAGGAACTTGATAGAAAAGGCCTAGATCGCTTTGAAGGGACTGTTGCTAGAAATATGGATGCTAAAGTTACCTCCAATAAGGCTTTAGACAGAAATGATGAATGTGTCATTGCAAACCAGTAAACTAAAAAAAAGGTGACCCTTGTTTTAAAGTGACAGAGAACTTGGCAAAATTGAGTCCTGATGTAGGATGGAAGGCAGAATTTGAAAGTGACAAGCTTGGATATTTAGCTGAGGACATTTCCAAACTAAATGTGGAAAGTGCAGCCTGACTTCTTGCGGCTTATAGCAGAATGCAAGAGGAAAGAGATAAGCTGAAAATTGAACTCTTGGGCACTAAGAAACCAGAAGTTGATGGCTGGAAAATTCTGAGCTTCTGGAAAGCAAGTCCCCAGAGAATACTGCTTCATGTGAGGATATAATGGAACATGGAAGAACCAGCCAGCCATGCCAGTGGAAGTCAGGGTTGGAAATGCAGCTGTGCGGAAAGGATCTGTGGACAGTCCTACTGTTTGATAGTTTGGATCCCTGTGAAGTACATGCTAAACCAAAGGTTTTGAATGGAACCACTGCCAGCCTGGACTAACAGAGACAGAAACATGACAGATTGAAAGAAAAATGACTTCAAAGGCAGAACCATGGAGCTCTTGGGCCAAAAGATCAGACCCACCCATGTGTGTGGAAAGGGTGACTGTTCCCTGACCGTTGGAGAGGGTGGATCTTCTGTCCCATTCTTCAGAAAGATTGCTGTCACCCCAGGGCTCTCAGATGCCTGGGAGATTGTCGAGAGGCTGGCCACCACCCTGATGCTTGGCAAGGGCAGAACCTTCACCCCGGTAATCAGTAAGAGCAGCACCTCAGTATTGGGGGAGGTGCATGGATACTCATGTTGTTTTCTGTAACCCAGATTGCTATGGCAGCCCCAGGAAACTGAGATTGAAGCCTGACAACCCCCATCCAATCCTGACCCAGGCTAGGCAATTGACCTCTAAATAGTTCAGGAACATAGCCGTTCTCCTCCAAGATGAACTTAGAACAGACACAAACACATCAATTTTACTGTTGCAATGGCCCCAACTGCTTTCCTACAATCCACCCTCTCCCACGTCAATCCTGTCAACCCACATCAGCCATCAAACAGAGCTCTGCAAGAAGCAAATCTCCTCGGCATGACACTGCTTTGAAGCTTTCCAGACCTCCTCATCTCCTACAGGGTAGAAGTTCAAAGGCTTGACTGTGGCCTACACAGATTGTGATCGGGCCCAGTGCTTCTCTGTAGCTGCCCAGGGGAAGCCATCCTGCTCCCCGACTATGCCGTGCTCTTCCACTCCTTTGCGCCTTCTATCCCTCATCCTCGTGACTCACCGAAGGGAGGCACCTCAGAAGTGGAAAGGGAGGCAGCGCTGCCCTCCTGAAGGGTTGACCGCGTGGTGGGGCAGGCAGACATTAAACAACGAGAAATGTTACATTACAAATTAGGATAAGCACTTGGCGGGCAAAGCATGGGGTGCCAGGGGAGCACCTAACAAGGTGTGCCCTCCAAGGAGCTGACATTTCAGCAGAAAGGTAAGGAGTGGGAGAGGAACAAGCAGAGGGAGCCATCGGGGCCATCTTGTCATTTCCACCCGGCAAATGTTCAAGTTGCTTCCATGCGGAGTGGGTCCTGACCTCCTCTTTGGTCCCACAACACAGTTGCACACTCCTGTCCAATTGTTCCCTCACATAACGACGCTGCCCACTAACCCGCAGGCTCCTTGGGGACAGCCACACCGGGTCTCCCAGGTGTAGGAGCTCAACAGGTGGATAAAAATAAGCTGGTTTCTTGCCTTCCATGCTTTGTACATGGGCCCAAATTTGACTCGAGGAAGATTTCCAGGGCTGCGCAGACACAACCAGTCCCCCACCATTATACTCCCACGACGCTAGAACCTGTCTGCTTCACAGCTGTACTTGGTAATTGAATCATGTGGCTCTTGGAGTGATGTCTGTCACCCCCAATGGCCTGCAGACTGTGTGAGGCAAGGGACCGTGCTGATCCATGCCACAGGGGTGTTGGTTTCAGTTTACTAACGCTGCTGTAAAGCAATATACCAGAAATGGGTTGACTTTTACAATGGGGATTTATTAAACTTACAATTTACAGTTCTTAGGCCATGAACATGTCCAAACTAAGGCATCGAGAGGACAATACCTTCTCTAAAGACAGGCTGCTGGCATCTGGGACACCTCTGTCACATGGGAAGGCATCTGCTGGTCCTTTGCTCCTGGGTTTTGTTGTTTTCCATTTCTGGCTTCAGTGACTTCCTCTCTCAGCTTCTGCGGGTATGTCCTTGGCTCTCAATTTCTCTGGGGCTTCTCTGAGCTTTCTGGGCTTTTTCTCTGTGTATCCTTTTTCCTCTCTTAAAGGACTCCAGTAAAAGTATTAAGACCCACCCTGAATTGGGTGGGTCACATCTCCATGGAAACAACCTAATCAAAAAGTCCCATGCATAACAGATCTGCACGCACAGGAATGGATTAAAAGAACATGGCCTTTTCTGGGGTACATTCAGCCTCCAAACTAACAGAGTGTTCTCGGAGCCTAATGCTGCCTGGCATGTAGCAGGAGCTCAGGAAAACATACCTGCTGAGAAGTGAGAGAGGGAGCAGGCAACAGCCATTAGTTTGCTATCAGCCACAGCACCAAACACTGTGCAGAATTTAGAATAAGCACTTGTCAGGAAATACTTGTGAAATTGAACTTGCTAAATCATACACGTCCCACAGGGCAAATCACCTCAAGGCATAATTTCCACGAAGGAAAACTACAGACACACGGCACAGAGGAGGAGAGAGAGGACACAGGGGTGAATTCCAGGCCCCACCAAAGGTCAGCTATGTGACCTTGGCAAGTCACGCAAGCTCTCCATGTCCATTTCTGCATCTGAAAAATGGCAATGACGCTGGTCTCTCTGTCACACTGGCTTCTTGCAGAGCTTCGGTGAAAGAGCCCACACAGCGTGTTTAGCACTGTCCCTGGTGGGTTGTGATCTCTCAATGCCCACTTCTGCTGTCGTCATTACTGTGCAGTTCCGAGATGGGGTTCAGCCTGCCTGCCCTTGCCCTGTGCCGCCTCGGGCCCGTCACCTTGTCTCTTCTCCCCGCAGATCCCATAGCAATGAGTCTTTCCTACTCATTTCGCCCTCGTAGTTCATGGTCGCAGGGGCCATTCGGTCCCGGGGCTAACTAAGCCACACAGGTGCCCGTCAGGTGTCCGGCACATCTGATTAATGGAATGGCTTGTGGTGACCCGACCACAGGACGCATCACTTACAGCTCTCTAATCCAAAGGGTCTGAGTGCAACGAAAGCCCCTCAGCTCTCAAGTCATGTCCCTAGCTGAGGATTGCCTGTGCCTGCCAGACCTAATCTCAGACTGGCCTGACTGTCAGCATCACCTTAGGCCTACAACTAAAATGCAGTCTCCAGGGCCCCACACCTGAGACTCTCATTCCAGTGGGATCCCCGACACTGGCGGTGCCTGGACCACCCTGGTGAGAGCCCAGCCCTGACCTCAGGGGCACCTCAGGTCCTGGCACTGAGAGGGCGAAGGGAAGTCCCACTCCTCTGGGTCACCCCGCCCCATGCTCACCTGAGCAGGTGTGGCCCCAGAGCACCGGAAGTGCAGGTCGAGGAGGCGGGGCCAGGGAGAGGTTAAGTCAGTGGCCGGGCGGGGCGGTCCCTCTGCAAAGCCTTCACAGGTGCCCGGCCAGCCGAGGGGCCACACACGATGACAATCCTGGCAGTGATGCAAGTACCAAGAAAAGAGTAGAGACACATGTGTGGGTCATCTCAATTCTTCCCAGCTCCACCCCAAGATTTTTATGAGCCTCATTCTACAGAAGAGGAAACAAACTGAGGCTCCAAGAGGTGAGGGGATGAGGTTTATTGAGGTGAAATGGGAAATAACTCAAAAGCAAGCCAAGCACGTCATGGGGGATGCGTGAGTCTGTCTAGTTGGATATCAAGGGCGGCCATGCAAAGAAGCAAGGCAGGAACACACATTATCTCATTGAAACCTTCCTGCCCTCCTATAAGGGAGATATCTTCATTTTGTCATTTTACAGATGAGGAAACTGAGGTTTGTTCAAGGTTACATAGCTACTAAGTGGTGGAACTGGGTTTAGAAAGCCAGGCAATCATACAAAACCCTACACTCTCAACCCAAAGTTGGGCTGCAGTGTTTCTAGAATTTTCTTCTACATTGGAACCACCTAGAGGGCTTGTTAGAACTCAGAATCTGGGGCTCCAGTCCAAGAGTTTCTGGGGTGGGGTGAAGCCTGCGAATTTTCTTTTCTGAACGTCCCCAGCACTGGCCGGGCGGCACCCTAAATACTGGAGGCAGTTTCCTGCCTCACAGTTTGGGGCATGTCCTCTGCTCCCTATGAAATGTTCCCCTCCCTGGCCACCTTAGGGAAATCCTCCAGATATATGCAACGGATATCACTTCCTCTGTGACCTGTCCTTTCCCCAAGAGCAACCTTCCCTCTCTGTTCCTTAGAACATTTATTGTGCAGACTTAACTTTTTCTTTATCTGTACCCCCTGCTGAGTTCCAGCTATTCCAAGGGAAGTGACCTTGTCCCGTTTATGTTTTCATGCCCAGCGTCAAGCACAGGCTTTAAGAAATGTTTGTTAATGAAGGAAAAAAAGAAAGAAAAGACACCCTACTGCATAACCACGGTGCCTCCACAGTCCTGATCTAACCACTTTTTCTGCTCCGCTCTTTCAGTGATCTGTTGCCTCTCCCGTCTGTTCCTGCCTGCTTTCTCTGCATTAATAGCAACAGACAGGACAGGCGAAGCAGTACAAGATATGGGTCTCTAGGGCCCGAGATGTATTAAAATAACACTGCAGTTCTCAAAGTAAGATTAGGGTACCCCTGGGGTCAGACAGGGGTCAAATCTCTCTTCACAATAAAGCTACGGTTTTTGCCTTTCTCTCTCTTCCAAGTGTACACTTTCCAGAGGCTGCCATGGGATACTTCAGCAGACTGAAGATACAAGCTGGTACAACCACCCAGCCGTCAGCTATTAAGCTAGACATCAAAGAGAATCATGAAAAAGTAAAACATTGCCACTCTTCTCACCAAATTTCATTTGCTTTGTGAAGTATAGTTTTTTCATAAAATTATGTCATTGACACTAACATGTAAAGGTTTCTTTACTGCTATTTTTAAATAAATGAATAGCTATTTTCTTGATTTCCTCATTTTTAATTTTAATGCAGCATAAACAAAAGCTCTTTAGGGTCCTCAATAAATACTAAAAGTGCAAAGGGATCTCAAGACCAAAAAGCTTCAGAACTGTTGGTATGAAACACCTGGCAAATATTGGTTAATTTGAGCCTCCAAATGGAATTAAGAATATAATTTTTCGTGGTGTGATAGTTATGGGAGGGGTCTCTACCCTTTGGAGGAAGGCATTATGTATTTTTTCTCTGTGATGATGGGGTAAGTACCGCAGAGTGCAAATTGAAACAGAACAAGCATGGTATATATTTTTTAATCCACGTAAAACATCAGATATTTGTGCTAATGATGTCTGTGCCTTCACTTTTTAAATTCTCCCTATTTTATAGAGAGAGGGTCTATAAATGGATGACAAATGAGGAATTTTGAGGAGGTAAACTCAAAAACTGCCCGAGATACGGAAAGGAGCAGTGACACAGAGAATTTATAAGGCAAAAAGGATTTGGATTGAAAACTGCCAGGCTCAAATCAAGGAAGCCAATTCCAATAGAGAGCTAAAGGTTTCCAGGCAAAACCTAAAGCCTCTGTGTTTTCTTGTTTTATTCTTGACCAGCTGCATGAAAATGGGGGACTGGGTCTGTGCCTTTAAGTTCCTCGCTGGGACTTACAGAGGCCAGAGAGGGTCTGCTGGGGTGGGGGTGGGATTTTGTATTCTTTTAAGATACTCCGGCGCTGATAATGTCAGAGGGGAAATCACCTGGAACCACAACTTCTAAAATCTATTCCAAGTCCCTTGAACTGAACATAACGAAGAGGTAGGGGTCAGAAAGGGAAGAAAGAGAAGGAAAACCAGAGTCTTCTAAAACTTTCAGCTCTCCCCCTACTTGGGACTTCACAGTCATTTATGAGTGAGGGCAGCCATTTCTTTAAACCCTGATTCAACAGCATAGGTGGAAATTTCTGATTAGATGAGCTCCACGGAGAGGTGGCACACCCAATTGTGGGTGTGTCCTTTTCATTAGATGGGATGTGACTTCACCCATTCCGGGCGGGTCTTCATTAGTTTACTGAAATCCTTTAAAAGAGGAACCATTTAGGAGAGAGTCAGAGCAGACAGAGCCAACAGAAACGACAGAAGCCTGAGAGCCGACAGAGAGAGCATATGTAGATGCTTGGAGAACAGTTGCTTCAGAGAACAGAGACACGGCTGTTTGGAGATGCTTGGAGCCCAGCAGACATGACCATGAGATGTTAAGCAAGCCAGAACCTGGACAGAGCCAAGGGAAGCCGAGGGATGAAAGCCAGTGCCAGAGAAGCAAAGTGAGGAACCCCCGCAGGAACAGAGGCTGAAAGCAAAGGAGCCCAGGAGCAAGGGGCCAGCATTTGCCAGTGACTTCCCAGCTGACAGAGGGGTTCCTGACCCATCGATCTTCCTTGAATGAAGGTATCTTTCCCTGGATGCCTTAGTTTGGACATTTTCATAGACTTAGAACTATAAACTTGTTAACTTACTACATTCCCCTTTTTCAGAGCTGTCCCAGTCCTGGCATGCTGCATTCCAGCAGCTTTCAACCCAATGCAAAGACCTTGTGAACAAAACCAAGACAAAGCAGAAAGCACAGTCCGGCCCGGAGGGGGGCACCCACCACCCCTTCATCAGAAGGAGGTGTCCTTAAAGAGGAAGCACCATGTGGTCTACCAAATCCTGCCTTTCAGGATGAATTACCCAAAATTCAGAGCCTTACAACAGCACCTACTTATGATCTCACCGTTTCCCTGGGCCAGGAGTCCAGGGACAGCTCACCTGGGCCCTCTGCTCAGAAAGCAGTAATCCAGGTGCTGGCTGGGGTCTCATCTGGAGACTGTGGGGAGACTCCCCTTCCAGGCTCATTCGGGTGCTTGGCCAAGTCCGGTTCCATTTGGCTGTGGGTCTGGGGTGTCCATTCCCTGCTGACTGTCAGCAGGGGCTGCTTTGCCCCACGAATCCTTTCTCCATTTTCCAACAAGTCCTCCTCATGCCTCCAACGTCTCTGACACCCCCTCTGCCTCGCTGGGGAGAAAGCTGCTTTTAAGGGCTCACATGATGACCCTGGGCCCACCTGGCTGATTCAAGATAGTCTCCCTATTTTAAGGACAGTATATTCACAACCTGAGTTACATCAGCAAAGTCCTCTTTGCCATAACCACAGGCATGACACCAGGGGGCACGGGTCATGTACACCAAAATCCTGCCCCCCACAGAGGGCAATCCTGTGTCTCTGATAATACTGTCTAACTGGTACCAATCAAAAGTGGTGGGTTCTCTGCCAGATGCACCCAAATGATCAATTCCTGAGACACCAGGGTTTCAAAGAGAGAAAGGGTTCATTGCTAGACATGAAGCAAGAGATCAGATGGCCTGTTGGTGTAAAAACCTGTCTCCCAAAACTGCAGTACCTCTGATGGACAGCTTTTAGGATAATGAGCATGGTGACTCAAGATGACGAGGTTAGAGATGATTTGGAATTGGGGTGGTTAGTTCTGGGCTGACTCAGGGCCTTTCATTACTAAAGATTAGGGGCCTTGTTTAGTGATCTTAAGACTCTAAAGTTCAAAAACAGGATAAGACGGCACAAGCGGGGGTCAGTCACAAGGGTTTTATAATCACAAGGGCACAAGATAAGGGCTATACACTCATTATCAGAGATCAAGGCAGCTGGATTATAGTTCAAAGATTTCCGGTATTTCCCACTGTCTATTCAAATGTACCAGAAAGCAAAAAGGAATATCTATATAGTGGTTCAGTAAACATAATCATATCCTAAATCCTAACTTCTTGGTTACATTCTGAGATGGTATTTTTCAATCACCAGAGGCTTATTTTCTGTTCTTTGCTCAAAAATCCTCAGTCCTTCCAAATTGCTTTCTAGCTGCTCTTGACATGTAAGTGGAGCGGTTTCCTTGGCAACCGCTGGAGCTGGCGACTGCGTCCTGATACAGACCACCTGTGGCGGCTTGGAGCCCTATACTCCAGAAAAACATGTTCTTAGGCCGGGTCCCTTCCTGTGGGTATGAATTCTTGTAAATGGGACCCTTTTGATGTGGTTTCTTTGATTAAGGTGTGACCCAGCTGGGTCAGGTTGGTTTTTTGGTTTGTTTGGTTTTTTGTATGCTGTATGGCAGGGTCACGTTTCATTCTTTTTCCGGGTCACGTTTCATTCTTTTTCCGGCGGGGTCACATTTCATTCTTTTTCCATGTGAATATCCCGTTATTGTTGAATTTTTGTTTGTTGTTTGTTGGTTTGTTTTTCATGGGTTTTTTGTTTGTTTGTTTGGGGGGAAGTGCATGGACCGGGGATCGAACCAGGTCTCCCACGTGGCAGGCAAGAATTCTACCACTGAACCACCCTCGCATCCCCTCAGGTTGGGTCTTAATCCTGGTTATTGAAGGTCTTATAGGGAAGGGCACAGAGAGAGAAGGCCCGAGAGAGCAGCCAGGAGCTGCAAGTCAATGGAAACCAAAAGAGGGGCCGGGAGAGGCTGCCATGGGTACTGCCACATCACAGAAGAGCCAAGGACTGAAGGGTCACCAGCAGCCAGCCCCAGAACACTAGTCTTTCTGAAGAAAGTGTCAGCTGATGAGGCCTTGACTTCGGGCTTCCACTAGCCTCAAATTCCCATTGTTTAAGCCTGCCCACTGCACAGTAGGCAGGTACCCACTTGCTTGGGCAACTAGGAAACTGAAACACCACCCCTGAATCTTTTCCCTCAGAATGCTATTCTATAGCATGTTTAAAGAGGCCTCTCTACTGATGAGAAACCTATCGTTATTGCTCCGCTTCCCCAGCCTTGCCCCTCGCTACGGCCCTAGGTCTCCATCCTGGGCATCTCAGGCATAAGTGATGCCGTGACCTGCCTGGCTCTCTCTGATGCGACTGATGACATCGTCTCTTCCTGTCCTCTAGCACTGGCCAGCCCTTTAAAAACAAGCTCAGAAAGCCTCTCCTCTGGGGAGCCCCCGTGCACTCCCCCAGACCAGGTTCCTTGCGGTCGAAGCTGCCCTTCTTCAGACCCAACACCCATACCCTCACCCCACCCAAACACACGCCTCCCCAAGTGTCCTGTGCCTGCCCCCTTCTGAAAGCAGGGGGGTCCAAGGGTAAAGCAAGCTCCGATGCAGATAAGGTCCTGGGGGCGTGCACAGGATGTTGCCTGAACTCCACTACGGCCACCATGTCCCTGGCACCCCTTCCAGTGTCACAGTGAGGGTGAGGACTTCCTTTGCCTCCCTGTGGGCTCCTGGGGTGTTTTGTCCCGCTGCAAACACAGGGACAGGTCCCATGGAGAAGACAAACCTAGATACCAGTGACCCAGAAGGCTTACGAACTGCACAGAAAGCCCCCCCGCAGCTGGTACCCATTTGTGGAGGACTGCCCCCCACCCCAGATGTCTCTGACCCCCTCTTCGGAGCAGATTTGTCCAACAGAGGTGGAAAGTAGCTTTATCACTAAGTTGGCTGGGGCCCTGACTTAGTGTGATGTGGATCTGTTGAGCAAAGTGATCTGTGCTCACTTGCTTCCTTGCTCTCTCATTCTCCCTCTGCCTCCCCCTCTCCCCCCCTCCCCTCCCCCCTCATCTACCCCCTTTTCTCTCTCCCTCTCTCCCTTTCTGTCTCTCCCTGTCTCTCTCTCCAGGCTGTACTGACCCTTGGACCTCCCAAACATTTCTCTCACCTTTGGGGGACAGAGAGACCTTCACCTTAAAACAGACATAGGTTTATTTCTTCCTTTCCATTCTGTACGCCTTATGTTGCTTTTTCCTGCCTAATGGTCTTGGCTAGAACTGCCAGTACAATGTTGAATAGACATAGTAGGAGTAGACACTTGTTTCCTGTTCTTGGTCTTAGTGAAAAGGTTTCAGTCTTTCACATTAAGTATGACGTTAGCTGTGGGATTTTCATAAATGCTCTTTATCAGGTTGATGAAGTTTCCTTCTATCCCTAGTTTATGAATATGTTTATCATTAAAAGATGTGGATTTTCTCAAGTGCTTTTTCTGCGTCTATTGAGATTATCTTTTTTTTCTTCCTTCTATTAATGTGGTGAATTGCATTCTAGGGATAAATTCCCCTTGGTCATGGTGTATAATTCTTTTTATATGCTGCTGGATGCTATTTCCTAACATCTTCTTGAGGATTCTTGCATTTATATTCATAAGGGATTTGGGTCTGTGGTGTCCTTGTCTTGTGTTATCTTTGGTTCGGTACCAGAGTAACAATGGCCTTCTAGAATGAGTCCAGAAATGTTCCTGTTTTACTAACGCTGCCAGAAATGCAATATATTAGAAATGGGTTGGCTTTTATAAAGGGAATTTATAAAGTTACAAGTTTAAAGGTCTAAGGTCATAAAAAGTCCAAACTAAGGCAACCAAACTAAAGTATCTATCAGAGAAGGATACCTTAATTCAAGAAAGGCCAAACTTGGAAGGCACAAGGCTAGCATCTGTGGTCCTTTGGCTTCTGGTTCCAAACATCTCCAAATGTCTCTGTCTATGCCGGCTCTGACCTTTTCCCAGCATGGTTCCCTCTTAAGACCCACTTTGAATGGATGGAGACACATCTCCATGGAAACAGCCTAATCAAAAGGCCTCATGCAACAATACATCTGCCCCACAAGATCGGATTAGAAGAACGTGGCTTTTCCAGGGTACATAACAGTTAAAATCAGCACAGGGAGCCATGAGTTGGAACCCAGGTGGGCAGCTGGGGTCGGCACAAGGCAGCCAGGGGTGCTGGTGGCTCAAGTGCTCATGGGAACAGACAGTAGGCCCCAGAGACAGGCCCTGTTCCACGCCCAGTGACGAAGGGAGTTGTGTACAGGAAGACGGTGGATCAGAGAGAGGTTGGGCCCCAAGTGACAGGGGGCTTCGGGAGGGGAGACATACAGAGGGCAGAGCGTGCACTCGAGCGCAAGGCCCAACCTGGCGACCTTAGACCCCCCGCAGGGAAGCGCAGACCACAGCGCTCTCGGGCCCCCACACCCCCCAGGCTGCCTCTGCTTTTTAGGCCTTGCTCAGCTGCTCCAGAGGAGAAGAGGCAAGGGGCCTGGGGGGCAGAGGGCCCATCTGAAGAGGCAAAGGGAACAGGGAGAAGACAGGGCTCCCCAGCCAGCTATGTACCTGTTATCAGAGCCCAGCAGGACCCAGATTCTAACTGGCCAGCTGATCTCTGCGTCCTTGCGAAGAGGAATGACACTTCTGGGGGCTTTTGAGTTTCCCCAGGCCCAGCACGGCCACCGAGGAGTGATTGGCAAGGCACGTGGAGTCAAACCCAGCATACAGTGGGAATGCGGCAAATGGGTATGTGCCTGGCCAAGGAGGGAGGGTTGGAGTCGGCCCCTTGGGTGAGAGGGCGGCCCAGGCCTCTGGCGTCCCCTTCCCCACTCCCGGGTTTGATTCACTCAAGGAGTAAGATTCACCTATCTGCCAACACACACTCAAACACACTCTCACACACATTCACACTCATTTCAGTCACACGCATTGGCTTGTACATGCTAATGTGCACTCACAGTCACACCCACCCACTCATAACTCCTTCATACACTCACACATTCGGTCACACTCACCACATTCACACACACCCACATACACATTCACACATTCAGTCACACACACACACTTACACTCACACTCTCATTCATTCTCTCAGTCTCATGCTCACCTGCACTCACCCAGCCACGCATTCACATGCACTGACATTCACCATGTACTGCCGGCCTGGGTCTCCCAAGAGGGAGACCCCATCTCTACCCCTTGAGCCCTGCTGCTTCCGGTCATGGGTGCCCACCCATACCACGGTAAGCCCCGAAGTTACCCACCTGTCAAGCAAACACCCACCCCACACCCATGTTCCACATTCACCCACAGCCACACTCCCACGCTCACACACATGCTGACACCGGCTCAGGGAGCACAGCTTGGCCCTAACGCCCTGGGCAGGCCCCTACCCGGCTTGAGCCTCTGGCTCATGGGCTGGTGATGTGGGGACACTAAGCTTCCTGCACCATGGGTGCTCAGACCTCTGTCTTCAGAAAGGCTGCGGACGCCTGTGGGCACACCCCGAGCTGGGTCTGAGGGCCACTGGCCATTTCCAGGTCCACACGCCTGCCCAGGCACCCCGTCTGCAGGGAGGGGAGCTGATGGCAGGTGCCCGGTGCCCAGAGGGACCGAATCCGATCCCCTGCGGGTTGAGGGGCTCCGTCAATGGGTTGTGGGCCCAGCGGCCCAGGGGCTGAGCGGAAAGACCCCTGAGGATGGAGGCAGCCATGGGTCCCCGCTCCTCACCCCTGAACGCAGACCCGGCCACAGGGCTCAGGGAAGGCCCTCCAGGGTTCAGCAGTGCCCTCCACCCGCCGCAGGCGACCCAACGGCAGCAGTGAGGGCCCAGCAGGCACTGCAGGGACATACGGCCTGGCCACTGGGACAGAGGCCACCCCCGCCTCCCAACCTGCGGCGTCCAGTTGTCCCCAGGGATGCAGAGGCGGTGCTGCCCAGCCGGCTGGGGTGGGCGGTAGGAGGGAGCCCCTGCCCTGGGGCGCCGCCCTGCACAGGACTCAGGGTAGAGGGCAGCAATCCCTGCACACCTCCCCTCCTCCCGCTCCCTCCTCCCCGCTGGCAAGAGAGCTCCAGAAACCCCTCACACACACCCAGGACCCCAAATGTGCCCCCCGCGGCTAGAGAGAAGGGAACACTGGTCAGCTGGCAGGGGCAGCCTGGGCAGGGGTGGTGGGCAGACCCACACGGGTCCCCACAGCCCAGTGCACAGGGGTCTTCCCCTGCACCCGGGCGCTCCTGGGGGGCCTTGCCGGCCTGGGTCTACCCCAGGACACCTCTGGGCGGGTTTGGCTGCCCTGAGCCCCCACAGTGCAGGGAGAGCTCCTGGGGTCTCAGGCTGCTGCCCGGTGTCCCTCAGCCTCCCTCCCATGTCCTGTCCACCCCTTTCTGGGGGGCTCCCAGGCCACCACCAGTGCCCACCTGCGACCTGTCGCCTGGCTCCCTCCCGCCTAGAGGACCCACGGCCCCTCCAGGGTGGGGTTCCAGGCCCCTGCCCCCACCCCTTCCCCAGCAGACCCGCCCTCAACTGCCCCCATCGAAAGGAGACCCGGAGAACAGTCAATGAACTTTATTGAAGAGAACCATAAACGAACTCATTTAAAAGGAACTGCAACAGAGAACTTGGAATCGCCACTAAAGGCCAGAGGCCCCAGCGCACCCCCTCCTCCTGGGGTCCCTCATGAAGGGCCTCAGCCACCCCCACCCCCCAGCCCACGTCCTCCCTCCCCGAGGGCCGCAGGATGTGCCTCCCGCCGGGACGAGGGCCTCTGGCCATGTGCACTCCCACGGGACGTCACAGAGGAACACTGGCAAACACGGCAGAGAACATCAGCACATCGAGGAAACAGAGTCACAGACGTCAACTGGGGTGCGACTTTGACACAGTCCCCGCGGAGCTCCCCACAGCCCCGGCTCCTGGGCCGTCCTTGCTTCCCACGCTCCGAGTGAGGGCCGGCCGGGCCCCCCTCCATCCTGCCCGCCGTCTCCTGGGCTCGGGGTCTCCGGGGAACAACTGCTCAGATAAGAAACACACAACCCCACAAGCACGAGCAACAGCCGGCCCACCTGGGCCCGGAAAGCAGGGCCGAGCTCCCCAGACGGGACACTCGGCCGCGAGGGCACAGGGCGCGGGGGCGACCAGCGTCCACCCCGGGGTGAGCACAGCAACGGCTCTGCCCGGAACACGGCTGGGGGTGGACGAGTGCTGGACGCGTGGGTGACTGCAGGGCCCAACGAGGTCCGGGCGGGCACCAGGACCGGGAGCAGCAGGCCCCAAGGGGTGGGGGTGGGGGCGGGGTCCCCCTACTGGGAGACACCAGCAGGCAGCACCTCAGGATGGCCTCTGGGCCTGGGGTGGGGGTGGGAGCGGGGAGCCCGCGGCTCAGGAGCACTTCCTGGCAGCCTGCCCAGCAGCCAGGGATGGGGCGGGGGCTGCTTAGAGATGCTGGAGTGAGGAGCCTGCCCCTTCCCCCCACCCCCTCCCGGGGCACTGCGTGGAAAGTGGTCATCTGGGCCCATTGGAAGGGCTGAGGGTGGTGGCTGGGGCCCCGGGCAGGAGGCAGGGCACCCGGGGACCCTGGGCGTTGGGAGCCTATTTGCCCCAAGGGGCCTCGGGGTGGCTCCCCTCCCCAGCCCCGCCTGCGTTTCCCGACTCCTCCCTGGGGGTCCCCTGGGTGCCTACCCCAGAAACACTGCCCACCTGGGGCGGGGCGGGGGCGCTGGCCCCGGGGGCCTCTAGGGGCCCTGCCTGACCGACGCCCTCCGGGGCAGGGGCATCTCCATCTTGCTGAGGGGTCTCCGCGGCAGGGGCGGCCCCCGGGGCTCCCCCGGCCACCCCGGGCCCGTGCTCCGCGTGGCCCTGCTCGCTCCTGGCCAGGGCAGCCTCCCAGGCCTCGGTTTCCCGGACGAGCCGCAGCAGCCCTACGAAGCCGGGGAGCCGTCTCTGCAGCCGCAGCCTCTCCAGCTTCTTCCGGAACGTGGCGTTGGGGCGGGCCCGCATCAGCACCTGGCGGGCGCGCACCTGGTCGGCGATGGCCGCGTCCACCGCTCCCTTCTCCAAGGCCGCCTGCAGCAGGCCCTCCAGGCGCATCACATAGGCAAAGAGGCTCTCCTGGGGCCGCTGCGCGCAGGTGAGGACCTTGAGGCGCGCCGTCACGCGGGTGTCCTTGTTTCCAAACACCTGCACGAAGGCGGACAGGCACTCCTGCGCCGGGAGCTCGGGGTTTTCTGCCAGCAGGCTGCACATGAGGTGGAGCGCGGGCCCGCTCAGGCACTCCACCAGCCTCCTCCTCTTCTCCTGTTCCGACACTTGGCGCCACAGGTACAGCATGCCGTTGGCGTGATCCAGCCAGTCCTCGAAGGACTCTTCTCCGGGGCCGGGCTCTGGCCTCCCGGAAAAGCGTCTCAGCTCCTGGTAGGTCACGCTTTCCAGCAGGGGGTACAGGGCCTGCCTCCATCTGCTGGCCCAGGCTGTCGCCTCACCTGCCGCTCTGGCCTCACCTGCAGATCCTGCCGCAGCCAAAACGCCTCCCTCACTGGCTGCTCCTGCCACATCTGCAAGTGCCACACCGGCAGCTTCTGCCTCACTTGCAACTCCTCCCTCACCTGCAATTCCTGCCATATCTGCAATTGCCCCACCTGTGGCTCCTGCCTCACCTGCAGCTCCTGCGGCACCTGCAACTTCTGCCGCACCTTTAGTTTCTGCCTCATTGGCAACTGCCCCCTCACCTGCAACTCCTGTCACATCTGCAATTGCCCCACCTGCGGCTCCTAACTCACCTGCAACTCCTGCCACATCTGCAATTGACCCACCTGCAGCTCCTGCCTCACCCCTGGCTCCTGCCTCACCTGCAATTTCCACAGCTGCATCTCCTACCTCTCCTATAGCTCCTTTCTCAAAACCTGCAGCCCCGGATACATCCTCAGCTTCTGCCTCACCTCTGGGCCCTGCCTGGTCTCTGGCTCCTGACTCAGCTGCCCTGCCAGCCACTGCTTGCCCCTGGGGCTGAACAGGGACAGTGGGGGTTTCCTGTAATTCGCCAGGAGGGACCTGGAGCAGAAAAATCACCGTCCAGGGCCCCCCTCTGCCTAGTATTTTTCGGGGGACCAAGCTTCCGTTTAAATCCTCAGCAAATTCGATCAAGGCGACCCTGGTCCCGAGCTCCTTTCTGAAGACATGGCCGAGCATTCGGTAGCTGCCCAGGGACCCCAGGGCGGCTTGCACGGCCTCCTGGAACTCCTCCTCCGCGCAGTCCTCCGGGATGCCCAGGATGAGCAGGGAGCGCTGAGCATTCGCGCCCATCCACCTGCACCAATCGCGGAGCAGCGCCAGCGCCATCGCCCTGGACCTAAGCTGAGCCCGGCGCAATCGGATCTGGGCGCGCTCGGCGCAGTCTCTGCAGCCTGGGAAGGCAAAAGGCAGAGACGGACGTTCGCGCCACACGACCCGCCCCCGCCGCCACGACCCGACCCCCTCCCAGCGCCGCCGCTGGGAGCCCCGCACGGGTACGCCCCGCACAACCGCGCCTGGAGCCATTCACCGCAGCTCCCACCCCAGCGACCGGGAGACCACCGTTTGCCTTGGCGGACGCCCTCCTAGCTGAATCTAGCCGCCCAAGCCGCAGCCCCTCCATCACGTGCACCCTGCAGCAGGGAGCATTCTCTTCCGGACCCCGGAGCCGGGAGCATCCCCGACCCAGTGCCCTGCAGCCGGGAACCCGCTACTCCTCTCCAAACCAACGTCGGGTCGGGGGCCCCTTCCTCGCCCCCTCCCTGCCCGGCCGAGGATCAAGCCCCGCCACCGGACCCCGCACTCGGGGGTTCCGCGGAGCCCAGCTCTTGCCTGCCCGCCGACTTCTCCGCCTCGGAGGACGCTGCGCTGCCCGCGTGGAAACGCCGCCTGCAAGCTGCACGGCCGCCTCCCGAGCCCCGCTCGGCAGAGCAGGAGAACGCACGGCCGGTCCGGGGCTGCGCTCTGGACCACAGCTATGTAGGCTTCCGGGTTCTCCCAGACACCGCCCCCTCCCCGCCCCGGCAAATGAGGGAGAAAGTTCTAGAAGCTTCTATGCCTGGTAGATGAGACGCCACTGTTGCCTTGGCAACGGGACCTGCGTGGTCAGGGCTTGCCGTGGCAAGGCTGGACGCCTCCTGAAGCAACAGGCACGTTGATTGGCCCTCCACCAACAGCACGGGGCGGGGGGTGGGGTGGGAGTCAGTTGTCGGAGGCACAGAACATTCTGGCAAGTTGGAGAAGGGGAGACCCCATATGCCCGGGTTCTTGGGGCGGTGTCGTACGGATCTCGTTCCTAGCGTTGTTCTGCAAGCCCAGGCTACCCCTCATCACGCCTGGAACACCCACAGCAGACAAAGGCTGCCCGTCCCCACCCGGGACCCCCATTGCAGCCCCTTAGCGCTGCAAAGCTGCGTTGCAGCCATTGCACTGCAAAGTGGGGGCTTTGGGGCGGGCAAAAGTGGGTTCCCCTAAGGACACGGCGGTCTCGCCCAAGTCACGGAACATCCCTGTCCTTCCCGTGTAAATAGACAAGAATGTTTTCCTCTCCCTGTAGTGTAGCGTTGACGGGCTGCTAGTTAAGGAGTTTTAGGTGCTCTGTTAACAAGGAAGATTTTTCTGTAATCTGCCCCCCCCCCCCTTTTTTTTAAAGACAAGGGCAGGCTCCGGGAATCGAACCCGGGTCTCCAGCTCGGTAGGCGAGAATTGTTGCCACTGAGCCACCGTTGCACCACCACCCCCCATTTTTAAATAATTTTTTTCTTAAGCTTTAGAACCAGGTTTATTGTGATCTCATAAAATGAGCTGGAAATTGTTTTCTGGGGGTGTTTGTGTAAGAGTGATGATTTTTTTTTTCCCTTAAAGATTTGTTAGAATTTACCCACGAAATTATTCTGGAATTGGTGGTGGTGGTGGTTTGTTTTCTTTTTATGAAAGATTTTGAAAACAACCCAAATTTCTTCACAAGATAGAGAGAATCCGTATTTTATATTTGGTCTGGTGTCAGTTTTGGAAAGTTGCCTTCTTCTTCCAAGAAACTTGTCATAATTTTATCTAAGTTGTCAAAATAATTGAAATAAACTTATTCACAACATTTCCCTCCTTGTCTTTTAAGGTCTGTATGATTTGTGATGTTATCCCCTCTTTTGTTTCCAACATTTGTTATGATGGGTCTTTCTCTTTTTTTTTGTTCTTTAGTCACGATTAGTTCTGCTAAGCATTTACCAACTTTGTTCCACTTTTGAAAGATAAAACTGTGGCTTTGTTCATTTACTCTGTAGTTTACTTTCTATTTAATTGATTTCTGCTCTTGTCTCTATTATTTTCTTCCTTCTACTTATTTTGTGATTATTGCTCTTCTATTTCCAATCTTTTTCAGATGGAACATTAGGTGATTGATTTTATGCCTTCTTTCCTAATATAACCATTAAAGCAATACATTTTCCTCTAATGACTCCCTTAGCTGCCTCCTTTTAATTGTGCTAAATTGTATTTTCGTTATTATTCAGCTTGAAATATTTTCCAGGCGCCTTTGTGATTTCTTCTTTGACTCATGGGTTTTTTTTAATATTTGGAGAGGTATTATTATTCATTTCTATTAGGATTCCACTGTTGTCAGAAAACATGGAAAATTTCAATTTCTTTACATTTACTGAGATTTGTTTTATGATCCAGCATAATATCTATGTTAGGTGAGTGCACTATATGCCCTTGTGCAGACATCTTCTGCAGTTGTTGGATATAATGTTCTATAAGTTTCAGTTAAGTAGAAGTGGTTGATGATGATATACAGATTTTCTATATATGTACTGATTTTAGTGTACCTGTTGTACCAATTGCTGAGGCAGGAGGGTTAAAATCCCTAACTCTAATTGTGTGATGATCTATTTCTCCCTCTGTTAGTATATTTTGGACTTCTGTTACCTGATGCATATGAACTTATGAATTCTGTGTGCCACTGATTAATTAATATCATTGTGAAATATTGCTTTTATCCCAGGAAATGCACTTTGTTTTGAAGTCTGCATTTTTCTGCTATTCATATAGCCATTCCTGCTTTCTTATTGTTACACTCTGCGTGGTATGTCATTTTGCAACCTCTTCCCATTAACCCATCTGTGTCTTTAATATTTAAATCGCATCCCTTGTAGACCCCAAAAACTTTTCTTTTGTCGTCCGTCCTGAATTGAGTGTTCAGTCCATTTAAGCATTGAATGTAGATTTTCATATGGTTGGAAATGGGTCTGTCCCTTCTAGTTTTGTTCTCTGTTGCCCCTCTGCTGTCTTGGTTAAACAAATATTTCTTACAATTTCATTTTCACGTATTGTCTTTATCTCCTTTTCCCCCTTTCTACTTTTTTTTAAATAAATAACTTCAAAGTTATAGAATAGTGGCAAAAATAATACAAAACCCGTATAGAGAATGCCAACATACTTTGTACCCAGATACTCAGACCCACCGCTTTTAGCATTTTGCCTGGTCCTCTGTTGCTTATGCCAGACATTGCAAGTTACCTCCATATGCTGAGCCCCAACCCATAGTATTCCTGAAAACCCAAAAGAATACCTTGGGCCCTATCCAAGGCTCTATAAAAGTTTTATCTATTACGTTTATTTTTACAGAAACTTAAAGCCTCCAGATGGTTCCTATGCCACGTAAGCCCTGACACCCGGAGGCACCAATCTCTCCAAGAACATCAACCAGTTCCATTCCTCTACCCCATAAGGCCAACACCACTTTCCAGCAGGAAGAAGTTAAAATAGTCATTGCCCAAATATCCCTGAAGAGTGAGAGAATGATCAAATGAGCAGGAGGAGGTGTAACTGAGAAGATAGGATTTAACAAATCCTATGACCACTGACTCATTATATAGATACTTCTCTTCAGTTTCTAGTGTATTAGAAGAGCCAGAAGGGAATACCTGGAATTGTTGAACTGTACTAATCCAGTACCTTGATCTTTGATAACGATTGTAGAACTATTTAGCCTTCACCTTGTGACTGTGTGATTGTAAAAACCGTGTGACTCTCCCTTTACCCAGCGTATGGGCAGATGAGTAATAAAATAAAGACATGCATGAAAAAAAGACATTAAAATAATTTCATGTACTAAAAACAGTAAATCAAAACCCACACAGAGAACTCCAACATACCTCCCACAAGGACACCCAGATCCACTACATTTAACTTTTTTGCTGGGTCCTCTGTTCTTTGGTCCCCCATGCCTTGAGGAAGATTTTGATTTTTACATTTTGTCCTGAGTTGACCCTGCTGCTCTCTGCAGGAGGGTGGGGCTGAGAGGTGTTTACTCCAGAGCACTCAGGCTCAGTCTGCTGCAGAAGCCCCTCGCGGGTCCCGGGCACCACTTATGGCCACCCCCTCCCCATCCATCTTCTCGGGGACCTGGCGCGGAGTCATCGTAGATGTGTCTCTTACTCCTCATAATCCTGGTAGTTTTACAATATGCCCACATGTTCTTTGCTCCTCATCGGTCCAAGCGGTGGAGCTTAATTCCTGGCCCCTTGAGTGTTGGCTAGAGTTAGCGGCTGTCTTCTAACAGAATACAGCACAGTTGATGGAACGTAACTGTCCGATAAGGCCACACACAGAAGGCAGCTTTTGTCTCTCCCTCGAATGGATTAATTGCTTTGTGGGAAGCTCCGTTGTGAGACATCTTCTGGAGAGGCCCACGTGGCTAGGGACTGACTACTGTCAATGTCCACTTGTGTGACCTTTGTCAACACAAAGGGACTGAGCTAAAGGACTTTGGAAGCTCACAGGCCCCTGGAGAGGCTCGGCCAAGAGAAACAAAACCCCAAACTACATCGCAGGCGAAGATGGAGAAGACACCCCTGCGGCTCCGTCTCACGACCGGAACAGGACACGGATACTGCCCCAAGGACCACAGTAGCTGCTGCTGCCTCTGCCGCCCCTGCCCCCGAGTGGAATTGGGGCACCCCCCCACCCCTGCTTCAGGGTCAGTGGCAGTGAGCACACCTGATGGGCAGAGCCCAGGTCATGTGCAAGGGAAGCCAGGGGAACACAGACCTGGCATTTCCCACCCCTCCCGTGGGAAGTGGCTCCACACCAGGCAAGGGAACAGCATGTGCAAAGGTCCTGGGGCTGGAAGGAGCACAGTGAGTATGAGGCTGGAGGGAGGCCAGCGTGGCTGGACAGACAGAGAGAAGGGAGTGCCCTGCCTGGGGCCGGAGAGGCCAGACCGGGCAGATCCTCAGGGGCCACGGCTGGGGGTGGTCTTTAGCCTCAGGAGTGGGGAGCCCAGGCAAGGGTTTGAAGCCAGCAGGGCCTGCCCACACGTGCATGTGTGTGACATGACCGCATTTTATTTTCAGCAGCTGCCTCTGCCTTCTGTATGGGGGCCTTACGTGGGGGCAGTGTGGCTGCAGGAAGCCTGGCCAGAGCCACTGGCGCTGTCACACATCATCCCATAGCCTCTGAGCTGAAAGTCCTATGGGTAGAAGGAGAGACTGCACTAGGGAGGGTTTCGAGGGGAATGAACATGAACTTCAGAGCCATTTGGACCTGTGTTTAAACAACAGCTCGGCTAATAAGTGAATTTAGCAAGTTTGCAGGATATATGAACAAGACAGAAAGTCCTATTGTATTTCTATAAAAGCAACGAGTAACCAGAAATTGAAATTTTATAGAACAATATAAATTATAAGAGCATCAACATTAAGAAATATTTAGCAATAAGTTTGACACAAGATGTGACAGAACTGTGCACGGAAAACTATAAAATATTGCTGAGAGAAATTAAAGAAAACCAAAATAAATGGAGAGAAAGACCTTGCTGATAGATCAAAAGACTCAGTATTGTTAACATGTCAGTTCTTCCCAGATTGTACTATAGATTCAAGACAATCGAAATCAAAATCCCAGCCCATTTTTTTTTTCTGAAAATCAACTAGATAATTCTAAAATTCATATGGAAATGGAAAAAAAAACTAGTCAACACAGCACTGAAAAGAAGTATAAAGTTGGAGAATTTACAATGATTTCAAAGCTATGGCAATCAAAAAAGCATGGTATTAGCATAAAGGTAGACAAGTAGATCACATTTATGGACAAATTATCTTTGATAGAGGTGCAAAGCAGTGCAGTGGAAACAGAAATACTCTTGTCAAAGAATAGTGCTATAATAATTGGATATCCATGTGCACACAAATGGAGTCACACTATGTACAAAAAATGTACTGAAAATGGATTAGAGACCTAAATGCAAAACCACAAAACTTCTACAAGTAAACAAGGTTTGACCGTGGGTTAGACAAAGATTTCTTAGATATGACACCAAAAAGCATGATCCGTAAAACAACAAAATCAATTAATTTAATTTCACTAAGAGTTAGAATTTCTGCTGTTTAAAAAACACTGTTAAATAGGCTGAGCCCTCAATCTTGGGGGTCTCTCCAATGAAGTTTATTCCTGCAAAGGAGAGCCTAAGCCTACTTATAATTATGCCTAAGAATCACCCGCAGAGAACCTCCTTTGTTGTCAGGTGTGGACTCTCTCTCTAAGCCAACACAGCACGGGAACTCACCGCCCTCCAACCCCCCCACCCCCCGTGGGATATGACTCCCAGGGGTGTAAATCTCATTGGCAACATGGGACCTGACTCATAGGGATCAGCTGGGACCCAGTGTCAAGGGATTGAGAAAACCTTTTTGACCAAGAGGGGGAAAAGAGAAAGGAGACAAAATAAAGTGTCAGTGGCTGAGAGATTTCAGAGTTGGGAGGTTATCCTGGAGGTTATTCTTATGCATTATATAGGTATCCCTTTTTGGTGTATGGTGTACTGGAGTGGCTGGAGGGAAGTACCTGAAACTGTTGAGCTGTGTTCCAGTAACCTTGATTCTTAAAGACGATTGTATAATGATAAAACTTTTACAATGTGGCTGTGTGATTGTGAAAATCCTGTGTCTGATGTTCCTTTTATCCAGGGTATGGACAGATGAGTAAAATAATAATAATAATAATAAGGATAAAAACCAAAAAAAAGTAATAGGGGGAGATAAAGGGTTAAAATTGGGTAGATTGCAATACTGTGGGTCAATGAGAGGGAGGGGTAAATGGTATGGGACATGAGTTGTTTTTATTTTCTTTTTTTGTGGAGTGATGTAAATGTTCTTAAAATGATCATGTTGAAGAATACACAACTATGTGATGATATTGTGAGCCATTGATTGTACATCATGTATGGAATGTATGTGTGTGGATATTGCTCAATAAAAATATCTTTTAAAAAAGAAAACACTGTTAGAGATTGAAAAGACAAGCTACAGCCTGGGAGAAATATGTGCCAAGCACATACCCAAAAAAGGGCTTGCATCTAGAATACATAGAGAATGCTTGCAACTTAATAAGACAAAAACTCAATAATAATAAAATCAGCATAAGACTTGAACAGGCACTTTACTAGAGAAGATCTACAGACAGCTAATTTGAGCCTGAAAAGATGGTCAAAATTATCAGTCAGGGAAGTTCAAATTAAAACCACAATGAGGTTCCACAATAGCCCTATTGGAGCGGCTGAAATTACAGCCACTGCTCATGTCAAGCCTTGACAAGGTTGCAGAACGGCTGGGACGCTCACACACTGCTGGTGGGAATGTAAAACAGTACAATCACTTTGAGAAAGTTTGAAAGTTGATGTTTTTGAAAGGTAGGCATACCTCTACTATATTATCCAGCCATACATCCTAGGTATGTACCCAAGGTAAAAGGAAATATAAGTCTGTACCAAAATTTGTACATGAATGTTCGCAGCAGTTTTCTTTGTAGTAGCACCAAACTGGAAACAACCCAGATGTCCATCAACTGAAGACTGCATAAACCTGTATGGTATGCATGGAGTACCTGGATGGTACTCCATGCAATGGAATATTATTCAGCAATAAAAGAATGAGCTGTTGATGCATGCAACATGGATATATATTAAAAATAATTATACTGAGCGAAAGGAGCCAGATTCCATTTATAGAAAACCCAAGAGAGTGTAAACGACTGTGGGTGCTTGGGGCAAGAAGGGCCAGGGGTGGGGGGGCATTACAAAGGGGCCCAAGGAAGCTTTGCAGGCGAAGGATATATTTATTACCTTGATAATGGTGATGGTTTCCCTGTGTGTGTGTGCATGTATATGTCAAACTCAGTCAACTGTACAGTTCAAAACATGCAGTTTATGGTATGTCCGGTATACCTCAATAGATCTGTTTTTTCTTTTTAAACTTACAAGCAAATAATAAAAAGAGAAGCTACCGCATAAAATTTGGCAAAATATTTGAACAGACACTTTACAATGGAAGAAGAAGATCTAAAAATGGTTGATGAGCATTTGAAAACACACTCAACATGATTAGTCATTAGGAAAATGATCATTAAAATCACAATGAGGCTCAGTGGCAGAGTTCTCGCCTGCCAAGCCAGAGACCAGAGTTCGATTCCCGGTGCCTGCCCATGCCAAAAAAGAAAAAAAAAATCACAATGAAATACCACTTCACACCCACTTGAATGGCTAAAATTAAAGACTGGTTAGAGAGGATGTGAAAGGAAAGGAATGCTCATGCATTTTGGGTGGGAATTTAAACTATACAACCGCTTTGGAGAACATTCTGGCAGTTTTTTGTTTTATAAAACATACAATTGTCCTATGATCCCAAGACAAATGAAAGCGGGTGAACACACAAAGACTTGTACAAGAATGCTCTTAGTAGCTTTATTTGTAATAGCCCAAATCGGAAACGGTCCACATCAATAACATAGATACATCTCAAAAACATCCTACTAAGTGAAAGAATCTAGATCGAAAATACTACCTTCTATATGATTCCATTTGTATGAAGTTCACAAATAGGTAAACGTAACCCATGGTGGAAAAAAATCAGCGCACTAGTTGCCTCGGTGTGGGAATGTGGTGGGGATTGACAGGGCAAGGTCCCGAGAGAACTTTCTAGGCTGTGCCTTGATAACGGGTTTGGAGTATGCATTTGTCAAAATTCATTGCCGGGGGCACTTAAGATTTGTGCATTTCAATGTATACAAATTTATCTCAAAAGAGTAGTAAACAAGTATTGATCCCTAGCTCATGACATGCCTTTTCTGACGTCACAATTTCCTTTGAAATGCATCAGTAAAATAACCGTGTAAGCAAGCAAATATAGCACAGCATTCACGGTAGAATATGAGTGGTTGACACATGGGTACGGTTCTTTCCATTTTTCTGTATATGTCAGTTTTCTTAATCAAATGGGGGGATAAGAAAAAAGTTGTTAGTGTCTAATGGATGAAAATATTACAAGAATATGTATAACCATTGTCGCTAGAAAAGCACTACATAATATTAACTAAATCATATTAATAAAAATGAGGGGGAAACAGTGAGAACATGTCACTCAGAATCAAATTCAAAGTGTTTTGTGTGGCTTTCATGGCCTCTTGGCCTCACCTCTGCAGCGTCGTGCTCTGCTTGCCTCATCACCGCCCTGCGGCCACATTTTCCTTTTTGATCCTAGAAATATGCTCAATCCGTCCCTGTCTCAGGGCGTTTGCACTGGCGGTCCTTCGGCCTACGGAAGCGCTTCTGATTTTTAGCGGCCGCCTGGCTGAGTCCTTCTCGTCCTTTACATCTCGTCTCCGCCGACCCCCCTCCCCATCCCGCCCTCTGGTCACCCCGACTGGCAGCTCTCCTCGCTACCGCGGCGTTTTGTGTTCATCCCTGTTGCTCACGGCTCCCTCAGGAAATAAAGCTTCGACATGGCCAGGGCTTACTTCGCACCGCGCCGGGCAGCAGCTCCCTAGATTCGTGTTGACCCGCCACGAATTCACCTAGAACCGGCTCGCATCCGCTCGCCGCAGCCCCGGGACCCAGGGCTCCGGTTCTTTCTTTCCTTCCTAGCCGGCCCCCCTGTTCGGCAGGGAACTCGGCGGTGAACTTGTTTATGGCGCGTGCCCCACCCTCCCTTCCCCCCCGCGCGCACACGCCTGGACACGGACGGTTCCCAAAGCTCGCGGGCCGCCCGCGCGCGCCCCCTGAGGGGCCTGGTGCTGCCAGGAACTGCGGTCTCAGCGCCACGCACGGCGAGGGGTCGCAGCCTCCCCACGAGTGACTCAGTGAGGGACTCGACGACGGGCTCGACACCCCCCCCACCCCCGCGCCAAGTGCGGGGCGGCTTTGCTCCGCTGCCCCCTCCGTTCTCCTGACCGCCCTCCCCCACGCCCCAACCGCATCCCCGTCCCGAAGGCGCCAAAGTGAGAGGGGGCTCTATCCATTCATTCGTTCCCTCCTATGTCAGCCGATCCTTCGTGCACTCGTTCCTTCATTCATTCATTCGCCCATTCCTTTCCCTCCTCCCCCTTGCTGCCCGCGCTTCCGGCCCGTGCGCGCGCCCGCGTCCCCGCGCGCGCGGCTCCCCTTCGCGCTCCTCCCCCTGCTCCCGCCCCCTCTCCTGGCCAATCGGAGCTGGCGGGCCGGGCGGGGCCAGGCCTGGGGCGGGGCGTCGCTCCCCCCACCCCCCACCCCACCGCACCGCGACCCACGGCAGCGCCCGCCGCTCGGGAAACGCGCCGCGGGGTTGTTGGGCTCGCTCGGGCGCGGCGCGGGGTCGGGGCGCTTCCTGCCACGCCGGGCCTCCCTGAGCCGCCGACCGCGCGCGGGGCCGGGGTGAGTGTGCGGGCCGCGAGGTCTGGGGCCGCGGGCCGGGGCCGGGCGCGCGGGGCCGCCGCAGGGTGGGCGCTGGGCGCGGTACGAGGGGTTGGGGGGGCGACTCCCAGTCTCGGGGAGCTGCTGGCCTTGGGACCGGCCGGAGAGGGGGCGGGTCCCGGACGGCCTGGGCCGCGAGGCCTAAGGAGCCTTCCCGTGGCCGGCTCGGGAGGGCGGCAAGGGCGGGAATCTCGGATGCTCTTTGGGGAACGCCGGGGATGGGGCCCGTCAGCGTGGGAGGGGGGTCGTGGATACTGCCCCTCACCCCACCGCCTGGGGGAGGGGCCGGCCTGCGCTCTGAGGCACTGGGGCGGGGTGGGGGGGTGGGGGTGGGGGTGGGGTGGGGTGGGGGGTGGGGTGGGGTGGGGGGTGGGGTGGGTGGGGGTGGGGGGTGGGGGTGGGGTGGGGTGGGGGTGGGGGTGGGGTGGGGGTGGGGGTGGGGGGTGGGGAGACTGGACAGTGTTTCTGCTGGGCGAGCCCCCTCCTTGCATTTGGGGTGGCGGCCGAGCCTCAGCCTCGAGGAGAGATTGGGGAGGGCAGCCTCGAGTCCCAGCGCTCTGTTTCAGGGGAGGGGGCGGAGGGCGGCTCTTGCTGGGTGAAGCGCAACGCCAGGCCTTGGGTCTGGACAGGGATATTTCTGTCGCCCTTCTCGGGCCACCGTCTCCTCTCCAGAGCCCCCACTTCACCACACACACAAACACACACCCCTTCAACTCCATTTCTGCCCCCTGCAATCTATATTTGGGTGATTAATTATATGTCTTCTTCCATCCGCACCGCCCCCCCACCCCCCACCCCCACCCCGCTGCCCAAAGCCCGTGGTCCCTTTCAACCCCCACCCCCCATCCTGGCCTTCTTCCTGGAGGTTCCACCCTGTTCCAACTGACGCCCTCAGCCAGCCTTGGCCTGGCCCCCTCTGGGCTCCTTGGTCAGTGAAACATTTCCTCTCCAACCTCAGCTCCAGATTTTTCCGTTACCAGAGGGTGTCGGATGGAATTGCTGGAACAACACCCCTCCCCCTTCCGTATTGGGCTACCTCCCCCCATCCCCCATCGTAAGCTCCCCACCCCCATCAGGCCCTTAAGCAAAAGAAGCTTGCAGGGTGCCTGGCATGTTGCATTCCCCCAAAAATGTTACAAGACCCAAATTTTAGATCCTTTTGAGCAGTGATTTCCAGCCGTCTGTGGGCGAGGGACCCCTTGAAAAAGCTGCTAGAAAGTGTGCGTTCTCTTCTCAGAAGCCATCGCCGGGACTCCTAGAGTGTACGCACACTTCACAAGCCTCCTTGGCCAGAATCCTGCCTTTTGAGATTTAGAGACCAGTTCGCTAGACCGGCCCCATAGAAATGAAGCCCAGCTATGCATCAGAATCCCCGGGGGTGCTTGTGTTAAAATGCAGATTACTCAGCCCTGCCCCAGACCCCCTGCCCTGCACTTGCCTTCTTAATAAGCTGCCACCCGGTTTCTAACCCACTGAACCAGCCCTTGCCCTCACCTGCCTGGGATGGCCCAGGACTCCTTGAGATTTGCCTAGGATCTCTCCCCACCCCCACCCCCCATTCAGAATATTTTAGATCCAAGGCCATATAACCGCAGGAAAACCATCCTTATAATTTATTTTGATTTGTAGTGAGACGTCAGGCGTCTCCTTGGAAAAATGGGAACATAAACCTTTCCTCGATGAAGCACAACATAAAAACACTACAAAATCCTCCCTGGGTCTACCTTCTGGCTTTTTTCATAGACAAGAAAGAAGATGGGAACCTAAACAGGGAGACACAGGTGCCCAGGCAAAGTGAGAGAGGAAAACCGGGAAAGACAGAAGCAGCTGCAGCCCACCCCCGCGCACAGAAAAAGACACACACACAGCCACAAATACCCCGAGAGAAACAGACTTTCCTGCTGAAACACCCTCTCTTTTAGCCCTTTCGGATGCTGCCACTTCCAGTAGCAACCCGCTCGCTGGGTGCAGGGAGGGGCTCAGGCGGGCCTTCCGCTTCCACCTGGGCTCAAGGGAACCTGCGGCCCCGGGGGCTCTCGGCCAGGCCGGCCCCATCAGCAAAAGGCACGTTTTTGCAAGGTGTTTGGTCATCTGCTTCCTTTCACCTGAATGATTTTCAGTCCGACAGGTGGGCCCAGACCTGGCACGGCGATCGCTCGGAATTGTCCAGTGACACCATGAGTCACCCCTGCGTGTCTCTTTTGGGTAAGTCAGGGGGTTGGCTGGGAGGTGTGTCTCGGGGTCAGAGGCGCTTAGGTTTTTGTAGACCCCAGTGTGCCTGAACTGTCTTCACCCAAAGATGGTTCTCTCAATCTGAATGACACATGTCTGGGGAGAGAAGATACCGGATAAGCAGAACTGGAAGTCCAGGCAACCGTGTGGCCGGGAGAGGGGGCAGAAGGGACTTCTGGTTGAGAGGCTGAAGCAGGGGGGTCTCCCGTGAGTGGGAGCCTCTAAAGATATCTTTCAGGGCGTTTCTGTTCTGGCCCAGAATGGGCCAGGAGATGTCCTTGGAAGTGGCCCGATGGCTCCAGTCTGGTGGCCTTGCTGCTCCCCCATCCCCAGGAAGGACAGCATCTGATCAAGGAGGTTGCTGTACAATGGATTCGGTCAAGCGCGGATCTTCTGGGCTCCGAAGCCAGCTTGGCCTCCTGACCCTCCTGAGGCCCAATTATTCAATACTTCTTGTGACACGGGTTGTTTTTCTCTCCATTGAATTCGACACTCAGCTTCCGTTCTTTCACATCCGAACACCACGGTGCTCTCGGTTCTTAACGCAAAGGCTTCTGATTTCATAGAAATCACTTATTAAATCCAATTTCAGTACGTTGATTCAAATGTAAACGGTGCTTGAAATCACCCATCCGGAAGACTCTTCCACTCAGCTGAGCTCTCAGTTTTTAGAAAGCATAATTTTGGTTTTTTTTAATAGGCAGGCACAAGGTTAACACTTGTGTCGCTGGTTTCCATCTATTCTAGCAACACGGCCCCCAGACCCAACAGCGCCTTTGCTTCCTAGGTGTTCACTGTTGAAGACCCGACACTTAAAGAAAGAGGATGAGAGTTTTGACAGGAAGAGCTGGCGATTCTCCCCCCTGCGCTTGCATTGCACGGTTCTATGTAGCGCACCATGCAGGAGATGAGGCATGGGTTTCTGTGGCTAGTGAATGCGCCTTCAATTCAGGGACGTGCCGGAAATTCTGTCCTTCGGGTGCGCGACGATGGCTTTCATGTTCTATCTGAAATTGCTTTCACCTTGATCCCCCAAAAAAACTCCTTTTGGAAGGCCACGGTCGTGAGTTTGGACAACCTTTTGTTACCAAGCCCAGTATCAATTCCCAATTAGTACGGATTTCTCTCAAACTGTGGTGAGGATTTGCGTGTCTTCTTTTTTCTCGCTCTCCGGCAGCTCTATTAACCTATACCCTGTGTACAGAGCAGAGCTTAGCCTCCCTTTGTGAAGGCGGGGGCTCCCCTTTCTCTCATTTTTCTGAGCACCTCTCCTGTCCCTTCACCACAAAGGATAATTAGCAATTCCTTTGGGATGCCAGCTCCAGGCTTTCAACAGTTAATCAGGCCAATTAAGCAAAAACACTTCAGTTGGCTTTGCTTAATTAAACAGCAGCGGTTTGGAAAGACAGTGGGCCTCTGTATCTGTGCGCAAAGAGGGTCCCAGGGCATGTGGTAGGATAATTTCAAGTCACCCCCAAATGCCCGTATTTCCCTTTAGGACCCATATTTCCCTTTAGGCCACCACACTCCCTAGCAGCCCAGCCTCTCTACGCAGCCTGTTGGTAAGGGGTTGCGTAGCATTTCTCTCTTCTCTGATGGGGTCTGAAAAATTGTAAATGTTGGGAGCTGGACCGTAAACAAGTTTCTTAACCTCTCAGATCCTTGGACTCCTTCTCTGGAAGATGGAGATGGTTTTCTAGAATGGATAGCAGGCACCTGCCGATTTTGAGTTCACGCCGTTTAATGGTTCTCACACTGCCCCCCCCCCACTGACTTGGTCACCCTACAATTTCTTGAGCACCCCCCTCGGTGCCAGGAGCAGCTGCAGGTGCTGGGAAGTTGGGTGGGAGTGGGGTGTGACCAAGAAAAAAGAGGCCCCTGACGTGGTGGAGCCGACTTCTTTCCTGGTGCACAAACAGATAAAAACAAGCAACTGCACATGATAATTTTTTTTAACTTTCTGTTTTGAAGTACTTTTAAACTTACAGGACGGTTAGAAAAATAATGCAGACCTTGCACAGAGGACTCCAGCATCCCCCTCTCCCACCAGATACACAGATCCACCAATTCTAACATTTTGCCACATTTGCCCTATCATTCCATCTGTATAACCATCAATCTACCATCCATATGTCTGTCTATTTATCAGTCCATTTTCTGGAAACTTGAGAGTGGGTCATATACGTCAAGCTCCCTGAACATTTACTACTTCGTGTACATTTCCTAAGACCAAGAATAGTCAATTCTGCAACCACTTTAAGTGCTGTTATCAGGTTCAAGACAATTAATATTGATGTACAGCTTTCAGTCCAGATTCCATTTTTTTCATAGCTCCCTGTAATGTCCTTTTGAGCATATTCTTCTTTATCACATGCACAGTATTGCAGGACCCTCACCGCCTTCCAGTACCAGAATTTTCCCCTCTCCCCAAAGAGAAACCCTATGCCCATTAAGCATTAACTCTCACAAGGCAGTTTCTAGGACAGTTTTTACAAGTGTTGTGAGTAAACGTTAATGGGACCGGAAAGTGCACGTGGTTTTGAGGAGGTGATATCTCAGTCCATGCCTGATTTAGCAGAGGAGCTTTTGCAGGGGACGGGGGAGACCAGGAAGTCCCAATCCCATGGTCCTGTCTTAGGCTTTCTGGTCACCCCTCTTCATTGACTGCCCACAAATTCCTGCTGGCCCTTCTCCCCTGTGCTGGCCATGCCCAAGTGGGCATCTCAGTTTTCTTCCTACTCTGTGTTCTGAGACCCTGCGGTGGTATCTACCACGCTCTAAGCCACATTCATTGTTCATGTTCTCCCCCGCCCTGTTTTTTTATGGCATTGGGATTATTTAGACTCTTCCTTTCTGTCCCTTTTGTAGTGTATTATTTTCCATCCTTTTACCTTTAACCTATCCATGTCTTGGTATTTTAAGGCTTCTTATAGAGTATGTAGTTGAGTCTTGTTTTTAAATACAGTCTGACAATCTGTGCCTTTTAATTGGAGTGTTTAGCCCACTTACATTTAATTTCATTATCAATACATTTGTGTTTAAGTCTGCTGCCTTGTTCTTTGTTTTCTGTTGGTCCCAACTGTTTTCTCTAACCTTTTTTTCTTTACCTTTCTTCTTTTTGATTAAGTATTTCTTAGTATTATATTTTATCCCCACTATTGGCTTATTGGTCTGTATCAGAGTCTCCTTTCCTTTTTCTCATTATAATCCTGTCTTTTCTTAGATTCTTGTACATAGGTAAACTTGATATTATCCTTATCTGTCAGTTCCATCATTGGTCATTTCTGGGTCTGTTTCTATTAACTTATTTTTCTCCTTGCCATTGGTCACATTTTCCCACTTCTAGGCATTTTGGGAAATTCTGATTGGATGCTAGATAACGTTTATGTTATTGTACGTTGTCTCCCTTTGAAGTGTGCTAGACTTTGTTTTGGAGGTAGTTATTTGTGAATCAATGTGATCCCTCTAAGGCCTGATTTCAAGCCTTTCTAGGGCAGGTTTAGGGTAGCCTGGCCTCCAGGGACATACCAGCCTTACTACAAAGGCATGACCCCTCTGAATTCTCTGTTGAATGCCCCTGATGATCCCTGAGGACTTTACTCTGGTAGGTCAAACCTTGGCCATCTCCCAACCTTTGGGTGTCCTGCGAACTGTTCAGCTTCCAGCTCCCTGGTTGTTCTTTTCCCAACCTTTCAGAATTTCACTGCATGCACGCACGGCTTAGTAGTCACAGAAGACTCAAGGGGAGCCTTATGCAGATTTATGAAGCTCTTCTTTTTTTCTGCATGGCTCCTTCCTTTCTGAACTCTGCTCTGTAATTTCCAGCTGTCTCAGCCTCCTAAAATGCTGATCTGTGTCTCCGCAACTTGGCAAAGCCACCGAGCCCTGTTTGGTTTCTCTTTCTCTGCACTCTCTATCTAGAAATTGCCTCCAGGCAGAGAGTCGGGGTCATAAAAGGACTCACCTCACTGCTGCCTTTCTCAGGGATCGTGATCTTGCACTGCAAGTGTCTTCAGTGTCTGAAAATAATCCTCATAGGGATTTTTTCCAGTTTCCTAGTTGTTTCTGGCAGAATATTAATTCTGTTCCTTGTTACTCCAGCACGACTAGAAGTGGAACTCTTTATGCAAAAGTCTTCCTCGGCTGTCTGAGTGTTGTTGTCCTGGAGCTGGTGTGAAAATGCTTCCCTTTCATTTCATTATGAGTTAGGTTGACTCGACCTGCCATCAGGCCAGCAGCTGCAATCTCCTTTCTTTGTGCTTTCCAAAGAGGCGGGATCTTAGACTGTGTCGCAGACTTTGTAGTTTGGAAGAGAAAAGCGACTCGTACATGTTGTTCATATCTTATTTGGCAACTTAGACTTTGAAAAAGCTTTGCTTTGAGGCTGATTTTTCCAACTGTAAGCTCTTAAGAGAATCATTTTGTTCATCTTCTCCTTTGGTCGGATGTGTAAGAGAAATGGTCTTGTCTGCACACTTCGTGCCCTCACCCGGCAGATAGTTTTAGTGGCACGTGGCTTTTACGTACCCACTGTGAGTCAGGAAGCCCCCGCTCTTGCTTTTTGTTGCCTCTCTTCCCTCCCATGGCCTGATGGGGTTGTCTGTGCTGGCTCTATGAAGTCGGGAAGGGTCTCTCTCCTTTCCTAGTGATTTCATCCGATGTTCCCTGTGCAGTGTGAGCATTGAATGCTTTGAGGCTTGCTGCTGAATGGAGGCCTGTGGGTGGCCTGTCCCCGAGATCAGGTCTCCCCATGGACTCTCCTATCTGTCTGTCTCTGTCCCTTTGGCACACCCCTTTTCACTCTTTGCCAGCCCCCTTTTCCCAGCGTTCGGGATGTCTGTACGTAGGCATAACCTGTTCTGGCTTGTCACTTGGCCGCCCTGCAGAAGAAGAACTCAGTGAGATTTAAAAACAGGGAAAAGGAAATCCTCAGACTCTTACGAGGGGACCCAGGGACAGGACCACTGTCACTCATGGCTCTTTTCATTTTCCTTAGCTCCTCCTGCTCCTCAAGGTCTTGCTGTTCCCCAGGACGGAGCCCCGGGATATCAGGCCCTGGCAGCCCCTGTTGAGATGCTGGAGGCCCAGGTGAGCTGTGCTTCCCTCTCCCTTGCTTGTGATTCTGTCACTGTTCCCTTATTCCGGCTGTGGCCTCTGCCTCTCCTCTCAGCATGGCACATGGCAGCACCCGAACCCTAGCTGCTGCCTTCCCTCCTCCCTCTACTTCTCTCCCAGGAGTCCAGCAAGGAATGGACACCTGCTGGGCTTGTAATCCCCCACATGGTGCAGTGGAGGAGCTGGGTTTCCTTCCAGGAAAGTGAATGAACTGAGATCCCTTGGGAAGGTTGGGGGTGGGGGGGGTCCAGGACGGTGGCCCACATCTCTGGGTGCTTTGGTCACGTTTTGTCTCCTGGGACTTCTGGGGGCTTGCGGTTAGTTCTCCATGCCAGCAGCACACACTCGCTCCGCGCCCTGACCTCTTGTCCCTGCTGTGCCTGGTGCGGTCCCCGCCTCATCTGAGAATCAAAGGAGTGACTGGTTATCCCTGGGAATTTATCCAGGACCCGGTGACATTTGACGATGTGACCCTGTACCTCACCAAAAAGGAGTGGTTGAGGCCGGACCCTGAGCAGAGAACGCTGGAGTATTATGGGAACGTGACCTCCGTGGGTAAGGATGGATCCCCCCCGGGCCCTTCACCAGATTCGGCACCTGCATCTCTGTGCTAAGCAGCTGGGAGTGCCCGGGGGTGCCCGCGCGCGCGGCCCAGGCCCCAGGGGTGGGTCCTAGGGAAATGCGGGGGCTCTACCACACCACCATCGCACAGGCACAGGGCTCATCCCGACCCCTACAGGCATGGGAAGACACCCCAGCTGTGTGTTGGGAAAGAAATTAGAACATACTCACAACAGTAATTCAGAGTACTTTTTGTGTTACTCCACGCATTACCCAAATGGCATGGCCACTTCATGTCATTACTGTCGAGAGAGGTTGGCATGGCCAAGTTCACCCATCAGGGGTCTGCGGGGGGCGGGGGCGCGCAAGGATCAGCTCCTCAGGACGGCCACGTGGCGCCCACAGAAGCCTCCACCAGGAAGGCATGGGGTCTTGAGAAAACACCTTCGGAATGAATGAATGGCTTGCTTGAGGTCCCAGCCAACCCAGGCTTTGAGGACTGAAGGGGGTTCCCTGTGATAGCCCTCCCCCTCCTCCCCCGCCATTCCGCTGTCACCTCAGCCCGTCGCAGTAACCTGTTCCCTTCTCCCAAGCAGGAGTTCCTGTTTTGAATCCTGACTTGGTCTCTCACCTGGCGCCGGGACAGGTGCTGTTGGTATCGGACCCATCCCTCCGCGTGGATGAAGCCAGGCATTCAGGTGAGTGCAAAGGAAACCTAAAGAGCTGTGAGGCAAGCAGAGGGGAGTCAACCTGAGCCATCGGGGCGCTCGGATTAGGGTTGAGAGGCCCAGCTGTCCCTTCCCTGTGCTGTGTCTCTTGCTTCCCAGTCCTCAGCAGCCATCTCAGGAGAAGAGAGCCCTCCTTCCTTCCTCCTTTCACAGAAAGAGCGAGTGTCTTGCATTTCTTATTTCAGAAAGCTTCTCCGAGACTCACCAGAAGACAGTGGGGGAAGACACCCAGCCCCAGGAGATGGCATCCATGAGCTCCCCAAGGGCCAGTGACCCCAGCCCAGAGGTCACACAGAACAGGGGGGCTGCGGGGAGGTCGGGGAGCCCACAGAATCTGCCTGTCGAGCATCACTTTGCATGCAAAGAGTGTGGGGACACCTTTAGGCTGAAGGTCCTCCTTGTCCAGCACCAGAGAATTCACAGCGAGGAGAAGGGTTGGGAGTGCTCCGATTGCGGGCAGATCTTCCGGGCGGTGGCTGCATTTAACGAGCACAGGAAAACGCACATGGCCGTGGAGCCACAGCCCGGCCCAAGCTGGGCGGTGGACGATGCCGCAGAGAAGAGGGAGCAGCTGGAGAGGGAGGCGAAGCCCTTCGAGTGTGAGGAGTGCGGGAAGCGGTTCAAGAAGAACGCGGGCCTGAGCCAGCACCTCAGGGTGCACAGCCGGGAGAAGCCCTTCGACTGTGCCGAGTGCGGGCGCACCTTCAAGGTCAGCACCCAGCTCTTCCGCCATCAGAAAGTCCACAGCGCGGAGAAGCCCTTCGCCTGCAAGGCGTGCGGCCGCGATTTCCCCGAGCGCCAGGAGCTGCTCAAACACCAGCGCACGCACAGCGGCCAGCAGCCCTTCGACTGTGACGACTGCGGCAAGTCCTTCCGGGGAGTCCTCGGGCTGGCCGAGCACCAGCGCACCCACAGCGGGGCCAAGCCCTTCGGGTGCCCCCACTGTGGCAAGCTGTTCCGGCGGAGCTCGGAGCTGACAAAGCACCGGCGGATCCACACGGGCGAGAAGCCCTACGAGTGCCTGCAGTGCGGGAAGGCCTTCCGCCAGAGCTCCAGCCTTCTGGAGCACCAGCGGATCCACACCGGGGAGAGGCCCTACGAGTGCAGCGACTGCGGCAAGGCCTTCAGGGGCCCCTCCGACCTGATCAAGCACCGGCGCATCCACAGCGGACTGAAACCCTACGAGTGTGACAAATGCGGGAAGGCCTTCCGGAGGAGCTCCGGCCTGAGTCGCCACCGGAGGACCCACAGCGGAGCCAGGCGCTGCGAGTGCCCCAAATGCGGCCGCGTCTTCAAGAGGCGCTCGGCCCTGCAGAAGCATCAGCCCACCCACGAATAGCTGGGCCCCCCCTCCATCCCCTGCCCGCCCCAGACTGGCCTCTGGCCGTCGGGGGCTTCCTGCAGCAGGCAGGACCGGGTAGGGGGTAGGGGGTGCCCCAGAGGGGCCCGGCAGAGCCCAAGGAGATGCGCGGTTTGGTAGTCGCAGATACGATGGGCTGTCAGAAAGGTCGAAACCAATCTCTACTGCCACCAGCAATTTATAAGCGTACGTACTTCTCATTCCACCTGTCTCAAGAGCAGCTTCCGCTATTGTGGTTTATTGGGGCTAGTTTACCTGGGGCAAAGTACCTTCAAGGTGTTCAAGATACGCACGCCTTGAATTGGAGAAGGAGAGAAGAGAAATCTTGCAGGGGAAGAAACCCAAGGCCCCAGAGGGCTAACTCATCCGGAGTCGGGGTGAGAGCGCATGCAGTTTAAGAACCGGGGTTCCAAGTCAGCCAGGCCCGGAGGTCACCTGGGGCAAGTCCGCACAGACGCCTCACCCTAAGGCGATCCATCCCCCGTGTAACGAGGCAGATCCCTGCTTTCCCAAAGAGAGGATGGCCCCCGATTTACTGGGCCTACCCGAATTTATAAATTTTTAGGGATGTAAATAAAAGAGTCAAATGACCTGTAATATTTAATTTATTAACCTAGTTATACATACGTATTATAAAGCCCCTATTAAATATAATAATATATTAATTTAGAAATCTGCCCTTTCTCCCACTCTCTGTTCTGGGAAAGAATTTTATTCTGGCTCCTCACTTGCCTTTTTGACTGCTCCATCTTCAGCCGATAATAGGGCCCACTTTTGTGTCATCTGCCAGTCCCCAAGGACATCACATTTGTTTCCAGCTGAGCTGTTCGTGATGCAGCACTGTGACAATCCCCGCGCAAGATTCTCACTGGAAATTTTCTCCCAAGCCATAAGTACGTGTTCATTTACCAGGAGGACAGTTGGGTTTTGTTTTGGTTTTTTTTCATTTTTATTTTTTATTTCTCCTGTGGCTCAACAACATGACTGCTTAACGTGTTGCTTTTTAAATTGACTTTTAAAAGGCTCGCCTAAAGCAGCTAAAACTTGACATCATCTGGTCAGATTCCTTGGAATGTCACTGAATCAGCTTCAATTGATTTCTTTGACATCCTTTTTAATTAGACCAAGTATCTCTGGAGACCTCCCCAGCCCCCACCCCACATATCCAAAACTAGCATGGATCGGGTTTGTTTGCGGCTAATACGTTTCCTCAGACAGCACTGTTTTCGCTCAAGATAAAAATAGTGGAGAGAGTACCCCGGGCTGAAGACTTCTTGGGGACTCGAGTTTCTGGCGATGACTCCCTTTCTGAGGGAATTTTGGGAGCAAGAGCTTCTCATATCGGCATAGATGGTACTTCCGGAACCCTCCGTCTCCTCTGTAAAATGGGGGGGTCACAGTGCCTACCTCCTAAGGTCATTGTGAGGATGCAGCGCCTGGCACAGAGGTGGTGCCCATTGTAGTTAACTGCTCTTACTGCCTGGCTCATTCATTCTGAAGCTGGGGGTGTACCCCAGCCCCCCAACTCCGAGTCTCATCTCCTCTCTCCTAAGCCCCCAATCTTTGGTGAAGTGACTTTAGAGATAACCGTTGCCCTTTTCTCGCATGCAAATCGTACGTTTATCTCCTTCGATGCGTTACCAAGTTACCTTCGGAGATACTGACTTTATCTGGCAGTTCTTTATATCTCGTTGACGGTCTCTTCTCCAGTTTTATTGCTTTGCCCTTTGTAGCCATTTTATTATGTTTTTGTTGTGCGTGCTTTTAATTTCCGTGTATTCAAAAGTTTGCTTCTGTCTGTGGCCATAACTTTTCGTCGCTCAGTAGTTAGATAGGACAACATCGTCTTCTAGGATTTTAAGTCCAAACTCAAGTTGAAAGCGCTGCCCAACTTGGAGGTGGGTGTGGGGGTGCTGGGACGGGCCCGAGGCCAGGCTCGCTCCTCACCCCACACGCACGCTCTGTGGGCACTTGTGGGCCGTATTTGACTATCCAACCTGAGTCCTCAGGCAGGCTAGAGATATTTCCACCATGGGCGAACCAGAGCAGTATCGGCCCGGCACCCGGCAACAGGGCCGGCCTGGCCTGCGCCTATCAGTTAGGGTGGTCACAGCTCGGTTTTTGCAGCAGCCTGGCCATCCCGTGAACCGCTGGGGGCTTTAGCAGGTGCCCAGCGAGGATTCAGTGACCGAACAGCACATCCAGCCAGGAGACATCTACTCGGACCCAAGAATACTCACCTGACTGACGTTGCCACCTGGATTATGCCCTCTTCCTGGCAAGAGTTTCTGGGACTGCCAAGAGGTCAGCTTGGCAGCTCCTGCTTTCATCAATCCGGGGGAAACTCACCCACACCCTCTGGTGTAATTTCCTGAGGTCCCACCAAAGAGGGGTGACCGGGCAAAGGCTCGGAGAGAAGAGAAGCCATGGCCTTTCCAATGGCCTGCATGCTGCAGCGATTGCAGTGGGCTGCACTGGGCCTGGGCAGCCAGGCCCAGGAAGAGCAGTGAAGCACGGGCTTGGAGTCAGCCCTGCCTTCCAACAGCCCGTGTGGCAGAGATGCAGAAGCTGCTCATCCAGGCTGGGCTGTGCCTCCAGCCTCCTCATCCAGGAGGAGCAGCAGCAAGAGCTGGTGAGAAACCTTGCCAGCACATGTGTCCTTTGGATGGGCTCACCGGGGCTCTGGCGACACTCCGGCAGGCCCATCTCAGGAGGGCTCCCAGAACCCCTTCCTGTGAAGCAAGGTCCAGCAGTGATCCCTGTGACCTTGGCCAGAAGGTATTTTCCAGTGGCCACGTGGCCACATGAGTGCTCTAAGCACTGCCTCCACTCTGCCCTCCAGGCTGGACAGGAGCCAACAGGGCAGCACTTTTTGCATAGCGACTCCCTTTGCTCCGTGGGCCTCAGTTCCCGCAGGCATTTCGGATCTGTGTCTGAAATCACGACTTCCTTCTTCGATCAGTTTTCTTTTCCAGCCCTCCTTGTGGGTTTTGTACAGCTGTCCTTCCACCTGGAAGCACTCTGCCATTTCTTACCCGTTGCGTCGTTCATGCATCAGGTTTTTGAAGGATCCCGTTGAAATCTTGTTGTGGCATTATCTTGGAGTGTGGTGTAGCCTTCCACTGCTCCCTGCTCCCCCCGGCCCAGGGTCTGGTCCCCTGGCCTTCCCTCATGCCCTCCTTTACTTTGTACCTTTTGGGTTCTATAATTTTCTCTAAAACAAATTCTTTTTAGAGTGAACACTAAAACCCACATATTGTCCATCCCTGTGGATGAACAGCTTTTCGTGGCACCTGCCCTCCCCAAAGGCCAGCAGTCTGTGGCCTTACCTCGTGCCCTGCAGCTTAGCGGAATTCATCTGTTGCCGCTGGTGATTTGGGGTGGATTTCCTTGGATTCTCTAGGAATGCTGCTGTGCCAGATGCGAAATGTGATGAAGCTTCCTTTCACGTGTGCTTGCTATGCATTCGTGTATCTACCTCATTTCTTTTTGTTTCTTTCTTTCGAACCACCTGTCTTCTTTCAAGGGATCTCAAGAGCGCTTTGGTCACATAAAATGCTGCCTCTCCTTAGAAATAGAGCCTTTTCTTCTATTTAGAAAGACACCCTCCGTTGCTTTTACTAGACTTTTGAACACTTGCTGACACCTTAAGAAGAAAGTAATTGTTTACCATTTTTGCTGCTTACTAAGATTAACTGTGTTGACCAGTTGTGTTATACCTGTTTTTGGCATTTCTGGAACAATCCATCACAGTGGGCATCTTTGCCACATGGCATTGCGTTCCGTTCACTGGGTTTTGTGCTTTTGCCGGTGGCCCGGCGCCCACCCTCCTGCGGCCACATTGTGTGCCACGTGACTCCCCACCCCCCTTCCAGGCCACGTTAATGAAACCAGAACTGAGCACCTGAGCCAAGGGTGGCGACCCAGCACCAAACCCAGCTGGAACCAGTGGGCTGGGCCTTTCGGGTTCTGTCTGAAGCGTGGACAAGAAAACCAGGAGAGAGTGTTCCGGTTGGTGTCAGTGGAAAGAGGGAGGCACACGGCCTTTAGAGGAGTTGTCCTCTGGTTCCCAGCGAATGCCTCTATTGTGCCACGTCAGAAGGCCCTGTCCACAGTGGTCTTGGATCTCCCTTGACCAGAGCTGGCTTTTTACAACCTGTCAAGAGTCAACTGCATGTTAGTACTGGGCAGCTTCCTGGGAAGAATTCCATGGCTGCCTTTCTTGGCCTCCCAGCCCGCTGGCATCCCTGCCCAAGACCCACCCACCTGATGGGAACACCTGCTGAAATGGCGGGGTTCAGTTCCGTATGCGACATGGGTTACGACGTCGGCCTTCTCGTCTCAGTGAGTTTGACCGATGATTTTCCGTCTGGGTGTTGTTCCTCTGTTGAACCCTTATTGACCTGTAAAACGAGTTAAATCCCAGCCTGCCCCACCTCCTCTCAATTTGGAAGTGTTTCAGTATTCCCAGCAAATCCATCGGATTGAGTTATCGATAACTTCTCCCTTACAAGTATATTTACAGTCTGTAGTTCAGTATATTTGCGGCCTGTAGTTCTCATTGCATCAGTTTGGGTGTTTAGTTTCAAAACTGTAAGTGGTCAGTTTCAACTTGGCCCGCGGGGTGAGCCGCCTCTCTCTCTGAGAACAGTGGCTGGGCCACCCCGGTTCACATTTCGGGGGTCGGCTCCCCTCCCTCGCGATCTCGTTGTCTGTTTTGTGGCATTTACTCTACCCAGCCTTGCACTAGAGCTGTTTGTGGACTTGGCTTCCCCACTCCCACCCCCTTCCCCACCCCTCCCCTGCCCACTAGATTGTGAGCTCTTAGAGGACAGGGCGGCCCTCCATGTCTGACCCTCCTACCAGATCTAGCGCAGTGCCTTGCATCAAGTAGATTTCAATAAATATATGTTAAATTGCATTTTTCTTCTTTGGTTGGCTTATTTGCTCAAAGTCCCAGTCTTTGTGGCTCCTGTTGCTCCCCAGTGTGGGAGTTGGGGGTCTGCCCTGGGGTCGAGCCCTATGCCGCAACAAGGAGCATGCTCTGCAGGGGGCTTCTACCTAGGGCTCACTTTGGGGGGGAGGGGGATCCCGTGCCAGCCACCTGGATGAGAGAGGAGGCACCCTGATCGGGGGAGACTGGTGTTTCCTGGAAGTTTGAACTGTCCCTTGGCGAAGAGGCCTTCCCCCATCTCTGCTAAGGCTCTCCCCCAAGTCTGACTTGGAGGTGAAAGTGGAAGGCAGGACTGGGCCCTGAGCTCTCCTCCCCCAGGGACCGGGCATGGGGTGGCAGAAATGTGACTTGGGAATCGGCCAGCCTCTCCAGATCTGGAGGAGAAGGCAGGTCAGTCCTCTTGGTGGCCAGGGGAGGGTCCTTTGTCTGGTGGCCATTGTCTCAGGGTGAGTGGCACAGAAAGGGAGCAGCCCTCCAGCTTCCTGACCCTTCACGATGCAAACAGAGCTCAGCTATGGAGTCGGCTCCCCAGCCATGGAGGGAAAACCACCAAGTGGGCTCCAGATATGCTGGGGTTGGGTCCTCGTGGGCCATGATTTGACTCACCAGGGAGCCTGTCAGGGTGAGGAACATTCTGGAAAGAGCAGTTACCCCACCCTTGTGGTTTCTGGCAGGTGCCCGTTCTCATCGTGGCTCTCAATCCTACCCCAAAGGCAGTTTCTAGGCAGGCAGTGTGATCCTTCCCTCTTGGCCAGGTCACAGACCCCAGATCCCCATTTCACGGGCCCGTGTCTGCACCCCCACTCATTGCTCTAACCCGGGCTCCCCATGGCCCCCTCTGCCTGTGTAAAAGGGGGCTTCTGCTTTGAGGCTCACTAAATTGACTCTTGCATATGAGAAGAGCTGCAGTTGTAGCACCCATCATTTTAGCTTCTGCTGCATGTAACACTTGACATACTTCAGCAGCCCAAGTCACTCCAAGACTGATTTCAAGGGCGTGTCATTGAAAAGGCTGACTGCCGAGTCTGCGGCTGTTCTCAGGTTGAGGTTCACCGTTGCCATTAGCATGAGCTGGGCCAGCAGGACTGGATTTACGCCACAGGGGTAAACACAGACAGAAATTGACCTACTGTTAACGGAGGTCAGGGAAGGGGGGATTTATAAAATCTCTTGGATTTATGCGCTTATGATTTGGATTCATACACTTATGAGCTGTTTGGATTTTTCCCCCTATTGAGCACATATTACCATTTTAATTAAAAGATTTTTTAAAACGCATAATAAAAAGCATGGCCCCATTTCTTTTTCAAGCAAGACAGATTGGCAAAACCCTGCGCCCTCTCACCCCGAACCCTCTTCTTGCCTTCAGACCACAAGCATTTATGGGGAAGACAGAAGCCAATGACCTTGGGGACCCAAATGAAAGGCCACCAAGCCTTGCCCCTGGGATTTACGCGCTTTGATTAAAAACCTAAAAAGCCAAACTAACCGCACATGCCCAATGTTAACGCGTGCATTTTGCCTCTCCTCCCTCCCCACCGAGGCCAGCCCCAGTGGCTCTCGCCCCTGCACGTCTCCCCGTCCACTGCGCCTGTCCCCTGCTTCACCAGCTCCCTGCGGCAGCAGCCCCAACTGGCCTCCCCGCCTCCCTCCCCACTGCCCGGTCCAGTCCATTTTCCACACACAGCCCCAGTGGTCTTTGACAGCTGTTACACCCCCCCGTGAGGCCACATTCCTAAGAGGAGCTAGTCACTGGAAGATTCCTCTATCATCCCAAACCTTTAAAAGGTGGAGAGGAAGGGGGCGCAAGGGTAGTTCGGTGGTAGAATTCTCAGGTGCCATGGGGGAGAGCCGGGTTCGATTCCCTGTCCATGCATTTCCGAAAAAACAAACAAACAAGCAAATTCACCAAATGGTGCTGCAATAATGGGATACTCACGTGGAAAAAGAATGAAATGTGTCCCTGCCATACAGCATATAAAAAAATAATAAAAGGGGGAGTGGGAGTGGGGGGTGGGGACCCTCTGGCTGTCAGCGGGCTCAGCCACGTCACTTTTGGGTACTGCTCCTCCATTCTCTTCCCATCCCAGCCCTGCTCTGTCTTGCAAATTCTGCAGAGCTCCCACCCCCCACCCACCCACATGGCCCCTGGGCAGAGAGGCCCCTTTCCTCCCCCCGTGCTGCCAGACCCCAGCCCCACTCCCCGGGAGCATCCAGCGCCCCGTGACACCCCCGTCCAAGCTGGGGACGCCCCCTCCCCAGCTCCCCCACCCACCCCGTGGGGGTCCTCGGGGCCCCTGCAGGTGGCTGCCCCCCACCCAGGCCTCCCCTCACCTCCCCCCGGCCCCGGCCCAGAGCGAAGCGGTGGAGATGATGGAGCAGATCGTGCTGGAGGACCCGTTGGGGCTGGGCCGGCTGCGGCTCCCCGGCGCCCCCGAGGCGGAGCCCATGGCGGTGCCCATGATGCTGCTGGCACTGGTGGAGCAGCTCACAGAGGCGTGCGAGGAGCTGGCGCGCAGATACGCTGAGCTAGGGGACTGGTGCGCCCAGAGGATTCTGCAGCACATCCAGGTGGGGGCCCGGGGATCACCCCACTCGTGGGCCGCCGCCCCCTGCCGCCCGCACCCCTCCTCACGGACCAGGAAACCAGGGGCTCGGCCACAGAGGCGCCCGAGGTCCCGGGCTCCCCTGCAAGGGCCCAGCGAGGCTGCGGGGAGGCCGCCACCTTTTCGGTCCCCACGGGACAGCCCGGGGCCACCCCCAACCCCGCCCCAGGTCCGTGTGTGTGTTCCAGACATCTAACCCTGCAGGACAGGCAGCCACTGCAGCAGCGACGGCCGGGTGTCCAGGTTGGAGATGGCAGGTGAGTGACAGGTACCTGGAGGATAGGGACAGAGTGCCACCACAGCCTTTTCCCCAAGGCTAGAAGCTACCCTCTGCTTAGTGGCAGAATAGGGACAGGGGCTTGGGGGAGGTGAAATTTGTTGATGGAGAAGCTTCACCCAGACTGAGCTGGAGATGCGGAGGGCATGGGGACATGTTCAGCCCAATGGGAAATGGCCAAGGTCGAAGCTCAAACCTCACCATCAGGAAATGGATTTTTGAGATTCATTCTGAAATATCACTGCTATTATCATCCATTTTCAACACCCAACCTTCAGAGCTGGCCTCTGGTTCAGGATCGTTGGCCTCCCTGCAGTCAGCTCCCGGGGTCCCCTGCTGTGACAGCACAACTCTTTCAGGGCATTAGACTGCATTTCAGAAGACCTTTTCAATTACATGTTTACCAGAAGGAACTTTGTACCTGGGATTAATGGCTTAGTCAGATCTCAAAAACCCTTTACCTTTATTTGCTGAAAACTCTGGGCGTCCACAGAGATCCCAGGGAGCAGTTTTACATTCAAATTTGCAGCATTAGCTTTCCAAAAGCATATTGAAAACCTGCTTCGGAATTTTGTTTAGTTGAGATAAAAATGCGTCTTGAGAACCTCATTTTTCTCCAACATTATTCTTTTCTTCAGGTTCTTATATTCTTCCCTATTTCACCATCAGAGATAATTCATCAAAAACCTGGGAATTTTTCCTCCTTGGGAAATTCTGAGTTGGCAAAGTGGAGATTCTGCTTTCATTCATCCTTGCAAGATGAGAATTCCCCACGGAACTTTTTCTTAAAGCACTTATGACTTAAATGGAATTAAACAACCCTTTGATTCCATTCTCACAGTTACTTTATTTAATGCTCTAAATGCTGTTATTCGAAATCATTGAACAAGAGTATTATTCTGGGTTGTATTATTTAAATGTTGCAAATTTTATTGGCTCAAAAAGGATATGATAATCTTCCTAAAGATGACTAGCTAATATGTTCTTCCTTAACATTCATATTAACCATTAATCTATGTCCCTATTTATTTAACCATTTGAAAGCTCTTAATAATTGTTGTGCATGTGAAATCAACAGCCATCAACCACCATCGATCATGGCAGCATTCTGCTCTTCAACTGTCTCAGGAGCATTTCACTATAAAAAGCACATAAGATGGTTTTTTGCTCTAAGTTCCATCCAGAATGTTTACCTATAATTTAAAGTGAAAATTCCAGACTAAGAATAGGTCAGACTATCATGGCTCTTTGGTTTTACTGCCATTTAACGATTGGATTCTTTGCAATTTATGTAATCCTAAAATCATTAGCCAGGTCAGGCCCAAAATGACCAATTACCCATTGGCTATTTTTTTTTTTTTCAATCACGTAAGGAAGCGTTTATTTGAGGTTTAACATGAAATCATACAAATAAAATTTGTATAAACAAATCCACACCAAGGCATAACACAGATAGCAAAGGACAAAGTAAAAACAAAGAAAACTAAATGGCAGCTATATACAGTTGGACAGTTGTGTCCTGTACACTAGAAAGTCTTTTACAAAATAATCATCTTAGATCAACAGAAGACCAATCTTCAACACCATCCTGCAAGATGGGTTGCTTTAGCATTTCCTCCTCTTTTCTCCAAGGTCCTCCTTTAGTATGGCTGGTAATTGTTTTGGTGATTGCCACCCCCACGCGATGCCTTGCCATATGTGCTCTGTTGGCCACTGTAGTCTGTATATCCCTGTCCATATCCATAGTTTCCATAGTTATACCCAGTATAATCATATCCGCCATAGCCACTATAGTTCTGATCACCACCATAGGCACTACTGTAATTTCCATATCCTTGATCATAATAGTTATTAAATCCTTGGTTCCAGTTTTGGCCCTGACCTCGTCCACGACCGCTAGTACCACCTCGTCCAGTAGCTGCAGCTCCTCTTCCTCCTTTCTGTTGTTGCTGTTGCTGCCTATATACCTCTTTGGGTTGTGCAACTTTGATTTCACACTTCCCAGAACCAATTTGATGATATCTGCTTTCTAGTACTTTTTTTACTGGCTCTTCATCTGTATACGTGATAAAACAAAATCCTCTTCTTTCATTTGTTTTTGTATCCATGGGAAGTTCAATATTTTCAATCTCTCCAAATGCTCCAAAATATTCTTTTATTTGCTCTTCAGAAGTATCTGGACTCAATCCACCCACAAAAACTTTTTTGGGGGGGTTCTTTCCCTTTTAAAGCCTTCGCCCTTTTGGGGTCTATCAATTTGCCATCCAGTTTGTGTTCTTTCAGTTCCAAAACCTTATCAACACTAGCAGCATCCTTGAAAAGCACAAATCCAAATCCTCTTGATCTTCCAGTGACTGGATCTGTTTTAATTGTGCAGTCTACAACCTCTCCAAATCGAGACAAATACTCAGTCAGATCTTTCTTGCTTGTATCCCAGCTCAAGCCTCCAATAAACATTTTACCGTCATCCTGCTGATTCTTGCTCGCGTTAATCTGGGATCCCTCTGCGAATTCCTCTATGTTGCTGTACTCGTTCATTCCTCCATGGTGGCGGAGTTGTCGGCAGGGCGGTGCTGGCGCGCAGACAGAGTCCCGGTAGCAGCGGCAGCGGAACGTTGTATGGAGCTGGATTTAAAGTGGCGGCGGAAGAGCCATTGGCTATTTTTTTAAAGATTTTTTTCCTTTTAGTGAAATATAATTCATAAACATAAAATGTACCATTTTAAAGCATACAGTTCTATATTTAGTATATTCATGTTATGCAACCCATCACCACTACCCAATTCCAGAACATTTTCAAGACCCCAAAAAGAAACCCTGTACCCATTAGCAGTTACTTCCCCTTGCTCCCTGCCTCCTCAACCACTGGCCAGACATTAATCTGCTTTCCATCTCTATGAATTTGCCTATTCTGGACACTTCAGATGAAAGGAGGAATTACATAATATGTGGTCTTTTGTGTCTGGCTTCTGCCATTTGGCGTAATGTTTTCAAGGTTCATTTATGGTGTAGCGTGAATCTGTACTCCATTCCTGTTTCTGGCCAAATAATATTCCAGTGTGTGGATGTTATCCACTCATCAACTGTTTATCCACTCATCAATTGACAGACATTGGGATTGTTTCCACTTTTTAACTATTATGAATAATGCTGTTATACATCCATGTACAAGTTTTTATATGGACATAGGTTTTCAGTTCTCTTGAGTACATCCCTAGGAGTGGAGTTGCTTGGTCATATTGCAATTCTACATCAAACTTTTGGAAGAGATGCCAAAGTGTTTCCCATAACACTATTTTACACCCCCATGAACAATTTTTCAGGGTTCCAATCTCTCCACCTCCTCACCAACACTTATTTTTTGTTGTCATTTTAAAGAATTATAGCCATTTAGGAGTGTGTGAAATGGTATCACATTGTGGTTTTGATTTGCATTTTCCTAATGACTATTGATATTGAACATCTTTTCGTGTGCTTATTGGCCATTTGTTATTTTCTTTGGTAAAATGCCTATTCAAGTCCTTTGTCCATTCTTTTATTGGGTGGTTTGTCTTTTGTTTGTTGAGTTGTTAGCACTCTTCACATATTCTGGATACTAGACCATTATCAGTTGCATGCTTTACAAATATTTTCTCCTATTCTGTGGATTGTCTTTTTGCTTTCTTGATAGTACCCTTTGATACACAAAAGTTTTTTAATTTGATGGAGTTCAACTTTTTAATTTTTTCTTTGATTTCTTGCACTTTTTGGTATCATATCTAAGAAACCAGTTGCCTAATTCAAGGCTATGAAGATTTTCCCCTATGTTTCCTTCTAAGACATTTATAGTTTTAGCTCCTACATTTAGGTCTTTGATCCATGTTGAGTTAATTTCTGTATATGGTGTAAAGCAAGGGTCCAAATTCATTCTTTTCATGTGAATATCCAGGTGTCCCAGTACCATTTGTTAAACAGACTCTTCTTTCCCTATTGAATGGCCTTGAGACTCTTGTCTAAAATCTATTGGCCATAAATGTATGGGTTTATTTCTGGCCTCTCAGTTCTATTCCACTGGTCTATATGTCTATCCTCATGCCAGGATCACACTGTCTTAATTACTATAGCTTTGCAGTAAATTTTGAAATCAGTAAATGTGAATCCTCCAACTTTCTTCTTTTTCAAGGTGGTTTTGGTCTTTGAGAGTCCCTGGCAATTTATATGAATTTTTTTACCTTTTTTTTTCTTTTGGCATGGGCAGGCACTGGGACGCGAACCTGGGTCTCCAGCATGGCAGGTGAGAATTCTGCCACTGAGCCACCATCACACCATCCTTTTTTTTTTCTAAAATTTTTTTTTGCATGGGCAGGCACCGGGAATCAAATCCAGGTCTCCAGCATGGCAGGCGAGAACTCTGCCACTGAGCCAACGTGGCCCTAAGTTTCATTTTTGAAAGAACTTCAAACTTACAGTAGAATTGCAAAAATAATGCAAAAACAATACATAGAACTTCAATATACCCCCTCATCTATATACTCAGATTTTTTACCAACACTCAACCACCTTAAGTACAGCTATCAAGTTCATGAAATTTAACATTATAAAGTGTACAGCCCATATTCTAATTTTTTTCAGTCATCCCAATAATATCCTTGTTTGTCTGGGTTGGAACTTTCTAAAACTTTTATTCTAGTAACATATATACAACTTAAAATTTCCCCCTTTAACCACATTCAGGTATATAATTCAGTGATGATAATTTCATTCACCATGTTGTGCTACCATCACCATCAACCACTCCTAAAAGTTTTCCATCATCCCCAACAGAACTTCTCTACCAATTAAGCTTTAACTCCCCATTATCTACCCCTCCCCAGACCCTGGTAATTTGTATTCTAATTTCTGATTCTGTGAATTTGCTTATTCTAATTATTTCATATCAGTGAGATCATACACAAAAATTGACCTTATTTGTTTGGCTTATTTCACTCAATATTATGTCTTCAAGGTTCATCCATGTTGTCTCATGAATTGGAAACTTCATTCCTTTTCACAGCTGCATAATATTCCATTTTATTTATGCACCACGTTTGCTTCTCCATTCATCTATTGACAGATTCTTGGGTTGCTTCCACCTTTGGGCAATCGTGAATAATACCGCTATGACTATCAGTATGCAAATATCTGTTTGAGTCCCTGATTTCAATTCTTTTGAGTATAGATCTAGAAGTGAAATTGCTGGGTCATATGGTGTATTAGTTCGGGTTCTCTTGAGAAACAGAGTCAACAGGGAACACTTGCAAATATAAAATTTATAAAAGTGTCTCACGTGACCACAGGAATGCAGAGTCTGAAATCCGCAGGGCAGGCTGTGGGAACGACAACTCTGATGGAAGGTCTGGACAAACTCCACAGGAGAGGCTCGCTGGCCGAAGCAGGAACAGAAGAGAGCCTGTCTCTTCTGAATCCTGCTGAAAAGGCTTCCAGTGATTAGACTGAGCATCACTCCTTGCAGAAGAGACTCCCCTTTGGTTAATTACAAATGGAATCAGCTGTGGATGCAGCTGACGTGATCATGATCTAATTCTATGAAATGTCCTCATTACAACAGACAGGCCAGCACTTGCCCAACCAGAAAAACAGGTACCACCACTTGGCCAAGTTGACACATGAACCTGACCATGACATATGATAAGTCTATGCTTAACTTTCAGAGAAACCACAAAGCTGTTCTTCCACAACGGAGACACCATTTTACATTCCTACCAGCAGGGAATAAATGCTCCCATTTCTCCACATCCTTTCACACTTGTTATTTTCCATTTTTTCAGTAGTAACTGTTCTAGTGGGTGTGAAGTAGTATCTCATTATGGTTTTGATTTTCATCTCCTTAATGGCTAACAATATTGATCACCTTTTCAGAAGCTTTTTGGCCAGTTGCATATCTTCTTTGGAGAAATGTCTGTTCATTTGCTTTGCACAGTTTTTTGATTGGATTGTTTGTCTTTTTGTTGTTGAGTTGCAGAATTTCCTTGTAAAATCTGGCTTATAAACCCTTACCAGATATGGTTTCCAAATATTTTTTCCCAGTCTGTGGGTCTATATGAACTTTTTTTGAATGGGCAGGCACTGGGAATCGAACCCGGGTCTCTGGCATGGCAGGTGAGAAATCTGCCACTGAGCCACTGTCACACCACCCCATATGAATTTTAAGATTGGTTTTTCTATTTTGCAAAAAAAGAAAGGCAGTAAGAATTTTTATAAGGATTGCATTGAATGTATGGATTGCTTTGAGGAGTATTACTAGCTTAGCAATGCTAAGTCTTCCAGTCGGCAAACACGGGATGTATTCCATTTATTTAGATCTTCTTAATTTCTTATTCAACAATATTTTTGTAGTTTTCCATGTACAAGTCTTGCACTAGTTTGGTTAAATTTATTCCTACACTTTTATTATTTCTGATGCTTTGTAAATGGGATTGTTTTCTAAATTTCCTTTTCAGATTGTTCATTGATAGTGTAAAGAAATAAACTGATTTTTGCATATTGAACTTGAATCCTGCAACTTTGCTAAATTTGTTTAATAGCTCTAATTGTTTTTGTGGATAGTGGGGTGCATGGGCTAGGAATCGAACCCGGGTCTCCTGCATGGCAGACAAGCATTCCACCACTGAACTACCTGATAGCTCTAATAGTTTTCTGTGGATTCTTTAGGATTTTCTATAGATAGGATCGAGTCATCTGCAAATATAGTTTTACATCTTTCTTTCCAATACGGATCACCTTGTATTTCTTTTTCTTGTCTAATTGCTCTGGCTAGAACGTCCAAGTACTTGTCGAATAGCAATTGCAAGAATAGATATCATCCATGGAACTGCATTACACAAACAGTGAACCCTAAGTTAAACCATGGACTATGGTTAGTACCATTATGAAATGTGCTCTCATCAATTGTGACAATTGTTCCACACCCATTCAAGGTGTTAATAATAAGGTGGTATATGGGAATCCTGTATTTTATGTCTGATTGTTCTGTAAACCCACAACTCCTCTAATAAAGACAAGAGAAAAAGCAGATATCACCCATTTGCCACTTGGCCAAAGCTGACTCTGAAGCTGATTTGCTGAGCCCGAACCCTACCCTCAACCCCGCCCCACCCCTGGACCTTGAAGCCTGTAGAGCTGGCTTTGCGCTGGCCTCTGCACCGTGGCCCTCACATTCAGTACACACGTGTATTTCATGAGGGGGTTCTTAGGAGGGAGCAGTACTAAGGAGAAAAATAACATGTGGATGGACACCACATGTTAAGGGCTTCTGAACAGAGCACCATTCTGCCTTCTGAGGCAGAGCAGGACAAGGTTGGCAAATCCATAAGGGGGCAGGCAATTCAGGTAAAGCTATGCGTGTTCATGCCCAGTGTCTGTCTACGGCTGTTTAATAGGCAGGACAAAAGAATTGCCTGGAATAATAGATGTGTTCTTTGATGGTGCCAAGAGCTATTGCTTTCACTACAAGCCTATGAGAGTTTATCAGAAAACACACTTGTTAGAAATGTTTATGGCAAAAAAAAAAAAGTTTATTCACATAAACTTATAAACCATAGTCGTCATAGGAGGTTAATTTTCCCTAGCAGCCTTTTGATAAGTAACTCAAAGTGGGTGACCTCAATGACCCAACTTGGTCACCTGGTAATATACAAGGGGCTCAGCCTCCCAGGTGTGTCTAGAGGCTTCCTAGCTTTTCTCCTGGTTTTCTCCCTGACAACCTGTCTGTCCTAATCCTTCTGATTCGAACAGATTGTGGCTCAAAATCTACTCTAATGTGAGTTTTGCACCAATGAAGACTCCCTTGGGCACATACAAGGGGTTCCTTAGGAGGGGGGCAAATGTAGTAGCTACAAGGGAGCTGAATGTGGTGGAGACAATTACCCACCCATGGACGCAGGGCTCACTTCACATTTAAGACCACAAACTTCAAAGGGGTGCCTGGCCCAGCCCCACCTCCCTTAGGTCCCTTCCTAACTGGGTCCCTTTCTTGGGCTCTGAGACCATCGCCTTGGACTCGTCTCTCAAGTCTCAGCTAATAGTCACATGCATATGTAATAGCAAAACTCGCAGTCAGCCGAGAGGACCTTTCTATACTCTCCGTGGGGAAATTCGCCTTCCTGCTGACATCTGTTTCCACCCACTTTCCCCTCTCCGGCCCCAGCCCGCCCCCACCTGTGCGCTGGGACCCAGCCCCTCTCACCTCCTCTTGGTCATTGTGACTGCGGAGGTCCCTCTGCTTCCTGTTTGGTTTTTTGACCCCACCGCCCCTGGCAAAACACTTACTCTCCACCCTCTGTTTTTGTTTTGGTTTTGGGTGGGCAGGCACCGGGGATCGAACCCAGTTCTCCAGCACAGCAGGAGACAGATCTGCCACTGAGCCACCGTGGCCCGCCCCACCCTCTGTTTTACATTCTCCATTAGTTCTAATTACCCAAGCAAAACAAGAATATAATCTCCTTTTTGAATGTTTAACAAAGATGGATAAAATACTAGTCGGCTGGAATCGCTGTCTGGGCCCCCTTCCAGTCCTGCCTCTTTCTGAGACGACCCTCGCGTTAATTTGCTGAGGATCCCTCCCGACATTTTCTGCACCTCTATTTGCAGGCACATATGTGCATATAGCATAGAGGGTTTTACCTTGCATATAAATGACGTCGCACTCTATCTTTATTCCGCAGCTCGCTTTCCTCATGTAACTAACCATGGCTGGGAGAATTATTTGTCCTACTGCTTGAGCATCCACAGCACAGGTACAGCTTGGATTATTTGACAGCCCCCCTTCTGGGCAGACATTCTGATATTCTCCAGGTTTTTACTAATAGACACAGCACTGCATGGACAGATGCTGAGCTAGACAGTTTTAACTTCTTGGCTAGTTTCCCTATTTACTTGTGTTTCCTTTTATATGCTTGATACGAATCCTTAGTTTATTATATGGGCTGCAGAGGCTTCCTGCCACACTGTTATTTATCTTGAGCCTGGTTTATGGCACAAGTTTTTGTCAAGCAAACCTTTCCTTTTCATCGTTAGGCTGTAAAATGTATCGTTCAGTGATTTTTGAATTTTCCTTTATGGTGCCTGCATTTTGTGCCTAGTTTACTAGTCCAAGGATTATAAAGATATCCGCCTCCAGCTCTGTCTTTTATAGATTAGTTTTGATAGTTTTCTTTTTCCATGCCTCGATAGTTTAATCATTCAGGAATAGCATTTCCTCTACGATACCTGGTTAGAATCTACTTTTTTGTTTTCCTTACACGGATAGCCAATTGATCCGGCCTCATCCTTTCCCCCCATTTTTTTTTCCGGTCCAATCTTGTGCATTTCTCTTCCAAATGAATTTGAGAAGCAGCTTGTCAGGTTCCATTAAAATCTTACTCGGGGGGCGGGGGACGCCTCCGCAGAGGGCTCGCCGCCTCCGCGCGCACCGCCAGGCCTCTCAAATGCGCCGACTGCGAGGTGTTCGGGAGGGCCCAGGGTGCTGCTCTAGAATGCACCCAGAAGACGGAGCCGGGCGGAGGAACCAGTAAAGACACCGTCAAGGCCAAACGCAGCGCCCCAAAGAAAAAGTCAAGTCCATGAAGTCGTGGCTGAACAAGGTGGAACGCCCCAGTTTTCGCATTGACCACAGGACCTTTCTAATGAAACCAACCACCTCTAAACTTGAATACACTGATTTTAGTATTAGATACTAATAGAAGGAGGAATAAAGATTGTACTGCTTACACTGCATAATAGATGCCATATATTATTAAAGCTATAAACTTAACAGACTAATTGTAGCAGAGTAGGGTTCAAAACAAAAAGCAAACTTTCTGTTCTGAGAGCTGGAGAATTACAAATGTTACTGAAAATGTCTGATGTTGAAAGAATTTTACTCAACCATGTTTTTAAAGGGCAAAATTTTAGTATTCTGAGATAAGAAAGTGCCACTACAAAATATTTAATGTGAATATGCAGTTTAAACTTGTCTCATGGAATCTTTAATTTCAACGAATATTACAACAAACATGTTATTTAGCTAGATATAAAACAATAAAGGTAACCATTTAATGAGTTTTGTGAACCGCTATCTGCATTGAATTCTAAAACTTTCTGAATAATAATTTGAGTAACTTATTATTAAAGCTGAGTGATCTCTTATTCGAGTCATCAAAAAGAATCAGAAATCATTGTATGTGAGGATCAATATAACCATAAAATAATATCAATAAAGAATTAATTTTAAAAAAATCCTATTGGGGGGCGGTGCGACAGTGGCTCAGTGGCAGAATTCTTGCCTGCCACTCTGGAGACGCAGGTTCAATTCCCAGAGCCTGCCCATGCGAAAAAAAGAAAAAAATCCCGTTGGGGTTTTTAATTGGGATTATACTCGAAGCCATTGATTAATTGGAGGAGAACCAAGATTTATCTCATCATTTACGGAGGCCTGCTTCGATGGCCAAAAGTGAGTTTTTATATTTTCTTCACATCAGCCTTGTACATTTTAGTTCTAAGCTTTGTATAGTTTCTGTTGCTCTTAGGATCAAGAATTTTTTTAATTTTATATTCATTAATTGATAACTGCTGGAAGGTAGAGTGCATATTTGCCCCCGTTCGATACCTCTCCTATGAGCCCTAATGATTTGTCAGCTGATTCTTTCAGATTCTTTGGGCAAATGATCATATCTGTCTGAATAATCATGGTTTCTCTCTTCCAATACGTATACTCTGTGCTTCTTTCTTTTCTCACGTTGATCAGGTCCAAACAGAAAAGTGGCAAGGATGGCATGAATTGAATCAAATGCTTTTCCTGCATCGAGATGGGAATATATTTTCTCCCTAACCAGCAATGATGTGAATTAATAACTCTATTAATAGTGATTTGTCATTGCATTTGGGGGGAAACCCATCCTTAGGCTTGATAAAGTATTATTTTAATATCCCCATGAACATGATTTACTATCTTTTTGTTTATGTTCCTAAGAAGATTGACCTACAGAGTCCTGTTACTGTCTTTGTCCAGTGCTGGTGTCATGGCTATAAAAGCCTCATAAAACCAATTTGGATGCTTTCCATCTTTTCCTATGCAGAGAAGGGTTCATACAATATGGAAATTACCTATTTCTTCTCCACTCTAGTAGAATTTAACCATAAAAAACACCTGGGTCTGATGCAGATTTTAAGGGTAGACATTTCACTACCTTTACATTTCTCCTATGGATAGTGATTAATTCAGATTTTCCACTTATTAACCAATTATCATAATTTGTATTTTCCTGGAAATTTATCTTTTTTACCTAGATTGTCAAATTTATCTATATAAAACTATATATATAGCATTGTCTGACAATTTCTTTAAAAAATTGCCTGCATCTGATGTTATAACCCATTTCTGTTTCTTATGAGATTTATTTGCATCTTCACCTTTTATTTCCTGACCAATATTGCCACAAGTTTGTGCATTTTTAAATTTTGATCTCTACAACTATTCTGGGCTTTTTGATGTTTAGTCATTTCCTTGATTTTGTTACTTTTAGTATCAGGGTGTTTCCTTTGGTGGGTAAAATTTCTCATTTTAATGCTTGTGATTCACTAAATATGAAGTCTGCTTCTGGACTTAACTGAGATTTTCTCTGTGGCCCAATATGTGGTCAGTTTTGGATAACATTGGACTTGTCCATTTCTTTTTTATCTTCTATTGGTTTGTTTTGGTTTTGCTTCAATATTATGAAGGTGTGGTGGGCACAAAGAATCGTGCCTTATCGTTCTTTGGACTTGTGTCTTTATTCATAGGAGCATTCAGTTGTCTCTTTGAAAGCTTGTTGCCTTGAGGCCTGTTTTCCATGAAAATAACCCTGCTCTCCCTGCTTTCTTTCTGTTAGTATTTTCCTCGTGTATTTTTTCTATTCATTTATTTGGCCCCTTCCCATGATGTGTTTCATAACAAGACCCTGGGTTTGTCTAGGGTAGCAATGTGCAAAGTTTCAAAGCTGTATTTCCCAGCCTCCCTTGGAGATAAAAAATGGCCAATGAAATGAATGTGGAAGTCATTGAGTAGGGCCTCCGGAAAGTACTTTACAATGGGCTGAATTAGAGGGAGTTGCCCTATTTTGGTTCACCCCCCTCCCCCTTCCTCTTTCTCCCAACCTGGAACACATATTTGATGGCTGGAGCTTCAGCAGCTATCTTGGCATGGTAAGGAAAATGCAAAGAGAATTGTAAAGACCTTTCTCTTAACATCCTTGAGCAACTAACCAAAGCCAGCAACTGCTTACTTCCAGACATCTCAATATGGAAAAAAGTAAACTCTTTGTGTTTAAACCACCATTGTTGGATCTTTGTTACTCCATCCAAAAGCAGTTCCTAATTGATATATCCACCTGTGGAGACAGCCAATAATCAGTCTCTTGGATATCCTTCTAGAGGTATTCTTTTTATTGTCACTATTCTAAGTACATTTTAACCTTTTATTCTGAAAATTTCAGACATACTCAAAAGAACAACAAATAATATAACAAACCTCCACGTACCCATCACCCAAGTTCAACAAATATCCATCAATTACCTATGCCTGTACTTGCACACACACACACATTCACACACACATATTCTTGTTTCACACAAAGGCTGGCATGCTAATCACACTCTGCTTCACCTTCCTTTTCTAAATTAACAACGCATGTTGAAGATGGCTCCATATCAGTCCATAGTTTTCTTCCTTCTCCTTAGCGGCTGCCTAGCATTTCTTTGTCATTTCACACATATGCAAATCTATCTGTAGAATCAATCCCTAGATATGGAATCCTTGGGCCAACAGGTATATGCATTTGTAATTTAAACAGGTTTACCAAATTACCCAGCAGCAATGTAAGAAAGTGCTTGTTTTTTACTTTGGCCAATCTCACTGTAGTTTTCATTTTCTTTTTGTTTCTTTAGAAGCCATTGGTATTTCTTTCCTTGCCCATTTTTGCACTGAGTTGTTGGCACTTGTCTTGCTATTTTTCAGGAGCTATTTATATAATAGTAAATGTAGTCCCCTTGACCCTAACGTGAATTGCAAATAGTTTTCCTGGCTTGACATTTGTCTTAGAATTTTCTAACATTAATTTTTGTATCAAAGAAACTTTTTACTTTTATGTATGGAATTAGTCAAGTTTTATTTTATGGCTTCTGAGGTCCATGTTATAGATATAAAGGATTTTCCTTCTCCAATGCGATATTTTAAATCTGCTGTGGTCTCTTCTGATATTTTTATAGTTTCAATTTTTTTGAAAGCTTTCAGTGTGACTCATCTGAAATTCGGCTTTTTGTATTTCTTGAGGTAAGGGCTCAATGTTATTTTTTTTCGCCCAGGTGGCCACCTCATTGTGCCAACACCACTTATTGAATTATTCTTCTTTCTCCAGTGAATTGAAATAAGATTTTTATCATCCGCTCAACTCCTTTTTGTATTTGGATATGTCTTAGACTTCTTTGTCTTTTTTCTTTGTTCTGTTGCCCTATTGATGCACCAATACTACACTGTGTTTTTATTACTTTGACTTTATTCTGTTTTAAGTTTCCATATTAATTTTAGAGTCAGTGTGTCAAGTTCCGAAAAATTCCGTGGGCATGTTTTGGGGATCACGTTGACTGATGTAAGGGATGAAGCCATGGACATATCCTTTGGGAGCCACCATTCAATCCAATGGAACCAGTTACACTGGTTTCCTGGTGCCCACGTACACAAGCCTCTCCAGAGTTTGTATACTTGGCAGTGGAATCGTTGGGTCATAGGGGAAGTGTGTGTTCAATTTTACTACAAAAATACCAACCTGTTTTCCATTGCATGTTCCTATCAACAGTGTAGGAACGTTTCCATGGCTCCACGACCTTGCCAACACCTAGAACTGCAAGGCTTTTCAGTTTCTGTCATGCTGGTAAGTGGGTAACGGTGCCTCATGGTTTTAACTCACGGTTCTATGACTTTGAAGTAAGTGGCTCACCATTCATTTATTTGGTGGGGATTTGGATTTCATCTATTGTGACAAAATGTCTCCTCAGATCTTTGGCCCATTTTTCTCTTGTGTTAGTTGTCTTTTTGTGGTTATTCTGTTGTTTTTATCTTCTGTAAAAGAACTCTGTCAATCATATACACTTCCCTTCTCTCCTCCCAATGGGAGATATAGGGATGTAGTATTTTTTGGTCATTCAGTAAAAGATTTGCTGATTTCCATCCTGCAATTGTTTTTGAACCATGGGTTATTTGAATGTGTATTTCTTCATTTCCAAATATGTGGGGATTTTCTAGTTATTTTTCTTGTATGAATGTCAACGCCCTCCAACCAAAGACCCCCAGGAGTATACCTAGAGTAGTTGGGTTCATTGCTCCTCGCAGCGAGGCAGAAACACCATGGGGAACTCACAGCGTTTCGGTCAAAAAGTGTGAAAAAGAACCTGTGGCCAAGGAAACAGGCATTTGCTCTAGTCTGGGTGCTGTCAGAAAGTGGGGACAATTCTATGACTAGGTGTATCAATAAATCTCATCTGTAGGGAGGACAGATTAGAGCAACGGTAAAGCTATAATTGGGAAAGAAGCAGCAGTCGAGAGAGAGGGAGCTGTCAGTATGCTGTGGGGTGCAGAGTGAGCTTGGTTTTGCCTGGACTCACACAAAATTCAGAAGTGGCCTTGCTTCGCCTCAGTTTATCAGGGTCTCAAAGTAACCTTGTTGGTTGCTCTGGAAGGCTGTTGATGTCCAATAGCGTGCCAGGCCAGCTTCCAAATGTCGCAGGCTGCTCTTTTCTTTCCTTTCTCCTGGGTTTCTAGCTTAAGTACATTGTGGAAAAATCATCTGTTCTGAGTGATTGTAATCCTTTGAAACATGTGAGGACTTGCTTCAGGCCTCACTATGTGGTCATTTTCTGTAAATGTTCCAGGTGTGCATTAAAAGAATGTGCATTCTACCGTGGGGTACAACGTCATATATTATGATCATTCAATTAAGTTTGCCAACGGTTGTTCAAATCCACATCCTCCCTGACATTTTGTCTGCTCGACACACTAGGGGACATGTGTGTTAAAATCTCCCGATACCACCTATGAATTTGGCTCGCTCCCGAGTCTGATCGAACATCTACATCTAACTACCAATTTATAGGAAGTACAGAGTTCAACAGGATCTAAACTGTGGGGAATTCTACAGGAGAAGCAGCACAGCTTTTTCCAACAAATAAATTGTGAGAAATAAAAAAGAGAGAGAGGGAAAACCTACCTGTCGATTAAAAGACTCTTAAAACGCATATAATAAAAAAGGTGTGGTCCTTAATTGGGTCCAGATGAAAACAAACAACCTGAGAGGAGCTTTGCCCAATCCGATAGCAGGGTTTGATGGATGGCGATGACGGGAACAGAACGCTGTGAACAGCACACTCACAAATTATTCAAATAGCAAGTTCTATTTCAGTTAGATAGATGTAGATGAATAGAAGACTAATGAGTGGATGGATAGATAGATAGACAGACAGACAGATAGATAGATAAGTAGGTAGAGACCTATACATACGCTACCACATTGTTTTCTGGGTTATCCTTCCTTTGTTTCTTTTTATAAGGACAGCAGATATGTGCATTTTTCTGATCTTCCCTTCTTTGTTGCACAAAAGTTCTCTTTTGCACTTTGTCTTTTCTACTTAACAGTAACTCCTATACATCACTATATATCAGTTCAGAGAAAACTTCGTCGTCCTTTTGCACAACTGCCTGGAGTTCGATCACGTGCATGTACTATAGTTCCGTTTGGATGTTTAGATAGTTTCCAATCTTTTGCAATTTATACATTGCACACATTTTCATATTGTTTCCCATATTGTTAAAGGTTTATCTTGAGGATAGACTCCTAGAAATGGTTTGCTGCATCAAAGGATACATTTCATATATAATTTTGCTAGGTGCTGCCGAATTCCCCTCCATAGAGGTTTTATCATTTTCCATGGAATTGTTTCTTCTTAAAATTTCATTTTTGAATTGTTTGATGCTATTATATAGAACTGCAACTATTCTTTTGTTGATTGACCTGTATTCAGCAACCTTGCTAAATCCATTTAACTCTTAGAATTTTCTCAACCATGATGTGGTCTGTAATTAAAAGCCGTTTTATTTTCTCTTCTCCAATCTTTGCGAAATTAGCAAGTCATGCACCTGAGCAACAATTTTTCCCCAATCTCACAGCCTAATTTTACAGATGCCATTCACTCCTTCAATTTTTAAAGAGAAATTGAAAAATTATAGAAACCTGCACAAAATCATATGACAAAATAACAAACCTTTATATTCCTACTCTCCAGAATTTACAACTGTCGACATTTTCAATATATTAACTTCCAGCCTCTTTTTAAAGGAAATGAAATGTACACAGATAGCCAAAGGTCTCTTTAGCTCTCAATTCTCCCCCTCCCTCCCCATGAGCTGGGGGTATACCTTTCCTCCATTTGGTTTGTATCCTTCTGCATATACTTTATGTCCTTATACTTCTATGGTGTTTGGTGTCTATGTTTTTATAAATTTGTATCAGTGGTATCATGCTGTATGTCAATTCACTGGTCATTTTTTCCAACCCATTTATGTTGATATTTATTTATTTATTTATTTAAACAAAAAAGAGTTGTTTATATTCTGTGTTCTTACTTTCCTTCCTCCCATTCTCTCTGCAAATGAGTCTATTTTAATAATTTTGGTTTGAAAAAGAAAAGAGCTCTGTCTTTTCTCAGTGCTAATTATAAAACAAATGTACATTTTTTAAACTTCCTAAGTTTAAACAGATTTACTGATCAAATAAGCAAACATCACTCCTACATCATGTTTAAGATAAAGGAAAAATGTTAATTTGTGTTTAACGTAACTGAAGCCTTATTCTGACAACTTGAATCAATAGTAATTACGTTTCCTGGTGGGTCAATGTAAACTAATATCTGTGATCTTTAGGTAATTTAAAACCTTGTACTAGGATTAAATTGAGCTAATTAGCAAATAACAGATAAGTCTTGGATACATAGATTTGTTCTAAAAAAGAGAGAAGACTAAAATGTTGATCCCCAAGCATCATTTTAGGCTTAAATATTTTTTGCCTCATTCTCCCCTTATCCCCATCACTTGCATGAAACCATTCTTCTCCAGGTCACTAGTGACTTCCATTTTTCCATTTTTTTTTAGTCCTTGTCTTGTTTGATCTCTTAGCGACATGTGACACAGTTGATCTTTCCCTCCTCCTTCAGAAGCATTTTCTCCACCTGCTGTTTTTTTTTTTTTTCTTCTTCTCTTACCTCACTGACTATTCCTCTTCAGTCCCTTTTGCTGGTTCCTCCTCACCTCCCCAACCTCTAAATCTCTAAATATTGCGGGACCCGGGACAATCCTTTGTCCTCCTTTCTTCTCTACCTAAACTCATTTCCTGGTATTCTCCTCCATCCCCATGGTTTCTGGTACCTTCTCTATGCCAATGACTCTTAAATTTAGATCTCTAGTCTGGACCTTTCCCTTAACCTCCAGACCCATAAATCCAACTCCCATACAACCTCTCCACTTGGATGTCTAAGAGATGTCTCAAGCTTACCATGCCCAAACCCAGTTTCTTGGTTTCCACTACTCCTCTGATTTGCTCCCATCCCAGACTTCTCCATTCCAGGTGCTCAACCAAGATAAGGGCCATTATCCTTGAACCTCTTCTTTTCTCGCTTCCCACATTCAACTTATTAGAAAATCCTGTTGACTCTTCGTTAAAGTACATCCTGAATCTGACCCATTTTGGCCATCTTTACTGCAACCTTGGTACCAGCCTCTCCTGGATTATTGCTTAAACCTCTTCACTGGTTCCTCTGCTTCACTCTTGCCCCTGTTCTCAACTCAGAGGCCAAGGTGATCTTTTTTAATTTAAGTCAGATCGTGTCACTCCTCTGCTCAAAATGGTTCCCATCTCACTCAGAGTCAAACCTGAACCTCTCCCCATGGCCTATAGGCTCAGCATGAGTTCACCGTCCAGTCCTCTCTGATCTCTTCTCCCATTACTCTCTGCTTTGGTGGCACTGGGCTTTCTTGCTATTCTTTGCACTTGCTTAGCATGCATCTGCCTCAGGGCCTTTGAGGTTGTAGCCCCCTCAGCCTGAAACTGTCCCCTTGGATAGCTTCAGGGTACACTCCTTCACTGCCCCACTCCTGCCCAAGAGTCACCTTCTGGACAACGCTTTTCCCTGGCCACCTTCTCTAGAGTGCCCCTGCTCCCCATCACACTTATCACCCTCACTGGCTTTATTTTACTTCCCATCACTTACCACCATTGATAATCGATACCATATGTGTACTGTCTACTCCTCCCATTAGACTGTAAGCTCCATGAGGGCAGAGACGTCATTCGGTTCACTGACTGGAAGAGAGGAGAATGAATGAACTGCTGTATAGAATTTGACCATAAAATTATAACAGGTGTTTTTTATCCATTCTCTTACTGATGGATGTTGAGATTGTTTCCAATTTTTTTCCCTATTACCAAAAAGATGCCTCAGTGGTAATCTGCATATATGTCTCCACATGCATGTGGACAAGACTTTCTCAAGGGTACATCTCCAGGAGTAAATTGCTAAGTCGTATAGCGTTTGCTTTCTCATTTGACTTGTCAACTTGTTCTCCAGAATGCCTCTATCAGTTTACACCCTCGCCAGAAATATAAGACAGTATCATTTCCCCTATGCTCTTGTCAACATTCAATATTTCTTCTGTCACCCTGACGGATGAAAATGGTACCTCACTGATATTTTAATTTATCACACCCCAATATCTAATGAGATGGTGCATCTGTTCATAAGTTGAGTGGCCATTTTTATTTCTTCTTCAGTGGATCTTCTGTTTTTATCTTTGCCCATTTCTTGGCCAGTAGATGATTTGTCATCTTCTTCCTGATCTATAGGAGTTCTTCATAAGTCTTACACCAATTGCTTTTCCGTTTTATACATTGGTGATATCTTCTTCCAGTTGGCCACTTGCTTTTCAACCATATTAATGGGGACTTTGACCAACACAGTGCTTAATTCTGATGGCAGTGAAATAAAACGTAGCTTCACCTTTGTGCTTTCTGTGCCTTCCTTGAGGAAATTTTGGAAAATTTCCCACCAAGAGACCATTTGTGCTATATTTTATTTTATTTTAATGGCATTGGAATTTCGTTTTTCACATTTATCCTTTAACTCATTTGGAATTTATTTTTTAGCATAGGGCAAAATTAGGGATCTATTGCCTTTGTGTCCATGTGGAGCACTGCGTTTCCCCATTCCCATTGAATGAAAGCCCTCTCCTTCCCTCACTGCCTCGTATACCTCCTCTGTCACATACTAGATTTGTAAGGTCTCTTCCTTTTATTCTGTTCATCAGTTTATCGATTGCTGAGCTAAAGACATATGGCTTTAAATTCTAGAGCTGTAAAACCTCTTGAGATCTGATAAGATGAGTGCCCTTCCTTGTTCCTCTTTTTCAAAATATGCAATACAATTTTCACACCTCTGCTCATGCATCGACATTGTAGGAGCTCTCTGTCACAAATCTATTCCTCTATCTGTTTGTGGCAAATCCACTGGATTTATATTTAATTCAGAGTTTAATTCAGGAAAAAACTGACATCTTTACTCCACAATTTTATCTCCTTTATCTCTATCTCAGTTTCTAGCTAAGGACTGATAATATATCGGAATACTAATGGCTTCTAGATGCTGATTTTCTGTCTGGTTACCTTCTTGCACTTTCTCCTTAATTGTAAGAAGGTGTTTGTTATGTAGGAGCCATAATCCTAAAATCCTCAAGTACTGATCATTTCATGTGTTTCTGACCCTCATTCTGCTCCTTTCTCTTCCTTATTGCAGCACAGAGTTCAGCGGTTATGGTGACAGCAGGCGGGGATTTTCTTTACCACTAAGTACAATGGCTGCTGTAGGTTTTGGGGGTAGCTGACCTTTATCAGGTTAAGGAAGTTGCCTTCTATTCTTAGTTTGATAAGACTTTTCATCATACACTGATGTTGATTTATCTCTGTTTTCTGAATATATGGAGATGATGACATGATTTTCCCCTCTAATCTGATATGTTGAGAATGATGCTGAAGCACCTTTGTGTTCCTGGGATGCATTGTCCTTAGTCATGAGGTGCGGTGAGTGTGTGTGTGTGCGTGTGTGCGTGTGTGCGTGCGTGCACGCGTGTGTGTGTGTGTGTGTTTAATATACTGTTGAATTCAATTTGTGTAGCTTTAATGGGATATAATTCACATACCGTACAATTCACCCTTTTAAAGTACACAATTTGGTGGCTTTTAGTTGTTGAATTCAATTTGCTAATGTCTTTGGCATTTTCAGCTGTAACTTCCTTTTCTTTTGCTGTACTTGTCCTACTTGTCCAATCTCCTACCGGACTCATAAGAATAAAATCGGTTATTTTTTTCTCTTCTTCTAGTAGCTTGAACAGTTTATAGAAGATAAGAATTGTCTGATTCTTGAAATCTTAGGCAAATAAAAAATGTCTGGAGCCTGTTTTTCCTGAGGAATTTTGAATATTGCTTTAACTTCTTTAATAATCTTTTTTTTTAATTCAGACTTTCTAATTCTTGGATCAATTTTGGTCATTTATTTGTATTTTTCTAGGTACATAATCAGCTTTTTGGGTTGGGGATCATCTCTGTTTTCTGTTTGCTATTTCCTCAGTTTCTACAATTATCCTTATTACTCAGTTCACTCCTCTTTCTTTGGCTCTTTTTGTTGCTCTTTTCCTAGCTTCTGAAGCTGAACAATTACTCATTCAGTTTCATAACCTCGTTGTTTATAATGTGCCTTTAAGCCTATGAATTTCCCTTGGAGAGCTGCCATAGCTGAATCCCACAATGTTTGTAACATATTATGTTTTATTTCAAGAGCTTTAGAATTTCCCATTACCTTGTTAACCTGTGGGTTATTTGGAAGTGTGTTTTAAATATTTCTAAATGTATATTATAGCTCTGTTTGGTTATTTCTCTTTTTGGTGCTTTGTGGTCAGACGTGTTTTTCAGGTCCTCGTGACCTAATGTGTGGTTGACTTTTATAAATATTCTGTGTGTGCTTGAAAAGTATTGCTTTGGGGAATAGACTCTTTTTTTAATATGTGAGTGTATGTATACATACATGCATATGTATGATATCTATTTATACGTTAGATGATTCCTGCTTCCCAGCTTCAAATCATCTGAATCAGTACTTCTCTTTTGTCTGTTTGTTCTCTAAATCTCCAAGAGAGGTTTAAATCCCTCACTATGTTTTTGAATGTGGGCACTTCTGCCTGTGATTTTGTCAGTTTCATAAAGCTCTAGCTATCTACATTTTGAGAGAAAGAGAGAGCGAGAGTACACTGTTAGGAGCGGTAGTACAGCATAGCACTTTAAATTGTATGATCTGTGGTTGGACTCCTGAGTTTCAAATTCTGGGTCCCCCATGGGTGACTTGAGCAAGCCACTCACTGGTACCTGTGTTTCTTCACCTCGCAAATGAGGATCTTCATGGCACCTTCCTTGACTTAATGGTAGAAGGCATTTAGAATCGCGTCCAGCATCCCGCATCCACCAGCTATGTGTCTGCTATTATTATTGCACACAGGTTAATGAGATTTTTAACCTTTCTCTTGACTCCTGTGGTACCACGCCTTTCCGGTCTTACATCTGACTTTGTCTCCTACAATTCCCCCACACCCACCCCCATCCTCACTCCACTCAGGCCTTCTTGGCCTCTGTTATTCTCACCACAGGGCCTTTGCACTCACTGTTCCCGCTGCCAGGAACACTCTTCCCCTAGATGGGCACATGCCTGTGTCTTAGATTGGAATTCCTCTGAAATGAGGATGCAAGTATAAGTAGTTTATTTGGGAGGCGATCCCAGGAAGCCCAGTGCAATGGGGAAGGGAGGGAGAGGAGAGGGGCATGCCAGTAGAAGGTGTGTTTTCAAGCAAGTTGCCACTGTGGGCAGCTGGATCTCACACCTTGGGGGGACAGGGGGCTAGGGTATGTGTCCTCATTGCTTGCAGGCTGCTTCCAGGGGCTTTCACTGATTCACACTTCCGGCCTGCTCTGTGCTCAGGCTAAGACAAGCCCTCGGCTGCAGAGTTGCAAGAACCTGCAGAGGACTCTATCGGCATCAGCCAAAGTGTCCCCTCCCAGAGAGACCCCTGGCCACCCTCTGGAAAGTGGCACACACACCGCCCTGTCACCTTTGGTTCTAGCCATCTCCCCTACACCTGTCACTGCCTGACCTGTCACAGAGGGTTTCTCCACTGTCTGCCCCACTAGAATTGGCAACTCTGCGAAGACTTCGTGGCACAGCGCCCACCACGCACTGCCGGGTGTCCTCCGTGGCTTCACCAGGCCAAGGCTTCCGGGGCCTCTGCTCTCCCCTCAGTCTCGTCCCTCGGCCTGGAACCCCCACCCTCCTCTGCTTGCCCTGTAACAGCACCTGTGCTTCAAGACCCAGTTCCAATATAACCTCCCCCACGGAGCCCTTCCCAACACTCCTGTCTCCTGGGGAATTTACTCCTCCTGTCTGCTGATGAGGAGACTGGCTCAGCAGAGGGCAGGGCCTCCCTCTTGGTTCCTTCGTCCCTCAGGTACCTAACCCTAGGCCTGGCACCCACTGGGTGCTGGGTGGATGTGCAGCTTGTTGTAGAATTCTGAAGTGACCGTCCCCTGCCATGAGTCACGGGCTTGTCTAATTTCCTCCCATTGAGTGCAGGCGGAACGAGTGGCTTGCTTCTGACCAGAAAGCCGGCCGCCATGTGGTGAGAAGCTGAGCCCCATGAGGCCTCGAGGAGCTGAAGGCGGCGCCCAACTGACAGGCAGCAAGAACGTGGGGCCCTGAGTCCTCCAACCACGAGGGGGTGAGATCTGCCCATAGCCAGTGAGCTCGGAAGGGGCCCCCTGAACCTCCAGACACAGCCCCTGCCCAGGCTGACACCTGGATTGCAGCCGATGGGATGCTGAGCCCAGGACCCAAGACATGGAGGGAAAATACACAGGCCTTGGGTTACAGCCCTGAGCTTGTGGTAAGTGCTTACACAACGATAGAAAAGGATTACACCTGCTGTAGCGGGTTGAGTGGTGCCACCTCCAACACCCCCCCACACACACACAAAAAAACATGGGTCCACCCGGAACCTATTTAGACCTAACTGAAGATGTGATGAAGGTCAGGCCCTGGAGTTGAGGTCCCGCTGCGTTAGGGTGGCGGTGACTGAGGCAGAGACCGGAGTGAGGTGTCTACAAACAAGGGACACCAAAGATGGCCTGGAGCCGCCGGAGGGAACCAGCCCTGCCCACCCCTTGATTTCAGATTTCCGGCCTCCAGAACTGGGGGACTTACACCTTTCTGTGGTCCCCCGTCTCCCTGGTTACCACAGGCCCAGGCAACAGCTTCCCCTCTGCCCGAAGAGATTCATCGCAAGGCCAGAAGGCAATGGCTGCTTAGCAGAGACATGAGGGAACTCACAGCAGGGCAAGAGGCAGCCGGGGGTTGGGGACATGGACGGCAAGGTGGCATGGAAAAGGCAGAATTGGGCTTGATCCTGAAGGGAAAGAAGGATTTGAACAAAGGAAAAGCAGGGGTGAACACAGAGTCAGGCCACGGTGGGGTGGGATGGGGGGTGTGCAGGGAAGGGAAGCAATGAGGAAAGTCAGGAGGAGCTTCAGAGAAGAAGTAGGGCACAGGTTGGGGGCGGGTGGGGGGACTCTAGGAGGTCTCCAGGGCTTTCTTTACATGATTTTATCCTGTGGAGGGGTGACCAAGGGCAAGCGAGCTGAGATGGGGAGGGCAGGCTGAGCGAGGACACACACGGGAAAGTGGAACCCGCCGAGTAGCAGAAGAGAAGGCGGTGTGAAGCGGGTCGGGTCACCGGGCCTCCAGCCAGGGTGACCGGGAGGAGAGGGAGTGGGGTGGGGGCTGCCGAGGGAAGAGACAGAGCCTGGGGTGGCCTGGAGCAGACACTGCTTCATATTTCCTAATCCGATGTAATCGACCGCAGGAGCAGGAAAAGCCACAGAAACAGGCCGGAGCCCACGTGCAGGGCTTCCCAATTAAGTCTGACTACACGTGATTCGGTCCTCCAGGCCCGCAGCTGAGACCTTACATTCCTTTCGGCTTGTGCTGTAAATCCGGGCAGAGAGGAGAATTTTCCAGCAAGGGTGAGCCCACCGCTGGCTGTGTGCCCAAGCTTCTGTCCTTCCTGCACTGCTCAGGGTCACGTGGCCAAAGCCGATGGCCCCCAAAAGCTACCCAGCCCGGCCTGCTTCCCTGGGACCTGCGATTGTTGCTTTCGGTGGCAGAAGAGACTTTGCAGATGTGATTATGTTTGAGGTTCATGAGATGGGGGGGTTCTCCAGGATCATCTGCCGGGCCCATTGTCGTCACCAGACCCCTTAGAAGAGGAAGAGGGAAGGCCGTGTGACACCTGACGCATGGAGGAAGGGACCACATGGACTGCACCCCTAGATGCTGGAAAAGGCAAAGAAATGGGCCGTCCCCCAGGGCCTCTGGAGGGAGAGTGGTCCTGTGGCATCCTGATTGGGACCCAGGGCAACTGATTTGGGGCTCCTGGCCCCCAGAACTGTAAGCGAATTGTTGAGTGTTGCTTGCAGCCCCCCCCCCCCCGAGCGTGTGATCATTGACCCCAGCAGCCACAGGAAACTATGCAGGGTGTGGAGGGGACACAAACTTGAGGTGGCTCATTGGCTGAGGTCCCCGGCCGACATGCTGACAATGCAGGGTGGGACCGGGGCGGGGAGTTTGGGGGACAGAGGACAGGCTCCATGTGGCCAGAGGAGACCGGGAGACCGTGCTACTGCAGGCCACACGGGGGGCTTGACCTGGAGAGGCCCTGCCAGGGTTGGGGACCAGGTGAGTGTAATGCGACCATCCCAGGTCGGGCTCCCCCGGAAGAGGACTCTGAGCTAGAGGCTGGCGAGAAGGACGGTACCCAGAGTATGTTCCTGGAGCCAATGCCTGAATAGGAGTGAGAGAAGCAGGACTGGGTCAAGGAGAAACTGGGCTGGGGGGCAGGCTGGACAAAGGCTTCTGCCCCTCTTCCGGGGCTGTCCGCAGGGAAGGGCGTGACCTTGGCCAAGGGGGCCCTATTTGGCTGAGGGCCATTCCCAGAGAGGGTCTCAGCTGAGAACTCAGCCCCCAGCACAGGAAGCAGCTGGCGCCATGGGGGGCGGTCACAACATGCTACCCCCGCTATTCTCCTCCTGGGCTGCCACAGAGCCTCTCGTCCAGCCTCCTTCTTCCACCTTTTGACCAAACCCCATTGCATTTGTAATGTGAACTTTTGCTAAATGACACTGCCCCTCCTACCTCACAATTGATAAGCTCCAGCTCCACCAGAAGGAAATTTCCTTCTGTCTTGAAGATGGAGGGAGCCACTTGGTAAAGAACGCGGGTGGCCTCAGGAGCGGAGAGCAGCCCCCAGCTGACAGCCAGCAAGGAACCAAAATTGGCCAATACCTTGAATGAACTTGGATGTGGAGCTGTCCAAATCTTCCAGATGGGAGCGCCAACTGGGGGACCCCTTAATTCCAACCTCATATAAGACCCTGAGCAGAAAGCCCAGCCACATCATGCCTGGACTTCTGACCCACTGAACTGTGAGCTGATAAAGAAGGGTTATTTAAAGGTGTCCCACTTGAACTAGTTTGTTATGCAGCAGTAGCTAACTGATACACACCAATGTCGGTTCAGCTCCTGTCTGGAGAGAGGCTTGCTGTCTCCGAGCACATGGCTATGGCAGGTAATGCCCCAGGGGTGGGAGGAACTGTGTGCCAAGCAACCACACGCACCTACCCCACATGCATCTCTGAAAGTGTTGCTCCCCCCACTGCTCAGTACTCCCCGGGGACGCCACAACCCGTGGCCCCTGCCCGCCTCTCCAGCCTCTGCCCACTTCTCTCCGGGTTCCGTTGGTATGCTCTCCTCCCATCATCACCTCCATCCCTCCTCCCCCTCTTCCTGCAAATCCTAGGGCAAAGGCCACCTCCTTGTGGGACCCTTCTCTGCCCCCCCCCCCCCCGCCTCCTGGACTACCCCAGGCCCCTCTTTTCTTTGCCCTCAGAGTGCCTGGCACCTTTCCTACACACCACTTACCACTGTTTGCAATTGTACTTGTGACCACGGGGTTGCTTTTGAATGCCTAGTTGTAAACTCATGGGGTAGAAAATGCGTCGACTCGGGTTCGCCACTCCCAGCAGAGGGCCCGGCACATGGTAGGGACTGCATGTCACGCTGGAGAAGGCAAACCAGTGAAGCAACTGACCTGGAAGGCATGGGTGCGAGGGCGTGAGGAAGCAAGCAGGTGGGCGACCCTGGGGTCTAGGGCAGGAGGTGAAGAGTGGGAGGTGAGGAAGGGGCTGGGCAGGAGCACAATGAGGGCACAGATTGGCACCCTCTGTCTCTCGTCAAGGCCCTGGGAGCAGGCAGGGGCCAACTGCAGGGGTGGGGCAGGACACGAGGAGGAGGTACGGACCCAGGGAGGACTCTTGGGTATAAGAGGTCTGCTACCAAGCGCTCCTGGCATTTCCTTGAACCACGAGACCCAAACACATTGCAAGTTTAGGAAAATTGGTAACCAAAGCAGGCGAGCTGAGTTTTTCCCGGCAGCCCACACTGGGCAGGCTCTCCTGGCTTTGACCATGGGGCCGTGGAGGTTGCCTCCAGCCTTTCCTGGGCAGCTGCTGCACATCTGTGACCTGGCCTGAGTCGCTAAGTAAGAACACATGTTTCCAGTGGCTGAGCCCTGGCCGAGGCTGCTGCTCCTTGTTAGCCCTGGACAGCCCCCAGCCCTTATTCCCTTCCAGCTGTGTGCAAGAGAAGGCGAGGCTGAGAGAGGTGAGCTCTGTCTGTGCTCTTTCCTTTTTCCTCTTGGGAAACTTGGGGCCATGAATCTAATGGAGCCACACTTCTCACTACTTCTTCCGTTCCTGTGGGGTCCTTAAAGGGGCCACAGATCCCATCACCTGCCCTAGCCTTGGAGGGGGGCTTGAAACTGGCCCTCTTTCCTGGGTGCTGTAGCATGGGACCCGGGTTTCTCAGTGGCCACAATGGATAAGGGGGCCACTTGGACCCTCATATTTTCTTTCTATTTGTTCTGCTATTCTTTGGGGAAAAGCAAATGCCATCCCTGCTGTAGGACTCCGTTGCCAATGTTCCAACACCTGGAGCTCACCTTTCATGCTCGCCTAGTGTGACCAGGGACAGACTCACAGACTGCCTACGACCCAAGCCCACGCCGACCAAAACAGAGGGGGCGCTGCCGCCTCTCTCCGATTTCTGGGGACCAGAGAAGAGCAAGTGTGAGCTAGGGAGTAACCGACAATCGGCCTTGGGGCAAGAAATTGAGATCAAGATCAAGTCTTTATCTTCAAGCTTTTGTTCCCGAGACCCCTGGAGGGCAGGCACCTGCCTTGCTCCTGCAGCGAGCTGGTGGCAGGGTCCAAAAAAGACTTGGACTGACTTAGAGGAGGCAAGACCTTGTTTGCAAAAGAAAATGTTCCTTATATGGGTTTGCGGACAGAGCTAAACTCCTGCCCCAGAGGACCCCTGAGCCCTGACTAGGTAGAAGGGCTCCTGGGGTGGCACAGGCTTGTTTACCAGTGTCTCGTTCTTCTGTCTGGTTCTGTCTGACAAATTACATGTATTGAACAATGGGGGGCTCTGTGCCTCTCAAGGATATAGATTCCAAACTTCGGTGGAATAAAACCTACTGAGCGGTGCAAAATCACTGTGCGTGCGCTTTTCCTTACAAACCCCATCTCCTGTGTCGGATGAGCCGTCTGCTGTTGCCGTGGTGAATTGGCATTATACTGTGACCTTGATTCTGAGCAGAAATGTACGTTGCCTTGACCATGATTACACAAAGCACGTTGTCTAGGAAACAGCACAGTTCCGAGTACAGGCTGGGCTAGATAATTCTTGGCTTTAACTGGAAGCCAAACAGGGTTACCTTGTACCCAGCGGGGTCTCGCTGTCTCCCAGGGGCCCCTCGGCTTTCTATCTGTGAGTGTGCGACACGGAGAGACAAACAGAAAGACCTCGGCCTTTCTTTGCACTGGAAAGTTCTGAGCCAGGATTAGCTTCTGTGGCTGTTGTTTGCAAAGGGGGGACCTCACGGCGCCCTCGTCCATCCCTTGCGGGGAGGCAGCTGGGGGGCTGCCTTCTGGCCTCCTGCCTGTCCCCTGGCACCCAATGCAGTCCCGGATCTGAGGAGCTGTGGCGCGGGGGGAGGGCCCCCCAGCCTCTGGGAAAGGCGGGTTTCCACAGAGCAGGGCCTGGCTCAGGCTGGTCAACCCTGCACTCACCCAGAGCTGGCTGCCCGGGCCAGCCATGAAAGCTGCCTCCACTTAAAATGCAGCCTGCGGGGGGAAGGGATCCTGTGGCCAAAGCAGGTACCCACTTCTGGTCTTGCCATGGATGCCAACATGGTGGGGGGTGACATTTCGGGCAGAAGAAACTGAAAAAGTGGACAGTGGGTCCCCCCACGGAGGTGGGGGCCTTGGGGCCCTGGCAGGAAGGACCGACAGGGTGAATGGCTTATTCTTGGATCCATTCGACTTCAAATCCCATGGCCTCCTCAACCAGGGTTCCAGGGCTCCCACCTCCCACACCTGCTGATAAATAACTCCATCGAGTTGCTCAGGCTGAAAACATTGGCCTCCTTCCTTCTCTTTCTCCTTTTCCATCTCCTTCTTCCTTTAATGGCTCTGATTATCCATCATCCTTGGATAAATTTAAAGATGTTTCAGAAATGCTAACCCTTATCCCTTTGAAAAGCAGAGCTGCTAAATCATACCTTGTGGAAACCAGATTTTATGACCAGAGTGCAATAGTTCTTTGGAGACTCCCTTTCTTTTCCTTAACCACACCCCCCCAGCCCCCTGACCCCCGCCCCCCCCCCAGTCTGTCAGGAGATCCTGTTATTTGCATTTCCTCGCACATCCCAATCCATTCACCCTGCTCCATGCTCCCTGACGCATACTCTGGCCCACCCCCCATCCCTTGCCGATGGCACACAGGAGATGCTCAATAAATACTTCTCGAATAAATAGCTGAGCTGGAAAGAGAGGGCGCCATGAGGCTGCCAGCAAGGAGGGGAGAAGAGAAGAGAAAGTCCAGCATTGCAGAAAATGTACCAACACGGGATGAACCAAATCCCATGACACAGAATTAACCACCATTGACGTCACCCCAGACCCAGGTGGACGAGAGATAGAGAGATGGACAGTCGCTGGGACGCACGGGTAAGACACAACCATTTTCCCCCAAATAAGCTCATTTGTGTCGGTCAGAAACACAAAAGATCACATCCTGTGTGAGTCTTTATATGAAATGTCCAGAAGAGGCAAACGCACAGGCACAAAAAGCAGATAGGTGGCCCCCAGGGGCCGGGGCGGGGGGGGCGAATGGGAGTGATTGTTAATGGGTGCGGAATGAGGAAAATGTTCTGAAATGTGACAGTTGTGTTGGTTGCACAACTTTGTGAATATACTCAACACCACTGAGTTGTACACGTTCAAAGGGTGAATTTTATGATACGTAAATTTTATCTCAATAAAAATGAGGTAATGATATATATTGTCTTTAAAGTACTGTGCTGGTTTTCTTGACTTTGAAGAAAGAAAAAGAAAATGAAATACAACTGGAAAAATTGTTGAACTCGGACTAAATGGTCCCTCACCAGCAGTGTAAAAGGTTTCCCCATGCACTCTCTCCCACTTCCTCAGTCCTCCAACTTTGTCAGGTTATTATTTTATATTGCCAAGATTTCTAACATTTGTAGCCTGTCCTAGAGTAGGACAGGTGTGTAAGTGTAACTTCACACTTGTTTAAAATGTCGGTTCTGTACTTAAATGGATCCAGTGCTCGTGACTGTTCCTCTATTTCTGAGTTCTTTCTTTTGAGTCATCGTTCGGCTGGCTAGATTGGATAAATTTTTACTTTTTGCCTTTACAGTTGCAGAACAAGTTGGATGGCTATGGCATTCTTGGAGCAAACTTTTTGTTTTACAAAATTTTGTAAACATTGCCCCCACTGTCTCCTACCATTGAGAGCTGATGGCAAAAATCTGAAGCCAATCTGACTTTTTCCCCACTCTACCAATTACATGCTTTTCCCACCTTGATGTACCCTTTCAATTTGTAGATTCACACCTTTGTTTCAGGAATGTTTTCCTCTATTTCTTTTGTTTTTGTTTTTAGGAATATCAATTATATGTGTGTTGCATCTCCTTACCTATGTTCTGTAGTTATCGTCTTCTCTCCAGTTCTCTGCTCACTTCAATTTTGTTTTGTGTGATATATTCAACCCTTACCGCTACATCTACAGATGTCGACAAAGCGTGTGGTTTCCAGTCATATTTCTCCAAATTTGTATGGCTTTTCATCTTCACAATATTTTTATTTTCCCTTCTAACTATTTTTTCTTAGCTCTGCTACCTTCCATTCATTTCATTCTATGGTCTCATAATCTCATCTTTGAACCCAATATCTCTTCTTCAAGTTTTCTTTTATTTCTGAGAAAATCATGTTTTCTGGAGAATTTCTTTGTAAGTTCTCCTGTGCTTCCCCTCATGATGTGTTCTTCATTTGCTCTTTGCTTTGTTTTTTCTCTCCTTTCATTATTTTTATTATGTTGTTGTTGCATTTTATATGTAGGACCCACACTGGTTTGTGAATGTGCTGGGTTTCACCAACATCTTCACATCATCTCCCACTTCCACATTGTCTGACTGGGTCTCCCTAGCGATGTCTCATCACTTCTGGGGCCCATGTCCTTATATTTTATTAGGCTAACCAGATATTTGCTTTCTATTTTCCAATGACTTTAAGGACAGTGACCCTTAACTTTGGGGAAATCTGATTTCTGCTCAAGTTCCAAGATGACTCAACAGGATTTAGCTGGGATTCTTCCTAATTTGTGATTTGGGTTGTAACATCTTCTGATGGTATTTTCCTCTTTGAAGCTGTGTTTCAAAGTAAGACCAACCCATCACTTTTCTGCACAACCATTTACAAAAAGAGCCCAAGGCCTTGAAGTACTTTCTTTCTTATAACCCAGAAGCATAGAGCACCCCAGCTCCATCTGCTCCCAGGTTTGGTCAGTCACTGGGAAGCAAATTACCATGTGCCCTGAACTGGAAAAGGGGATCCATTGCCCCTTCTTGAAGGTTACCCCATCTCAGCTGCGAACTGGTATGCGGGGAGGACCTGGGAGGGTATTTCCATTACTGAACCCCAAGGGGGGGTCATATCCGTTGTCAGTTAAATATCACAGCAGTCTTGTGGAATAAGCATCACCACTGGGAAGGCGTCCCAAGGAAGCTGAAGCAGTGCAGAGATGGAGATGTCCCTATCCCTCCAAATGAGCCTGGAAGTGGCTAATGGGCAGGGCTTCAGTCACCTGGCCCTGGGCAATCCCAGCTCTGAGCCGTTCATAAACTATGACCCATGGCAATAGACTGAGGACTCTCTCACCCACTTGGGAAGAAGTCAAAGAGTGTGATAGCTGAGATAATCTCTAGAAGCAAAGGCAGATGAAGACTGGAAGGTAACGAAACAACCTGGAATACACAGCAGACCCAATCCAGCGGGTGGAGTGGAGGAAGGCTTCATGGTAAGCCAGGTACTCTGGGAACAACCTCTGCTTTTCAGCCCCTGGGCAGTGGTGAATCACCCACTGCCTGCGTGATGGAGATTAAGGGATGCTGTTTTAGCCTATAAACTGCCAGAATGCAACATACCAGAAACGGAATGACTTTTAAAAAGTGAATTTATTAAGTTGCAAATTTACAGTTCTAAGGCTGTGGAAATGTCTAAATTAAAGCAAGGCTATAAAAATGTCCAAACTAAGGTATCCAGGGAGGGATACCTTGCCTCAAGAAGGCAAATGATGTTCAGGGTTTCTCTCTCAGTTGGAGAGGTGCATTGCAACATCTGCTAGCTTTCCCTCCAGGCTTCTTCAATGGTTTCCCCAGGGGTTTCTTTCTGCATTTCCAAAAGTCTCTGGCTGTGTGGGCTCTGGTGGCTCTTTCCAAAATGGTTCCTTCTTAAAGGGCTACAGTTTTAAGCAACCCCACCTTGAATGGGTGGAGACACATCTCCATGGAAACCATCTAATCAGAGGTTACCACCCACAATTGGGTGGGTCACATCTCCATGGAAACAATCAGAAAGCTCCCAGCCGGCAATACTGAATGAGGATTAAAGGACACGACTTTTCTGGGGGTACACAATAGCTTCAAACCAGCACAGATGCATTATGACTTATCATGAGGGTTAGAGCAGGCCCAGTTGTGGGAGGCTGCTGCTTCTGTGCTGGGTATCGGGCCTGAAGTCAGCAGGGCCCACAGTGGGACCTGTTGGACCCCTCCAAATGAGCTTGGATCTGTCCATCACCATCCCCTACCTTTGACGATGTAGGTGACCCACAGGAAAAGCTGGTGTCCTTCACAATGGGGCTTCACTTGCATCTGGCCCAGGGCTGGACAAGCTGGGGAGGGTAGAGTGACTCGTGGAGCACCAGATCAGATGAAATGGCGGGGCAGCACCTGGTGCACACTCGCCTTCTGAACCTCAAAACGTGGCTGCTGCTTCCCAGTCCCTTTCCACATCCCCTGCAGATTTCTGTTGTGGTCAGCACCGACCTAGAACCACACAAGGCAGGGAACTCTGGGAGAACAAGTTCCAGCTTAGCTCAATGGGCAAGGTACACTTGAGGTCCACTGTCCCCAGTGGGCGAGGCACACTTGAGGTCCTCTGTCCCTGACCCTGGGATGGCTCCTCCTTTCTTCCACTGCCCCTCCAGGGCCACCTTACATGCACACACGTGGCCTGCTTTACCTGGGTGCACTGCCTGTCCCGTGTCTCCTAATCTCCCCTTGGACATTCTGGAGTGCAGGGCTGGGCTCACGGCCCCATGGCTCTGGGAGAGAGGAAGGGGTTCCTGGGGAGCTCCACTGGGGGGAAAACAGCCAGGAAGCCCTGCCCCCAGCAGCGGGCCAGGCTGGCAGCTGGCACAGACCTTCCTGATGGGGCCTCCTTGGAAGGCTGACAAGTTCCCAGGCAGGGTCCCTTTGCATCTTGAATGCAAGTGGTGGAAAATACAGCAACCTAGGCAATGATGGTGCAATTTGTCTGTCCCGGGACAGGGCGTGGGCTGCTTCTCCAGCCCTAGACCTTAGGAAAGAGGCAAGCAAGGACCCCCGAGACCCCTATTCCCTGCTCATCCAGAGTCTTTGGATGATGGGTCCACTTCCCCAGGCGCCTGGTTGCTAGGCGAGGCTCTGGAGCCCTGCTCTGATGGACTTGTCTCCCAAAGCCCAGAGAGCCACTTTCAGGACCCCATACCACACCCCTCTGCTAGAGCTGTTCAAGGCCAGGCCCCAAGGGCCCCAAGGGCCCCCCCAGCAGCCAGCAGCCTCCCTCGCATTCATTGCTCAGAGGCCTCTCCTGACACTACGCATAGTGGGCTCCCACTAGCCGTTTGCTGAATCCGATCCCCCTTCTCCAGACAGCAGTGAGCTGGGACCAGGATGGGTAAGAGGCGGGTTGGAGGCTGCATTCAGAGTGATGGGAGTGGCCTGGGCTACAAGTAAGGCCCTGCTTGCCTGGACCTGCTGCCTGTCTATGAGCAAGTTGGGGAGTAAGTAGAGGGGAATCCAGGAAGCACCCCCTCTCCATTCACTTAGCTGCTGCACTTGGGCAGGTAAGCCAAGAGGGGTTAGGGAGTGGGGATAGGCACAAAGTCTGTGATGGACACCTCCCCAGTCCGCTCGGTCCCCCCCCCCCCCCCCCGGCTGAGCTTTGGAGAGGGAGAAGGGTTTGCACTGGGCTGGAGATGGCAGATGTGCTGTTCCCTGCAGTTACGGGAGGAGAGAAGCTGCTGGAAGCCTGAGGTTCTGGCCCAACACACACGCATTCAGAGGCACACCCATGCACGCATGCATGCCCACACACCACGCAGAAACCGTGCACACACCCCAGTACACACACACCACACACAAACCCACTTCTGTGTACCACGTGTGCAGAGGTACATTACACAAAGTGTGCAAATCACATGTTTGTGCACACACACGCACACCACACATAACCCACACACAACACACATATGCTGGCACATACCGGCACACCATTTGCTTATACTTGTGCACACACTTGTACAACCACACACACACCTGCACATGTACACTTTGCCCAGAGGCCCCCCTGCCCCTTCCCAGGGCCTCTCTTCCATGAGGGTGACCCGCCCCCCGCCCCCCGTCTTTGCAGGAAGGTACCAACTTTACCTGAAGCTTGGAGGGCTCCTCAGGCGAGGGTCATGTGCATTGCTGCTGCCGCCCCCGAGCAGGGGGGCCCCTCTTGCAGCCTTTAGCCATTGCACTGGGTCCCAAGGGACAGGAGGCAAAGGACCCACATTGGCCCTGTCCCCCAGCCATGCCCTATGACCACCCGAGGCCTAGCACCTGCCCACCCTGGGAGTTCCATGGGCCCTTCCCCCATGGGCCCCTCCCCCACACCCCCATCTTCCTGCAGAGACTCTGCCCCATGCTGGGCCAGAGAGGGGACAGCAGCCATTTGTTCCCAGTGCCTCTGCAGCACCCATCTGTCCAGACACTGTCCACGACCAAACCACCAGGGCGCTGGGCACGCAGAAGCACCTCCCTCCTTTTCTCTGGAAGAACCTGGCCTTGTGAAGGCTCAGGTCTGGTCTCTATGCGTGCGCGAGGGTGAGCCCTGGGTCCTGGGCAGGCGGACCAGGGCACCGCTCTGCTGACAAGGCCAAGGCTACCTGGGGCCTGTCCTTGAAAATGGGGAATCAGCAGTTGGCTCTGCTGGTGGACGAATCCCACCGTTTGGGAAGTAGGGACCGCCCCCGGGAAGCAGCAGAAATTTTTAGCCATCAGTAAGCTTGGTCATGAACGTGGGTGTGGGATGGTTTGTGGACGTGCTCGCCACGGAGCGCCCCATCCATGGCAGCTCGCTGGGGCCAGCGGAACAAAATGCACCGGTGTAGCACAATCGCCTTTTACCTTTCCTCCCTCACTTGAAGAGGGCTGGGGGCATGGCCTATGGGACGGCCCGGGGGAGTGAATCCCAGCAGGCCTCAGGGGTGGGATGTGCCCCTAGGGTTTTTGCTGCAAAAATGGGCATGGCAGGGCGGGCCACAGTGGCTCAGCAGGCAGAGTTCTCGCCTGCCATGCCGGAGACCCAGCTTCGATTCCCGGTGCCTGCCCATGCAAAAAAATAGTGGACATGGCAGAGAGGCGCCCAGGCTCTTAGAAAGCCTACTGTGCCCCAGCCTAATGCAGGATGGACAAGACACAGCGGCACCGTGCCTCGTGGGGTGACAGATCGCACAGACAGTGCTGGGACACCCTAAGATGACCCAGGGAACTGGGCTGAGCGTGGAAGGCAGAGGCACGGCGACTCTCTTAAGCAGAGTGCATTTCTCGTCCCGCTGCTGGGGACTCATGCCATCGGCAGGCATGCTTTTCCCCAAGGGATCCCGAAGGACTGGGCCTCACCTGTTCAAGATTCAGGTGCCCAGGACAAGACACTGGACTGGCCAAGACAAGTCCCATCCCCGCTCTGGCCTAAAGCAGGGCAGATCCTGTCACAACTGTTCAAAAGGAGAAGCGAGACCCGGAGAACAGTCAATGAACTTTATTGAAGAGAACCATAAACGAACTCATTTAAAAGGAACTGCAACAGAGAACTTGGAATCGCCACTAAAGGCCAGAGGCCCCGGCGCACCCCCTCCTCCTGGGGTCCCTCACGAGGGGCCTCAGCCACCCCCACCCCCCAGCCCCCAGGCCACGTCCTCCCTCCCCGAGGGCCACAGGATGTGCCTCCTGCCGGGACGAGGGCCTCTGGCCATGTGCACTCCCACGGGACGTCACAGAGGGACACTGGCAAACACGGCAGAGAACATCAGCACATCGAGGAAACAGAGTCACAGACGTCAACTGGGGTGCGACTTCGACACAGTCCCCACGGAGCTCCCCGCAGCCCCGGCTCCTGGGCCATCCTTGCTTCCCGCGCTCCGAGTGAGGGCCGGCCGGGCCCCCCTCCATCCTGCCCGCCGTCTCCTGGGCTCGGGGTCTCCGGGGAACAGCTGCTCAGATAAGAAACACACAACTCCACAAGCACGAGCAACAGCCGGCCCACCTGGGCCCGGAAAGCAGGGCCGAGCTCCCCAGACGGGACACTCGGCTGCGAGGGCACAGGGCGCGGGGGCGACCAGCGTCCACCCTGGGGTGAGCACAGCAACGGCTCTGCCCGGAACACGGCTGGGGGTGGACGAGTGCTGGACGCGTGGGTGACTGCGGGGCCCAATGAGGTCCGGGCGGACACCAGGACCGGGAGCAGCAGGCCCCAAGGGGTGGGGGTGGGGGCGGGGTCCCCCTACTGGGAGACGCCGGCAGGCAGCACCTCAGGATGGCCTCTGGGCCTGGGGTGGGGGTGGGAGCGGGGAGCCCGCAGCTCAGGAGCGCTTCCTGGCAGGCTGCCCAGTGGCCAGGGATGGGGCGGGGGCTGCTTAGAGATGCTGTGGTGGGGAGCCTGCCCCTTCCCCCCACCCCCTCCCGGGACTCTGTGTGGAACATGGTCATCTGGGCCCCTTGGAAGGGCTGAGGGTGGTGGCTGGGGCCCCGGGCAGGAGGCAGGGCACCCGGGGACCCTGGGCGTTGGGAGCCTATTTGCCCCAAGGGGCCTCGGGGTGGCTCCCCTCCCCAGCCCCGCCTGCGTTTCCCGACTCCTCCCCGGGGGTCCCCTGGGCCCCCTGGGCGCCTACCCCAGAAACACTGCCCACCTGGGGCGGGGCGGGGGCGCTGGCCCCGGGGGCCTCTAGGGGCCCTGCCTGACCGACGCCCTCCGGGGCAGGGGCATCTCCATCTTGCTGAGGGGTCTCCGCGGCAGGGGCGGCCCCCGGGGCTCCCCCGGCCACCCCGGGCCCGTGCTCCGCGTGGCCCTGCTCGCTCCTGGCCAGGGCAGCCTCCCAGGCCTCGGTCTCCCGGACGAGCCGCAGCAGCCCCATGAAGCCAGGGGGCCGCCTCTGCAGCCGCAGCCTCTCCAGCTTCTTCCGCAACGTGGCGTTGGGGCGGGCCCGCATCAGCACCTGGCGGGCGCGCACCTGGTCGGCGATGGCCGCGTGCACCGCTCCCTTCTCCAAGGCCGCCTGCAGCAGGCCCTCCAGGCGCATCACGTAGGCAAAGAGGCTCTCCTGGGGCCGCTGCGCGCAGGTGAGGAACTTGAGGCGCGCCGTCACGCGGGTGTCCTTGTTTCCAAACACCTGCACGAAGGCGGACAGGCACTCCTGCGCCGGGAGCTCGGGGTTTTCTGCCAGCAGGCGACACATGAGGTCGAGCGCGGGCCCGCTCAGGCACTCCACCAGCCTCCTCCTCTTCTCCTGTTCCGACACTTGGCGCCACAGGTACAGCATGTCGTTGGTGTGGTTCAGCCAGTCCTCGAAGGACTCTTCTCCGGGGCGGGGCTCTGGCCTCCCGGAAAAGCGTCTCAGCTCCTGGTAGGTTATGGTTTTCAGCAGAGGGTACAGGACTCGCTTCCATTCACTGGTCCAAGATTCTCTCTCACCTGCAGATCCTACATCACCTGCAGCTCCTGCCACATCTGCAACTGCTCCACCTGTAGCTCCTCCCACATCTGCAAATGCCACACCTGCAGCTCCTACCATATCTGCTGATAGCACACCTAAAGCTCCTGCATCTCCTGCCACATCTGCAATTGCTCCACCTGTAGCTCCTTCCACATCCGCAAATGCCACACCTGCAGCTCCTACCATATCTGCTGATAGCACACCTAAAGCTCCTGCATCTCCTGCCACATCTGCAATTGCTCCACCTGTAGCTCCTCCCACATCCACAAATGCCACACCTGCAGCTCCTACCATAGCTGCAAATGCCACACCTGCAGCTCCTACCATATCTGCTGATAGCACACCTACAGCTCCTGCATCTCCTGCCACATCTGCAATTGCTCCACCTGTAGCTCCTCCCACATCCGCAAATGCCACACCTGCAGCTCCTACCATAGCTGCTGATAGCACACCTGCAGCTCCTGCATCTCCTGCCACATCTGCAATTGCTCCACCTGTAGCTCCTCCCACATCCGCAAATGCCACACCTGCAGCTCCTACCATAGCTGCTGATAGCACACCTGCAGCTCCTGCATCACCTGCAGCTCCTGCCACATCTGCAAATATCCCACCTATACCTCCTGGCACAACTGCAAATGGCACACCTTTAGCTCCTGCTACATCTGCAAATGCCCCACCTGCAGCTCCTTCCATGTCTGCAAATGCCACACCTGCAGCCCCTGCATCACCTGTAGCTCCTGCCTCACCTAAAGCTCCTTTCTCACCTGCAGCTCTTCCCTCACCTGCAACTCCTACCACATGTGCAATTGCTCCACCTGAAGCTCCTGCCACATCTGCTACTTCCACACCTGCCGCTCGTGTGTCACCTGCAGCGCCTGCCTCCTCACCAGCCAATCCTGACACGTTCGGAGCTCTTGCTTTATCTGCTGATTCAGTCGCATCTTTGGCCCCTTTCACACCTTCACCTCCTGCCACACCTGCCCTGCCAGCCACTTCTCGCCCCTGGGGCTGTTTACGGAGACTGGGTATATACTGTAATTCTGCATGAGGGGCCTGGGGCAGGAAGATCACAGTCCAGGCACCCCCTCTGGCTGGTATCTTCCGAGGGATCAAACTTCGATTTAAATAGTCACTGAATTCGATCAAGGCAGCCCTGGTCCCGAGCTCCTTTCTGAAGCTCTTGCCGAGCACTCGGTACCTGCCCATGGGCCATAGAGCGGCCTGCACGGACTCCTGGAACTCCTCCTCCGCGCAGTCCTCCGGGATGCCCAGGACCAGTATCGAGCGCTGCGCGTTCGCGCCCATCCACCTGCACCAATCGCTCAGCAGTGCCAGCGCCATTGCCCTGGACATTGGTTGAGTGGGGTGCGATAGGATCTGGGTGCTCAGTGCAGTCTTTGCAGCCTGGGAATGCAAAAGGGATAGAGGGATGATCGCGCCACACGCCCCGCCCCCTCCCAGACTCCACTGCCCACCCAAAACCCCCAATATTCAGGCCAGCACCCTGCCCTTCCATTCCTGCAGCCCAGAGATCCTGCTCCTTGTTTTGTTTTGCTTTTTGTTTTTAGGAAAGTTTTTGAATATCAATTAAATTTCTTTACAAGAGAGAGGACCAGTCACACTTTCTATTTCCTCTTGTGTCTGTTTTGGTAACTTGTTTTCATACATAAGTTTTCCACTTTATCTTGATGAGTCTTGTTAGTTGATCAATTTAGCTTCTCTTTTAGAAGACCTAATTGATGACTTTCTTAATTTATCCTATAGTTTGTTTTCAAATTCATTGATTTATGTTCCTATTTCTATTATTTCTTTCCTTGTACTTCTTTTGGATTTGCTTTGCTCTTTGTTTTCTAGCTTCTTTAAAAAAAAACAGCTTTATTGAGATATAATTCACATCTGTATAATTTACCCATATAAGTATTAGTTCACTTTTACTATATGCTGTATGGCGGGGTCACATTTCATTCTTTTTTCAGGTGAGTATCCAGTTACTGCAGCCCCATTTGTCAGATTTTTGTTGGTTTGTTTGTTTTTGTTGGTTTGTTTTTTTTAGGGGGGAGGTGCATGGGCCAGAAATCAAGCCCAGGTCTCCTGCATGGCAGGCGAGAATTCTACCACTAACTAACTACCCTCTCACTGCCTCAGTTCAATGGTTTTTAGTACATTCAGAGTGATGTATCCATCAACACAAGCAATTTTAGAATGTTCATCACTCCATAAAGAAACTTCATACTTAGTAGCAGTTACACTCCATTTTCACTGAAAACCCTCTTTTCTAGACAGCAATGAATCTACTTAATTTCTCTATGCATTTGGCTGTTCTTGGCATTTCATATAACAGAACTGTATGTGGCCTTTGTGACGGGCTGGTTCTACTCAAACAATGTTTTTTGTTTCATCCATGTTATTGCATGTATCAATACTTATTTTATTTTTTTTGTTATATTTTTATTGAGAAATATTCACTCACATACAGTCTGTCCATAATATACAATCAATGGCTCACAATATCATCACATGGTTGTGTATGCTTCACCATGATTATTTTTAGAACATTTGCATCACTCTACAAAAACAAATTAAAAAGAAAAAGAACTCATACATCCCATACCCCTTACCCCTCCCTCTCATTGACACACAGTAATTCGACCTACCCAATTTTTACCCTTTATCTCCCTGTATTATTTACTTTTTTACCCCTATTTATTTTATTCATCTGTCCATACCCTGGATAAAAGGAGCATCAGACACAAGGTTTGCACAATCACACAGTCACATTGTAAAAGTATTATACAATTGTCTTCAAGAATCAAGGCTAATGGAATACAGCTCGTTTCAGATACGTCCCTCCAGCCACTCCACTACACTATACACTAAAAAGGGATAGCTATATCATGTGTAAGAATAATCTCCAGGATAACCTCCTGACTCTGTTTGAAATTTCTCAGCCACTGACACTTTATTTTGCCTCATTTCTGTCTTCCCCCTTTTGGTCAAGAAGACTTTCTCAATCCCGAAGCCAGGTCCCAGCTCATCCCAGGAGTTCTGTCCCATGTTGACAGGAAGATTTACACCCCTGGGAGACATGTCCCAAATAGGAGGGAGGGCAGCGAGTTAACTTAGAGAGAGAAGCCACATCTGAGCAACAAAAGAGACTCTGTGGGGGTGACTATTCAGCATTATTATCAGTAGGCTAAGACTTTCCTTTGAAGAAACAAGTTTTCTAGGGGTGAGCCCCAAGATTGAGGGCTCAGCCTATTGATTTGGTTGTCCCTACTGTTTGCGGGAATATCAGGAATTCCCCAGATGGAGAGGTTTAATATTTCCTCCTTTCTCCCCAGTCCCCCATGGGGACCTTGCAAATATATATATATATATTTTCTTTTTGGCATGGGCAGGCACAGGGAATCGAACCTGGGTCTCTGGCATGGGAGGTGAGAATTCTGCCACTGAGCCATGTTGCCCTGCCTGCAAATACTTTCTTTAGTCATTGCCCAAATTACTCTGGGATATAACAAGGCATCACACTAACCAAGATCTCACACCTTATTCAAGATTCCATGTACTTATGGTGTTCAAACAAAGTGACCATACAAGGTAAATTAAAATAATGTGCTACCAAGTCCCCTTCGGGGAATGGTGAGAAAGGGGGAAAATTCAACTTCCCCACGTTGAATTCTTGATATTCTCACAAGCAGTGTGGACAACCAAAGATACAGCCTGAGCCCCGAGTCTTGGGGTTTGTTCATATGAAACCTAACCCCACAAACGATAGGTCAAGCCTCCTTAAAATTAGGCCTAAGAGTCACCCCCAAAAGAACCTCTTTTGTTGCTCAGATGTGGCCTCTCTCTCCAGCCAACACAACGAGTGAACTTGCTGCCCTCCCCCGTCTACGTGGGACATGACTCCCAGGGGTGTGGACCTTCCTGGCAACGTGGGACAGAAATCCTAGAATGAGCTGGGACTCAGCATCAAGGGATTGAGAAAACCTCTAGAATAAGCTGGGACTCAGAATCAAGGGATTGGGAAAAAGTTCTCCCCTAGAATAAGCTGGGACTCAGCATCAAGGGATTGGGAAAACCTCGACTGGGCGGGGAGAGCGAAATGAGACAAAAAAAAAATGTCAATGGCTGAGAGATTCCAAACAGAGTTGAGAGGTCATCCTGCAGGTTATTCTTATGCATTAAATAGATATCACTTTGTTAGTCAAGATGTAATGGAGAGACTGGAGGGAACTGCCTGAAAATGTAGAGCTGTGTTCCAGTAGCCAGGTTTCTTAAAGACGATCGTATAATGATACAGCTTTCACAGTGTGACTGTGTGATTGTGAAAACTTTGTGTCTGAGGCTCCTTTTATCTACGTTATCAACAGATGAGTAAAATATATGAAATAAAAATAAGTAATAGGGGGAACAAATGTTAAAATAAATTTAGATTGAAATGCTAGTGATCAATGAAAGGGAGGGGTAAGGGGTATGGTATGCATGAGTTTTTTTCTGTTTTCTTTTTATTTCTTTTTCTGAATTGATGCAAATGCTCTAAGAAATGATCATGATGATGAATATGCAACTATGTGATGATATTGTGAATTACTGATTATATATGTAGAATGAAATGAACAAAAGTTAAGAATATTTGCGTTTGTTGTTATATTTTTTAAAAAATTAATAAAAATAATTTTTAAAAATGTGCTACCCAAAATATAAATTTTGCAGCACATAATAATCATCTCTCTGTTTGGTCTTGCACAGAGGTTAAAGTATGAAAAAATATGGGCCATATCATCCTTTACCCAGTATTCTGATTTAATTTAGTCCTATCCTGATCAGTTTCATTCACATCTGTAAAGAAGTCTTATTACTTTGTCAGTTTTTTTAACACTTGTCTAGCTTTTTTTGGATGGGGCATTAGCCCCTCAGTTTTGTGTGTATGGTCCTTTGTAATACCAGATTTTCAAGCAATACATTTTGACCTGAACGCTTCTTCGGCTACCTCCCGCTAATTTTAATAGATTGTAATTCTATTATTATTCGGTTTGAAACATTTTCTGAGTTTCTTCGTGATTTCTTCTTTGACCCACAGGTTTCCAAGTATTTCGAGATGTAGTACTGTTACTAATATCTATTGGAATTCCATGCTGGTCAGATCCCTTTTATGCACAATTTCAATCTTTCAAAGTTTATGGAGACATTTTCACTGGAGCCCAACTCCACAACCCCCCCACGCCCCTCCCCCCACCACGCCCCTCCCCCACCCACCACGCCCCTCCTCCGCCCGCCCCTCCCCCATCCTGCCCCTCCCCCATCCTGCCCCTCCCCCACCCACCACGAGGCAGCCCAAAGCCCTTCCCCCTCCAACGCCAGCAACATGGAGCCCTTCACGGACTGTCCCCCACAGAAGTGGACAGACCCCATCTGCCTCAGCCGACCGCCGCCCTTCACCCGCAGCCCCTTCGGGCCCCCGCCTGTCGCCTCCGCAGCCGCAGCCCAGAGCCAGCCGCTCCCACTCGGGAAGGTCCCTCCAGCAGACCCCTGCGGCCCAGGAGACTCCCGCTCTCACGATGCCCGCCCCGGCCCACGGGCCCGCACACGCACGCACGCACACACACACACACACACACACACACACACGCACGCACACACAACCCCGCAGCCCATCTGTGCCCCTCCCCTCAGGGGCCACTCCTCTCCACCGCCCCTCAACAGCCCCTTCCCCAACCGCCCCAACAGGAGCCTCCCACGGCCACGCACTGGGACACCCCCAGCAAGGAGTCAACGGCCCCCCGCCTCACCCCACCCCGGGCTCTGGGAGTCCTCCCCACCAGCTCCCTCAGCCGGGAGTCCACTTCCCGCGCACCCCACCCGCCCACTGGGGCGCCCTCCTCACCCGGCGCCCCGCAGCCAGCGGCCCTGACACAGCCCAACCCTCCCGTCCTCCCACCCCTACTCCGGGCCGCGGCAGCTACAGCACCCCACCCTGGGCTCTGTGCCCTAACTGCAGGATGTACGCTGCAGCGGAGCCCCTGCCCACCTGCCTGGGTCCTCGGGCTTGGCGCACGTCTGTGGGAAACGAGCCTCCGCGGTGCTGGCCTGGAACTGCGCAGTCCCGCGTCCTCCAGCCGCGTGTGGTAGCAGGTTCTCCCAGAAGCCCCGGGCACGACGGGGGGGGGGGGGTGGGCGGGGAGGGTGGGCGGGGAGTCCCTATGCCCCTGTACAGGGCAGATGATTCGATCAGGGCAGCACGTGAGTGGGGCGTCATCGCTGCGGTAGAGATGGGAGGGTGGCGAGGCTGGGCGCCTCCTGCGCTTGATTGGCCCTCCACCAGCGACACAGGTGGGCGGGGGAGGAGTCAGTTGTCGGAGGCACAGAACATTCTGGCAAGTTGATCACAGTTTCTTTTGTCGTTTGTTTTCCATTGTGGTTGATAATGTCATACGGATCTGTTTTGTATTTGCTGGTTTCTTGCCTAATACCCATTGCTGCGGCAGGAGCGTTCAAATCTCCAACTCTCATTGTGGAAATGGGTATCTCTCCCTTTATTCGGTCAAATGTTTGTTCGGTATATTTTGAAGCTCCATCACTTGCTGCAGACACATCCGCTAAGTTTTCGTGTCACAGATTAATTGAGCCTTACACCATTTCAAAATGTCCCTTTCAGCCCAGACGCCTTTCTTCTTTGACCCTACGTATCTAGTGTTCATATAGCCATTCCCACTGGCTCGTGCTTAGTCTGCGCAGCGTATCACTTTGCAGACTCTTACCGCTGACGATCTGTGGTGTTTTCTTTTAATTTTCAGGTTTTTCTTTCTTTTTCTTTTTTCTTTTTTTTTTTTTTTCTTTTTTGCATGGGCAGGGAGCGGGAACCAAACCCGGGTCTCCAGCATGCCAGGCGAGAACTCTGCTTGCTGAGCCACCATCGCACTGCCCTTTGGCTTTATATTTAAAATGCATCTCTTTACTTTTTTCATCCATTCTCACAATCTCTGCCTTTTAATTGGAGTTTCTAGCCCATTTACATTGAATGTAACATTTCTTATGATTGGCTATAGGTCTGTCCTTTTACTTTCTGTCCCATCTGTTTTTGTTCCTCTGTTCCCCTTCCCTGCCTGGATTAATCAAATGTTTCTTAGAATTACATTTTAATTTATGTATTGTATTTTTACTTATGCAGTAGGACCTCATTTTACATGACCAATATGCTCCAAGACCCTTTGCCTAAGTTTAAGATCATGCGTAATAGCAAAACCCGTCATTTAACAAATATTTCTTATAGAAACGTACATATCACACATTTCTTCTAAATAAGACAAGTAAACACTCTAGTAACAATAAGTAAACAGAATTAATAATACAATTTTTTAAAATCTGAATTCTCTCTCTCTGCCTTTATTTTTTTATTGCCCGTCCCATATACCTAAATTTGCATGTGTTGAGTTCATGTAAAAAAAAATCCTACTTCTTTCCATGCTTTTTAGAGATTGCAATACATTGGAGATACTCTTACCTTTTCATTATCTACTTATAATTAATATTGTACCACTTAATGTAATGCAAGAACTTTTCAACCATATAGATAAATTCTCCCTTCTTTATAATATATTGCATCTACATATGTTATCAACCTTACAATGCACTCATATAACTTTACTTAAAACACTCATAGGTATTATAAATAAATTAAAGTAAATAAGTGCTCTTAACTGTTGACTCACATTTTACCATTTCTGGTGTTCTTCATTTCATCCAAAGATCAAGGTTTCCCTCCAGTATTATTTTGCTTCAGATCGAAAGACTTCTAGCATTTCTTTTAGTGTAAGTTCTGTTGAATAATTCTTTTTCTTTTCACATATATAAAAAATGTCCTTATTTCACTTTCATACTTGAAGAATATTTTTTCCTGATATAGAGGTCTGGATTGAAAGCCATTTTTCTTTCAGCACGTTAAAGATGTTGTCCCGCTGTCTCCTGGCTCCCATTGTTTTTTATAAGAATTCAGGGCCAATTCTGATAAATGGTCCCCATATGTGCTACTCCATTTTACTCTGACAGCTTTCAAGGTTTTCTCTTGATCTTTTGTTTTCAGTCGTTTGACCACGATGCTCCTGGATTTGGTTTTTCTTTCTACTTAACCTCCTCTGGTTCATTAAGATTCTTGAATCTCTAAATGGTGTTCTTCCCTCATTTTTGGAAATGTTCAGCCATTATTTATTTCTTTCACATACTTTATCTTCCCTATTCGCTCTCTCCTTTCCTGGAATTCCAAATACGAATGTGTTGGGCCTTCCCCCCCGCCCCCCACATCCCACTGAAGTACTGTTCTTTCTTTTCTTTTTTTTTTTTTCTTTTGTGTGTGTGTGTGTGTGTGTGTATGCTGTATGGCATGTTTACATTTCATTATTTTTCCATGCAAGTAGCCCGTTATTGCAGTACCGTTTGTTGTATTTTGTTTGTTTGTTTGGGGGAAGCGCATGGCTCAGAAATCGAACCTGGGTCTCCCGCATGGGGCAAGAGTTCTGCCACTGAACTACCCTTGCACACACAAACACACATGCACACACCCCACTGAAGTACTGTTCTTTCTTTTAAAACTTTTTCTCTCCTTGCAGAATGGATCTTTTCTATGGGCTCTGTCTTCAAGTTCACAGCTCTTTCTTCTGTCATCTGCAATCTGCTATTAAGGCCACCAAGGTTTTCTCTTCAGAGATTGTGTTTTCAGTCCCAGGGTTTACAATTGGCTGTTTTCAGTCGTTTCTTTTTCTCTGCTGAAATGTCCTATTATTTTTAACTTCATAATGAGCATGTTTTATATCCTTAAGCATATTTACAATAGCTGCTTTTAAAAACACCGTCTGCAAAACATTGCTAAAAGGAATTAAAGAAGATTTAGAATGAGTAGAGAGACATTCCCTGCTCATGAATAGGAAGTTAAGTGTAGTTAATATGTCGGTTTTGCCCAAGTTGATCTAGAGATTTAATGCGATGCCAATCCGAATCCCAACAACCTACTTTGAAGACTTGAAGAAGTTAGTTATCAAATTCACTAAGAAGGGAAAGAGACAGAAAAAAAAAAACACACACCATCTGTAAATTTCAGTATCAAGGTCATGTTAGAACCAGCTTCTCTTAATTTTTTTTCTTGAATTTCAGACAAATGTCCTTAATTCTTCTAGTAACCTATAGTATTGTATCCTGGATATTGTCAATAAATTTAGTGCCTTTGGCTTCTTGGCTTCTGCTGTATTCCGCCAAAGAGGTGGTGGAGGTGGTGGTGGTTTTAGTGTGTAGTTTAGGATAAAAGCCACCCCTCACTAGTGGCCATCGAGGACCTGCCCTGTCTGGCTTCCCCGGCCCCAGGCAGGTCACCCACCCTCTCTCTGTCTGCCCAGCCCAGCCACACCAGCCTCCCTTAGCCTCTCTGTCTTTGTGCTCATTCCAGCCCCAGGACCTTTGCACATGCTGTTCTCCTGCTCTAAATTCTGTCTGCCCTGTGATGCCATCACCTGGAATCTCTGTTCAGTTCTTTGGCTTGGAGTCTGTCCTGTGTTCACATAGTTCAGGAGTCAGCCAGAGATTTGGGCAGGCTGTATACGGGAAATCTGGGTTCCATATCTGTGGTTCATTCGCTCTCAGAATTGCCCCGTCTCACTTCCCTTCTGCCACATCTGCCCGGAACTCTGTCCTCTGGTTGTCTGAGTTTTAACCATGCAGCATGGTGCCTTCTGCATCTTGTCCTCACCCTAGAAAATGTGCAAACAGGAAAATCACTTGGTGCTGTTCCCTTCTTCTGAGTGTCAACTCCCCCTGAAGTAGATGGTTTAAGCCTCTGCTGCTCGGTCCCCCATGCCTTGAGGAAGATTTTGATTTTTACATTTTGTCCTGAGTTGAGGGCTGCTCTCTGCAGGAGGGTGGGGCTGAGAGGTGTTTACTCCAGAGCACTCGGGCTCAGTCTGCTGCAGAAGCCCCTCTTGGGTCCCGGGCACCACTTATGGCCACCCCTCCCCATCCATCTTCTTGGGGGACCTGACGTGGAGTCATCATAGATGTCTCTTTTAGTTCTCATGATTCCGGTAGTTTTATTTTTGCTTATTTATTTTATTGTTCATTTCTGGGTGCACTTCTTTCTACTGTGTGTGGCTGTGTCTCTGTGTATTACATGTTTGTGTGAGTCTTTTTAAAAAATAGTATCTTTATTATGAATGGTCAGTGTTAAAAATGTAAGATTTATGGAAGCCATTACTTGTGAAGTCATTTGCGTCCTCCAGCTGCAGAGATGCAACATGTAGCTCATTGCTCTACATGAGTCCAGATCAGATTTTCTTCCGGGGCGATATGATTTGCAGTTTGCTCTCTTTACCTTTTGTGTCTGGCTTATTTCACTCAGCCTCATGTCCTCAAGGCTCATCCACATTGTCATGTGCTTCAGGACCTCATTTCTTCTTACTGCTGCATAATATTCCATCATATGTATATACCACATTTGTTGATCCACTCGTGTGTTGATGGGCATTTGAATTATTTCCATCTTTCGGCAGTTGTGAATAATGCCACTATGAACATCGGTGTGCAAATGTCTGTGTGTGTCTCTGCTTTCAGCTCTTCTGGGTATATATCAAGTAGTGGTATTGCTGGGTCGTAGGACAACTCGATATTTCTTTTCTGAGAAACTGACAGTCTGTCTTCCATAGTGGCTGTACCATTATACATTCCCACCAGCAGTGCATAAGTGTCCCAATTTATCCACATCCTCTCCAACATTTGTACTTTCCTGTTTGCTTATTAGCAGCCATTCTTATAGGCATGAAGTGGTATCTCACTATAGTCTCGATTTGCATTTCCCTTATAGCTAATGAGAATGAGCATCTCTTCATGTGCTTTTGAGCCAGCTGTATTCGCTCTTCAGAAAAAATGTTTATTCATATCTTTAGTCCATTTTATAATTGGATTGCTTGTTCTCTTGTTGTTGAGTTGTATAATTTCTTTATGTAAACAGGATATCAAACCTTTATCCCCTATATGGTTACCAAATATTTTCTCACACTGAGTTGGCTGCCTCTTCACCTTTTTGATAAACCCTTTTGATGCTCAGAAGCTTTTGAATCTGAGGAGCTCCCATTTATCTATTTTTTTTTTCTTTTGTACCTTGTGCTTTGGGTGTAAAGTTCAAGAAGCTACTGCTTATTGTTAGGTCTTGAAGATATTCTTTAATCCATTTTGAAAGAAGTTTTGTATAGGGTGTAAGATAAGGGACCTCTTTCATTCTTTTGGCTATTGACACCAAATTCCCCCATGCCCATTTATTGAAAAGACTATTTTGTCCCAATTGAGTGGATTTAGGGGCCTTGTTGAAGATCAGTTGACCACAGATTTGGTGGTGTATTTCTGTACTGCCAATTCGATTCCATTGGTCAATACTTCTATCATTGTGCCAGTGCCATGCTGTTTTAACCACTGTGGCTTTATAGTAAGCTTTAAATTTGGAAAGTGATAGTCCTCCCCCTTCACTCTTCATTTTTAAGATATCTGTAACTGTTCAAGGTTTCTTTCCCTTCCAAATAAATAGTAACTAGCTTTTCCAAGTCTTCAAAACAGGTTGTGGTATTTTGATTGGCATCTATAAATCAATTTGGGTAAAAGTGACACCCTAACAACATTCAGCTTTCCTATCCATGAGCACGGAATGTCTTTCCATCTTTTTAGATTTTCTTTAATATACAGTCCTTTACATCCCTGGTTAAGTTTATTCCTATGTGATTATTTTAGTTGCATTGTAAATGGAATTTTTTCCTTAATTGTCTCCTCAGTTAGGTCATTACCTGTGTATAGAAACATTACTAATTTTTGCACATTATTCTTGTATCCTGCCACTTTACTGAATTTGTCTGTCTCTCACCATTGAGTACGATGCTGGCTATGGGTTTTTCGTATATGCCCTTTATCATACTGAAGAAGTTTCCTTCAATTTGTACCTTTCTTTTTTTTTTTTTGCATGGGTAGGCATCGGGAATCGAACCCGGGTCTCCAGCATGGCAGGTGAGAACACTGCCACTGGGCTACCATCGCACCGCCCCAATTGCTACCTTTTGAAGTATTTTTATCAGAAAAAAAATGCTGAATTTTGTTGAATACCTTTTCAGCATCAGTTAATATGAACATGTGATTTTCGCTTTTGATTTGTTAATGTGCTGTTTTACACTGATTGATTTTCTTATGTTGAACCACCCTTGCATGCCTGGAATAAACCCCATTTGGTCATGGTGTATAATTCCTTTAATATGTCGCTGGATTCTATTTGCTAGTATTTTGTTAAGAATTTTCGCATCTGTGTTCATTAGGGAGATTGGTCCCTAGTTTTCCTTTCTTGTATGTCTTTATCCAGTTTTGGTATTAGAGTGATGTTAGCTTCATAAAATGAGTTAGACAGATATGGCCTCTCTCTCAAAGCCAAGTCAGCAGGTGAACTCACTGCCCTCCTCTCCAGGTGGGACATGACTCCCAGGGGTGTGACTCTCCCTGGCAATGTGGCACAGGCCTCCCGGGATAAGCCAGGACCCGGCATCATGGAATTGAAAAAGCCTTCTTGATCAAAGAGGGAAGAGAGAAATAAGACAAAATAAAGTGTCAGTGGCTGAGAGATTTCAAACAGAGTCGAGAGGTTATCCTGGAGGTTATTCTTATGCATTATATAGATATCCCCTTTTTAGTTTATGGTGTATTGGAGTGGCTGAAGCGAAGTACCTGAACTGCAGAGCTGTGTTCCAATAGCCTTGATTCTTGAAGATTGTATAACGATATAGCTTTTACAATGGGACTGTGTGATTGTGAAAACCTTCTGTCTGATGCTCCTTTTATCCAAGGTATGGACAGATGAGTAAAAAATATGGATAAAAAATAAGCAAATAATAGGGTAACAAAGGTTAAAATCAATTGGGTAGATGGAAATAGTAGTGGTCAGTGAGAGGGAGGGATAAAGGGTATGGGATGTACGGGATTTTTTTTTTCATTTTATTTTTCTGAAATGATGTAAATGCCCTAAAAATGATCATGGTGATGACTACACAACCATGTGATAATGTTGTGATTGTATATTATGGATGGACTGTATGTGTGAGAAGATTTCTCAATAAAAATGTACAAATAAAGTAAGAGTTAAGTAACATCATTTCTCGTCAATTTTTGGGGAAGAGTTTGAGCAGGATTGGTGTTAGTTCTTTTTGGAATGTTTGATAAAATTCCCCTGTGAAGCCATCCGGCCCTGGAGTTTTCTTTGTAGGAAGATTTTTGATGACTGATTGAATCTCTTCACTTGTGATTGGTTTGTTGAGATCTTCTATTTCCTCCTGACTCAGTGTAGCTTGTTTGTGTGTCTCCAGGAATTGGTCCATTTCATCTAGTTTGTTGGTGTATAGTTGTTCGCAGTATCCCCTTATGATATTTTTTATTTCTTCAAAATCAATAGTAACAACCCCCCTCTCATTTCTGATTTTGTTGATTTGAGTCCTCTCTCTTTTCTTCTTTGTCATTCTAGCTAGAAGTCCATCGATTTTATTGATTTATAATTGTGGTGGTTTCAAAATATGCCCACAGATTCTTTGCTCTTCATCCCTCCAAGAAGTGAAACTTTGATTCCTGGCCCCTTGAGTGTAGACTAAACTTAGCGGCTCTCTTCTTACAGATAGATATGGCACAAATGATGGAATGTAAATTCCAAATTAGGTCGTAGAAAAAAGGCAGCTTCTGCATTGCCAGGATGAAGAAGGCACCCTGGGCTCCATCCCATGACCAGTGCAGGACATGGCTACTACCCCAAGGACCACAATAGCTGCTGCTGCCTCAGCTGCCCCCCCCCCCCGCCAGTGGAATGAAGGCACCCCCCGCTCAGGGTCAGTGGGCAGTGAGCACACCTGATGGACAGAGCCCAAGTCATGTGCAAGGGAAGCCGAGAGCACAAACCTGGCATTTCCCACCCCTCTCGTGGGAGGTATCTCCACATAAGGCTAGGGAACAGCACGTGCAAAGGTCCTGGGGCTGGAAGGAGCATGATAATTATGAGGCTGGAGGCAGGGCAGCGTGGCTGGGCAGACAGAAAGAAGGGAGTGCCCTGCCTGGGGCTGGAGAGGCCAAACCAGGCAGATCCTCAGGGGCCACAACTGGGGGTGGTCTTTAGCCTCAGGAGTGGGGAGCTCCGGGAGGGGTTTGAAGCCAGCGGGGCCTGCCCACACATGATGTGTGTGACATGACCCCATATTATTTTCAGCAGCTGCCTGTGCCTTCTGTATGGGGGACTTACACCGGCGCGGTGTGGCTGCAGGAAGCCTGGCCAGAGCCACTGGGGCTGTCCAGGGGGAGAGGACAGTGGCCTGTTCTGCCATTGCAACAGTGGAATGGCACCAGATTATCAGATCTAATCTGAAAGATATGTAGAAGCAACTCAACATGAGGAACAATTGGATCTGGAGGTAAGCAGAAGGCGCGTCCCCAGAGTTAGAGGCTCTGAAACTTTGAAAGTCACTAGTGCCCCATACAGCAATTGTTTTAAAAAAAAAAAGTTGAAAAAGTGATCAGACTTCGACTAGAGATATGAATGAGGCTGATCTGGATAGGACTAAGGTAAATCAGAATATGGGGTTAAGAAGGATATGATCCATGTTTAAAACTTCAACTTCTGTGTGGGACCAAAGGGAGAGATGTTTATTTTGTGCACAACTTATATTTGGGGTAGTACAGTATCTAATTTAACTTGTATGGTCAGTTTAGTTGAACACCATAATTACAAGGAATCTTGAATAGGGCGTGAGATCTTGTTGTTTTGTCCAGGTTAGTGTGATGCCCTGATATATCCTAGAATGATTTGGATAGAGAATAAAAGGGTGTTTGCACAGTAGCCTTGGGGGACTGGGGAGAAAGGGGTAAATGTTCAACTTCCTCATCTGGAGAATTCCTGATATTCTCGCAAGCAGTGGGGACAACCAATGCAATAGGCTGAGCCCTCAATCTTAAGGTTCACCCTATGAAATTTATTCCTGCAAGAGACAGGAATAAGGCCTAAGAGTCACCCCCAGAGAACCTCTTTTGTTGCTCAGATGTAACCTCTCTAAGTCAACTCAGCAGGTGAACTCACTGCTCTCTCCCCTATGTGGGACATGACTGCCAGGGGTATAAATCTCCCTGGCAACGTGGGACATGACTCCCAGGGATAAGCTGGGACTGGGCATCTTCGGAATGAGAAAATCTTCTTGACCAAAAAGGGGAAGAGAGAAATGAGACAAAATAAAGTGTCAGTGGCTGAGAGATTTCAAACAGAGTCAAGAGGTTATCCTGGACATTATTCTTACGCATTATATAGATATCTCTTTTTAGTTTATGGTGAATTGAAGTGGCTGGAGGGAAGTACTTGAAACTGTAGAGCTGTGTTCCAGTAGCCCTGATTCTTGAAGATGATTGTATAGTGATATAACTTTTACAATGTGACTGTGTGATTGTGAAAATGCTGTGTCTGATGCTCCTTTTATCCAGGGTATGGACAGATGAGTGAAATAATAAGGATAAAAAAATAAATACATAATGGGAGGTGATAAATGGTAAAAAAAAAAAGAAAAGAAAAGAAAAAGTGGGTAGATTGAAATACTGGTGGTCAAAGAGAGGAGGGGTAAGGGTTATGGAATGTATGAGGTTTTTCTTTTCTCTTTGTCTTTCTGGAGTGATGCAAATGTTCTAAAAATGATCATGGTGATGAATACACAGCTATGTGATGATATTGTGAGCCACTGATTGTACACCGTATATTAACTGTATGTGTGTGAAGTTTTCTCAGTAAATAAGTATATATATAAAGAGGTGAGTCTCCACGTCTGGTCTTTAGCACGGGTGCATGGGGATTCCGTTCGCTGTGGCCAGAGACTCAGGAGGAGTTCCAGTTTGGGGGGGGAAATCCTCAGTTTCGTTCTGAACATGTGGAGTTAGAAGCATCCTTGAGCAATGCAAGTGGAGGTATCAAGAAAGCAGGTGGATATAAGAGTGCTAAGGACAGGCCTGAGGCCCCATGCAGAGCTCTAGGTGGCCCAAGGATAAGTCCACTTAGAAAGATGCCTCATCTTCCCTTTCACCGTCCCCAAGCCTAGACATGGGACAGGGGACAGGGGAGGATGGCGACGTATTAGGAAGTAAGGTGCAGCCAGCTGTGTATTGGCCTTCCAGCTGAGCCTTTCCCCACCCCGGGAAGTCTTGGTGAGGCTGGATGGTTCTTTGGGGTGACAGTCCCCACACACTGGTATGCTTCCTGGGTGTGGGTCTCTGTCACCTGGAGAGGGAACACTGCTGGCTGCCCTCCCGGCACCCATTGCCCCCCTTCTTCCTTGTTAAGAGGACCCCCTTTTGGCTCAGTTGTGGCAATCCCCAACCCCAAATCCAGGCCCCAGAGTCTGATTGGCCCAAATCCAGTCTACCCGCGACATTTCCCAGCCCCAGGGGCCCAATCAAACCAAAGAATAAGGGTAGGACAAGGAAGCCTGTGGTCCCAGTTGCCACTGGTGGGCATCTCGCAAGCCCAACAGGGGGCAGCCTAAAGGCAGAGCCAGGACAGGGTGGTGCAAAGAGGCTGGTCCTGGGTGACAATCCTGGGCAGGTGCTGGAGCCTGGCCTCATCTCTGACCGCTAATGATGATGGCAGCTTGTCGACAGTCTTGGATTAAGCCCATTGGAGCTGGGGCGTCCCCACCGTGGCCCCATCTAACAGGACAGCATCACCCACACCAGCCACCCTCTACTCTGACCTTGGTGTGGGGGGTGTGCACAGGAGTCAAGGAGCCCGGGTGGACGTGGGGCGTTGCTACATGTAGCCCCAGCCCTTGCAAGCCCCAGTGTCACTGCCTCTTTGGACCTCAGCTCCGATGCCCCCAACCCCGCTCCACCCACGAGCCCCACCCCATCCACATCACCTTCCCTGCAGGGGGCCGGGCAGGGACCTGCTGAGAAACAGCTCATCTCACAGGCCACAGAGGCCTAGCCCACTCGCCAGCTCCCCACCTCAAGTCTCTGGGACCCCCAGTGTGTGCGTGTGTCTGGGCAGGGTGTCTGGAACCCAGGGTCAGTGCATTTCCCCCAGAACCACCTCCGCTGGACGGATAAGCAGGCAGAAGCTGTCAGCCCCAGCCCAGCCCAGCCGGGCACCCCCACGTGGGGGTGGGGGTGTCCTCTTGCAGAAGTGGCCCACCCCCTCTGCCTCTGGCCACTGTCCCCTGCAGCCTTCCCTCCCCATTCCTCGGTTCCCACCAACAGCTTGGTTTCCCTCATCCCCTTCTCCGGGGCCCTTCCGGGGGCATGTTGGGAGCCCAGCCCCATCCCCGGAGCCCCGCCTCTTTGACCCTGGCTCCTGGGACCCCTTGGCCTTGGCTTTCCTGCAGCAGGATCTTGGGGTGCCCCTGACGTCCTTTTCTGCAACACCAGTCCTGGAAAGAGCTTCCCCTCCTCCATGAGTAGGGGTTGCTTCCCCCATCGACGAACTTTTTATTTGTCCCAGCGACTGTTTCTGCTCTTGGGGCTCCGCCCGGTCCCTCTTGGAGCCCCTGCACCGCTGCCGCGTTCCCGTGCCCCGGGCTTTAGGCTTTGCAGAAATAGCGCGGGCAGCTGTTCGGGCCTTGCCACCCCCCCCACCCTTTACATCATTTTTCTATTCCTCACTTTTCTTCGAAGGACTCGTAATCGTCAACACACACTTGCGGGGGGAGGGAGTCAGCCCGGGATTTCAATCCCGCTTGTAGCCCGGGGTGGGGGGGGGGGGGGGGCGTGACGAGTCGGGGAAATGGCCACCAGGAAGGGCAGCCTGCAGGGAAGCATCCCTCAGTGGCCTCGTCCCTCCCGTCCATCCATGTCCATCGGTCTCCAAGCCGCCCGCTCCCTCCCCTTTCTGACCCGGCCCCTCCCTCTGGGGGTGAGCAGGGTCCGGCCGCTTGGAACTAGCTGCCCACAGGGGTCCCTGGTGGGTGCTCAGTCCACTGCGGAAACCTCCCCTGTCCTTCCCCCCACACGCCGCGCACGCTGTCACCCCGAGACCCCCTGAGCAGCCTGGACGGGAAGCGGAAGTGCCCCCGGGAGGGAGGGTGGGAGCGAGGCCAGACCCCCCTCTGGGCGCGCGGGGGCGGGCGTGGGGGCCGGCCGTCCTCCCGCCGCGCCGCGCATGCTCGGAGCCCCCCCTCCCGCGGCCCGTTCCCACGCCCGTCGCCGCCGCCCGGTCCCCGGCCTGCCGCGCTCGTCGGCACCGGACGGTCGCGCCTCCCGAGCGGTCCCCAGCGGCCCAGGTGGAGCCGCGCCCGCGAGCCCGCTGCCTCCGGGGAGAGGGGGTGGGGGGCGCTGGCCGGGAGGGCTGCTCGGAGGCGGCGGCCTTGATCCAGGGCCTGCCGGAGGACGCGGCGGGGCTGGGGGCCGGGGCGGCGGCGGGCGCGGGGCGGGCTGGGGGACCGCCGAGCGGCCCTCTGGGCTGCGCGTGTCCAGGGGCGCCGAGGAGAAGCGGCGGGCCGGCCGGCGCGGGGTAAGTCGGCGCCCTGCTCTCCCGATTCCTCTCCTTGGATTGGCGCTCAGCCCCGCGGCCAGCAGCCCGTCGCGACCCGCGTGGTGAGTGTGGAGTCGGCGCCCCCGGGCGTGGGAAGGCGGGCGGGTGCCATCGCGAGGTCCCAGCCCTCCTGCCCGCGGCCCTTGGAGAACCGTTCACGGGCACAGACGCGGGGGCTCCCCAAAAGGGGCAGGGCCGCCCCAATGGGGACCCAGCGGGTGACCAGGGTGGGGGCTGTGCCTGTTTCTGGGGTTGGGGACCGGCCGCATAAGCTTAACCAAGGCTAGGAAGAGCCAATGACAGACAGGATGGAAGCACCAGCCCGGGGGAAAGTGGGAGCAGATGGCTGGGATGAAAGAGCCAGTGCAGCGGGCCATCGGGCCGCGCTGTCCTGTGCGCCTGGCTTCTGACAGTCAATTCAAAAACACGTTGGGAGCAGAGGCTGCCTGGCAGGCTTTTGAGGGACATCAGAAAGCCAAGTGGCAGAAATCCCTGCACTGGGGAGCTGACCTTCAGTGGCAGGTGGCCGACAATAGAGAGTTTAGATTAGTAAGCATCAAGTCTGTTAAAAGGTGGTCAGCGCTGTGGGAACAAAATGGAGCAGGAAAAGGGGCTAAGGGGTTGGGTTGAAGTTTAAGTGGTATGGTCAGAGTGGGTGTTATGGCCAGGGTGATGTTTCTGCAAACACTTAAGAGAGATGTGGCTGTGTCGGGAAAGAACATTCCAGAGGGAGAGCAACAGCCGGTGCAAAGGCCCTGAGGCAGAAGTGGCCTGGCATGGTGGAGGAGCAGAAGGCAGCAAGGGAGGGGAAGCCGTGCAGGGCCTCCCTATCCGGTGGGTCCCTGGAGTGCTGAGCAGCCTGCGTAGCCCACTTTCCATCCAGGCCAGCCCCTGCCCGCCCCTGGAAGCCAGGCTGGAAGACACCAATTGGAGGTGAGTGCCTCAAAGGGCTTGGCCAACCTGGAGCTGGGCCCGGGCACGCTGCCACAAGGCTCCCCAGCTGACCCGTGGGAATTCCCAGGCCAAACCCCGGTTCTGGGGCTGGGACATGCCTCCTGCTAGGTCCCTGGGGCCTCATGCCTGCATCGCTGTGGGTGCCACCAGGTAAGCGGCAGGTGCCTTGGGCCTCGGTCCAAGGGCAGGTCAGTGGGGCAGAGAAGCAGTGGAGTCTGGAGCTCCTGGGCCCCAGAGGAGGTCTCAGCAGGAAGGAGGAAGCAGCTCCACTGCAGTGGCCCTGCCTGTCCCTCTTTGGGGATGGAAACAGCCAGATCCCTGATCTGGCCCAGCTGGTTTACAGATACCTGGCTTCTGGGGTTTTTTTTTTTTTCAGTTTTTTTGGGGCGTCGTCGCCATCTAGTGGCATGTTGGAGAAATGAGCGTGGCAGCTCCCCCTTTCCCTGGCGATGCTCCTGTTCAGATGGCGCCCTGCGTGGCGCAGGCTTTCTCGCCCTTCCTGCCCCCAGCGGACTGGCCCATACACTCACTCTGATGTGGAATTGGGGCACGAGTGGTTTCCCAGGCCGCAGGGGCCCTCCCTGGCTTCTTGCCTGAGAGCCCACCGTCGCGTGGACCCCCACGTTCATGCCAGCGGTGTGTTTTTCCAGGCAACCTGCGCTTCAGGGCCGGGAATCCCCCTGGACCCCTGCTCAGGTGGCCCGCAGAGGGCAAAGGGACCTGCCAGTCTGGCTGGAAGATGCGGCTCTCCAGTCCGCCACGCTCCTGCCAGGTTCCTCCTTCTGCAGGGCTCGAATGCAGCACCCATTCCTGTTGCTGGAAAACCCTGGGTCAAACTACAGAGCCTTACAGGGTCGCTGCAAAAAAGGGTTTGAAGTGAGGCTCACGTCGGGATTCTGGGTCTCAGGGATGAAGTCCCTTCTCTGGTCGCTTTGCATGAGGGCCTTGTCCCATCTGGGCTCCGCTGCTGCGCTCCATTTCCTGTTGCAGCATCGGGTCTTGCTTCTGTCGGACCGTCTGTTTTCTTCTCTCTTGGGAGGTGGGGACGGGGTGTGGGGACCTGGCTCCGTTCGTCTTGGGGTGGGGGCGCTACAGGGAAGGCCTCTTCCATCCCGCTACTCAAGTATTTTCCGAAATGCGTGGTGAACTCGCAGCACTGTTACGGAAAGATTAGCAGACGCTGTTTTGTAAAACAGCCGTTTTTATACTAGTCTGGAAAAAAAAAGGCCCTCACTATTGTGAGCACTTCCTGCCCACGCACCTTTTGTTTCTGGGGAACACCCAGTGCCTGACAGTGTGCTGTGATGATACTTCTCTGTGGCCCACGGAAATCAGAATGATTACTTTCCAGGAGCACCTTTTCCTTCCCTTTTGGCAAATCGGGGTAACATTGACGTCATTAAAGTGGACCCTTTTAAAGTGAACGATTCGGGGGCATTCAGGACCTTTGCAGTGTTGTACAACCGCCACCTCTCGTTCCAGATCATTCTTATCATGGCAAAAGGAAACCCCACACCCTCGAAGCGGTCACCCCCGCTCCCCTCCCCCACCCCCAGCCCCTGGCAGCCGCCAAGCCACTGTCTGTCTCTAAGGATTTCCTGTCCTGGATGTTTCCTATAAACGCAATCGTGCAATACGGGACCCTTTGGGTCTGGCATCTCTCACTGAGCTGAACGTCTTCAGGCCCCCTGCAAGCAGAGGTGTGCATCCAAGCTTCATTCTTTTCAGGACCGAGTCTTCTTCCATCGTGCACATAGGCCACTTTTGTGTGTGTGTGTGCTGTGTGGTGGGGGTCACGTTTCACCCTTTTTCCATGTGGCTGTCCCGTTATTGCAGCACCATTTGTTGAAATTTTCTTTGGGAGGGGGTGGGAGTGCACGGTCCAGGGATCGAGCCCAGGTCTCCCACATGGCCGGCAAGAATTCTACCACTGGGCTTCCCTGGCACCCCCGGAGAGACCACAGTTTGTTTATCCCCTCTCCCGTTGATGGGCGCTTGGGTCGTTCCTGCCTTTTGGCTGTTGTAGTAGCGCTGCAGTGAACATTGGGGTGCAAGTGTCTGTTTGAACTCCCACTGGGAATTCTTTGGGTTATATGTAGCTCGGAGTGGAATTGCCGGGCCGCGTGGTGATTCCACGTTTAACTTGGGGAGGCCCCACTCTCTCCACAGCCCAGTTTGCTCTTTTAAAGAGAAGCAGAGACCCTGTTGTCATGAGGGCCAGGTGTGGCAGTGGAGGCTCTATTACCTTATTTGCTCCATTTTTTTTTTTTTACTTTGTTTTCTTTGCTGAACTATTTTATAGTCAATTATAGCTATGCCATCCCTTCCCCAAATGTTTCAGTAGCTCTTAAAAATAACCTTTTCTTCTGTGATGCAGTGCCATTAGCCTCTCAGCGCAGCAAAATAAGACACCCCCTGACAGCTGCTTCACAGCTGCCACCCAGCTGTCTCCCCAGTACCTGCAACGACTCTTGACATCACTCCGTGTTTAATTTGCTAAAGCTGCCAGCATGCAATATACTAGAAATGGGTTGGCTTTTATAAAAGGGATTGATTAAGTTACAGGTTTACAGTTCTAAGGCCATAAAAATGCCCAAACTAAGGCGTCCAGGTAAAGATTCCTTGACTCAGGAAAGGCCGGTGGGTCAGCTGGGAAGGCACGTGGCTGGCATCTGCTGGTCCTTTGGCTTCTGGTCTCAAACAGCTTCCTGGGAGACATTTTCTTTCTGCGTCTCCACAGATCTCTGCCTGTGTCCCTCTTAAAGGACTCCAGTTAGCAGTTAAGACCCAGCTTAAATGGACGGAGACAACACATCTCCATGGAAAACACCTTATCAAAAGGTCCAACCCACAGCTGGGTGGGTCATATCTCCATGGAAACAATCCAGATTTCCACCCCACAATATTGAATCAGGATTAAAAGAAACATAGCTGTCCTCACAAGAGTGGATCAAGAAAAAAGGACATGGCTTTTCTAGGGTACATAACAGCTTCAACCTGCAAACCCCAGAATCTTATCAAGGATCCCCATTACACTCAGGTGTTGGGCTCCTTAAATCTCTCTAAATCTAGAGCACTCTCCTTCCCCAGCCTCCTTTTCCCCTGTGATGCTGATTTGCGAAAGAGACCGGGCCAGCTGCCCCGTGAAACTGCACGCCTTCTAGATTGGGCCGGTCGACTCCTCTGTCCCCAGATCCCCTGCAAACTGGACACTGGGGACCTCGGTAAACTGGGTCCAAAGACCAGATTTGAACCAGGTCACCCAGTGTCTTAGTTTCCAGGCTGCAAAAACAAATATCATGCAACAGATTGGCTTAAACAATGGGAAATTATCGGCTCCCAGTTTGGAGGCAAGGACAAGTCCAAACGAAGCTGTCAGCGAGACAGTGCTTCCATTCCCCCTTAAGTTGTTTTGTTTTGTTTTGTTTCAGGGTGATATAAACATCTTCATCAGAAACAGGATTCTGTTTGGTTATTTTTGGCCAGTGTTGGGTGACAGTTCATCATGGATAATACGGGATTCTGGGACAATTTCCGTGCCAGGAGAATTCTATGTCATTTCATTATTGTTTACAAGAACAAAAAACAATCACTTTTTAACACTTAGGTTACAATGTGGAGTTTTAAAAATGGTGATTTTGTTTTTATTAACCTGAAATACTTTGCTCTTTCCAAGGCTCAAGCAGGGGAAGGAAGTTGAATTTCCTACCTTTGAAGATTCCTAAATGTTTTCCCAATTGAGAATGACTTACCCCTGAGAAGCTGGGAAGGGTGCATCGTCTCATCACCAGGAGACGTAGTCTGAGCCCAACAACACTGTGCCATGTCAATAGCTTTGTAGTAGCAAGAGAGTGGTGTGGCCTCTGGTTCTCACGAGAGGATGTGGAGGTGGGGGGGGGGGGCCTCCACGTTTGCCCCAGCCTGCCTTCAGCCCAGCCCTCCCCTTCCTGAAAACTCCATTCATTTCCCAGAGGGACCCCTGACTCTCCATAGCCTCACCCTTTTCTGACAGCCTGGGGTGAGGGGAACTTGTTCTAGTTTGCTAGCTGCCGGAATGCAATGCACCAGAAATGGAATGGCTTTTAAACAGAGGAATTTATGAAGTTACAAGTTTACAGCTCTAAGGCTGTGAAAATGTCCCAAGTAAAACAAGTTTATAGAAATGTCCAATCTAAGGCATCCAGGGAAAGAGACCTTGGTTCAAGAAGGTTGATGACGTTCAGGGTTTCTCTCTCAGCTAGAAGGGCACATGGCAAACATGGTGATGTCTGCTAGCTTTCTCTCGAGGCTTGTTTCATGAAGCTCCCCGGGAGGCATTTCCCTTCTTCATCTCCAAAAGTCGCTCACTGGCTGGCGGACTCTCTGCTTTGTGGTTCTGCAGCATTCTGAAACTTTCTCCAAAATACTTCTTCTTCTCTAGAATTCCAGTAAACTACTCAAGACCCACTTAGAATAGGTAGAGACACGTCTCCCTCTAATCAAGTTTAATACCCACAGTTGATTGAGTCACATCTCCGTGGAGATAACCTACTCAAGGTTCCAACCTATAGTACTGAATAGGGATTACAAGAAACCATTGTTCCCACAAGATTGATTAGGATGGACTTTTCTTGGGCACATCAGTCCTTTGAAACCAGCACAGAACTGGTCTCCAATATGCTGTCCTCAGCACCGAGACAGATGCACACGGATGAGATTGCGTCTAGTCCACACCTCCAGAAAGCTCATGGCTGAGTCAATGGACGGAGACACACTTTTCCAAAGAAGTGGCCGAGGCAGAAGTGATTCTTTCTAACTGGAGGGTTCTGGAAGCTTCTGCAACCAAGGGAGCCCGAAGCAGACACTATGGGGTACAGCCTGGCCTGGGCTGGTCTCCTGCCCTTGCCTGGGTAAAGAGCTTTCAAAGGTGTCCCCATGGGTTTTATTGTTTTCAGTTGTCCACCCTCCAGGCAGAGCCGGCCATGGGCACAGGGGTCTAAACAAGGCCCGTGGTTGGGGGGCGTGAGGGCTGGGGCAGCAGGGCCCGGCTTCCTGGGGTCTGTCCTGCCTCCTCACCCCATCTCCGCATCCGGGAAATAGGAATAACGTCACACCCCCTACATGGGATTGGGAGAACTCCACAACTGCGTGCCTGGAAAGGGGCTTCTCTCTAAAGGGGCACATAGTAAATATTTCAGGCTTCATGGGCCACAAGGTCTGTCATGAACACTCTGCCATTTTAAAAGACTGAAAGCGGCCCTTGATGGTCTGTAAACCAGGGAGCATGGTTGTGTGCCAATAAAATTTTATTTACAAAAACAGTTGGCAGGCCGGAGCAAGCCTGTGGGCTCCCGCTTTGCCAACCCCTGGGTCAAAATGGCAAGGCTTTTCATCTCAGCTTCTGAGAGAGCTGCTTGGCTGGGTGGACTGGCTGAGGGTTTTGTATGAGCCAGAGCTGCTGTCACCCGACGTGTGACCAGGACTAGAGGTTTTGTTTCCCAGCTTGCTCACGGGGCTACAGGTGAGGGGACTTCTGTCCCTGGTCACACAGCCTTGACAGAGGGCTGCTCACGGCAGTGCTTCCCCCAGAAGGAGTGACCCGAGAGGAAGCCTCCCTAAGTCAGGGGTGGCAGTGCTTTTGGAACCTGAGACGTGACATGCCATGAATCTCGCCATTGGCTGATGGTCACACAGGCCACCCTGGTTCCGTGATTGCCAGGGGGCAGGGGACAGTAGGGCCATCTTGAAGTACTTTCCATTAAAAAAATAATAAACCCAATTGGACATGGATAGTTCACTGTTGAGAAAATTCTTACAGTTTCGATGAATGTCCCAGACCGTGTTAGCCAGCAGTACGTTCTCAGTAGGGGGAAACCCCAGAACAGCAAAACCTGTAGGAAGTGTCCTTTCCCTGCCAGGCTGCAGAGAACCAGTTCAGAACTCAAGGGCATTCCACCCTCTCTGGAGCTTCCCCAGTGTTTCCTGGCCTCCTTAGCTCCACCACTAGGTCCCCAGCCCCAGTCCCTGAGTTCCTGCTGGCACCCATCAGAAAACTGCAGCCGGCAACTTGGCTTGGTTTTCTCCTCTCCCAGGGAGCCCGGGTTTCAGTGGGCCCCAGCCAGAGCTCCCGAGAACGCACATACCTGCTGTGGTTGGGAAAAAAAAAAGGCCCCCCTAGATATCAGGTCCGAGAAGCCAAGCACAAAAGGCCATTTATTGTCTGATTCCATTGATACGAAATATCCAGGATGGGCAAATCCACGAAGACAGAAAGCAGATGGGTGGTAGCCAGAGGCTGGAGAGAGAGAAGGGAGAATGGTGAGCAACTGCTTCCTAGGTACAGGCTTTAATTTGGGGGCGATGAGAATGTTCTGAAACTAGAGTTGGTTGTTGTTTGCTGCATGTTCTATTGCCACTGAGTTGTTCACTTTAAAACACTTAATTTGCTATCACGTGCATGTTTCCTTAAAAATTGTTTTTAAAAAACTGCTGCTTAAAAAAAAAGAAGAAACCAGGTCCTGACCCCTGGAACCTGCAAGTGGGACCATATTTAGAAGCCAGAGGAGGTTTGTGACAAAAGCCACAGCTGCTGGCTCGGGGAGGGCAATTCTTTTCCATTTGGGGTACCTGGAATTCCCAGCCCTGAGCTAGAGCCCGTCAGGACCAGAAGCTTCCTCCTTGGGCTAGGGCCCACTGGGGAGCCCCCGAGCAGCCCCCAAAGCCACCTGCATCCTTCCCACATGCCCCAGGACACTGTGATGTCTGTGCCCAAAGACCCCAGGGACACAAGTGTCTCTTTCCTCTCTCCACACCGCCCTCTCCTTTCTCTCAGTGACACCTGTCTTTGTACTTAGGGCCTGCCCTTTTCCAGTATGGCCACATTTTAACTTGATCACAAGTGCCGTGACCTTATTTCCAAGTAAGGCCACAGTCACAGGTCCTGGGGCTTAGGGCTTCAACACATCTTTTGGGGGAACCCCATTCAGCCTGCTACGCCTAGCCTGGGCTTAGCTCCTGCTTGTGCAGCCAAGGGTTGAGTTGGGGCCAGGCAGCATTTCAGCACGAGGACAGCGACTTCACTCTTCCGGTCCCGAGGTGCTTAGGATGCAGAGAAAAGGCAAAGCCCCCCGGGAAGGGAGGGCACCCCTTCCTGGATCCGTGCTTTAGTGGTTCTTGCCTGGTGGGCGGCGGCCCGTGCAGTTGCTTGATTTAATGCGCTGCTGTCACCGCATTGAAATTCTTCATGGTTTTGGAACAAGGACCCACACTTTCATTTTAGGCTGGGTCCTGCAAAGTACATAGCCTGCTAGTGGCAGCCATGCCCATAAACCCCAGCTCTTGCCACCTCCCCCAAATATCAGCTTTCAGTGGTCATGGCAGAGTGTCAGGAAGACGTGTGTTCTTGGGATCTTGGGCAACTTGTGTCTCTGGGGGGTGACATGGAGATGACTCGCACAAGGCCTCTACCCCCAGGGAGCTCCCATCAGCCACGGGGACCCAGCCTCCCAGTCTTGCACACGGGGCTTTGGGCACAGACATCACAATCTCCTGGGGCGTGTGGGAATGATGCAGGTGGCCCAGGACTCGCTGCCTCTACCCCTCCACCCCTTCCCTGTCTGGGGTCCTGGCTCATGGTCCCCAGCCTTGACTGCCTGGCTCCCATCAAAGACCCCTACCCCCGGACGGACCCATCCATCAGTCCCCCCAGTGCCGCGGGGGGCAAACTCAGGTTGGGAGATCCAGCTCAGAAACCTCCGGCGGGCTGAGTGCTGCTCGGCAGGTGCTTCCCCCAGCACCTGCCTCCCTGTCCCCTCTGCCCAGCCGCCCACCCCTCGGCCAATGAGAACCTCCAAGCCGGGATAAGGCCCCTCCAGCCTCACAACCACAAACAGCCTCTGTCCTTCCTTTCCCTGCCGCAGTGGAGGGCCTGGCCTTCCTCCCAGCAGGGCCCAGCCACTGCGGTCCCTGCCACCCCCATCCCCAAGTGGAATCGGGGTGCCCCCGCCCTTCAGGGGCAGTGGGCAGTAGACACACCTGATGGGCTGGATCCAAGGGAAGCTGGTGAGGGCAGACCTGATGTTTTCCACACCTCTCGTGGGAGGGGAGGGAACAGCACGTGCAAAGCATGTGCCAAGGTCCTGGGGCTGGAGAGAGTATGAGGCTGGAGGGAGGCCGGTGTGGCTGGGCAAACCGGGGTGGGGAGGGGTGCCCTGCACTGGGCCCAGAGAGGCCAGACTGGACAGATCCTTGGGGGCCACAGCTGGGGGGGGTTAGCCTCAGGAGTGGGGAGCCCAAGGAAGAGTTTGAAGCCAGCAGGGCCTGCCCACACATGCATGTGTGTGACACAATTCCATTTTACCTTCAGGAGCTGCCTCTGCCTTCTGTGTGGGGGCAATGTGGCTGGCCTTCTCTGCTCCTCGCTTAGGAGGGGGTCCCAGCCCCGTAAAGTGGGGACCTCCTGAGGGGAAGAAGAGAGCCGTGTCCACTGGGCCACCTAAAGGGGCTGACATTTCCCACTGACCTTAGCATGAGACCGTCCCCGCAGGGCCCCACTAGTCCAGTTTCTTTCTTTCCTGAGGAGCATTTCACAGTTGGCAGGTGTAGCTTGGATTACATGTTGGGAGTTTTTCTATAAAAAGCCAGGTCTGGGGGATAGGAGACCAACAGTGGGAGCCCCCAGAGATGGCCAGAAAGTTGGGGTGCAAGAGTACTGGCCAGATGGGAAGAGGGCTGTGAGGAGGCAGGACTGGGCTTCTGGGCTGAGTGACACTCCCGGTCCCAGGAAGGGGCTGCCGGGGGCTCTGTGCTCCATAAACCCCCCTTGGGGCTCTTCTGTCCCCCTCGCCACAGACGCACATCCCCACACACGCTCCCTCCCCACCTGCCCTCCTTCCTTTCTCCCACCCACGTCCCACCTTCCTCGGGGCCAGCCGAGAAGACAAAGTGAACAACATTTGTAAACAGGTTTCGGAGCGGGCCTGCTCGGGGCTGGCCCCGCTGCACACCTGGCTTGTCCCCTCCGCACCTTGACAATGGCAGCCATTCTCCTGAGGACCAGATCCCAGGTGAGTAGGGCTCCCCGACCTCCGCGTGGCCCCCTGCCCCCTCCCCTCAGCACTCCCCACCTGCCTACTCCTGCATCCTCCACCTGTCCCACTGGGAGGTGAGCTGAGGCTGTCCTTAGCATTGTTACCTTTTTCCTGAGTTCCAGAAACTTCCATCAGCTCTTCTTTCTATGCGAGAGTGCTGCTCGTTTTTCTGTGACTTACACCTATTATGACTCTGGTCCTCCCCCGCCTGGGAACCCTTCACCAGCCCCCCATGCCCCACTGTTCTGTGGCTGCCAGCTCATCCTGTGTTTTATTTTTTCTCCCATGGCCACGGGAATGGCTGACTTAGGTGCCAGTGTCCTTTGAAGACGTTGCTGTGTATTTCACAAAGACGGAATGGAAGCTCCTGGGGCTCAGACAAAAGATCCTGTACAAGCGGGTGATGCTAGAGAACTATGGCCACTTGGTGTCACTGGGTAAGGCCCTGTCTCACACACACACACCCACAAACACACACACAGGCCCACCCCACTCTGCCTCCATGCTCAGAATTTCTTTCTGAATTTCCTTGTCTGCTGGTTACTGTGAGCCCAAGACTCAGTGCGCTTCTCCATCAGAGCAGTAATCCACGGCAGCCCAGCTTGCGTCCCAACAGGACAGACAGCGTTTGGGATCTGTAAATGTTTGTAGGTACAGGCACGTGCTTGCATTGTAAGCTACAGAGATGGCATTTCACATTCATTCCCTGTTATAGAGTTTAATGTCACCTTTCCCTTGAATCAGGCCATAAAGGCCCCAGGATGATGCAAGCATTAGTTCTCAAGCCTTAAGAAAGCCAAGGAGCTGGGGCAGCTGAAGGCACCCCACATGCCACCAGGCTCCCATCTTTATGAGAATCAAGGGCCGGGGGCATGGCGAGTGAGGACAGAGCACTGGCTCCCAAGGTGGGCAGGGAGGCCAGCAGACGCTGCCATACCTAAGCACTCAATCATCTTTTTTGGTGGGAGACCGGCTTCTTCTCCTTGGTTCTTTCTGACCCTCGCCAGACCTGTCTGGGCTTCCAGGAAGAATTCTGGAATCCTCAGTCGAGTTTGCTAAAAGAAACAGAAACCCCATGCTCCATTTGATGGCAAAGCACGGGGCTTCGGCTTCCGGGGCACAGACCACTCCCCCTGTGTGCCAAGGTGGACCATTGTCAGTTTCCTGACACTTCTGAGGGCTTTGTCTCCTGGAGAGTCCCTGTGTCACCCCTTTTTCCACCCCGCAGGGTCTCCACACAGATACCTTCCCACTTCACAAGCTCCCCAACCCCCTTGAGGGTCAAATAATCACATCAGTGTCCTCTTTGCCCAGATCACTAGCTACTTCAGACTCCCTGGGCCCACTCGGACCCTGGACTCTCATAGCCCTTTGTGTCCTACTAGGGGCTCAGCCCTTTCTCTGGACCGTCCCAGTAGCACTTTCTTGAGAGCAGTTTGTTCTGTATTATCTGAAGAGGGACCCTGAGGTTGGCCTGAGCCATGCCACCGTTCTGAACTCAAAGTAGTCCTGACCCACCTTATGTCCCACCAACAGGACTGTCGTTTTCCAAGCCTCCTCTGGTGTCTCAACTGGAGCAAGGGCAAGCACACTGGGCGGCAGACAGTCACAGACCCGGCTCTGGGGGACTTCACAGAGGTAAGTGAGGGGTGCCCTTCGTGAGGCACACTGAAGTAGCAGATGCCAAGGGAGGATCGCACAGCCACTTCAGCTGGGATGTTCTCTCTAGTGGTGGATTTAAATCCCCCAAGGTGACCTCCATCATGGTGCCAGGTAAAGGGAGAACTCCCCTATTGCTATCTCCTTGTGATTGCATTTCCCTAAATCCTACTTATCCACTGTCTTCATGTCACCTCCACTAGTTACAGCTCATCTGCAAAGTGCTTTTTGCTGTCCTCTCTGTCGTCCTTGATGGCTTTCTTCCCTATGATTCTGTGATCATCTTGTGCCTTCCTCCCACATCTTCATTTCTTGTCACCCAGGGAGGGGGTGACATCACTTGATGTTTTTGCCTTTGCAGATGACAAGACAAAGAGCAAGATGCCCATTTTGAAGCCACAACAGTCAAGAAAAGAACTCCCAGGAACCAAGCTTCAGAAAGGTAGTGAGTGTCAGTTAGCAAGGCCACTGGAAAAAACTCTTGGACAGAAACAGAAACACACTCATTCTCCACAGACAGGTCCCAGCAGAAGTGACCTTTCCAGGGAGAAGGGCCGGGACAGCTCTGCAAGTGACAGAAACTCAAAGCTCACTCAACAAGCCAGAGATACTGCAGGAGAGACAGTGCAGAGATGTCTCCGCAGGTCTAAGCCAATGTCAACTCAAAAACAACAGTGTTCCAAAGGTGGGGACAGACGGTGTGTGTGTGAGCAGTGTGGGAAATCCTTCAGCCGGAGCTCCAACCTGATTAAGCACCGCATAATCCACAGCAGTGAGAAGCCTTATGAGTGCCCCGAGTGTGGGAAACTCTTCCGGCGCAGCTTTGCCCTCTTAGAGCACCAGCGGATTCACAGTGGCGAGAAGCCCTACAAATGTAGCACATGTGGGAAGACCTTTACGAGGAGTTCCAACCTCATCAAACACCAAATTGTTCACAGCGGTGAGAAGCCCTATGAGTGCCCTGAGTGTGGGAAACTCTTCAGGCGCAGCTTTGCCCTCCTGGAGCATCAGCGCATCCACAGTGGCGAGCGACCCTACGAGTGTAGCCAGTGTGGGAAAACCTTCAGCCGGAGCTCCAACCTCACTGAGCATCAGCGCATCCACAGCGGTGAGAAGCCCTATGAGTGCAGCCAGTGCAGGAAAGCCTTCAAGGGCGTGTCACAACTAATCCACCATCAGCGTGTCCACAGTGGTGAGCGGCCATTCGAATGCCAGCAGTGTGGGAAGGCTTTCCGGGGGCGCTCAGGGTTGAGCCAGCACCGTCAGATCCACAGTGGCGAGCGACCCTATGAGTGCAGCGAGTGTGGGAAGGCCTTTGGCCGGCGGTCAAACCTTTTCAAGCATCAGGCCGTCCACAGCGGAGAGAGGCCTTTCAAATGCTAAGACTGTGGTCAGGTTTTCTGGTGCAGCTTTGTCCTCCTGCAGCACCAGCACATCCACTGTGGCAAGTGGCCTTACAGGTGTCAGGAAGGCTTTCAGCAGTAGTCCCATCCTCACGGATCACCAGAGAACTCACAGCAATGAGAAGCCCTATGAATGTGGCAAGCGCGGGAAGGCCTTCAAGGGGAAATTGCAATCAGCCACCACTGGAAAACTCATGGTAGAAGGAAGCTCTCAGAGGGCAGTTCCAGCTGAGAGCATTGCCCTGAAATCCGTACCCATCAGAAAGCCCTTCAATGCCAGGCTGTGCTGAGCCCCAAATTACAGTCATATATGTTATTCACGTTTGTGTCCTCTGCTAAGGAATCCACCCTCAGCCCTCGGTGGTACTGGTTCAAAAGCAGGGGTCTCCTGCCCCTTTCCCTTTGGCTGTTAATGATGCAATTGGGGTATAAGCAGCGCTTGACAAGGGGAGCTGACTGCAGGAACTCTGGTGTGTGCACATGCACTATGTACCTGTGTGCAGATGTGCACGTGTGTGGGTGTGTGTGTGCGTGTGTGAACATGCATGGGAAGCAAATGTGTGAGCACGTGCTTCATGTGCAGTTGAGTTGCCTGCAGTGGCTTCTCTCATCCCACGGGCATCTGAATTGTGTCCCATGGTTAGGAAGGAATCTTGGTGCAAAAGGCCCCTTGTGGGTCCGGTTCCTTTGAGTTTAGAGTGAATCAGCCCATTCCCTCTCATCACCCCAAGAGTTAGAGTTTTCCAGGTAGAAGATACTAAAAGCACTTTAAGCTTTTTAAAGCTTATTGATGGAGGGCATTTAAGGAGGAAAATCACAATAGCGTACTCTAAAATTATGGCATGGCTTGACTCAGGCATTGCCTGAAATTAGTCAAGAGATTATCTGCGTATGAACTGTGGCAAATAAGCCCGTGGACTTGGACTGCCTGCCTTTCCCAGCGTGCAGCGAGTGGCATCCCCTGCCCCAGCCTGCTGCTACCTGGGGCCACGCAGAAGCCTGCTTCCCATAAATGTGGGGTGGGGCGGGAGGTTGAGGTGGTGCAGAGTTGCACCTATTTCTTTTCCCCAGCCTCTCATCCTGGGGCCTTGCAACTCCAGTCCCCTACCCCTTTCTGCTGCTGTCCCCAGCTGGTTTCACAGAGCCTGGGTGGTTCGGGGGGAGGCTGCTCCCTGGCAGAGGCGAGCTCTGGCCGAGACGTGGCAACCTTTGCCTCCTGCAGACGTCAGTCTCCTCCCGTCCTGCCAAATCCCCAGTTCACCTGCTGCCTTCTGTCCCCAGGAGCCTAGGGAAGACCCTCCCCAGGCCTCTCCGACCCCCCCCCAATTCAGTGCCTAAAGCTTCGTATTCTTCTCCTCCCTCTTCTTATGGCCATTGGGAGGAAAGCAAGATGGGGAAGGAATTTGCACTTAGGTGAGCCTCCAGGATGCCCCTCCCCAAATTGCAGTAGGAGATGCCCATTGAGCCATCTTTCCAGGATTTTTCTGAAAATATTGGTGAGTCAGTTGCTTTGAATGGTTGTGCTTTCTGGTGCACTGTCAGTTGAAAATAGAGATTTTTTATTTTTTTGCCTTATGAGAGTGCCAGGGAATTACTCCTTATATACAACCTCCAACCCCCACCCCTCTGAGAAGCACTCAGGCAAGAGAAAGGTGGCTGCTCCTGGGCACCACCCACCCCGCCCCCGGCCTTGGGTGTGGCGGCCACCTGGCCTCTCTTCATCCTGTGACAATGCTGTCCGCACCCCCCCCAGCCCCGTGGACACAGGGTATGCCCTTCAGGTGACACTGTCCTGAAAGTTGACTTCCACCGTTACTTGAAAACGCAGGATCCCTGATGAGGACGCTGCTTGGAGCTCCCATCAGTAGGACAGCACCAGAAGTGACATTCTTTTTTGGAACACAGCTGCTCTTAGAAGTGAGTGGACTTTCTCGTGAGGCATTGGTTTAATGACTTTATGCACTTGTCACTTATGGAACATTCTAGAGTCCTTGTAATTGGCTGTTCTCTCTCTTCACCCCTTTCAGTGGAGTTTCGCTCTCCTTGTACTAAAATGGCCTTGTCGGCTGCCTGCTACCCCAGCCCGGTGCTGGGTGCCACCCTGATCCTTGTATGTCTCCAGCCAAGCACAGGTCACTGGCCTGGAAGGTCACTGGTCAATAGAATGCAAAGAGAGCCCACTCTGGGCCTTCTGTAAAGGCTTCTGGGTGCAAACTGTGAAGGGGAGACCCGGAGGAGAGCAAACTTCTTAGCAGGGCCTCGGCTCTGTACCATAGCCCAGTTATCTCAATGACTCCATATTGTGTGCAACTTTGGATTTTCCAGTAGACAAATGAGCATTTGTGTCCATAGTGAAGCCCCTGGGAGGTTCGTGTGTTTCTGAGGAGCAGATGATCTTTGCAGGAGGCCAAATGCTCCTTTTCTGCAATCTTGGGCTGCTGGAAACTGGAGTAGCAATCGCTTGCTGTAGGATGCAAAACCATAAAGGGAACAGATCTGTGCTCTCTGATGACAATTTCCTTTGTTCTCTTAAGGGAATGATTTAGTTCCTAGAGGCCAGACATTAACCAGCTCTTACTAAAGAAAAGTAGTATCTCACAAATTCCATCGGTTCTAATTTATAAACTAACTCTACTTTGAATGGAAGCTCCTTGTTTATAGCTTTGGATAAAGGATGGATATGTTTACAGATGGTTTCATCGGAAAGTGGATTTGCTGGTGATACTGGGCAGCTTGTGATGGGATTTCTAAGTGCCCCCAAAAAGCCCCGGAGCCCCAGACACTTACTTAGATAAATGACATTTTCAACATCAACGCACTTTTGTATTTGTTAGTTCCAGGTCTAACTGCAATCCTCTTGATTAGAGTTTTGCTGCAGTGCTATTATGGGAATGGTTTTCTTTCAGATGCAGGATCCAGGTATGCTGAACAGGCATTGTGTGGAGTAAAACTCAGAGAGTATTGGAAATGATACTTCCGTTTTTACTTGTAAAGTGCCTGGAAGTCAGGTTCCCAGTCTCTGTGAGGAGAACAGGAACAGCGAACCACACTGTTTGTCAAAGTTTACACCGCTGGGGACAGTCCTGCCTGCCTCCCAGCCCCGCCTCCCCACCCCCCACCCCCACCTCCAAGCTGTCAGTTCAGCCCAGGGCGCCCCTGTGGTGTGGGCCAGTTGCCCTTGAATGCTTTCATTCAAGAGGCCTTGAAGTGCTCGGTTTATGTGTAACTAGTAAATTGCAGTGACAATTGTGAGGTGTAATCAGTCCGTTTCCTCTGATTGTCAACAAACCAGGAAGGTCTGCACGTCTCAGTCTTGGAAACTAACGCAGGTTGGGGTGGGTGGAGCAGGAGGCAGGGAGAGCACAGGTGTGGACACCCGCACACAGGTTTCTGCAGCAAACGTACGGGACACAGAGATCAATTAGAACCAGGCATGGAGATGCCAGACCCAAGAGTTGGGACTGCAGCTGGTTCCCCAAGAGAAGATTGAGGAGCGGAAGTTAACGTAAATTCTAACTGCTGCAGCTTGTGAATTTAGCCATAGATGGTTGCCGATTATACATACTGTAAAGCTCTAGATGGTTCTAAGCCCATCGGATGTCTGCCTGTGTGTATGGCTGGCGAGAGTCCCGCCTGTGGCTGGTTTCACTTATGCTGACACCCGTGTGCCTCTGACCTCGCCAAACAGGCGGGCCCGTTCTCTGCAGGTGTTTATAGTGGAAGTGTTCGAGACCTTGAAAAATCGAGAGGGAATGTGGTGTCCTTTTTTGTGTTCGGGAAGGCCACGCTCGTTGGTCCTTCACATTCATGCAAGAAATGAAGCCCTTCTGCAGATGTTTATGCTTCTGATTTTAAAAAACACTTCTTTAAAGCTTTATTGACGTATGATCAACATTCAGTGAACTGTGTACAACTGGGTGAGTTTTGACACATGCTGACACCCGCAAAGCCATCCCGATGGTGAACATTTATACCCATCGCTCTGAAGGGTTTCCTGTACCCCTTTTGTGGTCCCTACTTCCCATCCCCACAACCACTGAAGACCGTGGATTCGTTTATATTTCCCAGAGTGTTATATAAATGGAATCCTGTGGTATGTTCTCTTCTTTTGTCTGCCTTCTTTCGCTCGGCGTGATTACTCTGTGATTCATCCCCCCAGTTGCGTATGCTGCTTGTTTGTTCCTTTCTGTTGCTCAGCTGGATTCCTTTGTACAGATGCAGCATGATAACCTGCGAAATACCTGTTGTTTGCAATGTGGGGTACGACGAATAAAGCTGCTATGAACATCTGCATATAGACCTTTGTGTGAACATGTCTTCAGGGTGTGTACCTAGGAGCGGAATTGCCCGGTCATTTGGGAACCTTGTGTTTCACCTTTTTAGGAAGTGCCAAACTGTTCCAAAGCCGTTGCACTATTTTGCATTCCCGCCCAATGCTGGCGATTGTCCTTATTTCTTACTCTAGCCGTCCCACTGGATGTGAAGTGACATCTCGTGGCTTTGACCTTCATTTCTCTAATAAGTTATTTTGAGAGTCTTTTTTCCTGCTTAATAACCATAGAAATATTTCTTTGATAAAATGATTAACTATTTTACCCACTTTTGAATTGGGCTGTTTTCCTCTTCATCATCGAGTTTTAAGAGTGATTTATGTATTCTTGATACAAGTTCTTTATCAGATATGTGTTTTACACATATTTTCTACGAGACTGTGGCTTGCCTTTGCATTCCCGTAAGTGTCTTTTGAAGAACGGAAACTTCTTTCTTTTCTTTTTTTTTTTTTTTCATGTTAATGAAGAACAACGTATGGATTTTTTTATTTTTGGAATCATAGTTAAGAAATCTTTGCAAAACACAAGTCGCTAAGATTTTATCATGTGTTTTCTTACTGAAGTGTTATAGTTTTAGCTCTTAAATTTAGATCTATGATCCACTTTGAGTTAATGTTTGTGTATGGTGTTAGGCAAATCCTCAATTCATTTTTTCCAAACAGATATCCAGTTTTTCTGGCACCATTTATTGAAAAGATTATCTTTACCCCATTAAATCCCCTTGGCACCTTTGTTGAAAATCTCCTGGCCAGATGTGTGAAGCCATTTCTGGACTCTGTTGTGTCCCAACCATGGCTTTGTCTCCGTTCATACCAGCGCCATGCTACGGTCGCTTTCCAGTAAGTCTAGAGACTGGGCGATGTGAGTGCTCCAACTTTGTTCTTCTTTTTGAAAGTCATTTTGTCCGTTCTAGAGTTTATTGCATTTCCAGGTGAGTTTTAGAAAGCATTCTCCATCTCTGTGAAGAAGCCTGCGGGGACTCTGATTGGGATCGTGATGAATCTAGAATCATTTGGGGGAGAGTGAACATTTTAACAATGTCGATCCATTGGCACAGTAGATTTCTCCATTGGGAGAGGCAGTCTTCTGTACCTTCTCTCAACGACATGTGGTACCTTTCACTGACCAGGTCTTGCACGTGGGTTGACACATTTACCCTAAGCGGTTTGATTTTGAGGTTATTGTTTTTGCAAACCTCCTTGGCACTTAGTCATTCATGCATTGAGCGTGCATGGACTAAACACCCAAATGTGCGCTGGGATATGAGAATGAACAAGACAAATGTCTTGCCTGCATTCAGAATTAGGAGCTCTTGTTCCCTCAGTGCATTAGTTTAACCCATTCTGTAGCTGGCAATTGCCTTGACCGTAACTATAAAATGGAGCTGCCTGTCCCATGTGGATGATTCTAAGTGCTTATAATTGTTTTGAAATTTTCTATAAGAGCTTCTGTGTCAAAGGCTTCTGACAGAAAAACAAAGTCAAATCAAAATGAGAAAGTCAGTATCAAATTATTTTTTTTGGCCTTCTCCAATGAAAAGACTTCCTCACCTAACACATGATCTACTTTCCTTCCATGGTCTAGCTAGTTAAGTGGGGAATAGGTGAAAGGAGGTGGGGGGGAAATTATGGAAAACAAGCCAAATAGGCAGGGAAGAGATGGAGGAAGGGCAAAGGAGAGAGGGGCAAAGCATAATCACAGGAGGAGGAGAGCAGCTTTGCAGCAGTTCCACACTTGGGTTGAAGGCTTCTTGGTTATCTCTCATTATGGGGGTGGAATAGAGGAACAAACATGCATCGCACAGTGTATCCATTAGGAAATGGCCTCAAGGAACAGAACACCTGACAGTAATGGATTAAATGATTGCAGTTTAATTTTCCCACATAAGGAATTGGGGGAGCTGGGTAGCTTGCTGGCGTTGGTTTGTCAGCAGAGCATTGTTAAAGCCCAGCATCCCTTAGCTTCACTCACAATCACAGAATGGCTGCTGAAGCCCCAGCCATCACATCTGCATTCAAAGACAGAAGGATAAAGGGCAGGGACCATTGAATCTGTCCTTTTTTTATCAAAAAAGCAACAGTTTCCCCAGAAGAGAGGCCAGGAAAGCAAGAGACAGGATTGTCACCATTTGTCACCTAAGGCTAGGTACATTGATGCCCCAAATAAAATTGGAGTCATACACTATTGTTTCCATTCTACAGGTGAGCACGTGAGAGTCAGATTTAAGTTGCCCGAGGTAATACTACTGGTAAGCAGCAGAGCTGGGGGGTAAACACAGGTTCATTCCATCGTTCCCTTCAAACCCCAACCTAGTGTAGTCACAGCTTCTGCACGTAGGACCTTCACCCAACACCTCTAGGCCACAGTCCTCTCTCCTGGAGAACCCCAATGACCCCTGGCCAGGCTTCCTGCAGCCATTCTGCTCCCACTTAAGTCCTCCACATGGAAGCCAGAGACAGCTCCTGAGAATATAATGGGATCATGTCACACACACGCACATGAGGGCAGGCACTGCTGGCTTCAAATCCTTCCCTGGGCGCCCCACTCTTGAGGCTAAAGACCAAGAGTGGTTGCCTGGCTCCTACGTCTGCCTGCATCTTCACAGGGCCTTCTCCTCTGTCCCTGTCCTCTGCGACTCTTTTAAGGACACTTGTCATTGGATTTAGGGCCCATCTCATCTTGAGATCTCATTTTGAGATTCTTAACTCAAGTCCGTCTGTCACCTTTGCAGATTCTGGGGGTTAGGACTTGGACCTAGCTCTTTGGGGGTGGGGGTGGGGGAGGCTGCCTGGTGTGCTTGAGGCCTCTGTGGCTGGATCCCAGCGAGCTGGGGGTTGAAGGGGGCAGGCCTGGTGGCAGACAGGGCCAGGGGTCGGGTGGGGAGGGTTTGGAGGCCAGGACAAGCATTTCGTTCAAGACTCCCAAGCAATGAGATCTCTAACTGGAGCCGGCACCTGATGTGTGCAACCCCAGAATCCCTCGGCGGCAAGGTCAAGGCCTGTACTGGTGCACAAAACGCTAGCACGTTCCAATGGCAGGGCTTCTATGAGACCCCAAGGGCAGCCAGGCCACCAGTTGGCCAGGGGGGCAGGTTGTGCTCAGCACACCCGGTTGGGGATCAACAAGAAAATAAAGCACTGGAAAGAACTGCCTGCTTCTGTGTGCCCAGCGCGGTTGACAATGGGTGGATGTGTCACATCAGCTTGCATATGGCACTGTGCCCATTTCTCTTTGTAGCCAGCAAAGGGTTGCCTGCTCTAACTTAGGGGTCTGAAACACCCGTGCAAAGAAGGTGCCTTATGGGTTCCCTAATGCTGGGGTCTGGGGCGGTGCCTGCGAGTCTGTGTTGTCAATCGGACCACGGGTTGAGCAGCCAGGCTGGAGAGAAAGAGATTTCCTTCTTGATCAAGTGCGGTCTGCAGGAGCCCCGCTGCATGGAGTTGCGGTTGTAAGGGTTGAAAGAGCCAGCGCTGGGAAAGCAGGTGGCGTTGTCCTCCGGGGGCCATCCAATGGGCAGGTTCCCTCTTCCTGGGTTGACTTGGCCTCTGGGACTGCCCAAGGGCTGGAGACCTTGCTCCCCTCCCTTTATCTTAGAGCATTTCCCTGAGAAACCTGTCCTGCAAGGACCCTGCTTCTGGCCCTTTGAGATGCATGTAAATCTCTTTAAAGGTGAACCAAGCCCCCACCCCCCACGGGCTGTTGCCGCCCAGGAATGGAAGCCAGGGCTTTCAAGTGCAAAAACTGAGGCAGCCAGTGGCCCAGCTCCCTATTGCCTGGCTTCCTGCTCTAACTTGCGCTCCTCCCAGAGGCACTGGAATTTGTATTTTTCCTCTGGTTAAAGGCAATTAACCGGCACAGGTGCTGGCCTTGCTTGCCAGGTGAGCTTCAGATGAACAGCGAAAGGCCGCCCACGTGGGCATGAGGCCCACGCGTGGGCGATGGATGGGAGCTGAATGGCTAAACCAAACAGCAGGGTATCATCACCTCTTAGTCCCCCGCGCCCAGTGCCTGGCCCACGCACGGAAGTCTGCTTTGTTGCTTTTTCTGCATTTGTGCAGAGGATTTTCCGGGTTGGCGGGATTTTTTCATTTTCGTCAAGGGGGCCCAGCAGGAGGGGCTGGGCAGGAGGGCCGGCAGAGCCCTTGCTTTCCCGGAGGCTGGGAGAAGGGTGCGTCCTGCAGCCGAGGGGACTGGGAGCAGAGAGGGGGCCTCCCCCAGGCCTGCAGCAACCGTGTGTGAGTGTGGCTGTGTACCTGTGTGTGTCCGTGTAGGGAGCAGGCACTATTCACCCAAACCCGAAATGTCCAGTTTCTCCAGGGACACAGTGGCAAGGGGTGGAGGTGCATTGTGTCTCCCCAGCTCTGCTCTGGGCTTCTGCAGAGCCCAGTTCAGACTCTCTGTCCCTGTCACATTGTCTCCGGCACAGAGACAAACTGGCCATGCTTCTGGTCTTTTATTTTATTCTTCGTCTCTCTCCATGGATAATCCCATTTCCAGTTGATCTGGAGGGCCCGTGCTGGCTGGGGACCAGCGTGGCAGCAAGTGATAGGGAGGGAAGCATGTAGGGTAAAGGTGGGTTTTAGGACAAATCACAGCTCCATGGGGCCTGGCTCCTTTCACTGGGCGTTATCACTTGGACACTCGTCCAAAATGTTGCCGGCATTGCCACTTCACTGATTGCTGACAGCCCGCGCGGCACAGAGGTAACACAGTTGGTTCAGTCCTTCCCCTCTGGCTGGACATTTGAGTGGTTTCCAGTTTCAGGTAATGGAGATAAAGCTGCCACGAACGCCCGTGGACAAGCCTCTGTGTGGCCGTCTGAATCCATCTATGCTGAGTGTGGCACATCAGCAGACCCGTTAGATGGCCCAGTCAGCGCACGTCTAACTTTTCAGACACTGCCAAAGTGTTTTCCTAAGTAATCGCACCGTTTGACCAACACCCAGTGTGCTCGGTCCCTGTCATTTTAGCTGTTGTGGATAGGTGTGAGGTTTTGAGGAACTTTGTGAACCGATTGTTTAAACACCACCATTATTATCTTTTTTTTTAAGAAATTAAATAAATTTACACTTACATCGAGTGTATGAAAACCCACGATATTCAAAACTCATCACACCTCCTTTTTATCAGCCTTTACAGTTATCCCTGCTCACTTATTTGTACCACGGACACCAGCAGGCACTACCAGTCGGGACTTGCTGTGTTATCGCTTTGTGGCTCGTCCGGACTACAGAGTGATGGAGAAAATTCAGTCCATACAGATTAGAGTTATGATGTCATGTCTGTGTATGTGCACACACGCACGCATTACATGGTGACTAGACCGAAAATTAAGTGAGGACGTATTTTCCCAGTATTTCCAAACTATTATCTGGTTCAGCAAAGAAGTTGCTGATATCACTGCTGAACGATGAGTTCCAATCTTTGGCTCCGCGGCGTCACTTCCCCCTGACCAAAAATGCCCTCGGCTGCACCCGCAGCGTGCGGTGAGACTCAACCAAAACATTTTGTGAGCATCAACGGGCTACGTGGAATTGACGATAGAGACTATTGCGGCATTTTTTTTTTATTTTGCCTATATAATACATTTTGTTATTGAGAAGCTGTACGCGCACATGCTTTACATCAAATTCATAATAAATGTAAGAATACATAACATGCCTATCTGTATGCGCAGGCGTGTGCGTGCACACATCAGTGTTCCTGCTGAGCATCTGATTGGGCAGCGCGACTCGGGAGGCAGCAGCAGGACGTGCCCGAGTGTGTCTCCGTGGCATGGACACCAAGGCGCGTGGCTGGCCCGGCCAGTCCGAGTGTCGAGGCGGGGGAGGGCACCTGAGGCCAGGCCACTGTGAGGTCAGAGGAGTGGGGTGATGAGCAAAAGGCCCCGTTCGTCCCCAGCCTGCATTGAACCCCTCCCAGGGCCTTGGCGGATCCAGTGGACCCCACCCTGGTAGGGCACCAACCGGAGGCCAGAGGGGATCTGCGTGTCCCTGGCCCACTGGGTCCCGGCTGTGGCCCCTACATTTTCTGCTCCTGTCTGCTGCAGGGTCCCTGCCGGGTGGGCCTTCTTCTTCTGGAGCAGGGTCCCAACTTCCCATCCTTGGGCAGCTGGGATCCCAGACTAGCACCCTGCAGGCCTTCCCCTCCCCCGAGCCCCGCCCCCTGCCTTTCAGCTCGGAGAATCTCCATCCAGGGCCCCTCAGGGGCATTCATCACATAGCAGCCTGCTGGGGACATTAAGGACAAGAATCAGCTTGTGTACCTACCCTGCTAAAACCCTTAGGGTGGGTCCTGACTCCTGGGCCACGTTGCGCCCCACAGGCAGCCCAGGCCTTGTGACCTACTTAGGATTCCGGGAACGGGCCTGGCTGGTTCAAGGCGCACAGCTTTGGTCCTGCGAGTCACTCTGTGGCATGGGCCGCCCCACCCACCCCACCCCTGCTCACCTGACACCACCTCCACCACCCCCCACCCCATACCCTCATTGGGTGACACAGGCCTTCCTGCCTGCCTCTCCCTGAGGCCGGGGGCAAAAAGGTGCCCAGACTGCACAGGGGTCCCCCAGCACTGCAAGGATGCCCCCCTTTCCTAGGTCAGCTCTGCAGCTAGCTTGCCTCCACCACTGCTGGCAGACCCCCTTGCACCCGGGCTGCACCGGCCCCTGCCACTGCCCGGTACTCTCTCAGGAACTTTCCATGGGTGCACAGCGGCCGCAGCTCCCTCTCCCAACTCCCTCCCTGGCACAGGTCTGGACCCAGGGCAGACTCCGTGGGTGTCTGGGGGTGAGGGGAAGCCGGGCCAGGAGGGGTTAGTGGGGAGGGGGTATGGCGACGTTTATTGAGGCGGGGTGGGAGTGGGGAAGAAGGTTCTAGGCTAGAGCTCGGCCAGGCCAGGTGAGGACATCTGGCCCGGGTGCAGAGGGTGGGAGCTGCCGGGACGCAGCGAGAACCCCCACCCCCGACGGCATCTCCCCAGGCCGGAGCTGCTCAGGCCTGGAGGCTTGGGGCCTCGGGCGGCTCGTACATGGGCGCGATGTGGGCCCAGAGGCGGGCCTGCTCGTCAGCCCAGGCCAGCAGCTCGGGGGCGCGCTGCAGGAAGACCAGGAGCAGCGTGTGGACGTCGCCCTCGGCCGAGTGGGCGGCGCGGGGCTCGGCCTGGAAGTAGCGGCGGAAGAGGCTGCCCAGGCTGTAGCCGCGGCGGCCCTGGGCCCGGGTGGCGTGGCTGTGGGCGCGGTCCAGGCCCCGCAGCGCGGGCAGCGTGTCCAGGCAGATGGTGTCGGCAGGCAGGCGGGCGCCCAGGCGCTGCAGCTCGGTGCGCAGCAGGGGGAAGTCGTAGTCGAAGCCGTTGTGCGCCACGAGGCAGAGGGGGCCCGCCTGGCGGCTCAGGAAGGCCCGCAGGGTTCGCACCACGGCGCCGTCGAAGCCGGCCTTCCCGCACCGCGCCAGGCCCTCGCCACTCAGGCCCGTGATCTCGCTGGCCTTGGCCGTGAAGGGGCGCGTGGGGCTCATGCAGAGCGTGAGCTTGTCCAGGATGCGGGGCAGCACGGGCACGCCCGCCTCGTCACGCTCTGGGTGCTCTAGGGAGGAGCGGTGCACAGCGAACAGGGAGAGCTCGGCGATCTCGGGGTTCGAGTTGGGGAGTCCGGTGGCTTCCAGGTCCAGGAAGACAAAGGTCTCGGCCCGGGGAGCCTCAGACATGGTGAGGTTCCCACGGGGACAGCGGAGCCTAAGCTGCCAGAGTGAGAGGCACAAACACTGAGGGCCAGAGCAGGGTGGGCGCCTGGGCCCAGCACCCCCAGCTGCCCCTCTAGCCAGGGCGCCGACTCCTCTGAGCCCTGCTTCCCACACCCCACCCCGTCCACCGACTGCCGGACTCCTGGGACTTCTGGCCCTCCAAGCTGTTTCCCAGTCCCTTGTCCACAGCCAGGAAAGCCCAATAGGGACCAGGCCGTTACTTCTGTCCAGAATGGGGCCTCCTGGGGGCTTGTCACCGACCCCCCCGAAGTTCCCCCAGTCCCTCACTGGCCACCTAAGCTGCAGAAGGCAGGCCCAACTTGCCCAGTCCCTGGTCCAGCACCCTGTTTCCTGCCTGACATCCTCCTGGGTGCATGGACAGCAGAATGTGCCGGGCCTGCGGGTGACAGCCCCCTTTGGGAACATGGGGAGGTGAGGCCCGGGCTCCATGTCAGCTACCTGGGACCCAGCCCTCTGGCGCTCCCTCTCCCCACTGGAGCCTCTCCCAGGAAGGGGGCAGCCAGACTCCTGGGAAAGGCCCCAAGCAGGGACCCCCACCCAGGTTCAGCCTCATTCAGGGTCCAAGTGCTGGGCCTCAGCTTACCTGGCGGTGCCGGGTGGCTTCCTGGCTGCTGGGGCTGTCTCTGCACAGGCTGCTCCCGACGGCCTTTAATTGGTGGCCACGGCCCGCCCCCAACTGCCGTTGGGCAACGACCGAGGCCCCAGGCCGCAGGACCAGTGCGGCCGGCTCACCACCCATCACCCGCTTGCTCACAGCCACCGGGACCCACCCCCCACCCCCCATGTTTACAAGACACGGAGCCGGCTCCTGAGGAAGGCGGCCGTGGGCTGAAGGAGCGTGTCGTCACCCGCAGAGGAAGTGTGAGGTGGAAGTCAGGTTGTGCCCTCCACCCCGCCCCGCCCCGCCCCGCCCCACCCCACCCCAGGGTCTGACGGGGCCTGGCCTGCAGGCCTGGGTTTGGGGCCTGGCCCTGTGGTGCGACCCCTCACACAAAGGTGGATCCCCCTGTTCTAGGTCTCAGCCCCCAACCCCCACCCTGTCCCAGGGCACCAGGCTGCCCTTTGCGAGGCTGAAGCGAGCTCAGCCCACGAAGGGCAGGAGGGGGCTCTGAGGAACGTGGGCCTGTGAAGCCCTGGTAAGTGAGCACAGCCTCGAGTGGGCCACATGCTGCCTGGCCCCCGTTTCCACCTCTCCCCGGCAAGGGATGCTGGGCCTGCCTGCGAGGTGTAATGACACACGCAGAGAGCCTTTAGCAGGGGCGAAGGGGTGAGGGAACAAGGACGAGAGGCCCCTGGGTGCCTCCCATGCCACCCAGGAGGAATATGAAGGACAGGTGCAGGCAAGGGGGCTCCCAGGGGCCACGGCTTCTTCCGAGCCCCCCAAGCACATGAGGGCAGGGCAAGAGGAGCAGGGAAGCAGCTGTGCCCAGATATCTGTCCACCTGCAGAGCTGACCCCACCAGCTCGGAATGCCACCAAAGCCCCTGACCCCCAGCCACCCACAAATGACTGCATGAAGTCCCCCAGGGAAGCATGGCGGAGCAAGGCCAGAAGGTGGTGGCTCCACTGTTCAACTAGATGCCACAGCAAGGCCCCTCTCAACCGCGTCATGCTGGGGGCGGCAGGGAGGCCCCAGAGAAGCCTGCCTGGGCCCTTACCAATCCTGGGGACCCCAAGGCATGCCTGCCTGCCTGCCTTCCTGCAGCCCAGGCCACAGCCCAGGGGATGCTGCAGCGCTGGTAGCCTGGGCGGGAGAGGCCCCTGTTCTTGGGCACCATGGGAGCTACGCCAGCCAAGATAGAAGGCCAGAAAGCAGGGTGCAGTGGGCGGCAGGAGGCAGAGACTGGAGGGGGTGGGGGTGGGGGGTGAATGTCTGAGCTCAGTGAACCAATGCCCCACCATGTGCCTGTTCCCATCCTCAAGGTAGGGAGGTGGCGGTGACACGGGTACTGCTCAGGGAGATGGATTCTGGGTCATCCTGGGAAGCTAAGAAAGGAGCTTCCTGGACAACCAGTCCAGCCAGCACCAAGAACCTCCCAGGTGGCACTGGGGAGGGTGGAGAAGGAAATGCAGGCACGTGGGGTAGGGGTTGTGACCATCCCTGCACTGATCCAGGAAGGAGGCAGTGGGGGTGTGCTGGGCATCCTGGGGAGGGCAGAAGGACCAAGCAGGCAGTGAAGGGAACAGCAGGAGCAAAAAGTAGGCAGGAGGCAAGTGGTTAGAAGCAGAGGTTTCCTTTCTCTTGGGTTCCCAACCCCATAGGAGTTGAGGCTTGGCCTCCAGGACACCCAGTTTGCTTCTCCGGGTGCAGGCCACCCAGGTTCCTGCCTATACTAGGCCTTTCTGCAGTGTGTTGTGGAACAGCTTGTACTTCTGGGTCAGCTCTTGCATCTTGGAGGCTACAGAGAAAAGAAGAAAACAAACAGCCAGATGAGTCACACTCCCGGTTGGGGGTGGGGGGGTGCCTCCCACTGTGACCCAGAGGGCTCAACATGCAAGTGAGCTGAAGCTGGCCAGTTCCCCTAGCACCATGCGGGGCGGCCCACTGAGCCTGCCATCTGCTCTCGGGGCACTGCCCACCGCCCGGCACCACTCTTAATTTCTCAGAGTTTTTGCTTGGGTTGCCCATCGCTTGCTTCTTCATATATTTTGTATACAACACTGAGTCTATTCGAGTTTGTTTTAAAGTTCTCTTGTCTTAGCTGAACTACCCATTAGCTACCAGGCCCAATTTCTGATTCGTCTGATCTTTCTTCCCTCCCTGGAGAGCCTGCTGGGAAGAGGAGCTTGGATCTCTCCCCCGAGTGGGCTGGGGCAGGCTTGGCCCTGGGGGGTGCGGCCAGGGCCCAGCCCTCCTGCTTGGGATCCTCAGATGCCACCCAGGCTGCCACCAGCTGCGTCACAGGCCTTGCTTGGCCCACATATTTCATCCACATTCTACAGGGGACACCAACCTCTACACAAAGCCTCCCTTAGGCCCTTGCTCCCGGCCCCTCTGCACGCCCCCCTCCTGAGAAGTAATAGCCACCCAGGCCCTGCGGTGCTCCCCACCCACCTCACCCATCACATGGCTCCCCATTTCTTTCTCATATCCTGAACTCCATCGCCAGCTCACATATATCAGGGCTGAGCACCCCCTGCCCACTCTCTGTGCTGTGGTGTCCTCAGTCCCAGAGTTCTCCCAGTGTCCCTGATCTCAGGGACTTCATGTTAGAAAGTGGAACTTTGCCAGATGCTTCCTCCCAGAGAAACCTTTTATCAGACTACATGTGCTGAATTTAGGGGACAGAAAGGATGGCCAGTGACCGCCTGAATTCCTGGAGGTCAGGGACCATTGTTTTCCCCCTGCTGCCCTGGGTCTGCTCTGTGGCCCATGCTGGCCGTACCACAATCACTCTGAGGTTTGGACACTTGTCCCCATTTTACAGAGGAGAAAATTGAGGCTCAGAGGAGTGAAGTAACTTTCTCATAAGCAAATAGCTACATGAGGAGGAGAAGAGTCTGCTCACAACTTCCCCTGTGTGCCTGCCAGCTCAGTTTAAGCTCACAATGGGCCCTGAGGCCCAGGAGATAGGAGAGCCGTTGGGACCCCTGAAACCAGCCCAACCCATTGTCAGGTTATGACAACATTCAGCCAAGCTTCGCTTTGCTCTCAGGACAGCTGGGGGGCCAACGGGCCCCCCCATCCACCCAGTTCAAGTAGCAACTCCTGGGGTGGGGCAACTGAGGACAATACACTGCCACTCACGTAACTGAGGGGCTGGATGTGACCAGAGCCAGTGGCACTCACCCCCCACAGCCCCAGGGATGTGCACAGCCATCACCCGCTCACTTCGTACGCAGTGATAGTCCTGCTACAGGTACCCACACTGGGGCCAGGCTTTGTCTACCAGGAGGGGAAGTAACACAGACACCCGGACGTTCCACAGTGGCAGGCGGTGAGATGCAGGGACATGAAGGGTAGTTCCAGTTAGCCTTTGGCATGGGTCTGGTACTGACCCTTCCATCTGGGTGTGTCTACATCCTAGATTCATTTCCAGCCGGGTAAGGAGGCTGTGGGGCAAAGAGCAGAGGAAGAGCACCCCTCCCCGGCCCTGCCCCCAAGCAGCACCCCGGCACTACTCTCTTGTGCAGCTCTCACCACCACAACTCTCAGACCTGGGAGCTGGAGGGTAAGCAGAGGCTTCTCTGCTGGCAGAGCAGAGACAGGGGGAAAGCAACTGGCCGGTTAGCATGGCTTAGACTTCACAGCCCAGCTGCCGCCAGCCCCAGGGGCATGGTCCCGGCTGGGGATATTAATAACAGCGGTGCTGAGTGAGCGCTCAATTGCGAGTATTTTATTAACGACAACCAAGTTCACTGGGGCTGAGAATGCCAGTGGCAATCAGGCTAAACCTTAAAATAAATGTTGAAATGGGGGATTCTATCCCAGATCAATCAGAAAGCAGAGAGACTCCTGAGTGGCTGCCACACACACGACAGGCAAGGGTGGGATGGCAGACAGCAGCGGGAAGCCAAAAATGAGTGAGCCTTAAGACTTTGACGGGGTCTTCACAAATGAGAAGAGGTCGATGGTCCATCAATGTATAAAATGGTGCAGCCCTGGCAGTAATCTCGAAAATGCAAACTAAAAATGCAACGAATTTCCAGTGTCCACCTACCAAATAGGCAATAATGAGAGTCTGAGCATGCCAAGTATTGGCGGGGATGTGGAGCAAAACACACTGCTGGTGGGGATGGCTAACACGGCAACGTCGAGTAACAGTGACCACACAAACATCACCCCGGGCCCCAGGCGTGTGACCCCAGGAAGACATCCTGGAGAATCCCGCACACATATGAACGAGGAGGCCCGTTCAAGAATGTTCAGAGCAGTATTATTCATAAGCGCCAAACACTGGCGCAACCCAAACATCCACCAGCAGTAGAAAGGATAAAGCATAGCACAGCCAGGCAATGGAATACTATACGGCAGGGGCCAGCAAACTATGTAACACAGCCTATTTCGGTAAATAAAATTTTATTGAAATACAGCCAGGCTCATTCATCGACATATCATCTAAACCTGGCTTTCCCACTCTAACAGCAGAAGTGTGCAGCTGAGATGGCGCCAATGTGGCCCACAAAAGCTAAAACATTTGCTGTCTGGCCCTTTATGGAAAAGGTTTACTGACCCTGGCTATGGGGCAAGGAAAATGAACAAACTGCAGACACACACCACATAGATGCATCTCCCCAAAATAACACTGAGCAAAAGTATTAGTTGCAAAAGAATACGTGTAGAATCTTTCCATTCAAAGAAAATTTACAAAGAGACTAAGCTAAAGTCTGCTGCAAAGGAGGGCAAGCTTCTAAAGCAAGGCAAAGCAATGCCGGTCAGCAGTCAGGCCAGCAGTTACCGCTGGGCAGAGAGGGTTCCAATCTGAAGGGGCACGTGGGTGTCTCTAGCACGCTGGTCATGCTCTACTGGCCAGGGTCGCAGGCATGGGACGTGTGCTGCACAGACACAGGCAGTTACTGGGGGAAAGTCTAAGAGAGGAGACTCCTCACTAAATATTACTTTACTTATTTAACAAAATTTCTTTCTTAATGTGTTACATTTCCACAATAAAAAATATATATTCAGACAAAGTTTAACTAAAATTAAGATACACTTCTGCCCCATCCAATATAAGGATATAAAAATGGTAAAATAAAATGCAGAAGGGGCTATAGTCAAGTGGCTGTCATTTGGGCCTCAGAGCTGCTGTGAATCCTTGACTTCCTAATGCCCCCCGGGAAATCTGTCCTAAGGCCCTAATTTCAAAGGAGGAAAACCTTCAGGTATAAACATGTTCACTGCAGCCTCTTTTTTTTATGATTGATAATCGGGGTAAAATAACCTAAGTAATCTACAATCATTATAGAATATGTGAAAACTGCTGAGAAGGATAACTAAACAGTGGGGGGAAAAAAAAGCCCAAAACACCAAACTACCACTGATTCCAACACAGAGAAAACCAATATTCTGACTCATTTCCTAAGAGTATCTTCTACATCATTTTTTTCCCCTTTAAAAAGATGAGCTCCGGAGGCACGGAGCTGCGGAGCCCACGGGAGTGCACAGAGGGGGACACGGGACTAGGGAGGAAGCCAGGTCATGTTCCTTGGGCACACTACCTGCACCAGCGTAGTCCTGTGACCACCAACTCACTCCACACCCCATGCACCTGAACCCCTTCACCCACTCCCATTCCCCGCGCTCCAGGCGCCCCCACCCCACCAGCCCCCACCCCACCTGCTGCATACCCCCACCCCAAGTACAGCCCAACCCACCCCTCCTACACCCCTCCGGAGCACAACCTCCCCCTCCCCATTTGCTACAGGCTGTTACCAGCGCATAAAGGCTGCGGGCACTAACCTCCATGCCCAGGCTACCCCTGTCCCCTGCCCATAGTGTCGCACAGCCTCACCCCACCCCCATTGAGCTCTGCACATTCATTTATGGCACTCCCAGGCCCACGCATGTGCACGGGCCCCCAATCATGTCATTCAGCTCTGGGAACTGCACATTACAGCAGTCCTAGAACTGCGCATGCACACAGCCCTCAGCCTCACTTCCCAGCTGTGAGGAAGTGCTGACTTGCACAGCCAGGTCACATCTGCCCCCAATCTACAAAGGCATAATGCCAACCTGCTGCCACAGCTCTACACAAGCGCACAAAAGGCCCTGTGCCTTATACCAGCACACAATAGGGTTACGCCCCCCAGACCCGTGCACCTGCACAGCTACATCCTCCCTAGCCACTGGGCACCCACATTCACAAGCATCAATGTAACATCCCCAACCTGCACCCATACCTACCCTGAAACAAATCACCACACTGAGTGCTCCATGCCGTGCCCTGCTCCTCCCTACTGTATAACTATCCCGCAAACACAAGGCCTTAAATTACTGAAAGAAATCAACTCCCAAAGTAAATCAATCAAGACATTTACATGCTGCGAAGACAACAGAAGACCACTAAGCATATCACAATGCAGACAGATACAGCCCTGCCTAATGACCAAATTGAAACACCAGAGACACAGACACTGGAACAACTAATCAAAGATGTTCATACAACTCTACTTAATAAAATAAGTGTGATAGAAAATGACATAAAGGAGATCAAGAAGACAGTAGAAGAGCACAAAGAGGAATTTGAAAGAATAAATAGAAAAACAGAGGAAATCACAGAGATTTAAAGACTGTTAACCAAATAAAAAACACACTAGAGGTACACAACACCAGATTTGAAGAGACAGAAGAAAAAATAAGTGATATAGAGGACAGAATAACTGACTTCAAAGACTCAAAACAGCGAATGACAAAAAAGATAGAAAAAACTGAATGAGAACTCAGGGAAATGATAGACAAAACAAATATAAGAATCACTGGTGTTCAAGTAGGAGAAGAGAGGAGTAAAGGGCTAGGAAGAGTAGTTGAGGTAATAATGGGGGAAAATTTCCCAACCCTCATAACGGACATAAATATACAAGTCAAAGAAGTCCAAAGAACTCCAAACAGAATAAATCCAAACAGGCCTTCCTCAAGGCACATGCTAATAAGTCTGTCAAATGTTGAAGAGAAGCAGAAAATCCTGAAAGCAGCAAGAGAGAAACAATCTACCACATACAACGGAAATCAAATAAGACTGAGTTCAGACTACTCAACTAGCACCCTGGAGGCGAGAAGGTAGTGGTATGATATATTCAAGATCCTGAAAGAGAAAGACTTCCAGCTAAGAATTCTGTACCCAGCCAAATTGTCCTTTAAAATTGAGGGAGAGATTAAAGCTTTAACAGACAAAAGTCCTGAAAGAATCTGTTAACAAGAGACAGGCCCTACAAGGAATACTAAAAAGACTTCTGCCAGCTGAAAAAAAAAAAGACAGGAGAGGGAGGTCTGGAGGAGAGCACAGAAGAGTACCAGTAAGGGTAACTTAAAGGATGTTCTAGTTTGCTAGCTGTCAGAATGCAACACACCAGAGACGGATTGGCTTTTAATAAAAGGGGATTTATTTTGTTAGTTCTTCAGAGGAAAGGCAGCTAATTTCCACTGAGTTCTTTCTTACGTGGAAGGCACAGGATGGTCTCTGCTGATCTTCTCTCCAGGTCCCTGGGTTCCAACAGCTTTCCCCCGGGTGACTTCTTTCTGCATCTCCAAAGGCCTGGGCTGAGCTGCAAGTGCTGAGATGAGGAATGCCAAGCTGCTTAGCTGTGCTACGTTGCGATCTCTCATTTAAGCACCAGCCAATTAAGTCAAACGTCACTCATTGCAGCAGACACGCCTCCTAGCTGACTGCAGATGTAATTGGCAACAGATGAGGTTCACCGTTGGCTTATGTCCGCAGTAACAAGACTAGGTATGCTCACCTGGCCAAGTTGACAATTGAATCTAACTAACACAAAGGATAAAAAGAGAAAGGAGGGAAAAGAATATACAGATTTATTTAAAAAAAAATTAAAAAGGTAAGATGGTGGAATCAAGAAATGTCTTTTCAGTAATAACTTTGTTAATGGACTAAACTTACTAATTAAAAGAGTGGCAGAATGGATTAAGAAACATAATCCAGCTATATGCTTATTACAAGAGACTCATCTTAGACACAAGGAAACAAACAGATTGAAAGTGAAAGGATGGAAAAAGATTTTCCACACAAGTTGTAACCAAAAGAAGACAGAAGTAGCTATACTAACATCAGACAAAATAGACTTTAAATGTAAAGACCTCATAAGAGACAAAGAAGGACACTATATACAAGTTAAAGGGTCAGTTCACCAAGAAGATACAACAATCATAAATGTTTATCCTACCAATCAAGGAGCTCCAAAGTTTATGAGACAGACATTGGCAAAACTGAAGGGAGCAATAGATGTTTCAACAATAATAGTAGGAGACCTCAATACACCATTCTCCTCTATAGATAGAATAACCAGACAGAAGATCAACAAGGAAATAAAGAAGTTAAATAAGTTGATAAATGAATTAGACCTAACAGACATATATAGTTTATCGCACCCCAAAGCACACATTCTTCTCTAGTGCTCATGGAACATTCTCCAGGATACATCATATGCTGGGGCATAAAACAAGTCTTTATCAATTTACAAATATTGAAATTATTCAAAGCACTTTCTCTGTTCACAATGGAATGAAGCTGGATCTCAATAACCACCAAAGAATGAGAATATTCACAAATATATGGAGATTAAATAACACATTCTTAACCAACCAGTGGGTCAAAGAAGAAATTGCTAGAGAAATCAGCAGCTATCTGGAGATAAATGAAAATGAGAATACAACTTATCAGAACTTATGGGATGCAGCAAAGGCTGCGCTGAGAGGGAAATTTATTGCCTTAGATGCCTATATTAAAAAACAAGAAAGAGCAAAAATCGAGGACTTAACAGCAAACCTGTAGGAACTTGAGAAGTTTCAGCAAACTAACCCCAAAGCAAATAGAAGAAGAGAAATAACAAAGATCAAAGCAGAGATAAATGAATGGGAGAACAAAAGAACAATAGAAAGAATTAATAAAACCAAAAGTTTATTCTTTGAGAAAATCAGTAAAATTGATGGGCCACTAGCAAGACTGACAAAGAAAAAAAGAGAGAGGATGCAAGTAAATAAAATCAGAAATGAGAAGGGGTGCGTTACCACAGACCCTGAAGAAATAAAAGAAATCATAAGAGGACACTATGAACAACTATACACCAACAAACTAGGCAACTTAGATGAAATGAAAAATTCCTGGAGACACACAAATAAGCTACACTGACTCAGGAAGAAGTAGAAGATCTCAACAAACCAAACACAGGTCAAGACATTCAATCAGTCATCAAAAATCTTCCTACTAAGAAAAGCCCAGGGCCAGATGGCTTCACAGGGGACTTTTATCAAGCATTCCAGAAAGAACTAACATCAATCCTGCTCAAACTTTTCAAAAAAATTGAGGGACTAGGAACTCTACCTAACTCATTTTATGAAACTAATATCAAGATCAGTAAAGATGCTATAAGAAAGGAAAACTACAGGCCAATCTCCCTAATGAACATAGATGTAAAAATTCTCAATAAAATACTAACAAATCGAATCCAACAACACATAAAAAGAATTATACCCCATGACCAAGTGGGGTTTATACCAGGAATGCAAGGATGGTTCAACACAAAAAAATCAATTAATGTAATACAATTAATGTAATAATCAATTATTGTAATATTACATTAATACAATTAATGTAATATTAAGAAATCAAAAGGGAAAAATCACATAATCATTTCGATTGATGCTGAAAAAGCATTCAACAAAATGCAGCATCTTTTTTCTGATAAAAACACTCCAAAAGATAGGAATCAAAGGTAACTACCTCAATATGATAAAGGGAATATATGAAAAACTGACAGCCAGCATCGTACTCAATGGAGAGAGACTGAAAGCCTTCCCCCTAGGATCAGGTACAAGACAAGGATGCCCACTGTCCCCACTATTAGTCAACATTGTACTAGAAGTTCTAGCTAGAGCAATCAGGCAGGACAAAGAAATAAAAGGCACCCAAATTGGAAAGGAAGAAGTAAAACTCTCATTATTTGCAGATAATATGATACTATACTTGGAAGATCCTGAGAAATCGACAGCAAAGTTACTTGAGCTAATAAACACATTCAGCAAGGTGGCGGGATATAAAATTAATGTGCAAAAATGAGTAACATTTCTATACACAAGCAATGAGCTAGCTGAGGAGTCAGTTAAGGAAAAAATTCCATTCAAAATAGCAACTGAAAGAATCAAATACTGAGGAATGAAGTTAACTAGGGTCATAAAGGACTTGTACACAGAAAACGACATAGCATTGATAAAAGAAATCAGAGGAGATCTAAATAGGTGGAAAGACATTCCCTGCTCATGGATAGAAAGACTAAATATAGTTAAGATGTCAATTTGCCCCAAACTGATCTATAGATTCAACACAGTACCAATCAAAATTCCAACGTACTTTGAAGATTTGGAAAAGCTAACTACCCAATTCATCTGGAAGGGAAAGAGACCCTGAATAGCTAAAAGCATCCTTAAGAAGAATGAACTGGGAGGATTAACACTCCCTGCCTTTAAAACCTACTATAAAGCCACAGTGGTCAAAACAGCATGGTACTGCCACAAAGACAGAAGCATTAACCAATGGAATCGAATTGAGAGTGCAGAAATAGATCACCAAATCTATGGTCAACTGATTTTTGACAAGGACCGCAATCCCCTGAACTGGGACAAAATAGTCTTTTCAATAATTGGGCATGGAAGAACGGGATATCAATAGCCAAGAGAATGAAAGAGGACCCTATCTTACACCCTACACAAAAATCACCTTAAAGTGGATCAAACACCTGAATATAAGAACTAGCACCATAAAGCTTCTAGAAGAAAATGTAGGGAAACATCTTCCAGACCTAGTAATAGGAGGTAGCTTCCTAAACTTTATACCCAAAGCACAAGCAACAAAAGAAAAAATAGATAAATGGGAACTCCTTGAAATCAAATGCTTCTGCACCTTAAAAGGCTGTCAAAAAGGTGAAGAGGCAGCCAACTCAATGGGAGAAAATATTTAGAAATCACATATCAGACAAAGGTTTGATTTCCTGTATATACAAAGAAATCATACAACTCAACAACAAAAGAATAAACAATCCAATTACAAAATGAGCTAAAGATATAAATAGGCATTTTTCTCAAGAGCAAATACTGATGGCTCAAAAGCACATGAAGAGATGTTCATTTCCACTGGCTATAAGGGAAATGCAGATCAAGACTACAATGAGATACTATCTCACACTTGTAAGAATGGCTGCTATTAAGCAGTCAGAAAACTATAAATGTTGGAGAGGATGTGGGGAGAAACTGGGACACTTATGCACTGCTGGTGGGAATGTATAATGATGTAGCCACTATGGAAGACTGTTTGGCGGTTCCTTAGGAAACTAAATATTGAGCTGCCCCATGACCCAGCAATAGCACTACTTGGTATATACCCAGAAGAGCTGAAAGCAATGACACAGACATTTGCACACCGATGTTCATAGCAACATATTCACAATTGCCAAAAGATGGACAAACCAAATGCGCATCAACAGACGAGTGGATGAACAAAATGTGGTATATACATATGATGGAATATTATGCAGCAGTAAGACAAAATGACGTCCTGAAGCACATGACAAGATGCATGAGACTTGAGGACATAATGCTCAGTGAAATTAGCCAGCCACAACAGGACAGATACTGCATGATTCCACCTTTATGACCAGCATAAAGGTATAATCAGAGACTTATAATACAGAATACAGGGGACTTAGAGATACATAGAAGGTAGAGATGGGTGAACCATTAGCTAATGAGGCTGAACTACAAAGTAAGGGAATAGATAGGAGTGAAGGTGATTCTCTAGCAGGTCTAGAAGTAATATTACCGTATTGAAGATGAACAAGATTGAAAGGGGTTGTGTAGACGTATGTGTCTCACCAACTCACGCTAGAAATATGAATGCATTCTTATAAGAATTACTTCAAAGATAGGATTCTTGCATAAAGAGTGTTTAAGTCCAGGGTACAGGGGGAAAACTGCTATTGCATGCTATGAGCTACGTTCAAAAGGAAACCATCAGCACTACCACAGCAACAGCAGAGGTAAATAATTGGGTGAGGGACAAGAGTTAAGAGGAGGTTTAGATTTCCTATTTGGTGAGGGTGTGTTTATTGGTTTTCTGCCTCTTGGGAACAATGAAATTATCTAAAATTGAGAATGCTGATGGACTGTGGACTTTGAGCCTTCAACATGATGCCCGATGAATGCAGGTGGCTGAAGGATGCACTGACGGAGACGTAGAGTGGCGAACGATGGTGTACACTTAGGAACAAAGGCTGTGCAGCTACAAAAAGGAACAACGTCGTGAGGCATGCAACTATGTGAATTCACTGTAATTACACATAAACTAGAAAAAGAAATTAAACGATGGTCGCACATTGTGAATGTAAGTAATGGCACTGATTTGTGTACACGAAAGTGGTCCCGCTGGGAGATGTAAGGAGGTATATGTTACCACAATAAAAATTTTTTAAAAAGAAAAGAAATCAACAGTGCTGGAAGGAAAAAGAATGGAAGGAAGGCAACCAAAGAGATGACTCTGTGTCCGGTTGCCAGGTTTTCACCTCTGCATGCCTGTGGATTACCCGATTTTCTACATTTACTGTTCAGATTCAATAGTCAGTAAAGAACATTCCTTTGGAGGAAGGAAAACCTCATGCACGAAAAGAAGAAAGTGAGGTGCTGGCTCCCAAACGCTCCCAGTCAAGCCCAGAGAAAGGGACACCGGGCCAGCCTGTGCCCACCCTCGAGCGGGCACCCACGTACCCAGGCTGGTCACAGAGTTGCTGCTGCCCCAGCAGGTCGGCTTGCCCTGTTGTTTCTTCACCATCTCCATGGTTTTCTTAGAAGTGTCAGTGACTTCCATGATCGCATTTAGCAACTAGGAATGAAGGGAGAACGGGGCCAGGGTGGCGGGGGGAGGTGAGGGCAGTAAACGCCGAGGGCCTGGCCTCAAGATGGCATCCAGCTCCTCCCACTTGAGCTCCCCAGGTGTGTACCTTCTTTCTCCCTAGCCCCCAATCATCCCAAAGACGGCCAAGGGCGAGGGCCAGGATCCAGCTAGCCAGAGTTGCCGCTCAGAATTCTCAAACCGACGTCCCCTTCCTCCAGGCCCAACAGGGAGCACAGAAGCATGAGCCCCTCTGTGCCTTGTGGGCCTCGGTGCTGAGCGAAGTCCCGGCGATGGGACACACTGGGCAGCGCCCCTACCCAAGAGGAGCCAACAGCACACCGGGAAATTAAGGGACAAAGATAAAGGAGCCTTTCTGATGGGGAGAAGATTGTGCCCTAAATAGCTGTTGTGGGAATTTAGGGCCAGGCTGGTCAATAAAGCACTGTGGAGCCCCTCAAGCAAATGCCAGAGGATCCCACATGGCAAGTGTAATAATCATAACAAAACCGGGCTTTTAGGTTGGCATCTGGGGATCTGAAATGAGGAATCACAATATAAGTAAACAGTGACATAGTTAGGTTAGCCACTAGGTCCTAACGTGACAAGTGAGCACTTGTCCTGTTTTGTCTGCTTTCCCGCCTGTTCTTGGTCATACGCGAAAACACACTGACTGTGACAGGTCTGGGTGTCTCATGAAACTAACAGAAGGGACAGAAGCTGGAGGCATCCGGTCGCCAGGAGGCCTACTGCAGCCAGTGGGTGCCCAAGCCCCTTCATGCCAAGGTCTTGGCTTAGGAAATATCCCCAGGGAGGCACTGGGCCTCTTGCGGTGGGAAATCCACACCAGACCCACTCTCTCGACCCCAGCAATGGCACAGGGGCCCCAGGAGAAGGTCCCAGGCCCAGGGTCAAAACCCCAAGGCCCAAACCCTACTGTGCCCCTGGGGAGTGGGGTCCAGGGCCTCCTGGGACTCCTGAGCCCTGAGGGGTGTGAGGCCTGAGTAGGTGGAGAAAGCAGGAGAGGGGAAGAGGAAAGGATTATTCTTACTTGGCTGCAGGAAGTCAGAGTCTGGTACACGGCCTGGACGATGGGGCCGCACGGGTGGAGGTCGGGGCCAGGGCGGTGGCAGCACTCACCCAGCTCGTCGTCGTAGACTTGCAGGAAAGCCACGATGAGCTGGTGGAAGTCGGAGACAACCAGGCGCAGTTTCTGATCCAACGTGCTGATGTCGGACCCACCCACGGTGGCCCCTTCCTTCTGCTGAGAAAAGCACTGCGGAGCCAGAGCAGAGACAGAGGGGCCCTCTGGAGCACCCGGCTCCCTTCCACACCTAGGGGCAAGCCTGCTGGCTGCCCCTCACCACGTCCTGGCCCGCACCTTAACCCACGCACAGGCACAGGCCAGGGGCCAAAAAGAGTCGCTGGGCTTGGCAGATACGAGGGCTAGACACGATGGCTTGAGGCACATCGCTCTACCTTTCTGGCCTAAGTTTCCTCCTTGGAGAAAGGAGGAAGACGGTCCCAGAGTAGCTGGAGACAGGGTTGGGGGAGTTATGGGAGAGGAAGTTCAGGAAAGCACAGACCTCTAGCCTGGGGCGCTGCCTGAGGGCCAAGGTCAATTCTTTCTCAGCATTCCTCAAAAAGCGGCCCCATGCAGACCTGTGCCACATTCTAGAACTTCATCAGGCTCTGTGCACCCACCACCTCACCTAATACCCACAACCCCCACCCCTGCAAGACACTGCCCTCATTCTAGGACTCAAAGTCAGGGCTTGTGGGCTCTGGAGCAAGCACCAGCCAGCTCCCCCGTGCAGTGGCAGGCCAGGCATCTTCAAAGGAAGCTCGACCGCCAGCCACCAGGAGCGCCTGAGCCCTCACCCCTGGCCACCCCTCACCTCTGCCCGGAGTCCCTCGAGCTTGGCAGCGCTCTCCTGCAGTTGCCTGGCCAGCTCTGCCACCTTCTTCTCCTCTGACTCCAAAGTTGCCCTTCGGGGTAGGGGGGCACAATTTCAGCTCTATGTGTCAACAGAGGTCAGGGGACCCTGAGGGCCACACACGGAAGGGGTCTGTTTGAGGTAAGAGGGAGGACGTTGGCTCTCTGGAGCACAGACCTTTGCCAGTTGTCACTCTGCTGGTCGGAGAGAGACTGCATATCCAGGGGCCATGGGTCACATTCGGGGTTCAGAAGCACCTGCAGGTAGGGGCTAGAGAAGAGCTCCTCCAGCAGCACCTCGCTCTTCTCCCTGATGTCGCTGAAGTGCTCATCCATGCTGCAAGGCCAGCCCAGAGGGCCCCGCTGTCACAGCCTGGCTCCCCGAGAAGCATTGCTCCAAGAAGCCTGCCCAGACCATGGGAGACCCTGGGCACTCGACCCCCTGCCAGCAGGCAATGTTCTTCTTCCCCAAGGCCCACCCCTCACTCATGCACTAGCTGGGGTGCTCCCCAAGAGGCAAGGGTCCTGCCTGGGCTTGCACCCCCTTAGCCTGTGGCCTGGGACTCAGCATGGAGAGAGCCAGGGTCTAAGGAAGCAGGACCAAGGTGAGGGCCTGTTTGTTGGCCCTTTACCTGGAACAACTGGAACATCCAACTGTAAGGCTCCGGATGGCGTCCAGCAAGTGGTCCATGAAAAGCAGCTGCTTCTGAGCACAGGCACAGCCCTGGGAGGGGGAAGCCACAGGCTCCTTCACTGGTCGAGCCTCAGCCAGGCTGACAGCCAATGTTCCAGGTCTCCCAGCCCCCTGCTCCACTCTGGGGCCCCATGGAAAGGAATGGCCCAGGCAGCTCATGTGACCCTGAGCAAAGCCTTGCTCCTTTCTGGATCTCGGGAGCTGCCACCATCATGTGTTCTCTCTGCCTGGCTCTAGCCACAGAGCTGTTGGGAGAGTCAGATGCAGGGAGGGCCGTGAACATGCTCTGCAAACAACGAAGTGCTGAAGAAACAGAAGGGAAGCTGCTGTTGCTACACACATGACAAGGCGGCTTCTCGGGTGGGCTTGTGGCACAGGGTCAGGGCCTGCTAAAGGCAGAACACAGCCCACAGGGACCTGTTGGAGGCCGCTTCCTTGGGAACACTTCCAGGAAGAGGCTTGGACTTCACCTCAGCTCACCCCCCACCCTGCTCCCAGCTAGCAGACGCCAACTGTCCGAGCACAGTGAGTCATGGACAGAGCCCAGAGGAGAACGAGCCTTGACCCGCATGCGGGCAGCCAGCCAAGCCCCACAGCTTAAACATCCTGTTTCCAGATGGAAGATCTCAGGGCCCCCAAGAAGCAGCTCTAGAGATGGGGCTGACCGAGTCCCCCTGCCCAGAAGGTGGCGGGCATTCCAGCACGGAACACCCAGTCAGGAGCCCAAGGGGAGTCAGTACTTGGCAGCTCCAGAGAGCCTTGGGTGACCAGGTGTTCCAGAAAGTAGGCTGGGCCTTTTCCTTGAAACTTTTAGTTCCTTATCCCCACTGCACTCCCCCTGACCCTCTGACTATTCTGAGGACTGTAGCAGAATAAACTCACTCATACAGCATCACTGGTGACTTAATAAAAACTCCTCCAAGGAGCAACTACATACTAAAAAGTCAGAGTTGAAGGCACAATGCTCAGTCAAAGGGCTGAGAAGCTCCTGGTGGCATTTTGAGCTGGGAGCCCGTCGGTATTGGGAGGAGATCCAGGGAAGGTGTCTTCCTGTGAGCTCCCCGGGTCCACAGGCGTGGCCTATGCAAGGCTTCCCTGGAATGCCACAGCCCAGCCCCACAAAGATCCAAGGGAGTCCTGCCAGGCCTCCCCCAGGTACTCCCAGGCTGGCCTGGAGTGGCTCCCGGCCAGGGCCTCATACCACCTGTCTTCTCTCTGCTCCCCAGGAAAGGACCAGCCCACATCAAGGGCACTGGGGAGCGGTCTACAGAAGGAACCCGTGAAAGCACAGACCTCTCCCTGCTCCTGAGTGGTCCTTCCCCCACTCCAGTCAATCCATCACCAAATCCAGTGGGCTTGACCTAGCCCAGCCATGGACCCCACCTCCTCCACTACCACAGCCACCTAAAGTCTGCATCCATGCTTGTGCTGGAAGTTGCAGTGGCCTGCCAAGGGCTCAGTCATCCATAGCCACAGTCATCTCTTTAATGCTTGTGGAAATCGGCTTGGAGCTTGAGTGGCCAGCCACCCATCACAGCACCCTAAGGCCTCCCCAAGGAGGTGACAAGATAACCCACAGGATGGGAGAAAACAGTTGCCAATCATATATTGGATAAGGGCTCAGTATCCAGAATATGTAAAGAATCCTTACAATACCACAAGAAAGGCAAGCAACCCAATTGAAAAGTGGGCAAAAAATTTGAATAGCCATTTCTCAACCAAAGAATATCAACCAATGGCCAATAAACATGTAAAAAGGTGCTCAACATCATTAGCCATTAGGGAAATGTCCCTCAAAATCACAATGAGGTATCACTGTATACACACAAAGATGACTATTAAGAAAAACAAAAGAAAAAAAGCAAGTGCTGGTGAGGATGCAGAGAAACTAGAACACTGGGGCATTGCTGGTGGCAATTTAAAATGGTGCAGCTGCTATGGAAAATGGTTTGAAGGTTCCTTAGAAAGTTAAACATAGAATTGCCAAGTGATCCAGCAATCCCACTACTAGGTAAATATACGCAGAACTGAAAGCAGGGATGCAAACAGACTCTTGCACACTGATGTTCATGGTGGCATCGTTTACAGTCGCCAAAACATGGCAGCAACCCAAGTGTCTGTCAACCGATGAATGGATAAAATGTGGTACATACATACAATGGAATATTTCAGCTGTAATAAGGAATGAAGCTACGATAGATGCTATCACATGGATGAAACGTGGACACATTTTGTTAAGTGAAATAAGCTGACACAGAAGGACAAATATGTGATTCCGCTTATCTGAAATGTCCAGAATAGGCAGATCCTTAGAGACAACAAGTAGATTTGTGGTTGCCAAGGGCCAGTCAGGTGGGGAGGGGAAAGGGGAGTGACCGTTAATGAATACAGGCTTTCCTTTTGAGGTGATGAAAATGTTCTGGAATTAGATAGTGGTAATGGTTGCACAACTTTGGGGCTATACTGACAACCATTGAACGTTACACTTTAAAAGGGTGAATTTTATGGAATTTCAATTAAATTCTTTTCACACCTTTGCTCTGTGAAAGAGGACACTGTTAGGAGAACAAAAAGGCAAAATGCAGACTAGGAAAAATAACTGCCACACATCTCTCTGACAAATGATTCATATCTAGAATTTATAAAGAATTTTCATGCCTCAACTATTAAGAAAACCATCAAGCCAATTTAAAAAATGGGCAAAAGATTTATCAGATACTTCACCAAGAGGATAAAAGGATGAGAAATAAGCACCAGAGAAGATGTTCACCATTATTAATCACCAAAGAACTGCAAATTAAAACCAGGATGAGATACTGCTACACTCCCAGCAGAATGGCTCAAATAAAAAATCCAGAATGGCTCCAATGAAAAAGGGCTAAAATAGGGTGGTGCAAGGGTAGTGCAGTGGTAAAATTCTTGCCTGCCATGCGGGAGATCTGGGTTTGATTCCCAGACCATGCACCACCAAAAAAAAGGGCTAAAATAATAACCACTCCATGCCGATGGGGATGTGGGACAACTGGAACTCTGACACGTGGCTGGTGGGACTATAAAGTGCTACGGCTGCCCTGGCAATAGGTGGGCATTTTCTGATAGAGCTGAACATAAACGCATGATGTGACCAAGTAATCTGGCTCCTGGGTAGTCCGCCTGGAGTGATACCCATGCAGAAACATGGGCCCGAATGGCCCGGGCAGCTTCATGTGTTGTGTCCCCAAACTGGAAACCACCCAGGTGTCCTTCAGCAGGTGAATGGCCAAACTTACTGTGGTCCACCCAGGCCATGCACTACAATTTAGCAAGAAACTCGGGGGCATCATGCTGAGTGAAAAAGCCACCAGCAAGAGGTCACACAGGGCGTGGCTCCCTGTGTATAACGTTCTTGGAATGACAACTATACGCCCCTCCCTCCCCAAAGTAAAAAAAAGTGTGTGTAAAACCCAGAGAAATCCAAATAAGGGCTGCAGTTTAATAGTACTGTCCCAATGTCAATTTCTTGGTTTTGATGAGTGCACTGTGATGATATAAGTTGTTAGTTCGGGCGGGAGTTGGGTGAAGGGTTTACCCAAACTGCTTTTTCAACTTTTAAAAAGAAAAAGGGAAGAAAAAAAACCCACAAATGTTTATAGCATCTCTATTTATAATCACCAAAACCTGGGAACAGCCCGGCGTCCTTCTGCTCTCCCGGGGGTGAATGCGCGTGTCTACGCCACGGCGTCGCGCTCAGCGATAAAAGGAACAAAGTACCGAGGGGGGCAATGACTCGGCCGCCTCTCCAGGGTGAAAGAAGCCAGTCCCCCGTGGTCACACACCGCCTGCCTCTGTCTCTGCCATTCTGGAAATGAGGAAATGATGGGGATGGAGAGGCCCAGGGATGGGAGGGGGCTGTGGCTAGAAAAGGGCAACGGAGGGGCCTCACGGGGCCAGGCCGGGCTGCGTCCTGCCCGTGGTGGTGGGGACAGAAGTCTGCACTGCCCTGCACGCGCGAGCACGCACACACACGCGCGTGCACATACACACACGCACACACATACACACGTGCGCGCGCGCGCGCGCACACACACACACACACACACACAGTGCTGGTGGAATCTGAAGGCGCCCTGGATGGTACCAAGGTCAGTTCCCTGCTTGTGACAGTGACCTGCGGTTTTGCAAGAGGCTGGGCCCGGGGGGGCTGGGTGAAGGGCGCCCCGAGCCTTCCTGGACATTTCTTTGCAACTCTCTATGGATCTATAATTATTTAAACCTTTTTAAAAAAACTGTAAAGGGTACAGGGTGGCATTTCTTTCCGTGAGAAGGGGAGGGGAAAGGGGAGGGTTACCTTCATAGGGAGATAAAGCACATGGGCCCGGGGTCAGAAGCCTAGGCTTGAGGCCTGGCTCTGCCACCATCTGCCCTTGGGCCAGTGCCAGTTGTCTGTGACCACCCCTGGGAGGTGGAGGTGAGACAAGTATTCCCTGCAGAGGCTGGGTGTGATGGTTACTGGCATGTGAAGTGTTCATCACAGCCCTGGTGTATATGACTTAATCAAGCTGGGAGACACCCTCTGCCCTTGGGCTCTATTAGCTAGAGATTCACACCCACCCACCCACTCCTGCCTGGGAGACTAAGGAACAGGCGGCTGGGACACCTAGAGGAACAGCCTGCCCTGGCATCCAAAGGCCCCGGGGACACGGATTCCTCCCCATTCCTGTCCCACAGCACCAAGGCATCTGGCCCAGGCAGAAAGCTGTACCTCCCAGGCAGACATGGCCCCTCTCTTACCTTTAGGAGCGCCTGGTCATCCGGCCCACACAGCATCAGCTCATGGCCCAGTTTCACCATCTCTGCCCGGATACAAAGCTCCTGTTACTACTGACACTCAGCTGAAGAGAAGATGCCGCTGGACAATGAGGAAGCTCATCACATGCAGGATGCCAGGGCTCTTCCTGGGAGAGCATACTCTTGCTAAATGCTCAGCAGGCCTGGCACCCCCAAGGACCAGCAGGGGCAAGGACGGTGGATGGAAAACACACCCAGATGCCAGGGCTGCCCCTTGCTGTGTGACCTGCATGGAGCCGCTATCCTCTCTGGGAGTCAGTTTCCTCACCTATAATTAAGAGGTTGAACTGAATGCTCTTCCACAGATCCCTTGCTAACTCTGTCTTCTAACCAAAGCTAGCCTGCTGCCCCAGGAGTCAACGGAGGTCAGGGAATCTTTGAAATATGCTGTGTGCTTCCCTTTCAGAGACCTCATGAGACTAAAATGAGAGGAATGAGCACTCACATTTGTCCTGGTCCTCAGGCTTTCCTAAAGCCCTTTCACATCACTAACTCCTTCATCTTGCCGGCACCCTAGGAAGTGGGCAGTAGTTCCATTTTACAGATGGGGAAATTGAGTCCCAGAGCAGTGCAGAGACAACCCCATACCATCTGCCAGGGGGTCCTTGGTACTTTTTGAGCAATGGTGTACTGGATTGAGAAAGGCCAGGACTTTAAGCCAGAAAGCTAGGGACCAGTGCCAGCTAGGCACGTTCTCACCACCACAAAGGCCAGCCAAACAGGCCTGAGAATGCTTTTGTCCACTTCGGAAGGTTTGTGGCAAGAATGAAACAAAGCTGTCATGTGCACATCCTTCGTGAACCTGGAAGCACTGTAAACCTGTTCCGCCCACAGCCCTTCACCAAGTGCTCAGGCCCAAACCCCAAGTCCTCTCTGCCTCCTCTCCTCCTCAGCAAGTCCCATCAGCCCTTCTATCACTGCGCACCAGAGTCTTTCCAGCTCTCCCCACCACCACCTCACCTGCATCACTCCAATAGCTGCCCAGTGCTCTACTTCTGCCCAGACCGCCCTGTTCTCAGCCCAGTGGCCTGAGGGATTCTGTTGCACTCAAGAAAGACGGCATCCTTTCTTGGCTCACAGCTCCCCTCTCACTCACAGTCAAGGCCAGTGTCCTTCCTGTGGTCCATGAGGCACTGCCCGATCCGGCCCCAGTGCCTCTCTGACCTCACCCCTGCCCACTTGCTCGCCACTCTGGTCTAGCCACACTGGCCTCCTTGTCTACCCCAAACATGCAAGGCACGCACCTGGCATGCCATTGTACTTGCTGACCTCACTACCCTTGATGCTATCTCTCCTGCCTGGCTCCCTCCCTCCTTCCACGTCTCTGTTTAAGATAGAGGCATTCCCTAGCTGTCTCACACCACTCGTGGTATTCCTTACTTGGCTCTGTTTATAGCACATCTCACCTCTCAATCTGTTTACCCACTGTCTCTCCCAGCTAGCAGATAAGCTCCAGAAGAACAGCAGTATTCAGTGCTGTGCCTCCAGTACCTCAAATAGTCCAGGACATATAGGAAGTACTCCAGAAAGATCTCTGGAACGAATTTGTGAATGATTCTGATCCCTTCTACTGTTCCTGATTCCTCCTATTTAGATCTACCATCTCCTCTGACCCCTGCCACACTCTCGTGAGGTGGGCTGAGCTGTGGTTATCACTCCCACTTTATGGAGGAGAAACCAAGGCCAGCAATGGTGAGCTCAAGGCTGTGGCTGTGGCCTGAGGCCCAGGGCCAGGGTTAGAGAATAAGGTGCAGCGTGATGCCAGGCTCAGCTGGCCTCTGAGTGACCCTCTCTGTGAGGACAAGGTCTGGCACGATGGCTGTGGGGATAAGGACTGGCCCCTGCCCACTCCCTCTAAGACACGGCGTACTGGCCCCTGGCTCATTCCAGCCCCTAGGACAAGTGTTACCTAGAGAATGAATTTGGCAGCACCAGCTGGGACAGGAATCGGGGCTTTAGAGGCCAGTTCACCCCCCACTCCCAAAAGTGATTGGGCCAACTCAGGGCCATGGAAAATCAGGCCTCTTCAATTCTATCAGCTTCTGTACATAACATTCTAAAGGTGGCGAGTCAGCTACCAACCTAGGGAATGAAAGTCGGCTCACCCTCACTCAGCGTTCACTACCAGGTGAGGGGCAGTTTCTGCCAAGACACAACTGAAAACCAGAGGCTATGGGAAACCCACCGTGGAAAGCCAACTGGCCTGCTCCCAGGGTCACCACACAGGGGATGCCCCATCCAGACAAACGCGACTGGCCAGGCAGAAAGTTAAGCAATGGTTTGGTAAGGAGGTTGTGACTGAGCTCGGAATCACCCGGAGTCTGCTACCTACTCCCAAGTCCACAAGGAAGACCTACCTTGGATCTTCCCCTCAGGCTGTGCCCCATTCAGTGAGCTGAACTGGTCCTGGGAGGAAGGACAGGCCCTGCAGGAGGGGAGCAAAACATATCAGGTCCGAGGGTTAGGGCTGGAGCGTGACCTCACCGGCCTCTCCTTACACATGCTCCAAAGGGCCCATTCACTTTAACAGGGTTAGTTTTATGTTATGTGGGTTTTGCCTCAATAATTTCGTTGTTTATTTTTTTGCATGGGCAGGCACCAGGAATCGAACCTGGGTCTCCAGCATGGAATAATTTGTTTTTAACAAACCAAAATAGGTCAGAAAGTTGACCTCTGCAACGTGAATTTGAAGAGTTAAGTGACAGGTTTTCGCAATTAAGAAAAAAAAAAAAAGAAACTGACGAAGAGGCGAAAGCCAGAATTCCTGAGAGCACTTGGCTTCCCGGCTCTAAGTTGGTTGCTCAGGAGGAAGGGGCTGGCTTTACTTTAAATCGTGGCACAGACCTGTCTGCAGCACGTCAGACCCAGGCCCCCTGGCCCTGGCTCGTGTGCATGGCTCAGCCCCACTCCCACCCCGTGGTGCCCACCTCCTAGCCCTGCCCAAGTGCTCGCAGCCGCCACTGGAATGCAGTCCTCCCCTCACCGCACACAGGGAGCACTTTCTTCCCGTCTGCCCCAAGTGAACCGAGTCAGCTCACTCCAACTCACCCTGCCCAGCCCACTGCAGCCCACAAGTGAGCCCGGCCAACATCATCACCCTCTGCCCCGTGGGTTCTGGATTGAACTGTGACATCCCCCTCCTCCCCTGCCCCCTACAAAGATATGCTGAAGCTCTAACACCCCAGAACCTCAGGACATGCCCTTATTTGGAGATAAGGTTGTTAAATTAAAATCAGGTCATCCTGGGGTAAGATGGCCTTTACTCCAACATAACTGGAAGAAATTGGGATGGACAGACGGGAGAAGGCCATGTGAGGAGCGAGGCAGAGAACACCGTGTATTGCTGGCAAGCCCCCACCAGAAGCTGGGAGAGGCACAGAACCCACTCTTCCCCAGAGACCACAGAGAAAGCCTGGTCCTACCAACACCTTGATTTTGAACTTCTGGCTTCCAGAACCGTGGGAGAATAAATTGCTGGTGTTTGAAGCCACCACACATGGGGCACTTCGTTACAGCCGCCCTAGGAAACTGAGTAAATGTTGATGCTTAGTTCTTTCAATAGGGGACATCTTTTATTTTGTAAAAAGCATCCTTTGGTGAGAGGTCCTGCTAATTTGGGTCACAGTTTAAACAGGTGAGACAGTGACCACAGCAGAGATCAGATTGTACGACTCCCAAAGCCCCAAATATGGACTCTCTGGCTCCTTGCAGACGAGATTTTCTGAGCCCTGGGTGTACAGCTGCTGTGGTCACAGCCCCGGCCCCCACTGGGGATTCTAAGCAATCCCAGCTGTTCATCTTGACGCAGTGAACCCCCACCTTTGACTGCCTCCAACAGACAAACGTTGATTGCAGCCGCTCCTAAGCATGTCACCTTCAGAGGGCAAAATCGTTTCTAGACGTGGACTGCAGGGGCTCCCTGCAATGCCCAGGCCCCTGGAGGGAGGGAAGAGACAGTCCTGGCACTGCACCTCCAGCCCCAGCTCAGCACCTGGCCCCCTGCAGAGGTCCTGGCCATGCTAGGTAGATACTACTGAAGGTCGGGGCCGGGACAGGTCTGAGACCACAACGTGCGTGGCTGGGAAGCAGGCCCAGCAGGGCTGACCGCCGAGCATGGTGGGATAGGGCACGGGGGCTGCAGTGTGGAGAGGGCCGTGAGGCTCACACCTCCTTCCCCAGGCAATGCCACCACACTCCTGTGTCCCAGGCCCCATCTGCCCTGACCAGGCTGGCACCCTGAAATACAGTGGGGCCACCCTGGAGCCTGAGGCCCCGGGACTGCAGCAGAGACGGAGGGCCCTGCTGTCTGCCAGCAGCCCTGCTATCTTTACGCCTTCCTAGGACAACCACCCGCCTGAACACATGGAGCTGGGGAAGAAGATGGATGAAAAGAAGGCAGCTCCTGCAGGTGAGGAACTAGGAGGCTGGCTGCTCCGCACAGCTGTGACAAGGTGGGGCAGGGAAGAAAGCGCTCACTGATCTGCTGGGGTGGATGAAAGCAAGCCGCTTAAATCTGCTAAAACATAAGGACACAAAAACTTGTAATCTTATTCATATCAGAGGTGAAAGTCTCCCTGACAACATAGCGCACGACTTCCAGGGATGAGTCTGGCCCTGGCACTGTGGGATTAACAATGCCTTCCAGACCAAAAGAGGAAAAACAAGTGTAAGAAAATAAGGCATCAGTGGCCAAGAGAGATCAAATCAAATGGAGTCAAGAGGCTGTTCTGGGGGCTACTTCTATGCAAGCTTCAGCTAGATCGTGCCGATCAGCCATGGTTTGCTAAATCCCAACCAACACCACTCTTGTTGACTCTTAAGAACATCTAGGACTCGAACTGAGACTCTATAAAGGTTTCAGGTACTAAGTTTGCTCTCCTGGAACCTATAATTTCTGGAGGTTTCCTAGGTCAGATAAACCCCAAAAACCCAGAGGGACCAGCCTCTCCAAGACTATCAACTGATTACATCCCCCTGTCCTTTAGTGTAGACACCCATTCTCAGCATGAAAAAGTCAGAACAGCATTGCCCAAAGATCCCTTTAGACTGGGAGAGGACCAAAGGAGAAGGAGGTAGAACAGAGAGAACAGGATTTGACAAACGAGTATGACTGCTGAATCACTATATTAATATTCCTTCTACAGTCTGGTGTTTTGGAGCAGCTAGAAGGAAAAAGCTGAGATGGTGGAGTGGTAGCCCATGACAAACTCTGGGATCTGTTCTGTAACTACTTGTTGAAGTGTGCTTTAAAAATTGCTTTTTGTAGAGAAGGGATAATTGGAGATGAAGGGATACAGACTGTACAACGGGACTGGATATAAAAACTCAGAAATGGACAGCACAATACTACCCAATTGTAATGCAATTATGTTAAAACACTGAATGAAGCTGCATGTGAGGTATAGGTTTTTTGTTTTTGTTTTTTTTTGTTTTTTTTCTTTCTATTATTGTTTTAATTCTTATTCTGTTGTCTTTTTATTTCTTTTTCTAAATCGATGCAAATGTACTAAGAAATGATGAATATGCAACTATGTGATGTTATTAAGAATTACTGATTGTACATGTAGATTGGAATGATTTCTAATTGTTTTGTTAATTCTTTTTTTAATAAAAAAAAAATTGCTTTTTGTTTCTTTGCTTTGTACATGTTACATTTTACAATAAAAAATGTGCAGAAAAAAATTCAAGTGACCTTATTCAGAAAAGGCTGCAATCAAAGTTTATTCTATTGATTCAGCAGGGCATAGAGTAGCACCTGATGGTACTGGAGGTCTTGAAAGAAAGCTGAGCTCTTTGGGAGCTAAGGCAGTCCACAGAGCCTTGAATCCAGCAACCCGGGGTTCTGCCTCCTGTGCCGGACGAGGGCAAATGTCCAGCCCATGGGCCACCCAGAGCCGTGATGCCAAGACCCCAGCCAATGTCGGGGGCACCTCCAAGCTTCTGCCAGAGTGGGAGTTGGCAAGGAGACCCTGAACTGGGGTCTAAATGATGAAGAAGCTATATGAAAAGAAAGCAGACATGAAGTTTAGGGGAGAGGAGGACTGAAATCTGCCCAATCCTTTTGAAGTACCAGCTTTGGATCATAAAATGCAATTGTACATAGGAAGTCTTCTTCTTAAGACTCAGTGTCTTATGTTTAGAAAAGTACAGGACGCATTGGGGGATAGGGCTAGAGCCCTCCATCCCTCCTGCCCTGGTCTGAATCTATTATGTACCCCAGAAAAAACTAGACCTATTATGGGTAAGTTCTTTTGATTCAGTTACTTCCATGGAGATGTGACCCACCCAATTCAAGGTGGGTCTTACCCCTTCTACTGGAGCCCTTTATAAAGAGAACAAAAGCAGAAAACACAGACAGGTACAGAGAGCAGAGGGATGAAACCAAGTGAAGGATACAAAGAAAGAAAACACCCCACAAGAAGCTAAGAGAGAAACACCTAGAAGACCAGCAGATGTCACCATGTGCCTTCTCATGTGACAGAGGAACCCCAGATGCAAAGACTTTCCTCCAAAAAGGTATCTTCCTTTTGAAACCTCAATTTGGACATTTTCATGGCCTTAGAACTGTAAATCTATAACTTAATAAATCCCCATTGAAAAGGCCCACTCATTTCTAGTAGGCTGCATTCCAGCAGCCTTAGGAAAGTGAAACACCTCCCTTTCTGGCTAGCCGAGAAATCTGGTTCCCTGCCACCTCTGGCTTCTGCCTGCTCCAGGCCAATCTATGCATCCCTCCTCCCCACAAGAGCCTTTCCAGGATGTGGCTTTGGCCTCACTCCTCCTGGGAGCTCAGCTAAGACCCTTGCATTTGCCTGGGCTACCCCCATTCAGTCTTACCTCCCAGGTACCTGGAATGGGCTCTGTCCTTCCTGGGCAAAAGCGGCTGTCACAGAAGCCATCCACCACTCAAAACAGTCTCCACCTTTTCCCAGGGCTGTTGCAACAGCCTCCACATTGGTCACCCTGCCTCCAGCCTCTTCCCCTCCAAATCCACCCACTGCAGAGCCCGAATTTGCCTTGCAAAAATGCCGAATGAAATTTGTTTCTCCCCTGGCGAAAATCCTCCCATGCTCACCCTGCCTGGAGAACAAAGTTGAATGGCTTTTGTGTGGCTTACAAGTCCCCACATGAGCTGCCCTGAGCTACTACTGGGGCCCGCTCTGCTGCAGCATGGCCCTCCCCTCCTCTCCCACAAACCGATTTCTCACTCCTGTCAACAGGAGCACAGCATCATTGCTTAGACTCTCCCTCATGTCCCACCCATGGGACAGGAATCCCAGCCACCCTCCAAAGGCCCAGATCAAATGCCACCTCCTCCCTGTAAGCACCCACAGCACTGTGGGCCAGAGTGCACAGGCAGGTGTTATTCCTGCACCACTCATCCCCCAACTCCTTGAGAACACCCACTCACATCTGCCAATCATCCCACAGCCATGAAGGAAGTCCCTACTGTGCACGCAGCACCATGCCAGGGCCTGGGGCTGTGCACAGGAGTCCTGCCCAGTGTCTGCCCACCAGCAGCTCCTGGTTCTTAGAGGGCTGAACACAAGGGCAGGCCAAGACAGAACGAACACGTGGAGGACTCTTGGGGAGGGGTGCCCAAGAAAGGTGAACATCTGTGGGAAAGAGGAATATGTTTTGCCTTGGGAACCGGAGAAGTTTTCAAAGGAGACAAAGGGTGCATGAGTGGTTCAGTGGTAAAATGCTCGCTTGCCATGCGGGAGACCTGAGTTCAATTCCCAGCCTATGCACCACCACCACCCTCAAAAAAAGGAGACAAGTGACCTGGATCTCAGGAGACTGTGTAAGGATATGTACAACAGACAGAGACCCGAAGTGTACAGAGCATTTCTGGGGTCCAAGGCGGGTGGCAGGGGGTACACAATATGAGCAAAAGCGAAAGGTGATGAGGGAACAAGTGTGCTGAGGCCTGGCGAAGGGCCGGGGGAGGGGGCTGGAGGGCAGCAGGAGAGGATGTTGGAAAACTGAAAATGCCTCCTCTTTCCAGTGATCCATGCCTCGGACACCAAGTCCAGAGCTGATCCCACAGCAGCCCTGCAGTCTGGCAAGCACCCACCAGCAGGGTGCAGATTGGGTCCTTGGTGCCCCACCCTGAGGCTCACACCCAGGTCCCATCCTCAGCACCAGGAGCCGACAGGCCTGGACCTTCCTCACGGAAGGCTCCCCATACCCATCAACCACTGCCATCTTAGAAAGGCCGCTGGGGATCACACAAAACACATGAGCCAGCCCTCCATGGGAGGCTTTATGGCAGGCAATCAGCTCAGGGGCTTCATCACCAAGAGAGAATGTTTGGGACTGAGTGCAAGGAAACAGTTGGCATGCTGTTCCCAAGGAAAAGGCATTCCACGGGCCTTTCTACATCTTTTCCACCTCCTTTCGGGGGGCATCTCGTCCAACTCCCCTTGCCATCTGAGCTGGCTCTGTTTATGGCACACACCCTGCTGGGCCCTGACCCGGAGGCCTGGGAAATGGGGTCTTGGCACAGTGCCAGCCCACGGGCCTGGGCCAGCACAGGCTGGCAAGAGTTGGTGCTAGTCAAAGGCCACCCAGGGAGCTGGGCCCCAGGCGGGGGACGGGGGGGCCCAGGTCCCGGCCCTGCTCATCACCCCCTTGCCAGCTCTTAAATGCCAAGAAAGCCACTCCAAAGCCAAGCTCAGTCCTTTAGCAAGGTGGCCAAAGGACGAGCCCCAGCACTGCTCGCTGTTAGGGGGGCCCTTCTCACCTCCGATCTGAGCCTGGCTCCTTAGTCAGCACTGCTTCCCTAACCTGCTGCTTTCACAGTGAGCCCAAGATAGGGTTTGGAGGATCTGGGAGAACAGCTACTCGGAAAAATAATGGGAGACCATCTTCCTGGGGTTGGCCGGGGGGCAGGGAGGGGTTATATGGCATCCTATGTACAGGATGCGGGGGAAGAGGAAGAAAGGACAAGATTACCTTATACACATCCACTCCAGGATTTCCAGGCGGTACTTGGAGGGGCTACACAGCAGTTCCTGAATCGTCTTGGGTTCTGAGAGATACAGACCGTCCAGGAAGGGACATTCTAGGTCCTATGCAAAAAAAAAAGTCAGGCCAATTTTAGAAAGCCAGACTTAAGTTGAAACGCCTTTCACCACTGTCCCGTTTGCATTCAGCCCCTCATAGGAGCCTGGGTCTCCACTCCCACCGTGGTTTTTGCCTCGGTGGGTCCCAGTGCGCTCTTGCGCCCACCTTCCCCAGAGCAGGACTCCATGCATCCTCCACACACCCCACACCCCACAAGGTCGGGGCTCTCGGAGTAGTCGGATCTAGAAGCCACGCGTGGGATCGGGGAGCCAGGTGGCCCAGAGTCGGGATCCAGCCTCCCAGCAGTGGGACCAGAAGGGAAAGGGGCGGGGCAAGGGAGGGGCAGCCCGGAGGCGGGGCGAGGGGCGGACCCGGACTGCGGCCGACCTCTGGGAGCCGGGTTTTCTCGCGACTACCACGGGCGGGGTGGGGGTGGGGAGCCCGCGTCTTGCGGGATGGCTGAAGACGATCAGGCCGGAAGGGCGCAAAGAAGGGCCGAACACCTCGCAGGGGCTCGACAAAGCCCAGCAGCCGCCACAGGTACCCGACGGCCCTGCCCCTGCCCCGCGGGGCCCTGCCCGGACGCCGCCGGCTCCGCGGCCCGGGTCCCGGCACCCGCCTGAGACGCCCGGCCCCGAGGCGCGCCCGGAACTGTCTGTTGCGGGCCGCGGGCCACGCCGGGGAGAGGACACTGGCCTGGCCGCGTATGGCCGCCAGCCCCGCCGCCCCGGGCTTGGCCCCCCGGGCCCACGGCACCTTCAGCTTCCTGAACACCTCCACGGCCGACTTGCGCAGGCCCTCGTCGCCCTCGACCTTGTCCTCATGGCCGCCGCCGCCTCCCATAATGCGCGGAGTGCCCAGCCCGGCCATGTTTCCCGCTCGGCACCATGCCCCGCCCACGCAGCGCCCTCACTTGCCGGCCCGGGTGCCAATCACGCGCGAGCCCGCGCTCTGCCCGCCCTCCCGCCTCGGCCGACGTCAAAGGCGGTGCCGTTAGTCCCCGCCCAGCGCGCCTGCCCATTGGGCCGGAGCTCCGCGCCCCCGCCGAGGCCCCACCCAGGGGGCGGGGCGAGCGTGCCGGGTGTCGCCGCCGCCGCCGCCTCCCGGTTGCGTCGTGGTCCCGCGCGACGGCGTTCAGCGGCAGGTAGTGGAGACGCGGCGGGCCAAGCTTCCTCCGGGAGGGGGCGCTGCTGCCTCGCGTCGGGAGCACGCGCGGGAGCCCTGGCCGCAGCACGGGCCCCGCGCGCGCTATCCCACTTCCCACGGTCAGAGCCGTGCGTGGCTGAAGGGAACCTTCTGGAGTCCCATCCCGGCGCCACTTGCTGGTTGTGTGACGTTGGGCCAGTTACCTAAGCTCTCTGTGCCTCCTAACCCTCCTCTGGTGGAGGTAGCAAAACACGAGCCTCATGCGGGAGCCTGGGGGATATAAATCAGATGATCATTTCTGTGAATCACTTAGGATCGTGCCTGCCCCCCAGCTGGACTCTGTTTTTGACCTTCATGGAAGGTTCTCTGGGTGCCTCCCGCTTACACATTTCTTTGCATCACTCCTGCCATGAAACTCAACATATTGGGGACTAAATTCCTCGATCCCTACGCTCCCCACGCCGACCCTCTAAAGCCCCCAGCTCATCTCAATCCCGTCCAGAGTCCGTCCCTCCTAGGGCCCTTCCATCTCCTGTCACCTGCCTCCAGACTTGTCCCCTGATTCAGCTGCCACGCCTGACGCAATTGAGGGACTGAATCCTTTTCAAGAGCAAATCTCATCACCTGTCCCCCTCAGCGACACGTACAGCCCTGCAGTGGCTCCCCAGGCTTTCAAGATATTATGTATTCCCCAAATACCTATTGCACTCCAGTTTATTGGTTAGATTCCGTGGTCGCTGTGGCTGACCCCTGCCCACCAACCCAACCCTGTGATTTTCAGCATCCTTATTGCCACAGGGAGAGTCTCTTACTGAACCGGCAAGCCAACCTTAAGACTTGGGATTTTAGATGTAGGTTTCTTCCAGGGACCCCTCTCCTTGTGCCTCCGTGCCCCCCGCCCCCAGCCAGCCCCTTGACACCTGGTCATGTATAAGAAGTGCAAGGAACCGGGTGCGAGTAGGATAGTCCCTGGGCCTTGGGTGTCCCCCCACCCCCTTCCCCACTCTGCTGCCGGGGCTCTCCCTGCCCCTTCCAGTTTTCACCCCAGTGGCCCTGTCTTTGTGGCACTGTCCCTCCCACACACCACTTTCACTCTGGGCCCTTGTCCGGGTGTCTCCTTGTGCCTCTCTGGGTTTCTTTCTGTCCCCTGCCTCTCTCCACCTCCCTCCTGCCAGCCTGGGTCCCCCACTGCCTCCCCATCTTTCTTACAGGATGTGTGCTTTTTTGGGTACTCTCCCCCCATTTCTTTGAACCCATAACCTTTGGAAGCCCTCTTTTGAAAAGGGCCGTTTGAGTCCAGAATGTTCTCTGACTCCTTCCTTTGTGGCAGGTGGGAGAGCATGTGTGCCCCTCTCCATCATTTGCACCCAGGCACAGAAGTGCGCACAGTGTCACTGTCCTGCCTATACACACACACGGCCTCGCTCCCACTCAAAACCATGACCCCCCATGTGTGCACACACACCCCTGATTGCACACACACACATACTCTGCCAAGCAGCTCGTGTCTTCTGTTCCCAACCCCCTCTCCTCCCCCCCCAACCCCGGGTGCCTCCATCCCTTGCCCTCAGTTGGCAAAACGAGCACTTGCAGACCCCACAAGACCCCTTGAGTCCCTCGAGCCCACCAGGAGCAGGTCTCGGTGGGCACCCCCATGCTGCCAGCCCAGAGTCCCCTCCCTGGGGCCCAGCACAGGGGCTGGGTAACGTCTCCAGTAGGCCAAGGGCACCAGGCAGCCACTAGGGGAGAAGCTAGTGGGGTTGGGGGCTACCCGGGGCCCTTCCACATGCTGGGGAGGGGGGGAGGCAGGCCACGTGGGCAGGAGACTTGGCTGGAAACAGGCCTGTGCACCAGAAGGCACCAGCTGTCTCTTGGGAGAAGGGATGGGCAGGAGTCTGGGGAGAATGGAAAGAGCCCCCAGCCTGTCCCGATTCCCTGCAGAGATGTTGGGAATTTCGAGCTATCCTGAGGGCCCAGAGTCATCGCACCTGAGCTGAAGACAGGCCCGACACAGCCCCCGCCATGCCCCTCACGCCCCTTTCCCACTCCAATGTGGCTGCTGTCTCCGGCCCTTCTGGCAGCAGAGGACTGGAAGGGGCTTTGGGTTGTTTTTAGAAAAATTTTTATCCTCTTTTTCTGTTTTTGTTTTTCTTTCTTTTCCTTTTTTTTTCTTTAAATTTCATTTCGATCGCAACCCTAGCTCAGACGTTCAAATTCTTGTGGGTTTTTCTGAGGACCAGGGGAAGTTGGCGGGAGAAAGCATGGCAGTGTGGCAGCCTCCACCACTACCCCCCCATGCCCTCTGTTCCTGAGGCTCATGGAGAAACCAGCCTGTGTGTATTCTGGAAGGAAACTGCCCCCCTCCACCCAGCCCAATGGAGCCAGTTTGCTGAGTAGGCTCTGCCCCGACTCAGCAGCTCTGTCTCCAGTGCAGGGTGGGACCTGGAGGGGTTGGCAGAGCCTCAAGAGGACATGGCCATCTACAGGGGTGTCCATCCCCCTGCCGGAAGACCTCCTGGCCAGCCCTCAGTCCATGGAGCTGGCTGCTGCAGCTGCACCCGGATCATGGCATACTGGAGTCTGGGGTGGGAACAGGGAGGCTGTGGGGCCTCTTGGGGGGGGGGGGGAGGATGGAACTGAGCAATAGAAGCTTCTGGAAACATGGGCTCAAGTTCAATACAAGGAAGCATTTCTCCCAGAAAGCAGTCTCCACACACCAGCTGGCTACCTCGAGAGGGAGTGAGCTCCCTGTCTTGGGAGGTGTGCAAGCCAGACCGGTCTCTAAGGGGTATTCCAGCCCAGAGCCCCCGGGTTCTGCGAGGGAGGTCTGCTTGGGTCAGGGGCTGGAGATGGAGCTGTAGGACTCATTGACCTAGGAGGGACTTGGGTGGCAGGGGGGTGGGGGGCCATGCGGCCCTGGGGAAATGTGGTCCACACAGGATCTTGACCCCATGTCAGTGCTTGGAAAATGGGTTGGCAAGTGAGACCAGACGATTGTCCCTGTGGGGCCGGGGAGAGGACTGGCGGCGCTGGAGGCCAGAGCATCCCATCCACTGCGGCCCCGTGCCAGGTGCAGTGGCACAGAAACATGGGGCCCAACAATCAGTGTCACCTGAATCGACCTCCCTAGCAGCCGTGGGGCAGGGGGGAGCTTTGCCAGCTGGGAGCCCACTCCAAGAGGAAGCCAAGTCATGGAGAAGTGGGATTGGGGTGCAACCTATGAAAGCAGGGGGCCTTGTGAGTGCTACGAGGAAGAGCCTCTGGGCTGCAGGGACCCTGCGCTTTGGTGTGGGTTAAGGGACCTCAGGGTCTTGCCTGGCCACCCACGTGCTACTGGGTACCCACCAGTCCACCCCCACCATGAAATTCCCCCGCTGAGGCTGGGGGTCTTCACAGGCGCAAGCCTGCCCTGGCTGCACACCTTTGGGGTGGGGGGTTATCCATCGGGGTGGATGAGATGCCAATCTGGGAGCTGACTGATGATGCGGCCCCTTCTAGAATGTTCCAAGTCTCGGCCTCTGTGTCCACCGTGGGAGTCGAGCAGCGCATGAGCGCGGAGATGCTGCCCTGGGCCTTCAGCCTCCTCTGCTTGTCACTTCTGGTCACTTTGCTGGGCCAGAGCCACAAAGATGCCAGGTGAGGACAGCTGGAGAGCCAGCCCTGGAGGGGGGCAGGTCATTCCCTGGACGGGGGGCCCACGGCCATACTGCCCTGTCACCCTGTCAAACCTGGGCCCCTGCACTGGGCATCCCCCCACCTCCAGCAGCAAAGGGGAGTCCTTTGAGCCGAGGGGGTGGTCCCTCCGGCCAACACCCCCCTTCCCCATGCAGTACCCAGGACCCCGGGCAGGGACGGGTGTATGGCGGGGTATGGGTGGGGGACCTGCTGGGGGGTGGGGCACAGGCTGCCCTGGCGGCAGGCTGGCCCCCTCCGCGGGGAGAATCTCGGGTCTAGACGGCTTGGCAGGGCCAGCAGGGCTGACTCACACGTGTCTGGACAGGGACACAAGCAGGCCCACTCAGGGGGACAGTGCTGGGAGAGTGGGAGGGGCGCTCCGCCTTGCCCCCGACTCTGCCCACCCTATCTCCCCTGCAGCTTTCTCCAGAAGCCAGGGTGGGGAGGGGAGCATGGTATTAGCTGGAACCAGTTGGAATTTTTGGAATGGGGGGAAAAAGGAGGGGAAATTGGCCCCCATGTGGCCCCAATCCCAACCTGGACCGGCTCCCTGTACCCTGCCACATGGACCACCTGGGACTGTTGCCCCAAGGCCACCTCGCTGCGACCACCCCTCCAGCCCACCTCCCACAGGCAGCCTCCCCAGGCCCACCCCCTGCCCTGAATCCCTCCCGCTCGCTCACTGGAATGCCAGGTCTCAGACGAGGAAGCACGCATGATGAGTCGGGACCGGCTGGTGGATTTAGGGCTCACGAAAGCAGCTGCAAGAAAAGTAGTTTAATTGGGACCAGATCCTCTGAGGTTTCAGTGGCATTAAAACAAGCTGGGCTCTCTCCAGGGAAGGGAACAGGAAGAGGGCAGGGAACGATTGGCTTGTTTCTTCTCCAGGCTTTAAGGGGCGAAAGGCCCCTTGCACCCCTATTTCTACACAAGACGTACGTGTGAGCATACACCCCGAGAGGGCCTCCATGCACCTTCACGGGTGCACCCAGCACCCACAGAAGCGTGCGCTGGCACCCACACTGGTTTTGATTTTCCTTGGGCAAGATGTCATTGACTCAAGAATGGGCCTGTCCCCTTTCTCTGGAGGTCACCCCAAGGGACAAAGTGTGCTGCCCCAAGCCCCACAGTGCCCAGCCCGGGACCTGGCGGCAGATGACAGAATGGCCTGCAAAGCAGGGTGGCTGGGACTGCAGCCCAGACCTCGGGCCCGAGTTCCAGAGTCCCTTATCGGACTGTCTTCTAGAACCTTCACCCACCCCCCACCATGCTGCCCCAGAGTTGCTTGCCCCCCCCCCCCCAGTGCCCTGTAGCTCAGTCGATGGAAATTCGGTCCCTCCGAGCCTGAAGGGACCACTGTATCCACTCTCCCTCCTCCACCCGTCGGGCTCCGTTTGCAACGTGAGTCCCCATGACGCCCTGCTCAGAGGCCCACAGTGACAGCCTGTCTCGTCCCTGCGAGGTGCAAGGCCAGCCCGCTCGCCACCCTTCGGTGCCCTTCTCGAACTGGCCCTCCAGGCCTGGCCCTGCCTCACCCGCCTCACCCGCCTCACCCAGCCCACTCCGCCACGCTGGACTCCGTGCTGGTTCTCAAATCGGGCCGAACCCCTTCCCACCCTGGGGCCCTGGCACTGGCTGTGGCTCTGTGGGAACACCCTCTCCTCCAAACTCACACCTCGGCCTGAAGGGCCCTATGTCACAGCCCTCGTCTCTCCTCCCTAAAATATCTCCCTCCTGTCACCGCAGCTATCCGTTTCCTTCCGATGGGAGTTCTGGGGCTCCCCAGCAGATGCCGTGAGTGCAGGGGAGCCAGCCATCTGCACCGCAGGGCCTGCCCAGAATCTGGCCCACGGTGGGGGCTCAGGAATGTTCCGTGAGTAAAGGATCCTCTCTTCCCTCTGTGGGAGGAGAGCTCAGCTGTGCAGTTCGAGTAGCCCTGAAGGAGAAAGGACACTGCTTTGACATCTTCCAAGGCTGCTGGAAGCAACCTTTCTCTAGGCCCCCTCCACCTCGGAAGATTCTAGAACTTTCTAAGGGGTCCATGCCCACCACGTTCAGATGGAAAGCCCGAGGCTCCGAGCAGGGAAGGTTTGTTCCCAAGATCACATGGCCAGCCAGGAGCCCAGAGCTCTTTCCAGCAACCCCCAGACTGTATCTCTGTTTCCTGGAAAATCCCGCCATCCCTCCGCCCTCGGCTGCAGACACCGGGCTCAGGATGGGTGTTGGCCTGGGGCCTGCCTGTCTCAGCCCAAGTCCACAAGTGAGCTCTGTGTGCGAGGGGGCAGGGAGGTGGGGGAGGCAGCCAAAGCTGGCTGCGGACCTCTGGTTCTGCTGAGTCCCCCAACAGGCTGGCTCTGCCCCGTGGCGGTGTCTTCGAAGGCCCCACGATGGCCGGGCACCCCAAGACTGGATGGGCGGGCAGAGGGATGCTGCTTCCCAGGTGCCCACATAGGTTTGCTGTGGGGGCCCCGACAAAAGGAAGTGGGGGGTGGGACGGGACTCCCCAAGACCGGGGAGCAAGCAGGGCCCCCGGCCTCAGCTCCTTCCCGCCTAGGTGGGTAGGAGTGGGGGGTCCCTCCCTCCTCGAGCCTGGCTGTGCCAGAGAAACCTGGGAGCAGCTCCCCACCCCCAGCCCCGCTAATGGGAACCAGATGGCAGGATGTTAGTCAGCGCCTGGGGAGTGGCGGTGAGGAGGACAAATGGGTTGGGGGCCAGGATTCCAGAATCCATCCCCAGGCGGGGGGAGGGCAGAGCTGGGGCCCCAGGGCTCCCGTCATAGAGGCCATCTCCAGGGCCCACCTCAGTTAGGGTCCCACCCCAGCCCCCACCCCGGACAATGCCAGGCAAAGGCCCCAGACCCGGAGGCGGGAGGCCTGGCTCCTGGTTTGGTAACTTGGGGTGGGTCCAGCACCGCCCCCCTGATTCTGATCCTTCTCCATCAAGTGCGTCCCTGTGCAAACCTCCCCTGGTGGCAGCGCTGTGCCCTGGCCTGGCTGCCCGTGCCCCGGTGCCCTCCACCTGAGCCTCTACAGCAGCCTCCAGACAGAACTCTGGCCCAGAGACGGCCTGTGTCACCCAAGGGGCACACGGGCAGATGGCAGGCCCCAGCTCCCAAGGTCTGGGTGTGCGGCACATGTGAGGGGAGGGGGGGGAGGCGGCAGTGGTGGGTCCACTGTGGCCCCCTACAGACACACCTATGGGGGAAGGCTTCCCCGCTCTGACATGCTCCCCTAACCCTCCAGGGTGTCTGTCCCCTGGTGGCCTGGGACAGACGCCAACCCCAGGATGCTGGTGGGAAAACCCTCCCCAGCCCCTTCTCCTCCCCCTCCGCTTCCCCTTCTCCCCTCCCTCAAGGCCTTGCCCACAATTAACTCATTTTGAGAGATTTCTTCCAAACGTAAGTCAACGCTGGACGGAGCTGGAGGAAAAGCCTCCTCAGCCCTGGCCTGAAAGACTGGTGTGGGGAAATCAGGGCCTCCCGGCCAGCCCCCCCGCACCCCGCCTACCCTAACCCACCTCCCCGAATGGGGGTTGGGGCTGGAGCTGCAGAGCAGAGACAGTCTGGTGGGGACCGCTGGGAACCCTCGAGGTGCTGGCCAGGGGACCTGCAGTCAGACACCCCTTTGTTCTCTGCCCTCACCCAGAGGCCCCTTCCCTAAAGCCCATCTGCCTTCTCCCTCGTCCCAGGCAGGCCCTCATGCACCCCTTTGCCTGAAGGGGGGGCGCAGGAGTGTGGGGGCTGCCCGGGAGCACCGGACTGCAGAGGGACTCGGGACTCTTGGAGGGTGTGGAGCATTTGCAGGCCATTCTTACCCCCATCTCCACCCCCATTTTACAGAGGGGCAAGTCGAGGCCTAGAATGGCCTAGAGGCAGGCAGGGAGTAGGGAGAAGAGCCTAGAACAGAGCCGGGTCCTCAGCCCCTCCCAGGGAGGCCCTCCCTCGGCCCGCGGGCCTGGTTTTCTGCTGGAGGTGGGTGGCTTCAGAGGGCATGCCCGGGCAGAAGAGCCCATGGGCTCGGTGGGTGGCACAGGGTCCTCCTTGGCTCACCCATTGCCCACGGTGGCCCTGGGGCCCGTTGCCTGCAAGCCCATGCCTCTCCCTTGCCAGCCGGGGTCCTGGGTGGGCGGCTTGCTTTGGGCTGGGCCTGCGGCCCCCCTCCCCCATGGGCCTGCTCCCGCCCCCCAGAGCCCCCAGTGGTGAGCAGCCAGCCCCAGCCCCAAGAGGCCTGAAAGCCCAGTGCCCTAGAGGGCGCGGGGGGTGGGGACTGTGGACCTCCGAAAGATTTATGCCATCCCCCAGGACGGGGGCAGCCCCTGCAACTGGGGCTGGAGGATGGCTCCAGGCTGGCTGGACAGGGGTGGGTGGCTATATAGGGCCTGGCACCCAGGGGAGAAGAGCGTTTTGTGCAGCCAGGTTTGGGGGACACAGAAGAGTTACCCTGAGGTCTAGGGCACGTCCAGAGGCCTACGGCCTGTCCCCAGCCCCGCCATCCAGGTGGCCAACCCCACCCCAAGCAGCAGCATCCCCTTCAGAAAGAAAGCTGTGAGGGTCGGCAGCAAGGCTCTGAGGGGCCTGTCTGGGCCTTGTCCGGAGTCCCAAGTGCTTGGTGACTGCAGCGCTCCTGAGGACAGAAGAGGGAGGTGGAAGGGAAGAGGCAGGGAGGGGGTGGTGGCTGGTGACTGAACCCCCTTCGTCTTGGGGGAAGGTCCTCCATCCCGTCCCATCCCCCCTGGCTCTCCCTGCAGGCCGGGTGCTGTGCATCCCCTGGGAATGGTGACCTGGACAGGCCTGAGGACGGACAGCTGGACTGGCCCCAGGCCTGGTTGACCCCTGGGGAACGGGCCCCACGGAGCTCGCTCCCAGCCCCGGGTCCCCAGCTGGAAGGGAGCTGGAGGGAGCAGGAGCAGGGGCCACCCAGGCTACAGCTGAGGGGCTGGAGGCGGCGGTGGGGAAGCCCCAGGCAGGCCAGCAGGGCCCCGAGAGTCCGGGAGGGGGCGGTGCCCACCGAGAAGCACCAGGACCGGAAGGTGGGGGCCCAAGACTCCAGAAGGGGCCTGAAGGCCCTGAGGCCCCCCAGTGGTGAAGACTGGTTGGGGCCAGGCAGCCCCCCCAGATGGGGCAGGATGGAGTAAAGGGGCCTTACCCCACCCTCGCCTCCATCGTCAACCCTTTGCACCTTGTTCTCAAGTTCCCCCACCCGAAGCATCCCCCCTCCCCAGCCTCAGGGCCCCCCAAGTGGGCCAGGGAGCCGGCCAGCCACAGCTCACCCTCCTGGAGCCCCAGCCAGCCCGGCCCAGGCGGCCAGCGCCTGCAGGTACGTCCCCACCCTCGCGTTCCCCAGCCTGGCCATGCTCTCCCTTACAGGCAAGTGGTCCCTCTCACCTCACCACACCCCGCTTGCTAGCAGTGTCACCATGCACTGGGGAAGCCCCGTCTGCTGTGAGGGCTGGTTGACACTGAGCAGATGGCAGGGCCACCCCTGTCCGTGGTGCCACCTGGAGCCTGTGGGAGGGGCGGAGAGGCAGGGACAGGGACTCTGGCAGTGAATGAAACCACCTGGGTCCCAGACCCCCCATTCCTGGGGCTGCCCAACCTGGAGTAGCTGGGTGCCCGCGGCCTGCACCCCCACGCCTGCAAGGTGTGCAGCCACCTGCTCGTCCAGGGGGCCTCGGGCCAGGGGAGGGCAGGGAGGGCCGAGATGGCCCCTGTCCTGGGCAGTGGGGATGGCACCCAGGACGGCAAGCTGTGGTGATGAGGGACAAAGGGGAACGTGGAGGGTGGCACAAGCCCTTGGGCCCCACAAGGGAGGGGCCCCCAGGAAGGGTTCTGGAAACCCCTGGCCAGGCCTGGGCCCAGTAAGAACTGGGAGACTAGGATGCGACCAAATGGGGTGCCCCTTGGCTGGGGTGGGCATAAAGCTGAACCCAGGAAGGCCTGCAGCACGTGTGGGCAAGCACAGGGGTGGGGGCTGGGGGACAGGGGCTGAGAAGGGGAGGAGCCAGGAAGAGGTCTACCCCTTGGAAGGCGGTGGGCCCACAGTGGAGCCCTGTAACTGGCTGTGGCCTCCAGGCCTCCTGGGGTGCTGGCCTCGCAATGAGGAGCTCCCCGTGGGCTTCCAAGTCTTTGAGGCCACCCAGGGCCTGGGAGTCAGCTCGCAGGGCCTGTCTGCCTACCTGCCCGCCCTGCAGAGCTCAGCCAGCTGCTGGCACGGGAGGGGGAAGGCAACGAGCTGGGCATGACGGGGACATCTCCCCGCTGGTCTCCCAGCCACTCCGCAGTGCTGGACCTGCGGCCGGACCGGAACCGCCTCCCCGCAGGTGAGCCAGGAGCCTTGGGAGGCGGGGAGGCAAGGCTGGCCCAGGGCGATCGAAGCCTGAGGCTGCAGAGCCGGCCTGAGCTTGCCTTGCAGAGTGAGACCCAGGCTCCCTCTAGGGCCACAGGGCCCCCTGAAAGGTCCCCCCACTCTCTGGTGGACCAAGAAAGGGCTGGCCGGTGTCCCCAGGATCCTTTGCACAGACGGGCCCGTGAGGGGCAGAGAACATGATGCCCCAGTGCCTTGGACAGGGCAGGCATGGGGGAGCCAAGGCCATCCCGGGCGGGCCTGGACCACCCACAGAGCTCCTGGGAGGGGGGCCGTCCCCAGGGGCTGTCCCTGGACACAGCCACGTGGCAGCCGGGCCGGAGGGTGCCCTGAACTGCAGCCGTGCGTGTGCCCAGCAACACCCAGCTCAGGGAAGACAGGCTTGGCGTGATCTCCCATGAGTGGGACTGACACCCACCCTTGGCCCACCCTCCACCCTCCCTGAGCCGTGAGGAAGGACGCGTCACCCAGCCGGGCAGGCAGAGACCTGGACATGGGAGGGTGGGCCCAAAGGAGTCCCGAGTCAGGCCTGGGGGTCTGTGGGGGACAGTGTGGAGCCCACCTGGCCCTGGAGAGAGCCGGGGAATGCCCTGTGGCATGGGCCTGGGGGGGAGGGGACACCTGGGTGGCCAGGGCCCTCAGCGACCACCTCTCCATCCTTCCCGCCCAGCGGAGTTCCCCAGAACCATGGACCCCCACCCCATTGCCATGCCTAGGCCTGTCCTGCTGGCACCCAAGAGTCACTTTGGGGAGTTCACCTGGCAGGGGTTGGGGGCGGGGGGCCAGATTTGGGGCTGCAGGGACGGGGGTGGCACGGGAAAGACAAGGGTCCAGGAGCGGATGGCTTCCCGCGGTCTGGCTTGGACAGTTGGGTGGGGGTACCGGCTCCGGGACGGAGCCCGGGAGGAGACCTAGCCTTCCTGAGCCCCCCCCTCTTGGTGGCCAGATGCCGTGGGACCAGAGACATAGGGCTGAGTAAGATGCTCAGACCCCGTCCTGGGAGCAGTGGGGCGGGAGGGGGGGTGGCCGGGTGCCCAAAGGAGGGGCTGGCCAGGAGGTAGGCGCTGCAGGGCTGACGGCCACCTGGGTGGGGGGTGGGGGTGCAGGAGCATGTGGGTGGGGGGAGGCAGGGGTCAGCGGCCAGCCCCCCATTTGCCTCCCCCATTCTAACCTGCCTCCTGCCTCGTATCCTCGGGTTCCAGGAAAAAGTTACCAGGGACGTTTGGGTTTAATCACTGCTTTTTCCTCTCCCCTCCTGCCAAGGGGGCAAAGGAAAGCAGACAGTGGCTAGGGAGGGGCAGCCCCGCCGCTGTTCCAGCCGCCGCGGGGCCTGGGCAGGGGGCTGGCTGCGAGTCAAGCCCCAGCCGGCCCGGCCCCTGCCTCCCCTCGGCCCTGGCGCCTCCCGCCTTTCCTCTGCCTGGTGGGAGCGGAGGGGGCCGCAGAGACCCAAGGGCCAGGCCCACCCACTGGGGCTAGGGGCGGTCCCCGGGAGAAGCCGCTTTCCGTGCTGGAGGGGGCCCGGGGGGGGGTGTCCCAGGGGCATCTCTCCATGCCTGCGGGCCTAGGACGTCTCCACGACCCTGACCGCCCCCCAGCCCTGGTCCTTGGGCAGCAACCTGGGCTCACGGGGGTCCCTGCAGGAGGTGGGGGTCTGAGCCACCCCTCGGGGGGCCTCCTGGTGCTGGGGGAGCCTCGCCTTTCTCTCCTCTGCACCTCTGATCGTGGGATTGAGCCAGGCAGGAAGAAAGGAGAGTGGGGAGTGGGGACAAAAGAGGAGGGCCGGGCAGACCCTAAAGGGCAGGGACGGGCCTGGGGCTGTGTGAAGGGCGAAGCTGGGGAGTGCACCCTCGCCTGCCCCCAGCTCTGGCCCCTGATTTTCAGCACGTCATGGCCCTAAAATCCCATCATCTGAGCTGCCTTTGTAGGGCACCTTAGGGACCCCAGGAGGCCCTCGGAGGGGGCTTGGAGGGAGGGAAGGGGGCAGGAGAAGGTGCTCACCCATCTTCCCCTCCATGGCCAGGCCTTGCCCTGCCAGCAGAAGGGCAAGGGCGCTGGAGACCCCAGACCTCCCCCACGGCCACCGGGCACACGTGTCCTCCTTCCCGCTCCGGGCCGGAGCCCCCACGCCGCACCACCACTGCAGCAGCGCATCCCCACTCCTGAAGCCCAGCCTAGAGAGTCTGCAGCTGTCGCACCGTAGCCTATATGACAATGGCATCCGCGGCATGTCCTTTCTGGGCCTGCAGCGCTCCCTGGCCAAGCTCCTGCCCCACAGCAGCCAGCTGCAGGCCGTCCCAAGGGGCCTCTGGGACGTCAGGGGGCTGCAGGGGCCGAGCCACAACCACAGGAGCAAATGGGGCCCAGGGGCAGCTGGTGGGGGTGGAGACCAGTGGGGGAGCGTGGGAGCAGTCTCGGAGGCCTGCAGTAGGGGCAGGGTGCTCCACCCCCCACCCATCCATCCCCCATCCATCCATCCCCCCATCCATCATGGCTCCCAGGGAGGGGTGGTGATGGAGAAGAGGCAGCAGGGCCTGGGCAGGGGTCAGATGCCTGGGATGTAACGCTAGAGGGCAAAGCCACCAGGACTGGGGTGCCTGGAAGTGAGCCCCAGTGTGGAGCAGCCTGGGTTGCCCCTGCTGTCTGGTCTCGTGTCGTCTCAGCCTCACCGCAGCCTTCCCTGAGGGCCTCTCTCTCTCCTCTCCTTTGCAGGGCCCTCTCTCCCCTGCCTGCCTCTGTCACCCCTGCCTTCACAGACAACTGCCCCTGAATCCCATCTGCAACAAGCATTGGGCCCAGGTCTCCAACCTCATCTCCATGCACCTGGAGAGCAACCTCATGGGTATGTGCCACATTCCACCCACCAAGACCCCCACCCACCTACCCACCCGACCACCCGGCCTAGGCACAGCTCAAGTGATGGGGGAGACACCCAGGCCAAGCCCTACTTCATCTTTTGCACCACTGAGAAAAGCGTCTTGAAGACCTTCCCAGCCACTGACGAGTCCCCCTCACTTAGCAAACGACTCTGCAGGTTGCAGCGCTGGCCTATGATTGAATGTGAGAAAAGACACCTGTTCATAACACTCCGGGCCCCAGCGGGCCTCACTCCCTCCTGGCTCTCCATTTTGCAGGAAGCTCCCAGGTCCACATCCTGGACACTGCTTTGTCAGAAAATCTGGTAATTTGTTGTCATGGTGACTATCTGCCTTTCTCCCCCCCCACCTCCCAATCCCGGTCCCCAGGGCCCTTAGCCTGGTTCCCGCCTGCACACCCATGCCTGGCCTGCCTGGCCGCTTAGCCACACCCCACCCACAGCCCCAGGAGGCAGGTGCAACTGTGATCCCAGCTCACAGAGGAGGAGAGAAGGGAGGTGTTCTAGTTTGCTAGCTGCTGGAATGCAACACACCAGAGACAGATTGGCTTTCAATAAAAGGGGATTTATTTAGTTAACATATAGTTCTTCAGAGGAAGGGTTGAAGGTTCTTTGCACTGAGGTTCTTTCTTACATGGGAAGGCACAGGACAATCTCTGCTGGCCTTCTCTCCAGGCCTCTGGGTTCCAACAACTTTCCCTAGGGTGATTCCTTTCTTCATCTCCAAAGGCCTGGGCTGAGCTGCAAGTGCTGAGATGAGGTATGCTGAGCTGCTTGGGCTGTGCTACGTTGCACTCTCTCATTTAAGCACCAGCCAATTAAATCAAACATCATTCATTGCAGCAGGCACACCTCTTAGCCAACTGCAGATGTAATCAGCAACAGGTGAGGTTCAAAAGCATTGGCTCATGGCCACAGCAACAGAATTAGGCACCTTCACCTGGCCAAGTTGACAGCTGAATCTAACTACTGCAGGAGGTAAAGTAGCTGGGGCAGGGGAGCCCTGGGGAACCCCAGGGGCTCACAGTTCCCTGGACTGGCAGTGGGACCAGCCTTGGCCCTCAGGCTCTCTGGGGAGCGGCATCTACCCAGCCCCCCTTGAGGAGGGAGCACTTTGTCCTGCTCGCAGCCTAGGTGTTTGTGGCGGGGGTGGGAGTGCAGCACCAAGTCAACTCCCATCCCACCCCACCTGTGCCCCAGGAGGTGACAGCTTAGCCGGGCTGAGCCCTGATGACAGGCCAGGCCAGCTGGGCCAAGTGGTGGGGGACATGGGTCTGAGAGGCCTCTGGAGGCTGCTAGGAACAGGACAGGGGTGTCACAACCAGCAGGGAGGACGGCAGGCCCAGCTGCTCTCCTGGGGGACAGCTCACAGCAAATGGGGGTGAGGGTGGGGGGCTTGTGGTGGAAGAGGGGCCAGGCCGAAGAGAAGCTGAGGGTAGAATAGAGCTTCTGGGGAGTGGGCAGCCCCAGCCTCCATAACCCGACGCCAGCCGGATGTGGGTGCCACCAAGGGGGCAGGGGCCCGCTGGCTAGGGGCTGGGCCTGGGAGCTCCAGGCTGGCCTGGGTCCCTTCTGTAGACAGTCCCCGGGGTTCTCAGTAGAGAGAGGGCCAGACTCTGGGCCGGGGGTAGGAGAGGCCTGGGAAGCTGGCCGACTGTTTGGTTTGGACGCATCCCCACATTCCTTCTCCTCCTGGGGCCGGCCTGCAGATATGGCACTTCCTGTTTGGGCTGGGTCAGGGGTCAGCAGCCCTTGAGGCGCTGGCCTGGGTGGGCGGGCCGGGCCGCTTTCCCAGCACTCAGGGCCCCTCCTCCAGGCCTGCCACCCCAGCCCCTGCCCTCCTGCTCCCCCCACCCTGGCCTCCTCACAGCCCACGGTTGGGTCAGGCCGGCCTGGGCCGGAAGGGCAAACCGCGGACACACCGGAAGTGGGCGCTGTTCCCACCGCCGAGCTGACAAGGTGGCAGGGCTGGGGGCTGGGCATAGAGGAGAGTCTGGGGGGACCCAGCTGTTCACAGGGGGTTCACCTGCTCACTTCCACAGAGCAGACGGGAGACAGCCTGGCCTTGGGGCTGCCTGGAGGGAGGGGACAAGCTAGCTGAGCCCAGGTTGGCGGGTCAGTCAGTCCTTCCATCCTGCAGCACCGCCTGGGCACGGGCAGAAGCCCAAGTGGGTGTCTGTGGTTGAGCTCCCTGGAGGCAGGCTGGGAGGCAGCTATTAGCACACAGGACATTTGTTTGGGGACACTGGGAGCCACGCCTGGGGAGGTGAGCGAAGGGGCTGGGAGCAGGAGGGGCAGAGGGAGCAGCCCACCCCATGGAGTGCTCTGGAGTCAGGCAAGGGAGCTGGGCCTTCATATCCACCCTACCTCAGTGTCACCCAAGCCTGGAGTGCGGCCGCCCTGTGAGAGAAGCAGGCCTTGGGCGAGGGTGCCCTCTTCAGCCCGGGCAATTTCCCCAAGCAGGCGGAGGGCTCAGGCCCAGGGATGTCCCAGCAGGTGGGGGACAGGGTTTCCCTGCAAGGGGCACCCATCAGGGGCTTCTAGTGGGGGCATTTGCTGCTGGTACCCACTGGGAAAAGAGCCACCACCTCTGCAGCACAGCAAGCCCCTCTCTGTGGGGACCTGGCCAGGGGGACAGGTGCCATCAGCAGGCCACCTGGTGGCACAGCTCCTGCACTGGCCCTTCTCCCACTCATTCACCCGCCCTGTACCCACGGGACTCAGGGAGGGGCATGTGCCCCAGAAACATGGGGCAACGGAGGAGACAATGAGGTGACAATCATGATGGTGGTGATGATAGGTGATGACCTCTGCTCCTTCCTGTGCCCACCTGGTCACCAAATCCTGTCCAGCTGTCTCCATACTTCTTGAAGCCACTGACATCTGTGCCCCCGCCCAGGAGAGCTGCCCATTCTTCCCCCCACCCGCCACCCCAGGCCCCACACCCCCACCTCAGCTCAAGCCCCCAGGGGATGCTAGGGTGCAGGACTCTCCGCCGTTGCTCTCAGGCCCTGCCCTCTGACCACCCTCCCTCCACGGGCCGCGGCCCAGCTCAAGGCCCTCTAAAGATAGCTAGACACAGGCCCGGCCTCCCGCGAGGCCACTTCGCACCCCGAAATTACAGCCCGGTGGGGCGAGGCGGCCCCGGCGGCCCCGGGAGGAGCACCGCTGTGTGATTATGTCCGCCGGAGAAGGTCAAAAAAAGCTCCCGGCCGGGAGAGGGGCAGCCCTGGACAGCCACGCCTGGCCCCTCAGCGTGGGGCATCTTCCAGATGGTGGAGCCTCAGCCCGCCACAAGCCAGCTCGGCCAGCTCTGGGGCACGCGAGCGGCACCCTCGGGCACAGAAGTGTGGGAGCCACCTCCTTGAGCAGCAGGGGGCCGGGCGGGCCTGGGAGCTCTCTGGAGGCAAAGGGCTTTGGGACACTAAGGTCTGGGCAGCAGCCACCCCTTGCTCTCCTGGTTCAACGACCCATCCCTGCCCTCCCTCCCCCTGCCCTTTCCTCCTGTCCCCTGGCAATTGGGTACCCTCTGCCTTCACATCCCCATCCTGGGCTGGGGACCTGGGTCGGGGTGAGAGTGGGGTTGGGTGGCTTTCCCTGGGGACCCAGACCAGTGAAAGGGGGAAAGGGCTGAGCTCCTGGCTGGTCTGGCCAAAGAAAGAATCTTCTCCATAGGTGCTGGAGGGAGCTTCCTGGAGTGGGGCGGGGAGGGGGGAGGGCAGGATCACCCTAGCACCCTGCAGCCCTTTGGGGGACTGGTCCAGTGGCATCCCAGGGGTGGAGGGCATGCCCGGAGAGGGCCCTCAGGGACCGTCCCAGCTCCTAGGGAGCTGAGACAGCTGTGTGTCAACCTCCCCCTCGGGAGCCCCAGGCCTCAGGAAATTCCAGCTCTTCCTTCCGGCTTTGCCCCCCGCCCGTGCTGCCCTCCCCTGCCTCCTCCAGCCCCAGGAATCCAGAGGGCAGGAGGCCGCCCATTCCCTGCAGCACTGCAGCTGGGGGGCGGGCAGCTCCTGCACCGCTGAGAGAGCCAAGGCCTGGGGGACAGGGGGGGACCCAGGGACTGACGTGCCGCCCGGCTGGTCTGGGAGTGGCCCCCAAATTAGAGGGCCAGGCCGAGTGACTCAGTGGGCCTGGGGCCGGGCGTGCAGTTAGGGCTTATTGCAGCCTGCAAGCTGCAAACCACAGCCTGGAGAGAGCCAGCCTTCCAGGCCCCGGAACCATACTTTGGGAAGTCTGTCCCCAGCCACGCAGAGAAATCCTGAGCTGTGTGGCATGCCCTGGCGAGGGTTGGGGGGGGTCTCCTCATTGCCACTTCCCAGGTGCCCCAGGAGCCTGTCTGGCAGGGCTGCAGAAGTGAACACTGCACAAGAGACCGAGACCTGCCCTCCATTGCCCCTTGCCCCCACCAACCTGGCTGTGCTGGTTCTTTCTCCTCCCCCTGAACCCCCAAACCCCACCCCAGGTGGTCCACACCAAAACTCACTCTCCCTGGAGCCCACCACATCCTTTCTTATTCTACCCCTTGCCAGGCACGTTTTGTTCTGACGCAAAATCCCTCTTTGCGGCTCGTCCACCACACAGCACTCTCTCTGGAGAGAGCAGCACCAAGTCATCTCCTCCAGGAAGCCTTCTGGAGCTCTGGCACTGTGTGTGGCCGTGGGGAGGCAGCAAACCAAAGCACCCCAGCCCCTGGGCTCCCAAGAGGGCGATGGCAGCCTCCTTCTTGGGCTCGTCCCCCGACTGGGTCTCCGGGAGGGGGAAGTCGAGGATGGAGGGCTCAGGAAGTGCCAACCCTCAAACCACTCCGGCCCAGGGTGGGGGCAAAGAAAGGGCAATGTTACAGGCTCCTGGGGCAATAAGCAGGCCTGATGCGGGTTTGTGTGTGTGTGTGTGTGTCTTCCCTGTTTTTCTCTTTAACCACTTTATTGAGCAACAACTCACCCATTTTAGTGTCCACTCAAATTGAGATTCACCCACTTAAAGTGTCACAGAGTTGTGCAACCATCAGCACCAAAATTAAGCTGAGAACATTTCATCATCTCCGAAAGAAATCCCTACCCCTTGGCCATCACCCCTTCTCCCCGTCCACCACTTATCTCTCTGTCTTTACAGATTTCCCTGCTCTGGACGTTTCGAGTGAGTGCAGGCATGTCACCAGTGGTCCCTGGTGAGCGGCTCCTTTCATGGAGCGTAAGGTTATCCTACGTGGTTTGGACCTTCTTTCTCTTCAGCTCCCTCTTGCACGGCCCCACCCAAACTGCAAATCAGCCCCCCGCCCCCTCCTCACTGCATCCGACCAACAGATTTCCAGATGGACTGATGGAATGTCTGGACATGTGTTTCGAAACCCAGCCTGGGGCCTGGGGGGGCAGGGGTCAGAGGGAGTCCAGGTGGCCACGAGTTGGGAGCGTTGAGGCTCGGTGAAGGCCGTGTGGGATTCATGATACTTTCTTTCTACTGCCAGGTGTGCTGGAAATTAGCCACAATATGAAGTACGACACAACACGACACCACCCGACAAATTCCCTGATCTGGAAGAGAAGGTCTCTCTCCAACCTCCTTGTCCCCTTCCACCCCAGCACTCCCACGGAAACCAGAGTGGGCCAGAGCTGCTGGCCCAAAACCTGCTCCTCCAGTTCCACTGCTCTCCTCAACCCAGCCTGGAAGCTTCTTGTGGGCAGGCCCCAAGCTCTGCACTGAATCACTGAATGCCGGCACGCCCGGGTGGGTGGGCACTCCCAGGCCTTCCCCTGTCCTCTCACCGAGGGACCCTGCCCTACCACAGCCTGCCCCCTGCCCCCTGCCCCTCTCTACGATTCCCCTCGCCATGCTCTTTCTCGCCAGTTTTCTTTTTAGGTAGAAGTTGGGCTCCACGGGGTCTCCCCTTGCCTGCCTCAGTGTCCTCCCATTGCTCGCTCTCGGTGTCACTCCTGTCCTTGGCTTCCACTCTCTAAAGCCTCACCTCTGTTCCGCCACAGCTCTCCTTGCAGGAGACTGTCGTGAGGGAGTGTCACCTTGTCCCCGCAACCTCGCCCCCTGCACACAAGTTGCCCGTGGCTGGGCGAGCAATGGGACAAGGGTGGAGGGGGAAGATGGCGACGTGGGTGCGGGCCTGGGCTCTGGGGCCAGGAGGAGTGGGGCTGCCCCGAGGCCAAGCTTCCATGAGCCCAGCCGTCTCATCCCTGGGGGCCAGGGCGTGGCGCTGGGAGGCTTGGTCGTGTGCACCGGTCACGCCCCTGTCGGTGTCCTGCATGGGTCCTGGGCCAGGGGACGGGCCCGAGCCACAGAGCGCTCAGCACGTCTCTGGGAGCCAGGCCAGGTGCTGAGTGCGCAAGAAGGGCCACTTGCTCGCTTCCCGCTGTCTGAATCAGCTGGGCCGGGTCCCGGCCCCTCCTGGAACGGGCTTCGAGGAGGCCCCCGCAATCTGGGGCCACAGGGTGGACAGGCCAGGGAGGAGCCCCAGAATCCGCCGAGGCCCCCGCCGGCCCCCAGTCCTGGATTCCACTAGGGAACTGATTCCTCTTTTTAAGGGCAGGAAGCCCTGCGCCCCCAGAAGGACCCTGCCCTGAGCCTCGAGGCTCACCCCGTTGCTGAGCCCCAGGCAGCCCCCTGGGCTCTGGGTAGGGCCAGAACCGAGTTCCGGGACCCCTCAGGGGCCTGGCTAAACCCTACCCCCACCGTCCTCCCTCCCTCTCTGCCCTCTCTCCTTTCTCTGCCTGACCCGGGCCAGCAAGCAAGCTCCCGCCCCCCTCAGGGCCTCAGTCTCCCCATGTAGGCAGTGGAAAGTTTGACTCTCGCAGGCTGTGCCCGCCCAGAGCAGCCAAGGATCCACGTGGGAGTGTGTGTCCGTCCCCCGCGGGCCCAAGGGGGCAGAGGGGGGCGCTGGGGGCACCGGGGGCGCACGGGAGAGGGGGCGCAGGCAGCCCAGCCGGCTACGGGAAAATTGCTCCTTTGGAGGCAGCCGGGCTAGGGGGGACGGGGGTGGGGGCGGGCGGCCTGCCCCCTCCCTCCCTCCGCCCTCCCTCCCTTTCTGCGCCACCAGCCCCCTCCCTCCTTCCCTCCCTCCCCGCCCCCTCCCGCCCCCCTCCCCGTCGTCCCGCCCGCCCAGCCTTTAGCCTCCCTCCCGCCGCCTCTGGCTCCCTCTCGCCGCCAACTGCCCAGGAGTGAGCAGCTGTGCTCAGACGGCCTGACAGACAGACACCCGGACGGCCCACCACCCCAGCCCACCCACCACCAGCCGGCCCGCGCCTGGCCGCTGCCTCTCCCCAGGTAGGGCCCCCGCACCAGTCTCTAGCTGCCCCAGCCGCCTCGTCTCCGGCTCTCCCCACTGTCCCTGACGCCCTGTGCCACCCCACTGCGTCCCTGGCCCCTCTGCCCCCTCACTGGCCTCTGCTGCCCCCCCCACCCCACCCCCGGCTGCCCGCAGATATCCTCGGCACCCCTGCAAGCGCCTGCTCCGTGCCCCTTCATCGCCACCCGGCGGCCCTCTGGGTCCCTGTCCTGTGTCGGCCTCTTCTCTCCCCCTTCCAGACACCGCGCGCCCCTCCCTCCCGCCCTTTCCCTGTCCCCTCTGCCCTCGCTCAGCTCAGCTCTCTCTCCTGTCTCTGCGCCTCTCCTGCTTGCTCCGGGGTCCTTCTCCTTGTCATCGTCCCCTCCCCCCCAGGGAGTGGCAGCCACTGCAATTCCACCAATTGCCCCCTCTCTCCGTGGCAAGTCCTGTTTTACTCCCCACTTGGGAGTTTGTGCCTGGCTTGCAAAGGGCCGGGAAGAGGACCTCTAGGGAGGACCATGCAGCTGTCCCCAGCGCCTGGGACTGGTCCTCGGCATGATTGCCCCAGGCCACTGCCAGGCATCTGCTTCCTCATGGGCATGGCATGAGGCCAGGGGGCAGCGGTGGCTCCTGAGTGGGGCCAGCTGGATGGCTCAGTCCCGTCTGTGCCCAGTACCCACTTGGATGGGGACTCAGACTTAGGGCTGGGTGGCCCAGGGCCAAGAGGAGAAAACCAGGCAAACACACTAGGTCACCCTGGGCAGGTTTGGGGGTGGGGCCCCAGAGGGCTTCCGGGCACCCCAGGCAGACACGAGGCCCCAGGCTCATTTCCAAGGGGAGGCACCATTCTCCCAAGATGTGTGCCTTTGGGGATGGGTGAAGCTGAAGGGCTTCCTGGAACCTGAGAGAGCGATGGCACCAGGGCTGAAGCAAAATGTAGCTGCCAGGTTGTCTCCCCCAGGGCCCTGCTGGCCTGTCATCTGCTCCCTCCATTGTCAATGGGGAACTGAGGCCCAGAGAGGGTTAGGCACCTGCTCACGGTCACCCAGCCAGTCAGGGGCAACCCTGGGGACCAGGGCCATGGCTTCTGCCCGACAAACCTCAGCTGTCAACCCTGTACCGCTCCCAGTGATGCCCCAAAGTCACTTGAGTACTGACAGTGGTAGGCAAGAGGGCTGGCCCGCTGGGTGAGGGGTCTGCTTGGGGCCCAGGATAGAGGGTGAGCTGGGGGAGGGCCACACGGTGTGCCGGCTGAGGGCCCTGAGAGTCAGGGGATAGAAGCGACCCCCTTACTGTGTCCCGGGTGGGGTGGGACTGGGCTGCTGGTAAAGGAGGCTGTTGGTGCTGGTTTATCCCCAGTGGACCAGGAGGCCAGGGTCCCTGCAGGCAGGGTGGTGGGTGTGGGCAGGCCGGGAGGAGCTCACTCAAGGCATGCTGCCTCTGCAAACTCAGCCCACCCTGGTCCACAGTGACTAATGGCATTGAAACAGGCTGGAAGGTCCCTGGGGTTCTGCTTTCTGGGGGCTGGCAAATGGGCAGGGCCGTGCTTCCTGGAGCCACCAGCTGCTGGGGCCTTCGGCGCCCTGTTCAAGACGGGTCAGGGTCACCTGCAGAGGGCACATGCCCATGGATGGCTCCCGGGACAAACATCTGGAAAGGACAGCCAGGGCTGCCTCCAAGGCCGCGGGGCCCAGGCGGCAGGAGCAGGCTTCAAGCCAGGGAGAAGAGTGGGACCCCCAGGGGCACCCTGGCCAGCTGCAAGGACCAGTGTACAGTGGCATTCACGCTGCCACTGCTTCTGCCCCATGCACCAAAGTGGGGACCCGGGTCTTTGTGGCCGAGATGGGGAAACCGAGGCACAGCCCTCTGGCCCGTGGGTCCAGAAGTGTTTCTGGACTAGGCTCGTTGCATGTGGAGTAGATTCCCAGCATGGGACTGAACTCCCTGATCCTACCCACACGTCCGGGGGGTGGAGAGGACAAAAGGGGACATTTCTAAAGCAAGAATGAGCTTCCTTTCCTTGGCCCCATTCTGTAGAGGCTCCAACCATGCCGCAGGATGTCCCCTCCTAGTGTTCTAGTCCTCAGGACAGGGACTTGCAATGAGCCCAGGGCTTATGCATGGCACCCCGGGGTGGGGGCCAGGGAACGGCTCTCTGTCTTCCCTACTTCCCATCCTTATTCATCCCATCCCAGGAGAGACAGCATGGCATGGGCCTGTCCCCAGGTTCCCACTTGCCCTCTGCTCCCTGAGGACGGAGCACTCCCCAGTGTAGCCCTCTCTTTCTTGGACTACACCTTCAGGCCACCTTCAGGCCACACAAGCAGCAGGGCCCCGAGCACCCCACCCACTGGGGATTCAGAAATGAGGGGACAGGCGTGTCTTGGGCCCAAGGCCCACTGAGGCCAGTGGGTGTCCAGGCCCTCCCCGAAGCAGCTTCCCAGCGTTCCCTGGGGTGGATATGAGGCCCACTCGGCGCCCCCTTCTGGGGACTGGGGGGCTGCGGCCCAGCCCCTCCTTCCAGTTGGGCAGACCCCCCGCCACATCCTGGAGTTGAAGGCCTTTCCCCCACCCTGCAGCCCCCAGCCAGGCCCCCCACCCCAACCCTGGTCCCAGCAGTCGCCACCACTCCTGCCTCCCGGGGGCTGCCCAGCACCCCACCTTGGGTCTGGCTCCCCCCCGACCGCGTCATCATTCTAGGTTGGGGCAGCTCCTGGGGTGGCTGCCGAGGGTGCCCACTCTTGCCCGGGGCCCGCCAGCTGCAGCGCTTCCCTCTGGCTCCCCAACTGTTCGGCGCCAATCCCAGCCTGAGAGGCAACGCCAGCAGCTGCTCTCTGGTGACCCTGCAGCACCGGCACGCCCCCAGCCCAATGGGGGAGCCAGGGACTCGGGTTTCTGGGGCCCTCCTCCTCCCCATGGTGACACACCACTCGGGCTTGGGGCGGGGGTGGGGCGGGGGGGTGGGGGGGGTGCCAGCAGCCTGTTCCCGAGACCTCTCCGTCCGAGGGCACCTGCAGGGACACCAAAAGCAAAAGTCCGAGCCAGAGGCCAGAGGCCAGAGGCCAGAGGGACATGGGACGGAGAGATATCCCAGGACATCCCCAGGCTCCACAGCCTGACCCAGCCTAGCTCCAGGTGCCCCTGAACCTGCCCTCCTCCTCCCCCCCCCCCGAGTTGCAGGGCCACCCAAGCTCTAGGTGGTCTCTGGGTGCTCAGATGGCCAAGGAGGAGCACAGGGCAGGCCTGGGTGGAGGCAGGGATTGTGTGTGCCCTTGGACTTGAAGGAGATGGGCCAAGGGGAAGTCAGGGGCCCGGGTGGGGCTTTAGGAGCAAAGCGAGAGGGCTCAGGGTGGCAGAGAGCAGTGACCCTGGCACAGGGAAGGGCTTCCGGGAAAGTCCCACCCAGGAGCGAGCCTGGGGACAGCTCCCTGTGGGGTCTGGTGGCCTGATGGAGGAAACTCCCCAGCCCGGCCCCCGCTGATGCATTTTCCAGGAGCTGGCCCGGGAGGCTTCCTTACAGTCTGGAGGCAGCATGGGCGGGTGAGGAACTAGGGAAAGAGGCCGCAGGTGTCTCCAGAACATTCTTGATGTCAGCGACGGGAATGGAGGACCCCCCTCCCACAACCTTACCCCCAGCAGGGCCCCAGGGTGTTGCAAGTGGTGTCACCCCCAGCCCACCTCCAGCCCTGCCCCACGCCAGCTGCCGGGTGACAGGCCCCAGCTTTGGGGCCTGGGACAATGCCTGCCATGGCAGAGGGTGGGCTGGACACAGAGGTACAGGAAGGTGTGTGGACAGACGGACAGCAACGTCCCAGCTCTTCATATTTCCTTGCCGTGTGGCCTTGGGGAAGAGTTTTGGGCAAAGTCAGTTGACTTCCTCGTCGGGTGGGAATAATCCCCTTCCTTGTTATGGTCATGGGAGGGCTGGTAAGGAAGTCCCATCCCCTGGCCTGGTCCCAGGAGGTGACAGTGTCTCCTCTCTTACTTGGAGTAGCGGGACAGAGAGCACACCACCCGGAGTCCCCCTCTTGGCAGCCCTTGACACCCACATCTGCGTCCAGCCTGTCCCCAAAGGCCTGTCCGGCCCTGGGCTCCCTCGACTGCACCCAAGGACAGTGTCCCGCTGTGTCCGGTCCCCTCGGCAGCAACAGAAGCTCGAGGGGAAAGGAGGCCCTCCCGCAGGCACCCCAATACACATGCCGACCTGGCCTGTGGTCTCACCCAGGCACGAAGGTCCCCACGGGGACACCGAACACGGCTGGGGGGTGGGAGGTGGCGGGAGGGTGGCAGGGCTCGGGCCAGGCCGCGTCGGGGCCCGGGCGACAGGCGGGGAGGGCCGCACATCTGCAGTGGGGCTCCCAGGGCCTGCCAGCCCTCCCGTCCCGCTCCCGCTGCCCTTGGCCGGGCCTGAATGCCTGGCTCGGCCCGCTGCGTGTTCTAAGACGCTGCCAGCACGTCTTGTTTGGATGTGACCTGGAGAAATCCCACAAGGAAGACTGCGTTGGCTTTCAGAGGAGCAGACAAGGAAGGCGCTGTGGGGCTGGCGCCCAGAGGCCCCCACCAGCCGGGCCTCCCTCCTCCCACACGCCCGCGGTCGCCTGCCCACGCTGCCGCGGCCCAGCCGGGGAGCCCAGAGCACCGTCAGGGCCCAGAAGTCCCCTCTCTCCAGGCCTCAGGGTGCTCTTCCATAAAATGGGGCTAGCAACCGCGCTCCATGCCAGAGCCTGCCCGCGGCTCCCAGCGGAGACCCCTCTCCCTTGGGCCTCTGTCTCCCGGGCTTCCTCCTTCGCTCTCTGCACGCTGGGTCTGGTGCCAGTTCTCCGGGGGGAAAAGGACGGCCAGGCAGTGGCTCCCGTCCTACCCACCCCTGCCAGCCTGCCCTCTGCCGGGGCCTGACCACGAGTGGGGGAACGGCGGCCAAACCTTTCCCCGCAGCACCGGGCCGGGCCGTCCCCAGCTGCCCCCCGCAGACTGAGCCTGACGTGGGCCGAGGGGCGGAGGGCTGCCCCCTTCCCCCACCCGCCTCGGCCTCTTCACGGGCCCCCGGTGTTGCTCCAAAGCCAGACACAAGGGCCGTGGCCAGACACACTTCCTCTAGAACCTTCCGCCCTCTTCTTCCCGGCGCCTGGCCATGGCAGAGGGGGGCCAGACGCCTTAGCAGGCTGCCCACCTTCCCCGAGGTGCTTGTTTTTTTGGCAGGCATGGGAGGGAGAACCTCGGCTCCCCCAAGCCCGGGCGTCGGGGGTGGGTGCCCTGAGGACACGCTCCAGCAGGCTGGCAGAGGCCTGTCTGCACGGCCCCCGCCTCCTCGGGACCTGGCCAGCCCACCCCCACCTGCCCAGGTCATCTGGGAAGCCAAGAGCCCTTCCAAGGCTCCCGCCAGGCGTGCCAGCCCTGACTCATTCCCCCCTGTGAGGTAGCGTCTTTGGCAGGGCTGGGGGCGGACGGCGGGGGCGGAGGGGTAGTCTCCTCCCTCTCTCCCATTCTACCTCGCTCTCCTGCCTCCACCCTCCCCTTCCCATCCTCACCCACTCCTCCTCCCGCCCCCTGTGGGTCCAGCCGGCCACCCTGGCCAGGGCCCCGGAGGTTGCAACTTAGAGCAAGAAGCAACCAACTATCCAGGTAGGCGAGCATTTTGCCTACTTGGGGGCCAAGGCCTTCTCGGGGTGGGGGTGGGGAGCTCCAGCTGTGCCTGGGGTGGTGCTGGCAGACCCTGGGGGTGTGAGCGATGGAGTCTGGAGGTATTTGGAGCTCAGAACCTTCCGGTCACCCTGGTGGCCAGTGCTGAGACAGACCCTTCTTCCAACGTGGGCTTTGGAACTGAGTTGTGGGAGACTTGAGTTGTGATCACCCCCCTTGTGCTGTGTGACCTGGGGCAAGGCAGTTCACCTTTCTGAGCCCGTTGCTGGAGGTGATGGGTTGCAGAGGGCTGTCAGGGCTAGTGGGCAGCAGGGACAGGGGACGCTCTGGGGCCATTTCCCCAACCGAGCCAATGCAATGCAGTCCAGGGCCCAGAGGCGCAGGGTAGCCAAGCACCTTGCCTCCCAACAAGCCCACTCTGGCGGCGATGTGACCTGGGTGCCCAAGATGGGGGAGGGGGCGGGCCAGGCCTCCATGCCAACCTTCTGAGGAATCAGGGGAAAAAGAGGTGGCCCCTGGCCCCTGGCCTCCTGGTGGCAAGGACTCACACTGATTGCCCATCCCCTAATCCCCCCAGGATCTTCACTTTTGCCACCAGCAGTCGGCTGAGGAGGGCACAACCACCCCAGCTGAAGTCCCAAACTGTCCCCACCGGCCGAGGGAGGGCCTGTTTGGGGTGGGGCCGGCGTGGGTCTTCCATAAGCTCCTGCCTCCCAGCTGGGTCCCCACCCACAGATGCACCGAAGGCCACCCCAGGCGCCCAAACCTGGGAGGCAAGCAGGGCAAGCACGGCTGCACCAATTTCACAGATGGAGAAAATGAGGCTCAGACAAATCCTGGGACTTTTTCCCAGTCGGGGTGGGGGGAGAGCCAAGGCTGGGCTCCTGCCCTCTCCGGGGGGAAGAGGTTCTGGCGAGCTGTGCGGACGGGCCTGTGGGCTGTTGAGCAGGGAGAGCTGGGTGCCCAGGACCAGGCTCAGGCAGGGCTTCCAGCAAACCTGCCCCTCGGGTGGCCTCTCGGGGTGCAGGGGCCTCTAGAACTTCCTGGAGGCATTGGTGCGCCTGGAACAGGGGGCCCAGAAGGTAGCAGGGCGCCGGGCCGCCTACCTCTAGGCTTAACTGAGCCCGGAATTTGGGACAGGAGTGGACCCCGGTGGGTTCCCTAAAGCTGAATCCTTCAAAGCCAGTGGGGGGGGGAGGGGCAAATGGTTGCATTTCTCCTGGCCGCCTTGGTTGCCACCCTCATCCTTGCTCGCTGCGCCCCCTCCCCATGGCGCCGGGGTGCAGGGGGAGGAATGGGCCGTTTGGGCAACGTTTGCTTACCTGGGGGAGGTGGAGAGGGGAGAGCCCCCTTCCCCACTCCTGGCCCGCGGCCTGTGCCCCCTACCTGGGGGTCTGGCTCTCCCTGTGAGAAGGAGGCCTGGCACTGATGGGCCCACGAGCTCCGGGTCCCCGTGCCCTGACGTTCCCCCGACCCCAGCCCCTGCCTGCAGGCACGTCCGCCATGTGGCCCCTGTGGGTCCTCGCATCGCTGCTGGCCCTGGGCCAGGCCCTGCCGTTTGAGCAGAAGGGCTTCTGGGACTTCACCCTGATGAACGACGAGGAGGCCTCTGGCGTCGACTCGACGTCGGGCGCCCCGGACCTGGACTCCGTCACGCCCACCTACAGCGCCATCTGTCCCTTTGGCTGCCACTGCCACCTGCGGGTGGTCCAGTGCTCTGACCTGGGTCAGTCCTGGGGTGGGAAGCGGGGGCGGGGTGGGGGGCCGCCGGGGAGGAGAGGGTGGCTGGGACCCGCGCTGGAGCCCCCAGCCCCAATGGCCACGCCGGGGGGAGGGGGTCAGGCCGCGGGGCTTAGGCTGGTGGCGCTGGTGCCCGGCCCCAGGTCTGAAGGTCGTGCCCAAGGAGATCTCGCCGGACACCACACTGCTCGACCTGCAGAACAACGACATCTCGGAGCTGCGCAAGGATGATTTCAAGGGCCTGCAGCACCTCTACGTAAGCCTCGGTGGCCGGCGCCCGGGGTGGGGGGTGCATTGGGTGCAGAAGGGCGGGGCTGCTGGGCCACACATGCGGGTCAGGAGCACTCCCCTCATCTCCCCTGGCAGCGCAAAGTTGGTTTCCCCAGCGACACGGGAAGAATTGATCTTGGTGTTGCCAATGTACAAGTGGGGAAACTGAGCCCCAGAGCCGGGTGGAGCGGGGACCTGGGCCGTGTTAGGCTGCAGCAGCAGAAGTGGAGAGCACAGACCCATCTCAAGGGGGCCGGGTGGGGCCCTGAAGTCCCGCCGCTGGGTGGCTCGGGTGGCTGGAAGGGAGGAGGGAGAGGAGAGGGCCGGAGAGGGCTGCCAGCTGAGGGAGACTCCCGGCCTGCCCCCCCCAGGCCCTGGTCCTGGTGAACAACAAGATCTCCAAGATCCATGAGAAGGCCTTCAGCCCCCTGCGCAAGCTGCAGAAGCTCTACATTTCCAAGAACCACCTGGTGGAGATCCCGCCCAACCTGCCCCGGTCCCTGGTGGAGCTGCGCATCCACGACAACCGCATCCGCAAGGTGCCCAAGGGTGCATTCAGCGGCCTCCGCCACATGAACTGCATCGGTGAGCCTGCCCCGGGCCCTCCCCAGCGGGCAGCAGGAAGGACAGGCAGGGCAGCCCTTCCCAGCAGAGCCGCCAAGGGCGTGGGGCGGGGGAGTCCGAGGGTGCTTCCAGAACCTTCTCCAGGCACACTTCCCATCACGCCCAGAGCTGCCATGGCAAGGCAGAGGGAACCCCGGCCTGGCTGCGCAGGGGAAAGCTTTACATGACCTGCGTGGGGAAGTCATTTAAAGACAGTCAAAGGGAAGCAAACCCACTATGTGGACGGGTCACTTGCCGATTAAAGGGAGAGCACAGGGTGGTCCGCAGGGAGGGTGGGGGTCAAAGGTTGGTGCAAGGATGAGCTTTGGGGAGACCCCGTCTTAATTTCTGCTCCCCTTCCTCCCCCCACCCTACCCCCCCAGGCGGGTGCCAGGAGCATGGCCCTTGGGTGCCAGCTGTCCTGTATGTTATATGCCTAGTCATTCATAATCAGCCTGGTGTATTGGTGGCACTGCCTTGAGGACGAGGCAGGAGCCAGCGTTCCCTGGGGGCAGGTGGGACACGAGGCTGAGGTGCGGTGTCTCCTAGAGATGGGCGGGAACCCCCTGGAGAACAGTGGCTTTGAACCCGGAGCCTTTGACGGCCTGAAGCTCAACTATCTGCGCATTTCGGAGGCCAAGCTCACCGGCATCCCTAAAGGTAGCAGGGTGGCCTTGATTCTGGGGACACTGGTGACCCGAGCTGGCGGGGGGCAGGGAGGTCTTGGGGCCATCCAGACCTGCCTGGTCTCCTCGGGGTGGGGCTCAGGCAGCCAGGACAGAGCTGGGGCCTCTGTCCCCTCCTCCCCACCCTCACCTACCCCCAGGCAGCGGCCAACACACCTGCCGCTGCTGCCTTCAACTCCGTGCACCCCGTCTTCCGGGCAGACCTCCCTGAGACCCTGAACGAACTCCACCTGGACCACAACAAAGTCCAGGCTATTGAGCTGGAGGACTTGCTCCGCTACTCGAAGCTGTACAGGTGGGCCCCGGAAGGCTCTGGAAGCATGCCCCCAGCATCCCCAGCACCCCGCCCCGCCCCCTGAGTCCCAGCCCTCTGCCGCCCCCGCAGGCTAGGCCTGGGCCACAACCAGATCCGGATGATTGAGAACGGGAGCCTGAGCTTCCTGCCCGCCCTGCGGGAGCTGCACCTGGACAACAACAAGCTGTCCCGGGTGCCCACCGGCCTGCCCGACCTGAAGCTCCTGCAGGTGAGGCTGCGGGGACCCCGGCTGCAAAGGCCAAGTCCCCAGGACACCATCCCCTCCCCTCCCAGGCTGGGCACAGTGGAGAGGAGCTGTGAGGGGTGAGCAGGAGTTTGCCTGGCAGGCTTCTGGGTCGAGACAGGGACAGTGCAGGGTGAGGGGCCTTGCCTGGGTGCCCCCTCGGCTGCCTCGCTTCCCGGTTTGGCTTCCGCTGCACAGGGGTGGGGGAGGACTGGGCATTGCCCATTTCCAGCCAGAGCCTGGCCCAGCCAGGTTGGGGGGGCAGCACGGTGGCGCCCTCTAGTGGCCAGGGTCCTCTCTGCCTCTAGAGGGCGCTGCTGCAGCCTGAGCCCCAGCCCCACCTCCTAAGTGGGGCTGGGGGCTGCTACTGAAGGGTCTTCTTCCTCTTGGGGACCCAGCGGGTCTCAAGGAAGAGGTTGGGCCCCGTGGGAGCCCCGGGAGACCCAGGGGAGGAGCGGGAACCACGCTTGTTGCCCCCCAAGCCTCATGCCAACCAAGACTCCCCCAAGACCCCTCCCACCCCACCCCGCCCCCAGGGCGACCTCCCACACCCGCAGGGAGGTCACCCGGGGCAGCCAGACGCCCCTGGCCGCGAGCCACACCTCCACTGCACCCACACTCACCCGTCTGCCCCAGGTGGTCTACCTGCATTCCAACAACATCACCAAGGTGGGCGTCAACGACTTCTGCCCGGTGGGCTTCGGCGTCAAGCGGGCCTACTACAACGGGATTAGCCTCTTCAACAACCCCGTGCCATACTGGGAGGTGCAGCCCGCCACCTTCCGCTGCGTCACCGACCGCCTGGCCATCCAGTTCGGCAACTACAAAAAGTAGAAGCAGCTGCAGCCGGGGGCAGTGGGGGTCACCACCAGGTCACAGGGGAGGCGGGGGGGGTGGCAAAGACAGAAAGCAGCGCCATGTGCCCATGGCCCCCAGCGCCGGCCCCCCACCCCCACCCTGGTCCCCAACCCCCCGCTGGCTGCCCTGGGTCACACTCATCACCCCCACCCCCTGCCCCACCCAGACCCCATCCAATCACCCACCCCCCTGGCTTCAGAGCCGCCTGTACCCACAGTGGGTGCCTCCCGCCAGACCCTCGGTCCCCACTGGTTCGTGGGGTTAGCAGGGACAGAGAGAGGGGACGAGGCCAGGCTTGCCCACCTACCCCTTGGCACACACTGGCATGGTTCCAGGCCTCCAGGGCCACGCTGCCACACTGGGCCTCCCATGCCAGCCTGCCACTGTTCCTCCCCCAGGGCCCAGCCAGCCACCTCGACCCCCAGCCTCGGGGCCTGCCTCTGGCCCCCACTCCACACACCGTCTCCCTCGCTCTGCCTCGTGCTTGCTCAGAGCTGGGCCTCACTTAGGCTCGAGGACCTGTCCCCCACAGGTGGAGGCACGGCGCCGGGCACAGCTTGCCTGGGGTGGGTGGTGGTGGTATGGTGTGGCGAGAGGGTAGATGTTAGGCTCAGCCAGGTCCCAGGGCCTCCTGCTGCTCCAGAGCCCCCCAGTGGGCACCACATGTGCGCATCCCTTCCCCACCCCGCCCCCAGGAGGGGCTCAGCACCCCACCAGGGTCCCCAGTCCCGGGTTTCACAGCCCATACCCTTCACCCCAACAGTGGCCAGGTCTCCACTGCCCCCCACCTGCTGTCCCCTCTTGGGGCCCCTGGTGAGGTGGGGGTGCAGGGATCACACCCAGCGTGCAGGTTGGGGGGCTGCCTCTGAGGTTGACAGTTGTCTTTCAATTAAAGAAACACTGTGCAAGATGGTTCTGTGTGCCGCTGCTCCCAGGAGGGTGGGTGGGAATGGGGAGCTCGGAGGGGCCGCCTCTGGTCACTGGGCCCAAGGCTGTCAGCCCGCCCCCCTCTCTTCCAGACACTTCCATTGCCCCATCTGTCCTTCAACTGGCCTCCGGGGACAGGTCAGGCCCAAGGTGGCATCAGCCTCCCAGTATGGGGCCTTGGCCAAGCACCTGTTGTCTGCAGAGCGCCGCGTAGGACCAGTGGGGAGGGGGGTCCTTGCCTGCCTGTGTCAGTGGAGTTTGGGGATTCTGAGCAATGCCAGGCTCCCCCCGCAGCCAGAAGTGTCAGCACGCGGGGCCTGGAGAGGGAACCAGGCCCTCTCTGAGGTCGGGCCCCGTGCTCTGAGCACCTACCTGGGCTGGGCCCCAGGCTGGCTTCCCACCCAGCACCCCCCATGCCCAGTAGCCACACCGACTGCCAGCCGTGCCTTGTCCTAGTGGCAGCTGTTTGGCGCTGGCCCTGGGAGAGGATCGAGGGCAGGCCAGAGTGGCTGCCCACTGGGGCCACAGGTCTGCCCCAGAACGGGCAGTGTGACAGGGTGGGGTGTGGGTGGGGGACCAGTCCCCAGAACAAAGGTGCTCGGACAGCAGATCCCAAGGCTGGAGCAGGGCTGCTCGTGCCTTTGCCCAGCAGGAAGGGCCCACAGCCTGGGGGTGGCAGGAGCTGGGACTTCCTGGGAGAGAAGGAGCTTGGGGGCACCTGCGGGCTGGCTCTGTGACACTGCCTGTGCCCTTACGCTCGGCCTAGCACTGGGGCGCCCAGCATCCCTGAGTCTCTCCCCTCTTGGGACGGGAGATGCCAGTGCAGTGGCGTCATAGCCATGTCTGGCACACGTGCTGCCCGGGCTGGCCCTCCCTCCTGAGCTCGCCTTCAGGCCCCCTTGTCTTTTCTCTGCCTGCTCCTCAGCCTTCCCTCCGTGAGCCTTAGCCAGGCTGGCTCCGGGGTGTGGTGGGTGATATCAGGGGCTCAGTCCCGGTCCTCGGAGATGACCAGTACGTGGGACAAATGTCATGATGGCGGTGGGCGTAGAGGGTGAAGGGGCCCAGAGGAGACCCCTGCCTCTCCCACACAGGTGACCTGGGCACCAGGGAAGGGAGACTGGGGCTGCACTCTGGGCCAGCCTGGAAGCTAGGAGGGGCCCGGGGAGCACGGGGACACGGCCACAGAGGCAGGCTCGTGGGTCCGGGCAGGACGGGCGGGCTCCAGGCCAGGAACACTTGGCCTTGACCCCAGTGTGCAGGCGGAATTTCTGCGCCTCGTTCTGCCCCCGAGCAGGTTGCAAACAATTAGCTAATAATCAAGAGACTGGCTTGTAAGGGAACACCACCCCATGGAGGTTGTCCCGGCAACAGGGCTGCTGAGGGGCCCCGTCCACCTCCCAAGGTGGTGGGACAGTGGCCTGGGCCACAGAGGGTTGTCCACGAGGAGCTCAGGGCCCCCAGCCTCGTGACAGTTGGAAAGTGGCAGGGGGGCTGGGACAGAAGGGACAGGTCCAGTCCATCTGTGGTTGAACAGGAGCCTCCCAGCTGGGGGGATCAGAGCGGATGTGGGGGTGAGAGGGCAGGCGGGTTGGAGCCCCTGGAGGGACTGCCTTGGGCAGGGAGCCTCCCCAGGCTGGCTGGGCCCCAGAGCTGAGGGGATGGTGTCAGCACACATGGCGGGGACCGTCCTGTGAGCGGTCGGCTCGGGGTGGCTGTTTCCTGCAAGGGTTGGCTGCCAGGAGCGGCTGGGGGTGGGAGCATGGGGTGGCCCAGGGGAACCTAAGCCGAATGCACTGCTTGGATTTAGATGAGTCGGGGCTTGCTGGCAGGGCAGCGGGCCAGGCTTGGGGGCAGGGGGGGCAGCTGCGGACAGGGGTGCAGCACCCCCTGAGCAAGGAAAAGGCAACTCTGGGGTTTCCAGAACCCTCAGGGGTGGAGCCCCTTGAGGCTGAGCCCCTGAGGGACCCCAGGAAAGGAGGGGTCTTTGTTTTCTGGGGTTGCCGGAACAAGGGAGCACAAATTGGGGGGCTTCAAATCTCGGACATTTACTCTCCCGTCACGTGGAGGACAGAAGTCAGCGATGGGTGCCACTGACCAGAAGCCAGGCGTCGACAGGGACACACAGCCACCGCGTGTTCTAGGGGAGGGCCTGCTCCTCACCCCGTGCAGCATCTTCGGGGGCTGCTGGCCGGCCTTGGCTGGGGGCTGCTTCTTCCAGGCATCAGCCTCCGCCCCCTGGAGGGCCCACCCAGGAAACACGGGACCATGTCCCCATTTCAAAGCCCTGATCACAGCTGCAGAGAGCCTTTGTCCAAAGAAAGTCATGTTCACAGGTTCCAGATGTGAGGAGCCGATATTTCGGGGGGGCATTTCCCAGCTGACCATGGGGCTGCAGGGGGCAAGGCCTGAGAGTCTCCACAGCTAGCAGCCTCTGAACCCTGGTGTGTGTGTGTGTGTGTGTGTGTGTGTGTGTGTGTGTGTGTGTGTGTGTGTGTGTGTGTGTGTGTCTGTGAGATCTCTACCAAGTGCAGTCAGCTGGAGGAAAAAAGGGGGCCCCAGGGCCCAGCTGCCCCCTTTCTGGGTCCGGCTGAGCCACCGCTGGCCTTCCTGCTCCCCCACGGAAGGCAGGGGGCTAGCCCGGGGGCCCAGCAGGGGTGGGGGGTGGGGTGCAGCTGGGGCTGGGAAGGGGAGGAGGGGGCGTCTGGAGCCCGGGGACCTGAGGAAAGAGAACAGCTACAGGGGGGCAGGGGGGCAGGCCGGTGAGGAGGGGACAGAGACAGTGAAGTTGAAGTTTGCTGGGCAGGAGTAAGGTGATGAGGCAATGGCCAGAGGGGAGTTGGCCAGAGGGAGCGGGTGGTGGTGTTTAATTAATTTATTCACTTTTAGGAATCTCTGAGCTGCTTCTGTGTCACCTGGGAGGGGACAGTTGAGAGCAAGGCATTGACAATGTAGGAGAGAGAGGCCGTGATCCCGGTCCCCAGGTCCCTGAGGAGGCAGGAGGGGTCCAGGGCACGGGAGGGGTGGGCAGCCTGCAGGCCCGGCCAGGGAGCTTCCCCCCGGTGACAGAAGGAAGGTGGAAAAGGATGGGGACGTGATGAGCCTCCTTTGGGCCAGCCTCCCAGTATCTCCCAGTGCAGGAGACAGGGCTTGGCGTAAGGAGGAACTTTCTAGCAAAGCTCTCCCTGCTGCCTCTTTACAGCTAAAGAAACCAAGAGCGGTTAGCCAATGAGACAAGGCCACTGGTAGACTTTGTCTGCACCCCAGGCCCCCTCACTCCCAGCCTGGGTCCCCCGTCTCGGCCCCCCAAACCCCAAGCTGGTGACCAACTGCCTTGAGCCCCCAAAAGAGGGACCATCCCATCTCTGGTCTGTCTGGGACAGATCCTTGGCCTTGGTGGGACTAGCCCTGTGTCCCCATGTCCTCCGTCCCACTTGCTTCTTCTCATTGGGAGGCAGGGTGGCAACTCTCATCCAGGCCCAAAGAGGGTCCCATCACACCACTCCTGTTCCCTGATAGCTGCCAACACGGGGCAACATTGCAACGAGGGTGTTGGCCGATAACCGGGCTGCTTGCTAACATCCAGGGCACAGGAGAAGGTGGGAGAAGCCGCTTTGGAGGGGGGGACCCGAGGTCTGGTCCTGGTCTTGGGAGGGAAGGACACGGCCACCCAGGGAGCCCGACCACCGTGGAGGCCAGGCAGGGCCCCCCAAGGCTCTGTGGCTGCCGAAGCTTTTCTCCATAGGGTGCATTAGGGGTGAGAGCTCAGCCTTGCAACGTGCCCTGGGGAGTCTGGTGCCGCTGTGAGCCCCCATTTCCCCGCCAGCCACGGGCAGTAATGAGGAGGGCAGCTCTGGGCTCGTACTTGGAGTCCTGGAGGTGCAGTGGCTCGCTTTCTTATTTGGGGCCGTGGGAAGCCAAAAGGTGGGTGGGGGGCTCCCAAACGCTGCGGTGGGGCCGGGGAGGGGGTCAGAGCTGCAGGACCGTTGCCCACACCCCCGCTGGCTGGGGTGGAGCCCGGCTGCCTGTAGGGGGAGCGGGGGACGTCCTTCCCGGCCCAAAGCTCAGCCAGCTCGGGGTTTGCCCAGTGAACACAAACACCCCAAAAGCCGCCTCCAGACGCCAGCCAAAGGTGTTTGTGTGCGTGTGTGAGTGTGCTAGTGCTTAAGGGAGCATGTGCGAATGTGTGAGAGTACACGAGTGAGTGTGTGCTTGCGAGCAGGTGTGATAATCTGAGTAACTGAGCACGAGTGAGCGTGTGAGACTGTGAGTGTGAGTGGGTGGCTAGGTGTGAATAACTGTGAGGGTGTATATGTCTGACTGTGTGTGTGAAAAACTGAAACTGTGTGTGTAAATGAAGGTGAGAGAGCATGTGTGTGAGTGTATGTCAGCATGTGAGTGCACACACATGAGTGTGTCTGAGTGAGCATTTGTGTGAGCATGAGCATGTGCACATGTGAGCGAATGTGTGTGATTCAGCATGTACATGTGCGTGAACGTGAGTGTGAATGAGTGTGTCCAAGTGAGCATGTCTGAACGAGTGTGGTTGCAGTGTGTGTGTGAGCATGCGTGAGTGTGCATCTGTGAGCGCATGTGACCCCTTCCTGCACAGAGAGGCGTGTGGCGCTTGGCAGTGTCTCGGGGCTGCCGGCTCTCCCTGGCTCTCCCCAGCTGTCCATCCCAGCGGCCTCCAGCAGGGCTAGGACCCTCAGCAGTGGCTTCTGTCCTCAAAGAGGCCCTCCCTCAGTCCCCAAGACAGTCTTCAGCTCCCCTGAGCCTGCATCTCCACGGGCCTTATGCCAACTGCAGCCAGGTGGGGACTGTCCCCCTGCATGCTCTGAGAGCCCTGGGTTTCAGGGTCCCACTCGCGGCTGGCTCAGGGGAGGCAAGAAAAATCGGCAACCGTGACCAGCTGTTTCTACCCACCACGCTCCCGCACTGCCCCTGCTCCCCGGCAGTGACTGTCCCCTGGTGCTGGGGACACCTGTGCCCACGGTCATGTCTGGGCGTCCACCTGTGTGCATGACATTTAGGGTCACCCACTTGGAGGATCTGCTGCAAGTTCCAGGTTCCCTCCCACCCCGAGGCTTTGGATGTCTGCCCTCCCCACTTTCAGGGGACCCTTTCAGGGCATTCCGGGACCCCTCAACCTCCACCACGCACCCCACGTTCCAAATCAGCAACCCAGCCGCACACCCCATTGCACTGTTGGGGGAAATGACCCAGGGGACACGGGCTTAGAGAGTTAGCGGCAGCCCAGTGCCCAGGTCACTGTCACCCGCTCGGGCTCTCAGGTGCCAGAGCCCCTGATTTGCAGCCGCTCCTGCCGAAGCTCGGCCGGGGCCCTCGGGGGGCAAGGCCGGGCCAGGCAGGGCGGCAGCCCCCGCGCGTTCTGGGGAAACAGAAGGGCGCACACCGGGCGCGTGGCTCCGGAGCCCCGCGGCCCCCGCCCCTCGCCGAGCCGCCCCCACCCCCCGCCCGCTCCCTCCTCCTCCTCCCCCCCCCCGCTCCCTCCCTCCCCCCTCCTTCCCTCCCTCCCTCCGCGCTCAGAGCTGCGGCTGGAGCTGAGCACGCCGCGTCGGCCGCCGCCGCGGGTGCGGAGCGTGAGGTGCACTCGGCCACAGCCTCGCCCGCCGCGGAGGATCGCGCCCCGGAGCCGCCGGCCAAGCTGCCCTCTGCCCGGGCCTTTCCGTCGTCAGAGCCGATTGTCGCCCACCGGGGCCCCGCCTGCAGCGACAGCGCCCGCCGGAGCCGAGGCCGCAGTGGCCGCTGTGCCCGGGGCCGGGTAAGTGGCGCCCTGGGCGCGCGGGCGCCGCCGGGGTGGGCGCGGGCGCGGGGCGGAAGGGTGGGCCGGCAGGTGGCGCGGCCCGGCAGGTGGGCGACACGGGCCCCCGTCCCCGGCACCTGCGCCCCGTGCCGGGCCTGCGTGTCCTTGCGGCGCGGCGGCCGCGCGTCACCCGGGGGCCCCAGCCGGCGGGCAGCGCCCCGCACCCCGCATCCCGCCGCGCACGCGCGTCTTCGCCGTTGGAGAAAGGCCACTCGGGGGGCTGCGGGCGAGGTCGCTGGGCCGGGTCGCGGGCGGTCAGGGCGGAGGGCGCCAGGGCCCGGCCAAGGGAGCCCGGGGCCCGCGCGCACACACCTTCTGGGCGCCTCGCGGCCCCTTCTGCCCCGCGCCCGCACACTGTGTCATCCTTCCCAGGCGCACACGGGTTGAGGAGCCGCCACCCATGCACGACACGGGCCCGGCGACCCCGCCGCAGACAGTGACGGGACCGCGGCGCGCCCACTCGGCCACACTTGGGGAACTCGTCTCCATCCCCGCCTGCGTGGCTGTCCGGCCCCTCCTCACCTGTGTGACCTTGGACACGAGGCTTTTCCCATGGCCGCCTCAATTTTCCCACGGGTCAAAGCTGGGGTTTTAGGATTCTGGAATTTGGAGTGGCTGGAGCAGCGCACCCAGGGGAGGGAGCCCTGGGTCTCCCCATGGGAACATGATCCACGCCTCTCCCCAGGGCCTGCTCACTCTCCTGCCGGCCACTGCAGGGCTTGGCGGGCGGGGGAAGGGGGGGCGCATGGGCCAGCTGCGAAGGGGTGGGAGGCAGGGCGGGGGCAGAGCAGAACTGGAGGGGCTCTGAGAGCACCCAAGGGTGAGGGCTGGGTGAGGGGCCGGGTGAGGAGCCGGGACAGTTGGGAAATGCTGGAGGGCCAGAGCAGAGCGGGGGGCAGAATCTTTCACAGATGGGGCCACCAGTTCTAAAGCAGGTCCCTGCCCGCTGCCAGATCGGGTCCAGCCTGTGTCCAGCTGGCGCCCGGCCCCATCTCCCCCCACCCCAGGCACCCTATGAGGTCTTGGCCACCAGCCTGCCAGGGGCCCCCGCGGGCGTCCTCCTTGCTCTCACCTCCACGCCTCGGTCAGCTGCCAGCCTCTCCCCCTCGACCTCGTGGAATCTGATCACCGCCTGATGAGGGAGGCAGGACTTGGGGCTGTGTCCCCATTTCTCACACGGGAAAGCAAATCGCACAGAGGGGAAGGGCCAGTGGGTGGTGGCCCCTTCCATGGAGAGTGGACGGCTTGGGGCAGCCCGGCAGGGGGTTGGAGGGGCAGAATACCCCGGTCCAGCCCCCACTTCCTGAGCGCCACCCACACTCCTGATCCCTTAGCTGGTCAGCACCTGCCCCCCACGTGCGCCCCCTTTTCACAGAACAGGACACCGAGGTCCACGGAGGTGCAACTTGCAAAGTCATGTGGCTCGTCCGAGGGTAGCTGGGGGCGGGGGGGCAGGCTGCACACCACCCCCACCTCCACCCCGTCCAAACGGCCCCCAGGGGAGAGGGCTGGGATGCTTCCTGGTCCCCCTGTGGACTCGGCAGAGGCCGGGCTGGGGGTCAGAGGGCGGAGGGCAGAGGCAGCTGGAAGGGGCACAGGCAATTGCGGTTCCCGGGGACCGTGATTGTCCCCGGGGCGGGCCTCCAGGTGGGGGAGGGGGCGCCAAGGACACAGCTGCTCTCGAGCAGGTCAAATGTGGTGTCCCCACAGCCCTGCCCGGGAGCTCCAGTGAGGGTCTAGGCCGGCCGTGGCACACGTGGGTGTGTGTGGAGGGTGCAACGCAGGCAGATGGGAGCAGGTGGGCGTGGGAAGGGGCTGTGAGAGGAGCCAGGAGGAGAAGTTTGTGATTTGGGGGACTGGCACCCCGAGGCCCGGAACTGGGCTGGGGCAAGCTGGGAGGGGAGAGCACCTGTGCTGGGGTGGGGGTGGGCGGCGTGGCGGCGGCAGCACTTTCCTGGGTGGCAAATAAAGGCCTGGGGATGCTGGCTCAGGGAGGTGTCTTAGGTTGTGGGAAATGGTCCCTTTGCCGTCCTGGCCGAGTCCCTTCCCTGCTCTGGCCTCGACAGACACCATGTGCTGACATTTCAGGATCCAGGAGCTGCGGGGATTGAACCGTTTCCAGGCCTGGGAGTTGGTGAGCGGGGGTGGCTGAGCTGGGCCCAGCTTTCTCTGGCCTTTACACACACACACACACCCCTACCAGACGCTCTTTGGTTTTCAGACGGATGGTTTGCATGTTTTAAAGGTAGCCGCTGTTCTCATCAGAGGTGGTTAGCACATCAAGCAGTGTCAATGATGATGACAATAATAACAGAGTAGCCTGGTGCCTGCCGCCGTTCTGAGTGCACCGCCACTGTCACCTCCCTTAATTGAAGCAACAGCCAATGAAGCCAGCATGGATATGAGCCCCATTTTGCAAATGATGTGGTTGAAGCCCAGAGAGGTGAGGTAACCTGCCCAAGGCCACCCAGCAAATAGGTGGGAACGCCAGGAGCAGAATGCCAACCGTCGGGCTGCGGAGCCTGGCCCGGACACACTTTATGAGCGCCGTCGGAGTGAGGCTGGGCCGAAAGCTTCTGCGCAGCCCCTCCAGGGCACCCCTGGGGAAGAGGGGCCTTTGCGCCTCCTGCGAATGGCACTTGAGGGGCTGGAACCCGGCCTGTGGCCCCAGAGGCCAACCTTCCATCTAGCCAAGGGCACGCTGCCCGTGGGCCCCCCGAGCCCCCCACCTCCCACCCAGTGCCTGGTGAGATGGGCCCAGGTGCCTGGCTCCTGCTGTGATTTCTCAGCGAGCTCCCCCACCGTGCCCAGGGCTGGGTGGGCAGAGACCTAGAACGTGCCGCCGTCTCCTCCCCAACCCCCACCCCACCCCTTCCCGGCATTTCCCAGAAAGCCACTTATTTAGTTGGGGCCCCCGCTCCTCTCCATCCCGCTCTGGCTCGCCCCGGCTACGCTGGCAGAAGCCAGGCCGAGTGGTGCCCGGCTGGAAAGCCGTCCCCTGCCTGCGCCCCTTCTGTTAGGTAGGAGGTGCTGGAAGTGGGCCTGCTGGTGTCGCCTACCGAGGAAGATTTTAGCCCACACATCATCAGGACAGGAAGGCGCAGGGAGCAGGGCGGGGCCAAGGAACGAGGGCTCTTGGGTCAGGGGAAGATCTTCCCCTGAGCAGGGAAGGCTGAGTGTGCTTGACCGTCCAGGACTAGAAAGGGGACTAGTCCAAGGTCACAGGGCGAGCCTCGGGGTGAGGGGTGAAAGGGCCGAGTGGAAAAGAAGGACCTGGCAATGAAGCTAGGCCAGGGACTGTCTCTGGATTCCTGTCTCCAAAGGCCAGAGGCTCTGGGAAGCTTAGAATTTGCAGGAAGATGCACTTAGGGTGGAAGAAGTTTCTGGAGGCCTGGAACCGAATCACAGTTTTGCAGAGCGAATACTGCTGTCAGTGTGCGAGGCGCCATATTTAAGGGGCTTATTTTCTAGGTAGGGCCCTTAGTAAAAGGACAACCCTTTGACTCAAATGAGATCTTTCCCGAAGCCTTTGCAAAGTGGGGCTGTCCAACTCGGTAGCTGTTAAGCCACCTATGGCTCCTCACATTTAAATAGATTAAAAGTAAATAAAAGTTTTAAAAGACACCTCCTCGGTCACACTAGACACATTTTAAGTGCTCAGTAGCCACGTGTGGCTAGCGGCTGCCAGTTGGACAGTGCAGAGAGAGGACCCTTCCCTCACTCTGGAAGGTTCCATTGCCTGGCGCAGCAGGGCAGGCCTGTGCACCTGTATTCACTGCCCGGCGGCAGCAGGCGAAGTTCAGTGGTAAAACCCAGCGCCCTGGCAGCCCCTCACCTAGCCTCTTGTTCGTTTCTTCCCGTTTCAAAGAACGTTCTGAGCAGACGTGCTCCTTAGAGAAAGTTGAGACAACACAGAGAAGTATGAGAAATAATAGGGTCCCCCCCATCAACACACATGCATTATCCTGTCCCCAAGGTACAAGTCAGTGTTCTTGTTTTATTGTATTTGTCTCTGGTCCTTTCTCTTTTGCCCAGGCTGTTTGCTTTCACATTTTCGTAATTATACCGTGCATGTGATCTTGTAATCTATTTTTTTACTTAACGTAAGCATTTTCTTTATTAATATAATCGCTTCGCAAATTGACTATATATATTTTTTCAAAACGGATAGCGTTGATTTTCTTAAGCCGACGAAAGCAGTGAAAATGAATAGGGAAGTTGAGCTGCTGGAAGAGATGACAAATGACCCCTCATTCCTTCACTGGCCCTTTACCGAGGTACCTAGGAGACAGCAGGACTGTGGTGGGTGCTGTAATTATAATTTTTAGTGGCTGAATAATATTCTCTCAAGAGACTGCAGTTCGCTTAATTATTTGGTTATTTCTGGAAATCTGGAAGGTCAAATTTGTTTCACTCTTCGGCATGCTGTGGTGTGGCGGAGCGTCTCGGCCATTCACACTTGTCCTGCCCCAGGCGTGGCTTTTCGAGGAAGCAGAAACCTCTCCGATGCTCTCCATGGGCTCTGCCCGAATAGTCTCGAAAAGGATCTTTTTCAGGGCTTTGGGTATTATACCCAAACCACGTATCGTCATTCCGGAGGTGACAAAATAGGTATTTTCAGTTTCTGTTTCTTTAATTGCTGATGAAGGGAAAGCATTTATCCCACAGGTTTATTCATTGTGTATCTTTTTTTTGTTTTAATTGTCGGTTCCTAACCTTTATTAATTGAGGGCTTAGTGTTTCTCTGGTGCATTTGAATAAACTTTATACTCGAAAGACAGTGACAATCTAGCATATTTCTTGCAAATCATCTTAACCTCCTTGTTCTTTGCCTTTTGATTTTTTTCATGCGAAGGTGGACAGTTTTCTGGCTCACGGTTTTTGGGATTGCTTTAAGTCTTCCAGAAGCTCTTACCGCCATTTGAGAACTTTATTTCTGGTGTGTGGTTGCATTTGTTTTTTTTTAAATGCAATTTTATTGCAGTAAATTCATATATCATACAATCAACCAAAGTGTACAATCAGTACTTCACAGTATCATCATAAAGTTGTGCATTCATTCCTAAAATAGATTTTTGAACATTTCCATTATTCCAAAAAAATAAGAACAAAACTTAAAAGTAAAAAAGAATACCCAAAACATCCCACGTCCCTTATCGCCTCCTATTACTTGTTTATTTTTTTTAACCTTGTTTTTACTCATCTGCCCATACCCTGGATAAAAGGAGCATCAGACACAAGGTTTTCACAATCACACAGTCCCATTGTAAAAGCTGTATCATTATGCAATCATCTTCAAGAATCAAGGCTACTGGAACACAGCTCAACAGTTTCAAGCACTTCCCTCCAGCCACTCCACTACACCATACACTAAAAAGGGATATCTATATAATGTGTAAGAATAACCTCCAGGATAAACTCTCGAGTCTATTTGAAATCTCTCAGCCACTGACACTTTATTTTGTCTCATTTCTTTCTTCTCCCTTTTGGTCAAGAAGGTTGTCTCAATCCCTTGATGCTGAGTCCCGACAAATCCCGGGGATTCTGTCCCATGTCTCCAGGGAGATTTACACCCCTGGGAGTCATGTCCCATGTAGTGGGGGAGGGCAGTGAGTTCACCTGCTGGGTCGGCTTCGTGATTGCATTTTTAAGGTGTTTAACTTTTTAATCCAGATGTTGGCAAACTTTTTTCTGGAAAGGACCAGAGAGTCAATACTTCAGGCTTTGGAGGCCACACAGTGTGTCACAGCGACTCAGTCCATCCAGGGACCATGCTAAGAGAACGGGCGTGGCCGCATGCTGATAAAACTTTGGTCCTTGGGCCACAGTTTGCTGACCCCTGCTTTGTCCATGGGAAATTTGCCCTGGAGCACAATAGGAGGTGACGATATAAGGGACATTATTTTCCAGGTTGCTGACTCACTGTCGTGATTTCTCGTATTAAATAATCTGCTCCCTGGCGCATTCGTGACGCCTCCATAGCAGGCACTAATTCTGGTATGCAACAGGGGCTGTTTGGGGGCTGGCTGCCTGGTTACTTTGTGCCATCTGCATGTTCCACCCATAACGTGCCTTTAATTCTTGTGACTTGTGTCTTTTAATACCTGGCAGGCAGGTCCCACCTTGTGATCTTAAAAGCAAACGCCTTTTCATTTCCTGATTCTTCCAGGGAGCAGGGGATCCATTTGGTGGAGGTCGCCCCCCCTCGCCCCTGCCACCACCACCCCCTCCTGCCCCCAAAAGCAGTATCCGGTGGCACTTTTCTCTGGGCTTGTCCAGGGCTCGGAGCAGGTTTGCCCTGGCAGAGATGCCTTGGGCGGGAGGGTGCCGGGAGGAGGGCAGAGGCCCGTGGCCGAGGCTGGCCAGTCGGCCCTGGGAACACCAGACACTCCTGATTAGGAAACAGAAAAGCAGAGCTGGCCTCTGAGTAAGAGACATCCGGGTCGGGAAGTCGCTGATGGCAATCTCCGTTCGAGCAGGCTTCCGTCTCTTTCCTTTTCTCTTCCAAGGCCCATCTTGTGCTACCCCCAAAAGAAGGTGTTGGAACCCTGGCCAGCGCGCTCACTTCCCCCCATCTCCTGGTAAATCCACCAGCCCCGAGCCCGTGCTGACACCCCGTGTCCTCCCCTCTGATGTCTCCACGTGGGACCTGACAGCCAACCCCGAACCCGGTGTGAGAGGCGTGGGGCAGCGGGCTGTCTGCCGAACCCCTATTCCCACGGAGCCCGGGCGCAGGGGGTGATGGTGGGCTCCCAGGAGGAACAGGGCCTGACATGCCACCTGCCGGGTCGGGCCCTCCCTGCCCCCGCCCGGCCCCTCAGCCCCATCTCTACTTCTGGAACCTGGGCCCCAGCTCGGGGAGGGATGACCATGGGCCCTGGGGCTCCTGCCAGCGACCGCTGCCAGAGGGGAGCTGCCACCACCTGGCGCCCAGCAGATGGGACCCGAGGGCCGCTGGGCTGGGGGCTGGGGCTGGGGGCAAGGTTTCCATTCTCACCCTGGCCCCTTCCCCGGACACCCCTGGCCAAGTCCTACCCAGACCTACGGTCTCATCTACCCACAGGGGTGGGGCCGGCAGTGGGCTCCAGGAGCTGAGGGAGAGGTCCCCCCAGAGAGTAAGGCCCATGCGGATGTGTGGGTGGATGGGACGGGGTCGGGGCTCCAGCTGGGCCCCTGCATCCTCCTCCCTTGTCCTTGGAGAAGGACCGGCGGTTGCAGCACACACCCATTGCGGGTGGCGCCAGGGGCCCCTCGTCTCCAGGTGGGGGTGGGGTCGGCCCCAGGGTAAGAATGGAGGGCGAGTGAACTCAGCAGAAAGCCCTGGGGTGCCCGCGTCCCCAGCCCCAGCCTGATCTGCCCCTTCCCAAGGGGGGAGCATTTGCAGCACCCCACCCCCGGCTCTGGGCCTCAGCGGACATGTGTCCTTGGCAGGCCAAGCACGAGAAGGGCCGGAGCACACGCGAGGGGCCAGGCTGGGCTCACGACAGGCCAGGGGCAAACAGGGGACTTTCGCACAGACACACAAACCTAGTGATGGGGTGAGACTCAAAACCCCACGTCGTGAGCACAAGGGCGCGCCCTGATGTGAGAGCAGCTTCCCACCTCCGCAGCACCCCCCCCCACCCCGACCCCTGGAGCGCCCTGAGCACTGCAGGGCTTTTGTGACACCCCCGTCTGTCTGAGTTTTGCTAGAAACGGTTTTGCTGTCATGTACTGGGTCTTAAGGGTCATCAGCCTGGAGAAGTTTCTGGATCAAAGAAAGGCAACTCGCCTTGACTCCCTCTTTGAGGCTTAGCCGACCTTCTCTGTTCCACCTGGCACCCTCACTGCCACCCCTGCCCTCCGACCAAATGAATGCACGAGGCCATTCTTTCTAGGGTCTCCGCACAGCCTGTGAACGGGGTGGGGCGAGGGTGGGGAGAGCTCTCTTAGGGTCATACTCGGGGCCTCAGTGACATATTGTGCCTTGAGGGGACCTGATGGGTCCCTGCCTCTGGGGTCTGCCTGAGTTGTTTGACAGGTGCCCCGCCCCGCACCCTGCATCCCCTGGGTCCCTGGGACTTGAGGTGCAACTCTAAATTCTGGCCATGCCAAGTTTCAAAAGAAAGAAATGGATGCACGCCTCCTCTGTATGGAACTGGGGACCCCTGGGGCCAGGGACGGGGGTGGGGGTGCCTGGCCTCCAGGCCCTTTCACAGGCCCCGAGGAGATGGCCTCCTTCCCTGACAGGCCCCCTGCCCCCTTGACCCTGACCCCAGAGTCCCCACAGCCCAACCTGTCATCCCCAAGACTCAGGGCTCTTTCCGGCAACCAGGCTTTCCCCTGCCACGCCCCACTACTGGGCCCCCTGGAGCTGCTGTCCAGGAAGACACTGCTTGGGAACCAGTGCCCTGGCAGTGTCCGCACCTCGTCCCAGCCCCTCCATGTCGGGAGAACTCGGGGCCCTGGGCCTGCAGTGCCCCGTGGCCTCCAGCTGCCTATAATTTCCTTAATTACCTGTTCAGGCCTTGGCTCCTTCCGGGGGGACTTGGAGCTGGCTTCCGGGACTGGAAACTGGCAGGGCGGGCAGCCTGGTACCACGGTGAGAGCTGGGAGGTTTGGGGGAATTAGGTGCCCTGGCAGGAGTGGCAGCCTAGGAGCTGTTCCTTTGACTTCTACACAAACAGGGACCTGGCAAGTCTCTAAAGAGCCCTTCTAACCTCAGGTGGGGGGCCTCTGATTCCATCCCCAGCCCCTTTGGCTATGAGGATATGGGGGGGGGGGTGCTTGCAGGACCCAGCCTATCCCCGAAGCCCCAGGGCTTTGTCCCTTTTGGAACTGGAGACACACTCCTGAGGCCAGCCATGGCGTTTGGGGTCCACTGAGACCAGAAGCCTGGCACACCCTGACGGAAGGGGCTGCCCGTCACTTGCTCCCTGGGGCTCTGGCAGTTTTGAGCGCCAGGATAAGGGCAGAGGAGGGGGCGCGTGTGGGTAGCGCTGGGGACAGGAGGGAGGGGGTTGTTGCTGGCCCGGGCTCCCTGCAGCGCTCTCCTGGAACTGCTCGCCTGTAATTGGATAATTAGTGTCATTATGCTTCCCACCGCCCATGGTTGGCCCTCGCTCTCCTGCTCTTGCTGTCTTGCCTCCCCTGGCAGGAAACAAATGGCTCTTCTCCCTTCCACCCTGTAAGAGGCAGGGTCCCAAGGACACACCTCAAGGCCCCTTCCGGAAAGAGGGCTTCGGACTTCACTGCAGGACCTGAGGGTCACCCGGGGCAGGGAAGGCCCCCTGGGGGAAAGGCTGTCCCCACAGTGTCCCGTGCCCTCCTGGGCTGAGGAGCCACCCCGAACCTGGGAAGCAGCCCACGTGGGGCAGGCCCCTGGCTAAGCAGGTGGGGGGGGGGGCTCTGATCTGGCCCCCTTATGCAGCTGGTGGAGCTTGAGCCTGACCTCTGAACTCTGGGTCCCGCTGGGTTTGGTGAGGCATGTGGGGGTGCCCAGCCTTGGCCTCAGTGGGTACCCCTCCTGAAAAGCCACTATGTGTGCATGGTGGAGGAGGGCCTGTCCTCAGAGTGCATGCCAGCCCACCAAGGAGGAATGATGGCCCATGTCACATGAAACAATGGAGGCACAGAGAGACCAAGTGACTTGAGCTGCCCGGCACAGCTCTGAGTGATGGTGCCTGCATCCCCTAGGCCTGGGGTCAACAGGGACAGGCTTCCTGTCTGGCCACTTTGTTCTGATCACACATTCGTGGCTTTTCTGGGCAGTCACACGTATCCTTGGTGGAAGTCTGAAATAGAAGATTCTGGAACCAGACCACCTGAGCTCACATCACCCTCTCCTGCTTGCTGATTGTGTGTCCTCCAGTAAGCCCCGTAATCTATCTGTGCCTCGACTGCTTCAGCTCTAACCTAAGGATAATTCCAGCAAGGACAGCAGGCAAGGTCCAGGCACATGAGCCATCAGTTAAATCAACGTGCATTTGGGGCAAACGTTCGCTGCTGTCTAAACCGAACAGCACAGGCTCGTATCTCCCTGGGCTGTCCGCAGGCCGGGCCACGTCCTCCCCAGGTCTAAATAAGGCCCTCTGGCTCTCACGGTCTGTCTTCTCCCCTCTGCTATGGCCAGAACTTCTAGGGCAGCATGAAATGATTCAGGTGAGAGGGAGCTCAGCTTTGGACTATCGCCTGCCCCAGAGAGGCCATGGAAGCATGAGGAGTTGGTAGGTCATGGAAACTTCTGGAAAAGTCCCCTGGCTCTCCCAGAACCAGGGCTGGATTTTGGTGAAGAGTTAAGACAAAGCCTCCATGCCTGGTGACTGGGGCTCACGGCCCTCCTGAGCACATCTGAATTACTTAAGAGAGAGGTTTGATCTCTTTTTATTTTTTTCTTTTTTTAAATTTTTTATTAGTTAAAAAAAATTACAAGAAACACAAACATTCCCAACACATACACTCAGCAAATCACAATATCATCACATAGTTGCATATTCATCATCATGATCATTTCCCAGAACATTAGCATCAATTCAGAAAAAAAAATAAAAAGACAACAGAAAAAAAAGAAAAATTTTACAGGCCATACCCCTTACTGATCCCTTTCATTGATCACTAGCATTTCAAACTAAATCTATTTTAACATTTGTTCCCCCTATTATTTATTTTTATTCCATATGTTCCTCTCATCTGTTGACAAGGTAGATAAAAGGAGCATCAGACACAGGGTTTTCACAATCACACAGTCACATTGTGAAAGCTATATCATTATACAATCATCATCAAGAAACATGGCTACTGGAACACAGCTCCACATTTTCAGGCAGTTCCCTCCAGCCTCTCCATTACATCTTGGATAACAAGGTGATATCTACTTAATGCGTAAGAATAACCTCCAGGATAACCTCTTAACTCTGTTTGGAATCTCTCAGCCATTGACACTTTGTCTCATTTCGCTCTCTCCCCTTTTGGTCGAGAAGGTGTTCTCAATCCCTTGATGCTGGGTCTCAGCGCATTCTAGAGTTTTTCTCAATCCCTTGATACTGAATCTCAGCTCATTCTGGGATTTCTGTCCCACGCTGCCAGGAAGATCTACACCCCTGGTAGTCATGTCCCATGTAGACAGGGGGAGGGTGGTGAGTTTGCTTGTTGTGTTGGCTGGAGAGAGAAGCCACATCTGAGCAACAAAAGAGGTTCTCTTGGGGGTGACTCTTAGGCTTAATTTTAAGTATCCTTGACCTATCCTTTGTGGGGTTAAGTTTCATATGAACAAACCCCAAGATTGGGGGCTCAGCCTATAGCTTTTGTTGTCCACACTGCTTGTGAGAATATCAAGAATTCAACTTGGGGAAGTTGAGTTTTCCCCTGTTCTCACCATTCCCCGAAGGGGTCTTTGCAAATACTTTTCCACTCACTGATCAAATCACTCTGGGATTCATCAGGGCATCACCTGGACAAACCAACAAAGTCTCATGTCCTATACAAAGTTCAATGTACTTAAGGTGTTCAATCAACTATCTACATAAGTTATATTAGGAGATGCACTGGTCAAAGTACAGATTTGTACCAAATAAACATTTTTTGCTTTAGTCTCACACGTTAGTTGAAATTTTTAAATATTAAGTATCATCTATTTTCAGCACACTGCAGTAATGACATTCTTTTGTTCTTCCTCATGCAAAAATATTTTTTAAATTTGTACATTTAGTCACTATCGTTATACACTCCAGGCATTCCTAGATTACATCATCTCAATCTTTATCATCTATCTTTCTTTGTGATTTCATTTATGCCCCAGCCCTCCTCCCTCTATCATTCTCATATGCAGCTTCCTTCAGTGTTTTAACATAATTGTATTACAGTTAGGTAATATTGTGCTGTCCATTTCTGAGTTTTTATATTCAGTCCTGTTGCACAATCTGTATCCCTTCAGCTCCAATTATCCAATATCTTACCCTATTTCTATCTTCTGATGGTCTCTGTTACCAAGGAAATATTCCAAGTTTATTCACTAATGTCAGTTCATATCAGTGAGACCATACAGTATTTGTCCTTTTGTTTCTGGCTAATCACACTCAGCATAATGTCCTTAAGGACTATTCATGTTGTTACATACTTCATAACTTTATTCTGTCTTACAGTTGCCTAATATTCCGTCTTATGTAAATGTCACAGTTTGTTTAGCCAACTGTCTGTTGATGGACGTTTTGGCTGTTTCCATCTCTTGGTAATTGTTAATAATGCTGCTATAAACATTGGTGTGTAAATGTCCATTTGTGTCCTTGGCCTCGTGTCCTTTGAGTAGAGACAGCATATAGATGAGTCCTGTTTTTTAATCCATTCTGCCAGACTATGTCTTTTGATTGGAGAGTTTAATCCATTAACATTCAGTGTTATTACTGCATGGGTAGTACTTTCTTCTACTATTTTGCCTTCTGGATTTTATATGTCATATCTAATTTTCCTTCTTTTTACCTTTACTCATAGTCTTCCTTTCTACACTCTTCTCCACCCCTCTCTCTTCTGTCTTCGTATCTGTCTCTAGTGTTCCCTTTAGTATTTCTTGCAGAGCTGGTCTCTTGTTCACAAATTCTCTCAGTGATTTTTTGTCTGAAAATGTTTTAATTTCTCCCTCATTTTTGAAGGACGATTTTGCTGGATATAGAATTCTTGGTTGGCAGTATTTCTCTTTTAATAATTTAAATATATTATCCCATTGTCTTCTCGCCTCCATGGTTTCTGCTGAGAGATCTGCACATAGTCTTATTGGGTTTCCCTTGTATGTGATGGATTGCTTTTCTCTTGCTGCTTTCAAGGTCCTCTCTTTCTCTTTGAACTCTGACATTCTGATTATTAAATGTCTTGGAGTATATCTCTTTGGATCTATTCTCTTTGGGGTATGCTGCACTTCTTGGATCTGTAATTTTAAGTCTTTCATAAGAGTTGGGAAATTTTCAGTGATAATTTCCTCCATTAGTTTTTCTCCTCCTTTTCCCTTCTCTTCTCACAACACGTATATTCATGCACTTCATATTGTCTTTCAATTCCCTGAGTCCCTGCTCATATTTTTCCATTTTTTTCCTACAGTTTCGGTTTCTTGTCAGATTTCAGATGTTCCATCCTCCAGTTTTGAAATCCTATGTTCTGTCTCTCGAAATCTACCACTGTAGGTTTCCATTGTTTTTTTTCATCTCTTCTACTGTGTCTTTCATTCCCATAAGTTCTGTGATTTGTTTTTTCAGACTTTCAGTTTCTTCTTTTTGTTCTTTCTTTGCCTTCTTTATATCCTCCCTCAATTCATTCATTTGGTTTTTGATGAGGTTTTCCATGTCTGTTCGTACATTCTGAATTAATTGTTTCAGCTCCTGTATGTCATTTGAAGTGTTGGTTTGTTCCTTTTCCTGGGCCATATCTTCAATTTTCCTAGTGTGATTTATTACTTTTTGCTGGTGTCTAGGCATTTAATTACCTTAATTAGTTTATTCTGGAGATTGCTTTCACTTCTTTTATCTAGGGTTTTATTGCTGGATGAATTTGTTGACTATCTGTTCTTTGATATTCCATTCAGCTTTATCTGGACCTTTAGCTTAAGTTTTGTTTAACAGAGGAGAATTTTCCAGTTCTTATTTTCTTGTTTCTTGCCCTACTTGTGTGATGCCTTTACCCCTTCCCCACACACACTTAGGAGGGTCTACTTAGGTATTGTAGACCCCAGCCAGATTTTCCCAAACTGGCCTCCTATCAGGAGGAAAGAGTCACCTGCATCGGTTTTCCTTGAGGATGAGACCCAGCAGGCTGAAAGACTTTCCTGTGAAGTCTCTGGACTCTGTTTTTCTTATCCTGCCCTGTGTGTGGTGCTTGTCTGACTGCAGGTCCCACCAGCATAAGATGATGCAGTACCTTTAACTTTGGCAGACTCTCCCTGCTGGGGGCGCGGTGGAGACAGAGGAGAGGTTGTAGGCTGCTTTTAATGGCTTCAAATCACCAAGCCCTGGTGTCTGAATTCCTTGATGGAGGGATTCCACCTGGGTGGGGCTTCACCCCTCCCCTGGGGAAGGCACAAGCTCCAGATAAGCCCCCAAAAGAGCTCACTTCTGCCTATGCCTGGGGCAGTTGCAGCCTGAAAAGTCCTGCTGCTGTATCCAGAGGCAGTCAAGCCTTTGTAGATATACAGCCACAAAAACCTCTGTTTCCTTCTTTTTTTTTTTCCCCTTTTTCTGTCAGTCCTGCCCCCTTGGCACCGGGGCAAAAATGAGCAACCTCCGCTTTGATCAGGTTCACCTAAGCTGGGGGCCTATTTTTAGTAGTCAGAATTTGTTAATTAGTTCCACAATTGGCGTTTGATTGTGCCCAGTCCCTGCTGCTGGTAAAGTCCTTTCCTTTCCCCTATGGGAAGCAGCCTGTGGGGGAGGGGTGCTGGCCACCGCAGCTTTGGGAACTCACGGTTCTGGGGGGTGCTCGCAGCCTGTCCAGCTGGTCCAGACTGGGGTGCGCTGTGTGTCTGGTCACTGACGTTGCCCAGGAGCTGTTCTGTACTGTTTCTGGTTATTTAGTAACAATTTTTTCCCTATAGTTCCTGTTTCTTGTCGGATTTCAGATGTTCCGTCCTCCAGTTCAGAAATCCTATGTTCTGTCTTTCGAAATCTACCATTGTAGGTTTCCATTGTTTTCTTCATCTCTTCTACTGTGTCTTTCATTCCCATAAGTTCTGTGATTTGTTTTTTCAGACTTTCAGTTTCTTCTTTTTGTTCTTTCCTTGCCTTCTTTATATCCTCCCTCAATTCATTGGTTTTTGATGAGGTTTTCCATGTCTGTTCATACATTCTGAATTAATTGTTTCAGCTCCTGTATGTCGTTTGAATTGTTGGTTTGTTCCTTTGACTGGCCCATATCTTCAGTTTTCCTAGCGTGATTTGTTATTTGGATTTCACATGCCCAGAGCCTTGCATCTATGGCATCCTCCCGGCATCCATTAGTGAGGTGGCCCCAGTGCCCTCGTGCCATTGTGTCAGGCCCCGCCACGTGGGTGGGGGACTGGGTGAGGGGCTGGGGAGGGGGCCGTGTCCTGTCATCCTGGCTGCTGCCATCCCGATGCCAGAGCCGCTTGTGCCAGGAGGAGGGAGGAGGGCTGGGCAGGACGGAGCAGGGGCAAGGGGCGTGGGGGGGTGGGGAGGGAGAGCCTGTCCCTTTAAATCTGTTTTCTCGGGTTTGATTTCCTTCATTTTTCCCATCCCCCTGCCTCTACCAGCACAAGCGGTGGAGCCGCGAGAGCCCAGGAGCTGCAGTGATGGCGTCCCTGAAATATTAATGAGGCTACTCTCCGCCTCGGCTCCCTCCCGCCCTCCCTCCGGGCTGAATGCAGGCCTCGTCCTTGGAGCCCAGCTCTCCCCTACCCCGTGGTCACCGAGGTGGGTTGGGGCATGGGGAGGGGACAGGAGGGAGAGGCCCCTGCGCGAGGGGGAGGGCAGCTGCCAGGAAATCAAGGGTTCCCGGCTGCCCGAGGTGGACCCCGGCCACTGGCCCCTACCTGCCCCCCTGGGGTACAATCCAGGTCCCCAGGAGCAGGCAGGGTGTTCGGGGGTCCCCCACTCCCTGGACACCAGCTGCTCATATGGCCTGATCCCCGAGTGCTGGCCACTGCCACCCCAGCATCCGCATGTGCAGCCTGGGACCCGGGGACCCTGACCTGTGGGTGCCAGAGCAGGCTTGGGCCTCTGCTTCTCCCTCTGTGGGTTTCCATGGGGCCTGGCTGGCGTTTGGGGTACCTGGTGGTGGACACAGGACAGGGGAGCTGGTACTTCAAGGAATTCCCGGGGAGAGTCCTGTGGCCGAGCCATGGGTCCTTCTGGAAAGTGATCTTGTGCTGAGCGGTCAGCCAGGGAGGGGAGGTTTGCCTCCAGGAGGGCGTGCACCCAGGTGGGCCCCTCGATCCTCCGACTCTTCCCCCCCATCGGACCCTGGCACCAACGTGGGGACTTGCCCGGCCTTGGATGCCCCTTTCCCACGGTTGTCCCCAGTTTCCAGAGGGGGTGGGCAGAGGGAGCCATGGGGGGCGAACAGCCGGACCCCAGCAATGACAGTTGGTGGTGGGCTGTGGTTGCGATGGGGCAGTGTTTCCAGAACCCTCCACGGGGTTGATTCTAATGGGTTGGAAGCCACGGCATGGGTGCTGGCGCTGCAATATTGGGCCCCTTCCGTTCTCTCCTCTGTTGAGGCGCGGCAGGGCTGCCCCCACCTGGAGCAGGTGGCCAAGCGGCCAAGGGACTCAGTTTCCCAGGGTGTCTCAGGAGGGTCCCCGGCGTGTGTCGCCCTGAGTCACCTCAGGACAACTGCCAAGTCCGTCTGGGAGGTCCAGGGATGGAGCAGCAAAGGCGGAAGTACAGGGTCCAGGAGGCCACTCACTCAGGGTCCCCAACTGGTTGAAAGTCCCCCAGCACAGGGGAGCCGGGGCGGGTCTGGGCTCTTTCCACTCAGCGATGCTCGCCCATTCATGCTGGGGTGCGGGTGGGGGAGCAGATGCCGCCAGGTCCCGGGCCCCCCTCCGTGGAGGATTGTGATTCCATTAAGCCAATTAAGGTCTGAAAGATGAAAGAGCTCAGAAATGGGCCGTCCCGTGCCCTTTTGGGGCCCACAGACCGTTCTAGGCAGCCGGCCCAGAACGGATGGATGGGGCCACTTCTGCCCTTGGCTGTTTTGGTGGCGGCTGCTGTCCTGATTTAGACCAGGGAGATGCGAGCCTCTGCTGTTCGGTTTAGACAGCAGCGAATGTTCGCCCCAAATGCACGTTGATTTAACTGATGGCTCCTGGCCGCCCCCTGCCCTGTTGCATTGATGAAGACGAAGGTCGGCATGAGCATGTTGGGCCCCAGGCCTCGCTGAGCCCCCGAGGTTTGCAGTGACCACCCCCCACCCCACACCCCTCTGGGAGCGCAGCTTCCCCCTCCTGCAGCTGCGAGTGCCTCCTTCATGGATAAGGACCCCTTTCTCTCATTCGTTCCTCTGGCCCCCCGGCCCCATCCAGACAGGAGATTTCCTGGCGACCCAACAGCCATGCAGTCCTGGCGACAGGGAAAGACGTGGTCCCAAAGAACGCATGGGAGTGACCTAGGAACATGTTGCGAGGTGATAGATGCGGCTGTGAATTTAGGTTGGGGAATCGGCTAAGGGTTTCTGGAGAATGTTCCTCTTGACTCGAGACTAAAGGAATTCTTTGGTGCTTAAGAAATAGGTAGAGACAGGCAGAAGGCTGGGCGGGGTAGAGTGGGGTGAGTGGCAGGGCTGCTGGGACCGTGGCGGCAGGAGAGGAGCTGGAAGGACCTGCGAAGGGATGTGGCCTCTGGCTTGATGGGGAGGAGGAGGAGCTGCCAGCTGGGATTTTAGGAAGAACCTTCCAGTGCAGCAATCGAGGCAGAGAGAGGGATGGCCACCTGAGTCAGGGGAGGTGGGATGCCTAGTGTGGGGCAGACGGGACGTGGATGTGGTACGGTGCAGGATGAAGGAGCTGCCAGTCAGGGCACCAGGGAATCCTGTGGCAGGAGGGAGGGCGGCCCAGGCCCAGTGCCAAGGGTGCAGCAGCCCAAGCCTGCCTGCAGGCACAAGGAGCTCAAGGGCCGACTCAAGGGCAGAGAGCCGTGGTCAGAGAGGGGCACCCTGCTGGGGGGGGGGGGCAGGCCGTGGCCCAGCTGGCCCCCAGAGCTCTCAGCCAGACTCCAGGATGTGCTGTGCTTGCTGGTGGGTCCCAGGCTGGCCACCCCGTAGCCATCTTGTCCCCCGGTGTCCTCACTACCTAAGGCAAACCCTGGACCCCAGCCCTCCCTGCTAACTGCAGATGGGTCGGGGGGGCAGGCATGAGACGCAGCCCAAACCATGGGGACACCCAAGTGACCCTGCATCGTGCAGCCCAGGCTCCCAAGGAGGAGGGGGGACTGTGCCCAGCGGGGGCACTGTCACAAAACAAAGGTCCCGGGTGGGATGCCAGCCCAGGGTGGGGTAGGGGGTGGCAAGTGAAACTGGAGAGGACAAGCAGGGAAGACAGGCCAAAGTGGCCTTTACTGTTGCCAGAGGCTCTGCCAACCAGTCCCCATGGGGCAGGGCTCACATGGCACCCCTGGAAGGAGCCCTGCCTTTCCTGGCACCCCACATGCATGCGCCCTCAGGCCCTGGAGCCCTGCCTCCTCACCCCACCCCCACCTTCCACATCCCCAGCCTCCTCCCTTGGGCCCTGCCCACATAGTCCGTGTTGTGACCCAGGAGCTTGGGGGTGGGGAGGGTCCTGGCACAAGGAAGTCAGCTGGTGACACATGTCTGCCAGGAGCTCTCTGGTCTTTGGAGAAATGGCTCACGCCAGTCCTTTCTCAAATGTGCTTGTTAAAACTCTTATAAGAAAACTCAGGGAAATGGCTTCAGGACCTTGTATTAGCAGTGACTTCTCAGACTATACACCAAAAGCACGAGCAAAGAAAAAATAGGTCAGTGGGACTTGATGACAATTTAAAACCTCTGTGCCTCGAAGGACTTCCTCATGAGAGTAGAGAGACAACTTAGAGAATGGGAGAAGATAATCACAAATCATTTCTCTGATAAGGGTTTAATAGCCACAATATATAAAGAGCTCTTACAATGCAACAACAAAAGGCAAGCAACTTACCTAGAAAGTGGGCAAGGACTTGAACAGACATTTTTCCCCAAAAATGACCAAAAAGCTCATGAAAATATGCTTGACATTATCAGCCAGAATCAGGGAAATGCAACTCAAAAGCACCGTGGGATGCCACTTCACACCCATTAATATGGCTGCTATTAAAATCAAAACCCAAAAAACAAAACAAAACAAAAAAAAATGTGGGGAAATCGGGACACTTGCTCATTGTTGGTGAAAATGTAAACTGGTGCAGCACTGTGGACGGGTCAGTGTCTAATGCCCCAGAATTGTGCACTTAAACATGGTGAAAATGATGTTTGTATTATGTTGTGTCGTACCGTGATAAACAATGTTTAAATGTGCCTCTTCAGCGACACCTCCCTGGCCCCCAGCTCTCTTTCATTGTTTTCCCTGTCACTCTTCTCACCAGCCCCTGGGAAGGGTCTGTTTTCCTGAGCCCCTCGTCCCTGCTACCCTGACGACCCCTCTGTCCCCAGCACATAATACCTGTGCCAGGCACTTGGGAGATGCTCAGTAATATTTGTCCCGTGACAAACTAGAAGCATGGATCGTGGAGGGGTGGACAGGAATGGTGGGGGGCAGAGCAGGCTGTTTCTTCTGGAAACGAAGGCAGCCCCGGTCGGCCTTGGGGGGCGTGCCCTCGGGGCTCTGCTGGCCACATCGGGGATGCCCTGAGCGAACCAGTCCTGAAACCCCTCTTACTGCTGGTTCCCGGAGAAGTAGCTTCATCCGGATGGACGGATGCTGGTCAAATCCAGCCCAGCAGGAAGAGGCAGGAGCCGCGGCCTCCCTGAGAGTAAAGGACTTGGATGTGGGGACATCCAGGCCTGGAAGGGAGCCCCGTGCCGGGGGGACGGCCTGGGGGGGTTGCCACCACTCTTGGCCGTGAGGCAGAGCAGGAGAAGTAAGGAGGGCCAGTCGATGGTTAGCAACGGGAGTTACCTGTGCTGCTTCTGGCTTTCTCCCACTCGGGCTCCTCTGCCCTCTGTCCTCCTTGCCCCGGGCCCACCGCAGATATCCCGAGGGCAGCGGAGACCCCGTGCACTGTCAGCGGTGATCTGGAGCCCAGCTGGCCCCATCCATGGCTCGGCCTGCTCCGCGGACCCCTGTGCAGCGCTGGGTCTAAGACCAACAGCTGCCGAGGCCAGGCCGGAAGACTTGCCAGCAACTTCTAGCATGCCTGCAGCCCCGGCCAAGGCTTAGCCAGGCAAGTGGGAGCTCAGCCAGGGGCTGGCACGGGGTGGGTTAGTGCAGAGCTCACGGTTGACCAAGCTGGGGTGAGAAGGCTGCTGGTGAGCCCCCGCCCCCACCCCGTGGCACCTGGGCGTCCGTGGCATCTGCGGCCCACCACGTGGATGGAGAGCGGCTGTTCCCAATGTCCCGTCCCTGGGGGTTTTGTGGTCTCACCTGCAACCCCCGGCTTTCCTCTCGCCACCTTCTTTCTCCCCAGGTGTCTGCGCTGTGGGCCCCCCCTCCCTGCCACACCTCCTCAGCAGGGCCCCGGGACCACAGGTGGCTGCCCGCCGCCAGGACGCCCGGCAAGATGGGTGACATGGCCAACAGTTCCATCGAGTTCTACCCCAAGCGGCGGGAGGCCCCCCAGGCGGGCGGCTTTGGGTGCACGCTGGCCGAGCTGCGCTCCCTCATGGAGCTCCGGGGGGCCGAGGCGCTGCAGAGGGTCCAGGAGGCCTACGGGGATGTGGGCGGACTCTGCAGGAGGCTGAAGACCTCGCCCACGGAGGGTAAGCCTGGGGACGCTGGTGACCTGCCTTTCCCTCCCCATGGCCCTCGGGCCTGGCCTGCTTCTCCCGGGGCCTTTCCCCTGGACCCGTTTCTCCTCCGAGGGTGACCTTTCCTCCTCAGGGCAGATGGAGGGAGCGGAGGAGAGGGGTGGGGGAGACGGAACTCACCTCAGAGGCCTACAGGCCGGCTGGGCCCGGGCAGAGCAGGTTCCCAACAGAGGTCCCGGACTCCCCTCAAAGAAGGGTGGGGCGCCTCCCGTTGACAGGGAAGCAGGACTTGGCCCCCATCAGCCCCCTCTGGGGGTTCCCCATGCGCTCAACCCCAAAGGGGTGCCGGCCTGTGGCAGTGTAGGTCTGAGGAGATCTGCCATGGGGGCAGGCGAGCCTGGGTCTTGAAGCCTAGTGAGAATGTTCTAGAAGGCGGTGGAGTTTAGGGAGGCTGACTGCTATCTGCGGTCCACAGCCCCATCCCAGCCTTCCCCATCCCGGGGCAATCCCGGATCCCTGCCAGGTCCGCTCCTCGGCCACTTGGAACCCCAGCCACTTTGTGAATAGGTCTCTTGGGAGTGCCCACCTGGCCTCGGCCTCCCTGCCTCTGCCCAATCCAACCCTGTGACCCCTGCCCCGGTGCCCTCTGTCTGGGATGTGGCAAAGGGGCTGGAGGGGTGAGGGGGTCAGGACAGGTGGAACCCAATGGCCAGGTTGGGAAAGCCCCAGGACCCCAGCCTCACCACCCGCCAAGCCCTGGCTGTGTGGTGTGGGGACAGATGGCTCAGCGGAGCCCTCTCCCCTGTGCCCCTCCCTTCCCCGCCCCTCGGGATTTGGGGCTCCATGGAAGCAGCCCAGGCTCTGACCTCCCCTAGATAAAAGGCAGCAGATGGGCTGAGGCTGGCAGCGCTGCTCTGACTGTCAGGCCTTGTTAAATATTGAAAATGTCAAGGTCCCCAGGAACTGGCCCGTCACGGCCACCCCGGCAAGGGAACCTGTCGGCTGCCCGGGAGGAGGGCAGGCTGCCTGGCACAGGTCAGCTGCACACAGAATGAAAGGCCGCTGCCCCCCACATCCCCCCCACACCGTCCCCTGCCTTGAGCCAGCTGGCCCTGCAGACTTCTCACCCTGGCCTGGTCCTGCCCACTCCTGCTCAGACGCAGTGGGTTGCACTCTAGGGAGGGGCTGGGTGACTGCAGCCCCAGGCCCCACACCAGCCCCTGAGTGATGTGGGCAGCCTTGGGGTGCAGGGGGTGCCAGGGCCAGCAGAGGGGTGCCTGGTGAGACTGGGGAGGCCAGGATGGGGTTAGGCAGATTGACGCCTTCCTGGAGATCCAAAAAGATTCCAGAAGCTGTCCTTAAGGAGGCTGCTGCCGCTGAGGCCAGGGACCCTGGATTTGGGGACCACCTGGTAGAAGACTCCCAAATTGCGGGCCGGGGTCTTTGGCCAGGTCCCTTCCCCTCTGCAGGCTTGTGGGCGGATTACCTGAGAGCCAGAGTCCCCTCCGGCCCGGAGGTGACATGGGCCTAATGCAATTGCGGTGGCATCTGGCCCCTGCTCTGGGAAGCCCGCCCGTGGGCAGCCCACCCGTGGGCGTCCACGCCAGCCGGCCGCTCCCTCCCGCCGGGCCCGGTGCTGTTGTGCCCTCAGGGGCCTGCTGGGCTGGCGAGTGCCCGGAGCTGGGGGGGCCACAGCTGCCAGCCTCCCTCTGCTCCCCCGCCAGTGTGTGCTGCAGCAAGCTAAGCCACGGGGAGGGCAAGGCCATGGAGGGGGGCTGGTCTAGGACAAGGGAGGTGGATGGAGGAGGGGTCCCAGAACGTGCTGGCTCCCATGGTGCCACGGGGCCCAGCTGGCTCGCTGGGGGCTGTGAGTGGGCCTCCGTCCCTGTCCAGGGATGCCAGATCCGTGCCCCTAACCAGGGTGCCAGGGACCAGGGCCAGCCCGGGAAGTCCAGGAATTAGGGCCCCACATCTACCTCCCAGGTTCCCAGGGCTTCTATAAGGAAGCTCCAGTCCCGAATGGGGCCCAGCCCCTCACCCTGGCCTGTCCAGGTCCCCCTAACTCCGAAGCCTGGCTCCTGGGCTTCTCCCCGACACCAGCTCTCCTGTCCCTGCCCCCAACTGGGAAAGCAGCAGAAACCCGAGCCGGCTGGGCCAGTGGGAAGAAGGGCAGGGACAGCTGCAGGCCTTTGTGGGGGGTGACACTGTGGGGCCATCACCAAGCAGACACCGTAGCTGTGGGGGCCGGGCCCAGGCTGTGTGCTCTGGCCAGTCCTTCCATCGAGGCCTCTGAGCACTCCAGGCCTCACACTGCCCTTCCCCTTCTCCCAGCTCTTTCCATGTTCTGGCCCCGACCATGGGTGAATCTTCTGCACAATGCCAGGCAGACCAGAGCACACCACGGGCAGGACCCCATCCCTGCTGGTCTCTCCCCTTCTCTCGCAGGCCCCCTGGGGTGGACACTGCCCTGCCTCTGACACTGGGTGTCAGCATGGGGCCTGAAATCAAAAAGGGGGAAGGGTGGGGGGGGACACTATAGCAGCCCTGGGTGGGGGCCTGGGAGCACATGGAGGGGGGCTCAGATCAGCCTGGGACAGGCCTGAGATAGCTCCTGACTGTGATACCAGACCCACTGTGGGTCCTTGGGCAAGCTTTGGAAGCTTCTAGAATGGAACTACAAGCTGTACCTGCCCCCACCAAGGAGGGTGTCATGGGGCCTGGGGCTGACTCGGGGCTCAGGCTGGGAGCCACGTGGTGAGGTCGCTGTCGTGATCCTCAGTGTTGTGCGGGCCCCTGAGTCCCGGCAGCTCTCGGAGAGGGCAGACACCCCAAAAAGTGGGAAGCTGAGTACCAGCGCCCCCATGGGCTGGGCTGGGCCTTCCCTGGCCGGCTTGTTGGCTCCAGCCCAGGACCCGTCCAACCGGGCCCCTTCCCCAGCGCTGGGCCTCAGCCCGTCTTTCCTCCTGCCCCCCAGGGTGAGCACTGCGCCGGGAGCTTTCCCTGCCCACTGGGGGTGCCAGGCCCCGGCTGTACGGCCTGAGCGAGGCTGATGCTGGAGCTGACTCTGGGGATCCATTGAACAGTAAAATCCCGTGCATGTCACCCTGCCCTGGAGTTGGGCAGACGGGGCTGCAGAGGGGGCCCTGGACTGCAGTCGGGAGCCCCAACTCCCAAGTACAGGGCCTCAGTTTACCTATCCATATCCTGGCGGTGTTAGATGCCACCATGGAGGGACCACCCCTCACCCCCTTTTCCTCCCAAGCCCTGCAGTTCCCGGGGAGACCTGGGCTTCTCCGCGATGGGGGGGGAGCCAAGGCCAAAGGCCACAGGGCCTGTGGGTGTCCGTGCATGTCACCCTGGGGCCTGCCCGAGTGCTTCCCCCACCTGTCCCTTCTGGGTTAAATGGCAGAGCCAGCCACCCGCCACAGTGATGTTCACAGCTTGTCTCAGCCACACACACACACACAACCTACTGGGTCCCTCTGGGACTCTGGCTTTGCTTCTTTTCCCCGTCCCCCCACTGGTTCTTCTGCGCCCCTTTCTTGTTCTTCCCCACCTTCGTTTCCTGGAGCTGCCGTAACCAAGGGTCCCACAGCAGGGGCCTAGGACACGTCTTATTCTCTCAGCTCCGGAGGCCAGAGAGCCAAAATCTAGGTGTTGCCCGGGTTGGTTTCTTCTGGAAGGTTCTGGCATTTGCTGGCAGTCATCAGTGTCCCTTGGCTTGTGGCAGTGTCACTCCCATTACTGCCCTGTCCTCACATGGCCATCTTCTCCCTGTGTCTTTTCCACACTTGCTTCTTTCTGTAAGGACCCCAGGCATGCTGCCCCCCAAGCCAGCAAGGCCACATCTTAACTCAGTTACAGCTGCAAGACCCCGTTTTCAAATAAGGTCTCATTTCCAGGCACCGGGGCTGCTGAGGCTTGAATTTATTTTTTGGAGGGAAAATTCAACCCGCCACACCCTCTTCAGTTCTTTCAACCCATGGGCTTGTACCCTGCATTAGTTCTCATGCTTCCTCTTTTCCTTCCCTGGGAAACTTCTGGAAAGCAGGGCTCCTCAACCTGCTTCTGGAGGCTCGGGTGTGTTCCCTGGCTCTGGCCAGCCCAGGTGCTCCTGGTCCCCTGCCCTGGAGCCCTGGTTTTGCACAGTCCTCCCCCCTTCCAAGAGCCAGGGTGGGTGAGGGCCTCTCCAGCTTTCTGGAATGACCACACCCAGAGTCCAGGCTCCCAGCTTTCAGCTCTGGGCTGAGTTCCAGCAATTAGTTCCTTCAAATATTTGGGGCTGGAGAGAATGTTCTGGAACACGTGGACCCATGCTCTGACCCTCCACCCTGATTGGAACAAGGAGAGCAGCTGTCTTCTTCTGCTCCTGCATCTGCAGGCCACAGTTGTTCATCCCCGGCCCAGCCACATTCCCTCTGTGCTTCCCCCGTACTGGACACCATCCGTCCCTTTGGGGCCCCCTCTGGAGTTAGCACAGGATAACCCAGGGAAGGAGGGGAGACACATTTCAAGAAGACACAGCTAGTCCTTCCTCCCGGGGCCAGGCCACGCAAGGGAGCTGTGCAAGCCGGGGGGATGGCAAGCTCCTGCCCACAGGCACGCCCCTAAGCCTTTACCAGAAGGTTCTTCACGGCCCGGGCGGTGCCCACTTTCTCGAGACTTCCAGTGTGGTTGCAGGGACAGGGAAGCAGGCAGGCACCACGCGGGCATGTGGGCCTGACCAGTGCCATCCTCTCCTCCTGGGCTGCTTCTGCTCTCGATGCAGGCCTGGCGGACAACGCCAACGACCTGGAGAAGCGCAGGCAAATCTACGGGGAGAACTTCATCCCTCCCAAGCAGCCCAAGACCTTCCTGCAGCTGGTGTGGGAGGCCCTACAGGATGTGACCCTCATCATCCTGGAGGTGGCTGCCATTGTGTCCCTGGGCCTTTCGTTCTACGCGCCACCCGGGGAGGAGAGCGAAGGTGAGGGGCACAAGGGGCAGCGGGGCTGGACGGAGCGAGGAGGGGACAGGAGGGGGCCGGGCCACGCCGCGGGACCTGAATGTCTGTGTCCCCCACCTCTCGCCCTCCCTCCGGGCCCTGGGCTCAGCCTGCGGGAACGTGGCGGCCGGGGCCGAGGACGAGGGCGAGGCCGAGGCCGGCTGGATCGAGGGCGCCGCCATCCTGCTCTCAGTCATTTGCGTGGTCCTTGTCACCGCCTTCAACGACTGGAGCAAAGAGAAGCAGTTCCGGGGCCTGCAGAGCCGCATCGAGCAGGAGCAGAAGTTCACAGTCATCCGGAATGGGCAGCTGCTGCAGGTGCCCGTGGCCGCCCTGGTGGTGGGGGACATTGCCCAGGTCAAGTACGGTGAGTGCAGCCCCCGTCTGCTGGGGGACGGGGTTGGGGAACCCAGGTGCCATCACCTGCAAAGGGAGCAGGAGGGACGGGAAGGATGTGTGGGGTACCAGGCACAGCTGATGGAATGTTCCAGAACCTTGAGCAGCTCTAGGTTGCAAGCTCGCCTCCTGGCCTCTGCAGGCAGGGCTATGGCAGAAAGGAAGAGACGGAGGGAAAGGGCCCCCTATTCCCTCCCCCAGGTCCCAGGAGGCCCAACACGGTTCCCCAGGGTGGGCTGGACGAGAAGGGCTGCGGGGACTGATTCCTGTGGTTCTGGTGGCCCGGCCGGCCCTAGGGGACCTGCTGCCCGCCGACGGCGTGCTCATCCAGGGCAACGACCTCAAGATCGATGAGAGCTCGCTGACCGGCGAGTCCGATCACGTGCGCAAGTCGGCGGACAAGGACCCCATGCTGCTATCGGGTGAGCAGGGTGCTGGGTCGTGCCCGGCAGGAAGGAACCCCACAAGCCACCGGGCGCAGGCAGTGCCTTGGGGCAGGGATCTGCTCTTCTGGGTGCCTCCGGTCCCCTCCTGGCTGGGGATGAGGCTTGGGTGTGGTGCAGACTCTCGCCAAGTCCCTGCTTCTGGGGCTCCCAGGGAAGAAGCCGAGGCAAGCTCCGTGTCAGTGTCTCTGTGTTGTTGGGCCAGGCACTCATGTCATGGAAGGTTCTGGAAGAATGGTGGTGACGGCTGTTGGTGTGAACTCTCAGACGGGCATCATCTTTACCTTGCTCGGAGCTGGCGGAGAGGAGGACGAGAGGAAGGATAAGAAAGGTCAAATCTACTTGCAGTTTCCAGCGCCACCAGGGGCTGGCTCTCCAACCCCAGGCTCTGGGGACAGCCAGCCCTCTCTTCTGATTCCCCTTCAGGACCCCCTCTTCTGAGGTTTTTGCCCCAGGGCCAGCAGGTCCCCTTAGGCTGCCGTTCTCTGAAGCCTTTAGGAGGTGTCCTGCCAACTCCAAGTTTCCCAGCCATCAAAGGGGTTGACCTGGGCAGGAATGGGGTCAGAGGGACAGGAGCCAACCACCCGGCCTTGGGCAGATACTGCTATCAGCCTCGTACCCACCTTCAGGAAGCTGAGTCCCACGGGCCCCAGTAAGGTGCTGAGGGCCCCAGGCCAACACAGAGCCAGAGAGATGGGTCCCCCGAAGCCAGGTCTCCTGCAGAGGTGAAGGGCTCCCTGGAATAGCAGGCAGGGCAGAAGGGACAGGGTGCCCCAGAGAACGACAACTGCCTCCTCTGGGGCTAGAAGAAGCTGGGCCAGGGGCAGGAAAGATCAGCGGCACTCTCCCTGAGTGTTGAGCACCGACATCTGGGAGCTCAGTTCCGTGAGTGGCCCCTACCTGCCTAGTGCTCAGAGCAGGGCCTTAAAATCTTACCCAGCCTCGCCCCCGCCTATATCCCAAACCCATGAATGTCTCACCTCTGAGGGCAGCCACCCAGGCACTCCTAAGAATGCAAAGAAACCTTCGAAGCCTGCCATCTGGGGCCCCAGGACCCAAGGAGAGAGAGGTGGTCACCACCAGCCCTTCACTGGGTCCCGTACCTCCCTCAGGCTCAGCCCCTGTGGTGGTGCCAGAGTCCCCAGGGTGCCCCTCCACAAGACCAGAACCCCAAGAAGGGCATGCTTCCCCGAGCAGGGGGCCCGATCAGGGGCAGGAGGGAGCAGCAACCAGCCAGGCAAGGCCCAGGCCAACTGCAGGAGACACCAAAGTAGCTCTCCCAGCACAACCCCACAGCACCTCTGTATTCCTCATCCTCCCTCATGGCCTCCACTTCTGCCCCCTCACGTCCTTCCCCTTCTTGTCAAACATCCCTTCTCAAGGCCACACCTGAGTCCGTCCCTTTGTCGCCTTAAAAGTGCACACAGAGCTAACTGCTGATGGCTGCAGGGAAGGCCACTTCCCAGGCCAAAGTGCCTGGCGACTGGCTTCTGGGCTTAGAACCATCTGGGGAGACCCCTGCAATGGTGTCTGAGGGGATGTGGGCACCCTGGTTGGAGGAGGGGCCTTCACACAGTGGTGAGGCAGGACCCAGACACCTGATAGTTCTAACTCACGGTGCTGGCCGTCCTTCTAGAAACTTCCACTGCTAGCCACTTGTGACCCTGCTGACCTGGGATCCACTTGGATGCGGCCAGTCTTAGGGGCCAACTGTAGGCTGGGGTCAGGGCCCAGCACGGAGTGTGACTGGGGGGTCTGTGCCCCACTCCACCCCTATTATCCATGTGCATCCGTGTGCATGTGCATGCATACATGTGCATCCATAGTGCATGCTTGTGCGTGCATGCAAGGGCCTCATTTCAAGTCCTCGTGTCTGTCTTCCCTCTTCCATTGCAGGCAAACAGCAGGACGGGGCAATGGAGAGTAGCCAGACCAAAGGTAACATGCCCCTCTGGCCAGGTGGTGGGCACAGGGGGTGGGGGGCCAAGGGGGGCTCCTGGACAAGCTGCCCACCTAGGTAGCAGGAACTGAAGGCAGAGAGAGGTAGGTGGTCTCCGAAGTCCCGGCCTGGCGCTCCAAGCATTCTTAGCCCAGTGGGAGAGGAAGGCGTGGGGGCTCAGGCCTGCTCCCAGCAAGCGCTTATGGAGTGCTGGGCATGCCCACAGCACATGAAGAAACTGAGGCTCGGGGTGGGGGTGGCATGGCTCACCCCAAAGCTCAATGAGCCAGAGTGCAGCTCAGGGCCCCGGGCTGTGGGTTTCGCAGGGTCCTAGTGTTCCCTGTTCTCTGTGGCTGGGGACGCTCCTGGCTGTGTCATGCCCAAGGAGGAAAGAAGACATTAGGGAAAGGCCCTTCCGGAAGAGGCAGGAGGGGTGGTGGCTGGTCAGTCCTAAGCCCTGGGGGATTGGAAGGTGGGGGAAGCAGAGAGAGACACAGGGAGTGGGCCATGTGACCCCAAACCCCAGAGCTGGTGGGACCCTGAGCTGGGAGAGGGGTGGGAAGTGGCAGTGGGTGCAACACCAGGCCGAGGGGCTCATCTGGGCAGCTGTGGCTGAACACAGTGAGTTCTGGAAGGAGCCAGATGGGTGGGGGTACTGAGGAGGTAGGAAGGACAGAAGAGAGAGAGCAGCTCAGAGGCTGTTCCATCACCTCTGACGCAGATACCTGGGCATGTGGGTGGGAGGAGACAGCTCCTTGTGGAGAAATCCCCAAGTTCTTGTGTGGAGAGGCTGGGAGAACACAGGGGAGGCGGCTGGATAGACAGATGGAAAAGGAGAGTTTGGCAGGGCTGGCCTTGAGCTTCACCCATCAGCAGCCTGTACTGCAGCCACAGCCACCCAGGGCGGGCAGTGGGCCTTGAGTGCACATGGGGTGTCCCGTGACCATGGTGGAAGGTGGCCACCTCAGAGGCTGATGGGAGAAGAACCTGCCTGAGCCGGAATGTGGAGGCCGGGACACAGGGACGGGGCCTGGGAGGTGTCCGCTGAGGCTTCTGGGTATCGGGAACCGGGCTGCCTACCCAGGCTACTTGTGCTTGGGTCTGTCCCCCTTCCCCACTCCCACCCGTGGGTCCCCAAGAGAAGGAGGAAGGCAGCCAGCAAGCCTTGGCGAGAGAGCCGACAGGGCCCTGACCTGGACCCCCGGCTGCCTGTGTGTGGCAGCTAAGAAGCAGGACGGGGCTGCAGCCATGGAGATGCAGCCGCTGAAAAGCGCCGAGGGCGGGGAGACAGAGGAGCGGGAGAGAAAGAGAGCCAGCGTGCCCAAGAAGGAGAAGTCGGTTCTGCAGGGCAAGCTCACCAAGCTGGCCGTGCAAATCGGGAAGGCAGGTGGGCGGCCCGGCAGGCAGAGGGACCCTGGGGTGGGGTGGGGGAGCCAGCCCAGGGGAGGGGGCCCGGGGCGGGGGTGGGGGATGGATGCCCCCTGCCCCACATCCCCTTCTGGAACCTTCCCACCTGGGGCCAAAGCTGGCCCCAGACGCCGGGTTCCCTCACCTCTTTCTCCCTCCTCCTTCTCCTCGTCTCTCTCCCCCACGGGCTCCGTGGTGGCCGGGCAGGGCTGGTGATGTCCGCCATTACCGTCATCATCCTGGTCCTGTACTTTGTGATCGAGACGTTTGTCGTTGACGGCCGGGTGTGGCAGGCTGAGTGCACGCCCGTCTACGTGCAGTACTTTGTGAAGTTCTTCATCATCGGGGTCACCGTGCTGGTGGTGGCCGTCCCTGAGGGCCTGCCCCTGGCCGTCACCATCTCCTTAGCGTACTCGGTCAAGGTGAGAATGAGATGGGCATGCGGGCTGGCCCGGGGACTCGCTCCGTGGCATCTCACCCGCCCCGATGGGCACGGGGACGGCGGGGACGGGACATGGGAGGGTGGGGGCCGGGCAGCAGGGAGACCCCAGGTGACGTCCCATGTCCTGGGACCCCCTGCGGCCCTCTGCAGAAAATGATGAAGGACAACAACCTGGTGCGTCACCTGGACGCCTGCGAGACCATGGGCAACGCCACGGCCATCTGCTCTGACAAGACCGGCACCCTCACCACCAACCGCATGACGGTGGTGCAGTCCTACCTGGGGGACACCCACCACAAGGAGGTCCCGGGCCCCAGCACCCTGGTCCCCAAGGTCCTTGACCTCCTGGTCCACGCCATCGCCATCAACAGTGCCTACACCACCAAAATACTAGTGAGCCACGCACACGCGTGCACGGGAAGGCTGGGCACGGACACGGGAGGGGCAGCCGGGGCTTCCTCTCCTCCCCGGGCGAGACGCTCTTGGGGTGCTGGACACTCGCCTCCTTCACCCTTGGCCCGGCTCTGCGGGCTCCCGATCGCGGGCATGGCAGCCCGGGGTGGGGGTGGGAGGGGGGAGCCGCAGTGGGGGGCAGCCCGGGCGCCACGCCCCTGCCGTGCACCTTGCAGCCTCCGGAGAAGGACGGCGCACTGCCCCGCCAAGTGGGCAACAAGACCGAGTGCGCCCTGCTGGGCTTCGTGCTGGACCTGAGGCGGGACTGCCAGCCCGTGCGCGAGCAGATCCCCGAGGATAAGCTCTACAAAGTCTACACCTTCAACTCGGTCCGCAAGTCCATGAGCACCGTGGTCCGCCTGCCCGACGGGGGCTTCCGCCTCTTCAGCAAGGGGGCCTCGGAGATTCTGCTCAAAAAGTGAGTGGGGGACGCAGGGGGCTGCGGGAGGGAGGGCCCCTGCATGCTGTCGTGGTGGACAACACGCTCCGCTGAAGGCGCGGCTTTGAACGCGCTAAAGCGCACGGGCTGGGGACTTCTGGCCCTTTCGGGACATTGCGCAGCCCGCCACCTCCACCCGGTTCCAGAATATTCTCAACTCTGATGACCGCTGTTGCTGCCTTCCATCTCTGGGGAGTCGCTCCTTCTGGACGTTTCACAGGCATGGAATCAGGCAACGCGTGGGCTTTCGTGGCTGGCCTCTTTCACTCGGCCTCATGTCTTTAAGATTCGTCCATGTTGTGGTGTGCAGTGGAAATGTCTTCTTTTCTGATGGCCAACGTATAGCCACGGCACAGATGGACGTTTTCTTGATCCATCCATCAGTTTCTGGACCTCTGGGCTGTTGCCAGTTTGCAGCTCTTGTAAAGAACATGCTGTATGTTCAGGTGTGGGGTTCCGTGTAGGTATAAGCCTTCAGAGCTAGGACCACGACTTCCAGGTCACGCGGTAATTCTACATTTTAACTTCTTCAGGAGCCACTGAACGGTCTTTCCCAGCGGCCACGTACAAAGGTTCCTATTTCTCCACATCCTCTCCCACCCTCGTCATCTTCCATTTTTTTTATAATAGCCACCCTGGTGGGTGTGACGTGGCACCTCTTGGTAGGTTTGCTGGGCATTTCCCTGATGGCTAATGACACTGAGTGTCTTTTCCTCAACTTACTGGCATGTGTTGATCTTCTTTGGAGAGGTGGCTATTCGAGTCCTTTGTCCATTCTCAAGTTGGGTGGTTTGTTTTTTCTTGTTGAATTGTGAGAGCTCTTTATATATTCTGGAGACTAGATCCTTAACAAGCAGATGATTCCTATCCTCAGGGTTGCCTTTTCAGTTGTGATAGTGTCCTTTGCTTCACAAAAGCATCTCATTTTGCTGAAGTCCCATTATCTACTGTTTTCTTCAGTTGCCTGGGCAGTTTCTGTTGGAGGTGATGAAAACGTTCTCAAATTGTGCTGATAGATGCCCAATTCTGTGAACACACTGATAGTCATTGACTGCATTGTACACTCTAAATGGGTGAATTGAATGGCATGTTAATTTTATCTCAATAAAACTGTTTTCTTTTTTTTAAGAACGCCTTAGGAGGAACACCTGGCCCTGCCCCTATGGTTCCACCCACCCCCTCAGCCTTGGCCACCCTTCCTTCCTCCCACCTGACCTCCCTGTCCCCTTGGCCTCTCACTGCACCCAAGAGCCACATTCTAAGACACCATCCTTTTTTGCGGGACATCTCCTGCTCAGAGGTGGCCTTCAAGCTGCAGTGCTGGGCTGCTTTCCCAGGGACTCACTTGGTTCCCGGGTGCCACAGGAGCAGTGCAACTCAGAGCCCCAGGTCTGTAGCCAGGCAGCCACTGGACTCTACTCCCAGCTCTGCTCCTTGCAGGTTGGGCCTCAGTTTCCCACTTCTGTAACATGGAAATAACAATCCATCCTTCTTTCCTTATGACAATTCCCAAAATCCATCTGTGGACAGTGCCAGCTTTTCTTACTGTTACCTTCCTCCCCACTTCTCCCCTTTGCCTGGCATTCGAGGCTCCCTCAACCTCTTTTTCTTCCACATAAGCACCGCCTTGGCCACATCTAACCCCTCCTGTGCCTGCCTCTGGGGTCCTTTGCTCCTTTGCCCCCTTCCCACTTCTTGCTTCCCGCCCGGAGCCCCTGCCTCCTCTCCCCAATCTGAGCCCAGCGGAGCTTCTAGGGTCACCTTGCGTAGTTGGCACTGATGGCGGCTTCTGGGCTTTTCCGGTGGCCCATGTGCTTGCTCCCCCAACCCCAACAAGCCAAGGTGAGGGTCCCCAGCTGGAAGGGAGCCCACGGCGGGGCTAAGTGGGCGGCGGGGAGCCTCCCTCAGTGGACGAGCCCCAGGGCGGGGTCTCCCTGTGGCCGTGACCCTGACGGCTGGGAACCCGGCTGGTGCTCTGCAGCCCTCCCGGCGCCCCTCTTGGCTTCACCAGTGCCCATCTCGTCTTGTCCCCTCCCCACCACCGCCTGGGCCCAGGTGCACCCACATCTTGAACAGCAGCGGCGAGCTCCGCGGCTTCCGCCCTCGGGACCGGGACGAGATGGTGAAGAAAGTCATCGAGCCCATGGCATGCGACGGCCTTCGCACCATCTGTGTCGCCTACCGGGACTTCCCCGCGGGCCAGGAGCCCAACTGGGACAACGAGCAGGAGGTCGTGGGCGAGCTCACCTGCATCGCCATCGTGGGCATCGAGGACCCCGTGCGGCCCGAGGTACCCACCCATCCCCACCCCAGGTGGCTGCCCTGGAACTGTCGAACCCTACTCTACCCACCCCAGCCGGGGTCCGAGGCCCCTACATCTATTCCTTGAGCCCCCCATGCAGGGGTGTCATCCGAGCCCCCCGCGGAAGGCTCAGGCAGCAGGGGATGGCTCCCAGGCTCTGCCTGAGGCCCCCAGGTGTGGAGGATGGGGTGAGGTTTCTCGGTTGCGGGTGCGGTTGGGGCAGTGGGAGACCGAGAGCTGCCCTCGTGGAGACGTCAGGTAGGCAGGAGGCTGTCGGGGGAGAGCGCTCAGAGCAGAGGTCCTGGCAGGAAAGAGGTTCCAGAAGCATCTTTAGATGGATGATGTCACTGGTAGGGCATGCAGCTGGGGCAGATACAGGAGAAGCCCGTGAAATGGACAAAAGAAAGGCCGGGCACGTGCTGCCACCGCAGGAGCAGAAGGGACTCAGCATTAGGAGGTCATTGGTGCCCTTGACCTGGACAGCTTCAGCAGGACGGGGAGGTGGAGGGCCAGTGTGTGTCCACAGCCTTCCCTACGGCTCTCTGACAAGGGCATGGGACAATAGGGCAGAAGGTGGCAGGGACAGACAGAAGGGGGCATTGATGGTTTTGTAAATTTAGGGGAGCCTGGAAAGGGAGTACCTGGGGGCGCTGGCCCAGTGCTGCCTTCCGACCAGCAGGTGGAGAAAAGCAGCCCTGAGGGAGGGTGGCAGGCGCAGGGGGTGCAGGTTGCCAGGTGCAGGGGTGCGGGCTGCCGGGCGCAGGGGTTCAGGCTGCCGGGCACAGGGGACCTGCATGACAGCATGCATTTCCAAGAGGTGCCTGGCTGGTGCAGGTAAGAAGAGGGAGGAGAAGCTTCCGGGCTCTCCTTTCAGAAACAAGTCTGTGCACATCGGGGTGCATCCCAAAGACACCCAATTCAGAAGATGATGCTTGTCATGTCAAGATGCCAGCTGGCTCACTGTCAATGGGAGCCAGCGTGCCAAGGTCGCCATGGGGAGAAAGAAGCAACTTCTCCCCAGCCCAGAGGGCAATGGGTTGTGGGCAAGAAGTGGGGAGGGAATTCCCATACAAAGCCCAGGCCCATCTGGGAGATGCAGGTGGAGGGAAGGAAGGTGACCTTAGAAAGAAACCCGGGGACACTGGTGTTGGAACCTTCCCTTCAAGAGCCATCGATCCCCCTCATTGGGCCAGGGCGGGGAGGCTGGCACACGGAGAGGAGAGGGCCATGTGCTCAGATGCCCAGCGAAGGGGAGGGAGAGCCTTTGGAGTAGAGCCTCTGTGCCCACAGCTGCTGCCCCTGGCTGGTGGCCAGTGTGCCTTTTAGGTGGGTGGGTGTCCCCAGGCTTTCCCACTCAGCCACAGGAAAGTGCCAGACAGCCAGAGCTCTGCTTTAGGTGGGAAGGATTCCCCAACTCCCAGGACCCCAGGCCAGGCCACCGCTATACCCTCTAGAAGCAGCCCCACCCTGGGGTCCCTTCTGCCACTTCCGTGGAGACAGAGGAAGGGCCCTGGGTGGCCTCGGCCTTAGAGCCAATGATGTCCCCCAAGGCACAACACCTGACATAGGTCCTATTGAATGAACCGATGGGGAGATTGTAGATTTCAGGCTGGAAGCCAGATTGAGGGGTGGGGGGGTGGCTGTAGGAGATGGGAGCCCCTCACCTCAATGAGACAAGGACTCAAGAGCCCTGCAGGGGGCCCGTGCAGCCCCTGCGTTCTCACAAATGGCAGACTGTTGTTTGGGGATAAGTGCTCTGTTTAGAAAACCATGAACAGAGGCCCAGAGTGGAGAAGGCTGGGACGAAGGGAAAACTCAGGGTGACAAGCAGCTGACAGCAGCACCCAGCTCCCTGCAGCTCAAGCATTGCTACAGACCTGCCAGGCAAGGCGGATGCACCTTGCACCTTGTCTGTCCTGGTGGGGAGAAGGACTGCCTGTTTACTCTCCAGAAGGGGGCCCGTGGAGCAGGGACAGCTCCTGCGTGGCTTGAGTAGCTCGAGAGAAGCAGATCCCACGACTCCTCCAGGCTCGGGAGGGGAGAGCGACCTCCAGGGAGAGTGGCCAGTGGGTGGGTTCCCTGCCGCGGGAGGGGATGTGCAGAGCCTGGCGGAGCCCTGGGTGCTGGTGGAGGTGGGGAGGGTGGCTCTCTGCCTTGGGCAGGTGCAGGCACCTGGGGAAAGGTGATCTCGGAGTGGAAACAGGGAGAGGCAGCATGCCCTGCTTGAGGGAAGGTGCCGCCATGGACTGGTGCCCCCCAGAGCGAGCAGGTGGGGCCCTGGTTGGCTGCTTCCTGGTCTCAGGCTGGCCCAGACCTTTGGGTAGCAGCAGAGGGTGGCTTCCAGCAGCCTCATTATCCCAGGATCTCAAAAGGGCAGGGAGGGCCCTGAGGTGGGGAGCAAGGGGAGGGAGACAGGAACCCCTTTGTCATAGCTGGAAAGCAGGGAACCCAGTGGCTGGGCCCCAGGCCTCTCTGTTCTCAGCCTTCAGCCTGTTTTCCACTCGGCGCTACAGTGAGCTCTTTCGTTTACTTTTTTGTTTTTTAATCCAGAACCTAGTATTAACTGCAGAAAATAATGATAACATGTAGCAATGCTTCTTCATCCCGTCTCTTGTCCAAACTATGGCTCTGCCAAAAACGTTTATCTCTTAGAAAAACATTTTAACTTTTATATTATGATGAAGAGAGAAGTAAGACAGAGAGACAGAAATGAAGGAGGTGCCCAAAGCTGGGGCCCCGAAAGGATAGAGAGGTGGCAGCACAGCTCGGGGCAGGAGGCTCCTTCCTCGATCTCCTTAAGAACTAGCCGAGCAGTGTGGACCTTTCTAGAAGCCAGGCCTACACAGTAACGCAGGCAGCTCACCCTTCACCAGCCCGGGGTCTCACTTTCCCCAGCTGTAAGATGAGGTCGACAGAAATCAGCGGTTTCTATGATGGCCTTTCCAAACACAAGTCCAACGTGTGAAAGCTTCTGGTTGGGGACACACGTGTGGCCTTCCTGCCAACAAACCTGGAGGTCATGAAGGGTCTTGGACCCTGGCACAAAAGACATCTCGCTGTGGTGTCCGCCCAGCCCGCTCCTCCGCTCTCCTCTAGGTCCCTGAGGCTATCCGCAAATGCCAGCGTGCTGGCATCACGGTCCGCATGGTGACAGGGGACAACATCAACACGGCCCGAGCCATCGCTGCCAAGTGCGGCATCATCCAGCCTGGGGACGACTTCTTGTGCCTGGAGGGGAAGGAGTTTAACAGGCGGATCCGCAACGAGAAGGGAGAGGTAGTGCCCACGGCGCCCGTCCCATCCCGAAGCGCTCCCTGGCCGCCAAGTCCCCACACAGGCGACAGCGAAGGCCTCACGGCCACACGGGGCCCTTCCTTGCAAGGGTCCCGCTAAGTGACAAGATGGGGGGTTGGGAGACAAAAAGGCATGTTGCCGGAACCTGTCTGGGGAAGGCCAAAGTGGGTGCCGGGTTTCTGCAGCGTCCTTGCGGCCTGGGAAGGGGCTCAGGGGCCTGGGCCATGGAGAGCAGGGAGTCCAGTGGTTCCTTCACCCCGCCGGCCGGCTGCCGCCACCCTACAGCTTCTGCGTGCTCCCCCCACCCCCCAGATAGAACAGGAGCGTCTGGATAAGGTGTGGCCCAAGCTGAGGGTGCTTGCCCGCTCGTCGCCCACTGACAAGCACACTCTAGTCAAAGGTAAGGCCTGTCCCCCACCCTCCAAACGTGCCTTCACCCATCCCCCTTCCCAAGGGGGCACTTCAAGCTTCACTGGGCCCTCACCAGCCCCTGTGCGGGTTGTCTGCCCCTGGCGCCCAAAGCCAAGCTCCTAGAGGAGTCTCTGGGACCAGACCCGTGGCCGAAAGTGACTTGCTTTGTGGTTCTGAGCAAGTTGGTGGCCCTCCCTGAACCTCAGTCTCATCAGAAAAGCAGGCATAACAATGGGCACCCCCTTGAAGGGCTGCCAGGAAGCCTCAGAGAGATGGCTCATGGGAGCCAGAGCCCCCACCCCCCCACACACACCTTTTAGCGAAAGGCCATGGAAGCCCCTGGTACAGCCGGCTGTGTTGGGCTGAGGGGGGGGGGGGGTAGTAAAGTTGGGGTGACCCTGCTGCATGCCTGCACGGAGAACCCAGCCATTGTGGAGACTGAGGGGACAGAAAGAACCACCTGTGGTGGCAGGACCCAGGTCTGCTGCTAAGCCTGAGCCTGGACAAACGTGCCAGAGCTTGGGGCAGGCTGGGGCAGTGCCCGGCAGTGCCAGGGAATAAGGGAGCCCGCAGGAGCTGGCATGACTGCTGCAGCTTCCCGACGCCACAGGCTCCTCTTGCTCAGAGAGGCTCGTCCCCTTACTGTACAGTGGGGAAACTGAGTCCCAGAGCTGGGGGTGGGGGTGGGGGAATTTAAGCCAGGTCACCCAGTGCTGGGACAGAGTCCCTTTGACCCAGAGACGTTGGTGGCAGCTTGTTGGGCAGGGCAGGCAGACCCAGGCCGGGCTGCGGGTAGAGGGGTGGGGCAAAGGGGGCCCTGGCAGTGGGGGTGGGCACGGGGTTGGCAGCTGGCCCACCTTCCAGGCATCATCGATAGCACCACCGGCGAGCAGCGGCAGGTGGTGGCCGTGACCGGAGATGGCACCAACGACGGGCCAGCGCTCAAGAAAGCGGACGTGGGCTTTGCCATGGTAAGCGGTGGCTTCGCTCCGGAAGATGGGAGTGGGGGCGGGGGGGCTGCGGGGGGCTGGAAGGGGCGGGGCGGGCTGCGAGTGTTGGGGAGCTGCAAGAGGGTGGAAGGGGGAGGCCCGTGTAAGTGGGGGTGCCGTTTGGTGTGGTGGCGGTAAGGTCTCAGGTGCTCCGGGTTTTGCCAAAGAAACCTTCCATCTCGGGGGACTCAACCCAAAGTGGGATTAGCAGAGGCTCCCAACGAGCCTTCCATCTTTGTGTCTTTCCTGATGCTTCTACAGAGGTAGTCGTGCCCCTAAAGCTGATCGCTGATCACTCCCAGAGCCCCTCTCCCCAGCCTGCCACAGAGGGGGGTCTTTCATTCAACGTGGGGCCATCCCAGAACCCAAAATTCAGACTGGGGGGAGGGGGGACCAGGCCCGGGCACCCGGGGAGCTGTCAGGGTCATGCCAGACTGCTCGGGGCGCCAGAGTCAGGGTTGGCAGTTTTTGCAACAAGAGGTGCTGGCTCCAGACACCAGCTGTGTGGGGTTGGGGGACACGGGCACCCCACTTTCCCCCCAGCTTCCTGCTCACCCCACCCCCAGAACTCACCGGAGCTCCATTCCACAGCGAGCGTCCTGGGGCCCCGGGACCGGGAGCAAGGCTGGCTGGTGCCAGGGCGGGGGGCGGAGGTGGGTGGGGTGGCTGGGGACCCCGTGCATGCGTGTGCATGTGCGCTGCCCCCACCCCAGGGCATCGCAGGGACTGACGTGGCCAAGGAGGCCTCAGACATCATCCTGACCGACGACAACTTCACCAGCATCGTGAAGGCGGTGATGTGGGGCCGCAACGTCTACGACAGCATCTCCAAGTTCCTGCAGTTCCAGCTGACGGTCAACGTCGTGGCCGTGATTGTGGCCTTCACGGGCGCCTGCATCACGCAGGTGGGTCCCAGGGCGGCCCTGCCCCACCCCCACCTCCACCCCCCACAGCAGGCAGCTGCTCCCCAGGCCCTCCCTGCACCCCCTACGTGGGACTCCAGTGCCGGCTAAGCCAAGGTGGGTGCTCCCTCCCCAACAGGTACCCCAGGCTCCCCCTCTCAGACCCCAGGGCCAGGGTGGGAGAGGAATGTTCTTTGTATTAATCTATTTTGGGGCTGCAATTTTTATTTCCTCGAGATACAAATCACCCCCTTCGAAGTGTGCGATTTGGAGGCATCCAGCACGGGCGCCCTGTGGGACAGCCAGCACGGCCGTCCAGTTGCCAACCTTTTCACCCCCCACCCCGGGGGGAGCCGTCAGCCCCACCCCCCATGGCCCCCTCCCCCACCCCAGGCCCCTGGCCACCACAAGTCTTTCCGTCTCGGTGGCCTCGCTTCCCCTGCAGAGCCCACGGAAGCAGAGTCCCATCGTCAGCAGCGTTCTGTGTGTGCCTTCTGTTGAGAGTGATGTTTTAGAAATTAATTACTAGACAACTTTTTTTAGATTTGGAGAAAAAGCGAGCAGATAATACAGAGTCCCCGTATGCCCTGTGTTCCGCCTGCTCATCCCTCCCCCTTCCCCCCAAAACCCATGCCAACACCTGCTCTTTCTGCCTTCTCGAGTGTTCTCCAGGATGCCATGTCGATGGAGCCACACTCTATATAGACTTTACAGATGGGGCTGCTTTCCCTTCGCAAGAGTTAGGGGTTTTATCTGCCCTGATGAGAAGTTGACATGTCCTGCCTGAAGCCTCGGGGCAAGCAGGAGGAAGGCGGAGGGGGGCGGGGGGAGGTAGATGCCACCCCGTCCTGAGCCCCTCTTTATGGGGAAGGAGGTCTCCTTTGGCCACCATTGGCGGTCCCCAGTGTGACTGTGATTTTTAATCAACATCTCAAAGCAGAGGAGGGGGACAGCAGGTCTGGTGGCCAGCCTGTGCCTCTCACTGTCCCCTTTGTGGTCCCAAATGCACATCCCCCCTCCACCCCCACCATGCTGTGTGCAGGTCTGGGATAAGTGGTGTTGCTTTTTGCTTCCTGCTAAATAACTTGGCTCTCACGTGTTAGAGTGCTGCCACCAGGCACCAGAAGAGCCGAGCTGGGTCACGTTTTTTGTTTTGTTTTGTTTTTAACATTTTTTATTGTAAAATATAACATATATACAAAGCAAGGAAAGAAAGAAGCAATAATTCTCAAAGCACACTTCAACAAATAGTTACAGGACAGATCCCAGAGTTTGTCATGGGCTACCATTCCACCATCTCAGATTTTTCCTTCTAGCTGCTCCAAAACACCAGAGGCTCGAAGGAGTAGTAATATAGTGATTCAGGCACCATACTCATTTGTTAAATCCTACTCTCTCTGTTATACCTCCTCCTTCTCCTTTGGTCTTTCTCTCAATCTTTAGGGATCTTGAGGCAATGCCTGTTCTGTTCATGCTGAGAAGGGGTGATGACACTAAAGGACAGGGGGATGCAATTGATAACCTTGGAGAGGCTGCTCCCTCTGGGTTTCAGAATTTATCTGGCCTAGGAACCCTCTGGAAATTATACGTTCTGGGAAGGCAAACTGTTCTAGTTTGCTAGCTGCCGGAATGCAATATGCCAGAAATAGAATGACTTTTAAAAAGGGGGAATTTAATGAGCTGCTGGTTTACAGTTCTAAGGCCAAGAAAATGTCCCAGTTAAAACACATTTATAGAAGTGTCCAATCTAAGGCATCCAGGGAAAGATACCTTGGTTCAAGAAGGTCGATGAAGTTCAGTGTTTCTCTCTTAAGTGGAAGGGCACATGGTGAACACAGAGTTCCTCTCTCATCTGGAAGGGCACATGGTGAACACGGTCAGGGTTCCTCTCTCATCTGGAAGGGTACATGGCGAACACAGCATCATCTGCTAGCTTCTTCTCCTGGCTTCCTGTTTCATGAAGCTCCCTGGGAAGCGTTTTCCTTCTTCATCTCCAAGGGTCACTGGCTGGTGGACTCTGCTTCTCATGGCTACAGCATTCTCTGCTCTCACTGAATGTCCTTCATTCTCCAAAATGTTTCCTCTTTTATAGGACTTCAGAAATTCATCAAGACCCACCCAAATGGGTGGAAACTTATCTCCCCTAACCCAGTTTAACAACCATTCTTGATTGGATTACATCTCCAAGGAGATGATCTGATTACAGTTTCAAACATACAGTATTGAATAGGGATTATTCTGCCTTTATGAAATGGGATTTTGATTAAAACATGGCTTTTCTAGGGTCCAAACATCCTTTCAAACCAGCACACAAACCTACTGTGTGCAACCTTCATAGAGTCTCAGTTGGAGCCCTAGGAGTTCTTAAGCGTTCACAGGAGTGGTGTTGATTTGGGTTTAACAAACCATGGCTGATCGGCAGTCTCTAGCTGAAGCTTGTATAAGAGCAGCCTCCCGAACGGCCTCTCAACTCTGATCTCTCTCCACCACTGATGCCTTGTCACAGTTCTTTTCCCCCTTTTGGTCAGGATGGCATTGTTGATCCCACAGTGCCAGGGCCAGGCTCATCCCTGGGAGTCATGCCCCATGTTGCCAGGGAGACTGTCAGCCCTGGATGTCAGGGTGGAAAATCCCTCTTCCCCTTAGAGAACTGAGGGACAACAGTTCGCATTTGGGACATTTCTGTGGCACTGACCTCAAGCTGAGTTTCTCCCTGGGAGCTGCTGGGCGGGGGCCGCCGGGCGAGCAGAGGTCCCGCTGTCCCCACAGGACTCTCCCCTCAAAGCCGTGCAGATGCTGTGGGTGAATCTCATCATGGACACGTTTGCCTCCCTGGCGCTGGCCACCGAGCCGCCCACCGAGGCGCTGCTCCTGCGGAAGCCGTACGGCCGCGACAAGCCCCTGATCTCGCGCACCATGATGAAGAACATTCTGGGCCACGCTGTGTACCAGCTCACCACCATCTTCACGCTGCTCTTCGTCGGTAGGTGGGCGGCCCCCACGGGACCAGCCCGGGGCCAGGGTCCCCCATGCGGTGAAGGAAGGAAGGAGCGAATGAATGAGTGAATGAATGAATGAATGGCCGAGCGCGGTGGCAGCAGGGCCGGATGGCGGAGGCAGGCGGCCCTGCCCTCGGGGATCTCTGGCCTGCTTTCTGGCCCCCCTCCCCAGCGTCCCTCGCCGCGTAGGCTCCGCTGGGGCACCCCAGAGATCAGACTGGCAGAGGAGAGAGGACTGCCGCAATGCGGGGGGGGGGGGGCGTCTGACTCCTCCCGGGACCCTCCTTTCTCCTCCCAGGGCCCCGGGGTGCTGGCAAGGAGGTCCCAGCCTCTGTCCACGGCTCTATAGACCCAGAGTGGCTCCAGGAGTCCGAGGACAGGCGGGCAGGGGGCTGCCGCTGCATCTGCCCGGCCCCCAAGGCCCTTGTCCCCCCTGGCTGTTCCTCCAGGGCCGCCTGACACAGGGGAGGGGAGGGGCCGGGAGAGGAAGCGGGCGAGGGGGAGGGGCAGGCACAGGAAGGAGGAGTAGAGGGGGAGGGGAAGGAGAGAGGGAGGAGGAAGAGGTAAGGTGGGGGAGGGACAGAAAGCCACAGTGGAGGAGGAGAAAGAGGGTGGAGGAGGGGAAAGGAAGGGGGAGGGGGAGAGGAAGGGCAAAGGGGCCAGTGGTGGGGAGGGCAGAGCACGGCAGAAGGGTCTGCTGCTGGGCCTGGGGGGTCAGGAAGAAGGAGGGGACAGGAGGGCCTGGCAGACGGGGCCTGACAGCAGAGAGAAGGCCTGTCCCCCCATCCACTCCAAGTGCTGGGACAAATTCCCGAGGTGGCCCAAGGCCTGTGGGGAGCCAGGTCAGGTTCTTGATGGTGTGTATGGGGGTGGGGTGGGCTGTCCCTGAAGCCATCCATATTGTTGCACCTGTGTCTGTGCGTGGGCCCCGGGGCGCCCTCTCCAGCCCTGGCTGCTGGAGATGCTTTGGGGGACCTCCAGCCCACCCCTGTCCCCACCCAGCCTCTGAGCCCTAAGTAGCACCGTGAATGTGAAGATGACAAAAGGTGCTCACGTCCCCTGCTCTCCCCTTCTCGATTCCCAACTTCCCGGTCTCCATGCCAGCACCCCTGGGTGGCCCCAGTGCTCCCGGGGTGACCCCTCATGCATGCCCCCGGCCCCCAGGGGAGCTCTTCTTTGACATCGACAGCGGGAGGAATGCGCCACTGCACGCACCGCCCTCGGAGCACTACACCATCATCTTCAACACCTTCGTCATGATGCAGCTCTTCAACGAGATCAACGCCCGCAAGATCCACGGCGAGCGCAATGTCTTCGACGGCATCTTTGGCAACCCCATCTTCTGCACCATCGTCCTGGGCACCTTCGGGATCCAGGTGAGGGCAGGGCCCACCCTGCACCCCACCCCCGGCTATGCTACCAGGTTCAGGAAGGGCTCGGTCTGAACCCATCCTCCTAGCGCCGGGCTCCTGGGCGGGAGGCCACCTTGTTTCCAGAAGATTCTGTGGGAGGTGACGCCTGACCTCTGCCCACCCCATGGCTGTGGACAGGCTGGGCGGATGAACCCTCCCCTCCCGGAAGGGCTGGGCATGCACGGGGCTGAGAAAAGGGCTGGCACCGAGTCAGTGGGCACCTGGCACTCAGAGGGTACTTGCCGAGGGAGAAAGGAAAGGGAGGAAGCCCGGGCCGGGCTGGGCCAGGCTGAGCCAACGGGAAAGGCAAGGGCCTCCAGAGCTAAGAGGAGCAGGATGGCAGTCCCACCAGGAGAGGGCTCAGAGCCGAATGGGCATTGGGGTGGCCAAGCCCACCCATCTGGGGCCTGCTGCTCCACCTCCACCCTTGTTCTGCAGATTGTGATCGTCCAGTTTGGCGGGAAGCCCTTCAGCTGTTCCCCACTATCCACGGAACAGTGGCTTTGGTGCCTGTTTGTTGGTGTTGGGGAGCTGGTCTGGGGACAGGTGAGTGTCTGCCGCGTCTGCTTTCTCGGCCCTGCCCACCCCCCCCCAACTGCTTTGCAGACAGCAGCTGTGATGGGAAAGGCACAGGGGCGTCATGGGACACCCAGGGCCCCCAGCTGCCCCAGTTCCATGCAAAAGAGCAATTGCCTGTCCTGAGGCTCTGAGCCGGTGGGGCCTGGGGTCACCCCTGAGCATGTAAGGGCAGTTCAGGTGGACCCAGGCACCATGCCACAGGTGGCAGTCTCAGCAGAGAGAATGCACAGGATCATGGCAGGGATGGCCCATGGCCCAGCAAAACTGCCCACTGCCCCTCCTTCCACAATAAGAGCAGAGGGCCTTGAAAGCTGGGTGCCGTAGAAAATCACCCACATATCTGAAATCCAGCAATGCTAAATAATCCATGGGACAAAAGAGAAAAGTCTGGAGGGAAATTAAGAAATATTTTGAACTGATGAAAAGTGAAAGTAACCTACATAAAATCTGTGGGGTACAGCTAAAGCAGTATTCAGAGGCAGGTTCATAGCATTCAGTGATTCTATTAGGAAAAACCAACCCAGGCGGCTGGAGGTTGGTCAGAAAGCAGGCACTTAGGGCTGGGAAAGCATTTCTTTGGACTTCTAGAACTTTGGCAGAGGAGACAAGATCCAGGATCCACTCTTGGCTTTGGGTGAATGTTCTCAGGACAGACCCACCAGTCCCCATTCTCTTCATTTCTGAACTCCTCTTTCCCTCCCTATTTGCAACTTGCCTCCACCCCCGCCCACCAGTGGCACACAGGACCTGGTCACCTCTTGTAATCCCTTCTCTCCCAGCCACCTAGACTCTGACACAATCCCAGGTGTGTCAGCCTGGACCCCCTTCTGGACCTTGTCAAGCCCCTAGACCCGGAACCTTCCAGGGCACCTCTAGGCCTGTCCTCCTGCTCTGCCGCAATTGGGGCACCCTCCTCCCTAGCCCCAGCCCCAGCCCCAGCCCCAGGAGCATTACACAAATCTGTAGCCTGGTCCCTAACAGATCTCTCCCAGCTTTCTTTTAGTAAGTCATGCACACAAAAATAAGTTTCTCTCGCTAACGAAAAAACACAAGGTCAAACACAAGGGGACCCAGTGAGAGGCACCTTTGTGAGCAGTTCTTCGGGTGCGTCCAGTCCAGCTGAGACAGGTAGACCCTTTTAGCTCCATCCATCATGCTCTGGAACTCAAGGTGACCCCTTTCCGCCACTCTTCCCTGTGTCTTTTGAAACCCTACCACCCCACTTCCCAGTTGCCTGTGAAATGCCAGGCACTGCATGCGAGCCTCCCTCCTTGCCTGGGCCTCTGTCGCCCATGTGCCTCCTGCTGCCCTCCTCCCTGGTTGGACGATGTGGCATGGCTGACCTGCTGGCCACAGACGCATCTTTCCCGAGGCAAGGTTGGGGAGGCCCACAGCTCTATCTGCCCCTGCTTGGCCTTGGCTTCCCCATCTCTCTCTGCTCCCTACCTGGCCAGGGTGGTGCTGTCTGCAGCCTCTCAGCCTGGAGGCCACTAAAGGCAGTGCCCCTACCCCACATCTCGACCAGGCCCCCTTCGAAGTCTCTCAGGTCACAGTCCCTTCTTGCCACCAGGGCCACCTGCTCACGGCCCCAGTCCCTTCCTCGCTGACTTCTCCAGCCCCTCCTTGCTCCTTCCAGCTCACGGCAGCAGGAGTGGCCTTTCTGGGGGCCCAGTTGGCTCCCATGGCACCTGTCCTGCTCAGAACCATCCAGGGTCTCTCGGCTCTGTCTCTCGAGTCCCTGGATGCACCAGCTGGCTCATGGTTCTTGTGTCCCAGAGGCACCTCCCACTGCCCCTTGACTATGTATGTCTGGATTCATCCTCCCAGGCCAGCTCCAATGTTGCCTCCTCCAGGAAGTGCTCCTGGCTCCCTGCTGCTCTTGCAGCACTTGCTTCCCTGTCGGTCCCCCTGTCCCCAGAGCAGGCCATGAGCTGCATCAGGCAGGGCTGGAGTCTTGCTCCGTGAAATACTTATGGGGCCCTGGGCTGTTGAATCCAACCTCCTCGGTGTCGGTTTGGAGTCCACTCAAAGGGGAGGACGGAACCAGTGGGCCCCTCAACTGAAACCCCAGCCCCTGCCCCCCAGCACCCGTCTGCTCTGAGCAGCACTGGGGGACCTCCGTCCCCACCAGGTCACCTTGGAGAGAGGCGGCTGCCCGGAGCTCTGGAGCCTGGCCTGGGTGCCGAGAGAGCCTCAGCACCCCCCAGTGCGGCTGCAGGCCCCACCCAGGGCCCTGGGCTCCCATGGGACTGCTGCCCACCAGCCAGGCCTGGCGAATGACTACCCACCCACATCTGCCAAGCCGCATGCCACCCAGCTCCCTCTGGGATGTGTGATTTGGCACCAAGCCAACACCACCAATGTGTCCCCTCCCCAAGTCTGGCCACAGACGCTAGCGTTGGGGGAAATCTGGGCTCCTTCTCAGCACGAGCCGGGGTGGTGTACGGAGCCGGCGGCGAGGATGGGTGGGGCATTGGGGGCCAGGGGTACTAGAGGGCAGGGAGCCAGGTATCCGGGAGGTTCCGAGGCCAGGGCAGGCCCAGCTCTGATGGCCCCTCCACGTGCTGCCCCGCGGCTGTGGCTCCCGCAGGTCATCGCCACTATCCCCACGAGCCAGCTCAAGTGCCTGAAGGAGGCGGGCCACGGGCCGGGGAAGGACGAGGTGGCGGATGAGGAGCTGGCGGAGGGCGACGAGGAGATTGACCATGCCGAGCGGGAGCTCCGCAGGGGCCAGATCCTCTGGTTCCGGGGCCTCAACCGCATCCAGACGCAGGTGAGCCACCACCAAGCTTTGGCGCCCAGGGTGGGGGACAGAAGGTTCCGGAAGGCAGGCGAGGCCAGCCATCGGGGACACTGCCCCGCCTCTCCGCCAGAGCAGCTGCTGGTTTCCCTTAGCCATCCCTGGGCCTGTCCACCCGGGGCCCGGGATCACCTTTTCTGGCCACCTCTCTCTGCCAGGTTCCCGTAGCGGGCACAGGGGGGCGGCTCAAGGTGGACGCGGGGGCCTAGCGGCCACCTCCAGGGATGGAGACACGGACGGTCGGCTGTGCGCGTGGGCTTGGCCTCGCTGACTGGGGCAGATGGCGTCCAGGGGCGTGCAGGTGGCCCGCTGTGGAAGAGGTGCCCATTTCAGAGTCCCTCGGGCAAACTTGCGGGTCCCGGGGTTCCATGGTGAACCTGAAGCAGAGACTTCCTTCGGCAGGCGGCCTGTTGCCACCGACATCTTCCTTCCTGTTCATCTGAATCACCAAAGATCAGGGCTGGTCCACAGCGCGGCCACCAGCCGGAGCCCTCTCCGAAGTCAGGCGGCCACACTCTGGCCCAGCTCTCTCGGCCGCCCAGCTCTCTCGGCCACCCAGCTCACGGCCATCCTTCTTGCAGGAACATTCTGTCATCCCCCCACTGTCCGTGTGTGTCCTTCTGTAGTGCTTGCTCCTTATCTCCCCATGGCCTGGCCTCTGTGCCCCCCACCACACACACACACCCTAGGAATGGCTTTTGCCAAGGTCTCCTGAGGCCGCCCCTCCTGCCTTCCTGCTCAGCTTGGCCCTGGCATGGCTCCAGGGGGCACACCTGCCTCCTGCTGAGACCTTCGCAAGTGCTGGTGACAACGGGCCTGTCCCCTCAATCCTCTCTGGCCACCGGCCCCTCAAGCATTCCCCCCACCCCTTCGCCCTCTTCTTTCAGCTCCTCCTTCAGTCCCTAACCTGACCGGGCCTGGGGTGCTGGCCTCTGATGGGCCCATCCCCCCACCATCCCCCATTCACTGCCACCTTCCCCAGCGAGGCCCCAGAGCCTCCCTTGCCAGCCAGCCACCCCCACCCACCCCCACCCCAAGGGCTTGGCAGCAGGACCTCCCTCACAGCTCCGCCGGAACCACCGGCACACTTCCTCCCGCCCCAGCTCACCCCAGCCCCTGCCCCGTTCCATCAAAGCCCCCCAGTCCCACTGCAGCAGGCCTGGCTCCACGGCACCTCCCCCTCGTGAGCACAGTGAATGGCAGGGGGCCCCCCGCTCTCCAGCCCCCCCCCCAGCCGACTGCCTATGCAACTCCATGTCATTGTGCACGCCCCCCTCACCACTCTCGGTTCGTGGCCTTGGGGCCTCTGCCCACTTGGCGTCTCCCCCTCCTCCCCACGCCCCTTGAGCTCTGGGCACCCCAGCTGTGCTCCCGAACAGGTGCTCTGCCTGTCCGCCTCGCTGGGCCTTCACACCTCCTGCTTCGTTCCCTGGGACCCACTCCTCGCCAGTCCTGTCCAATGCCACCTCCCTGGCACACAGCTTTCTCAGGCACCCCCTTTCCCGCTATCCCCCGGGGGTTTCACGTGCTGGGGCCCAGCCCCCGGAATGGCATGTTCGTCCTCCCCCCGGCCCGGCCACCCGTGCTTGCTGACCCCAGGAAACGCCTCCCAGGGAATGAGATTCTGCAGCAGCTGGGCGAGGTGGCACCAAAGAGCGCACAGGTCGAGCACACTCCCTAGGGGTCCGACGGGCTTCTCCAGGCTGCTGTGTCGGGGCACCCAGGTCCCTGGCCGGACAAGGGCGGCAGGTGTCTGTGCTGGGCTCCGAGCAGCGGCACGTGAGCCTGAGTGGGACAAGGACAGGGCCCAGTTTGGGAAAGCCAGCACTTGGGAGCTCCTCTATGAAATGGGGGTGCCGAGACCTCAGACACCCAGTGCCCGAGATAGCACAAGGGCACGGCACGGGAAGCCTCTTCTTCCCTGTGAAATCCTTTTATATTTGCCAAACGAAAACACTCGCCAAAGGTCAGGAAGAGGCACTCAGGTGCTGGCTGCTGCGCCATGCCTCCTACAAGACCGTGCCAGGGAGCGCCCACCCGCCCCCACCCCTCCCGGCCCAGGCACTCGTCTGCAGAGCCCCTTGTGCCCTGGCCCTGCACGGGGGTGGGGCAGGAGAGCGATGGGACCTATCCCCTCTTTTTGGCAGCTTCAGGTGCAGGGAGCTCTTCTCCCAGCTAAGCAGGAGCCTATGAAGAAAATGGGGCCGAGAGAGAAGGGACTCGCCCAAGGTCACACGGCGAGAGCACGGGCTGGCCGGCACCCACCCTGGGGCACCCTCTCCATCCTCTCACTCAAGGGCCATTTCAGTCCCCCACAGAACCCTGCAAGCCCCTGCGCTGTTTCATTTCCACTTCCGCTTGGTCCCATCTAGTCCGCCGTCCTTCTCAGGGAGGCTGACCCAATCAGATTGCTCTGGCCCGGCTTTTCTTCCTTTTTTTTTGTAAATATATATTTATTGTAAACAACAAGCAAACACACAAACATTCTATACATGGTGTACAATCAGTGGCTCACAATATCATCATAGTTGTGTATTCATCACGATGATCATTTTATAGAACATTTGCATCACTCCAGAAAAAGAAATAAAAAGAAAAAACTCATACATCTCATACCCCTCACCCCTCCCTCTCATTAACCACTAGTATTTCCATCTACCCAGTTTATTTTGGCCTTTGTCCCCCCATTATTTGTTTATTTTTATCCATATTTTTTACTCACCTGTCCATACCCTGGATAAAAGGAGCATCAGACACAAGGTTTTCACAATCGTACAGTCACATGGTAAAAGCTGTATCGTTATACAATCATCTTCAAGAATCAAGGCTACTGGAACACAGCTCTACAGTTTCAGGTACTTCCCTCCAGCCACTCCAATGCACCATAAACTAAAAAGGGATATCTATATAATGCATAAGAATAACCTCCAGGATAACCTCTTGACTCTGTTTGAAATCTCTCAGCCACTGACACTTTATTTTGTCTTACTTCTCTCTTCCCCCTTTTGGTTAAGAAGGCTTTCTCAATCCCATGATGCTGAGTCCCGGTGAATCCCAGGAGTTCTGTCTGTCCCACGTTACCAAGGAGATTTACACCCCTGGGAGTCCTGTCCCACGTAGGTGGAAGAGCAGTGAGTTCATTTGCCGAGTTGGCTTAGAGAGAGAGGCCGCATGTGAGCAACAAAAGAGGTTCTGTGGGGGTGACTCTTAGGCATAATTTTAGGTAGGCTTAACCTGTCCTTTGTGAGGATAAGTTTCATAGGGGTGAACCCCCAGATCAAGGGCTCTTTGGCCTGACTTTTTAAAGGCTTCTGCTCTGCCCTGTTCAAGAGATCTGATATAAAAGCATAAACCAAAGCCAGGGGAAGTGTTCCTCAGGTTTGAGAAACCTTTTCCAGGCAGGTGTTCCCAGGTTTTGGGATTGCATGAGCCCAGCTCCAGAGGCCAGCTTAGCCTCAGATGTCACTAAGTAAAGATGCTCATTAAATGGCCCTGTCCTTTTGCCACCATTTCATATGAACGTGCAAGACACTTTGGCTGTGATCTCAGGATAAAAGAGTGGGGTCACTGCACAGCCTTGCTCTTGGTCTGTGGCCACAAGCCATGGCCACACAAGCTGCATGTGGCAGCCGCAGGGGAGGTTTGGCCAGTTGGGCAGGATGACCAAAGTCCTTTCCGCAGCACGTCCAGCCGGGCAGCCTGGGGCGTTAAGCGTTGAGGTTACATCTTCATTTGGGTTAGACGTGATTGGGGAAGTCCGAACACTCAAGCTGTCTTCTTCCAAGAAGATGTGGCCCCGGGTCAGCCCCCAGCCAAGCTTGGTGGCCAGGTTGTCCCTGGGCTGGGTGGGGAGATAGCGCACCCTGGTGTCCAGAAATGCACGCTGGCTTTGCGCTCCTGTCGCCCAGAGAGCCCCCTCATGGCAGTGTCCAGAAAACCGTGTAAAGCCCGCCCTCATCTTAGTCTCCTTGGGCCCCTCCCCACCGCCATGAGACGGTCCGATTCCCGTCACAGGTGCTGTCGGGAAGGTGGCGTTTCAGGGCTGTCATACACACAACCCTGAGTGCCTTGTCCTTTTCTGCAAACTTGCTCTCAGAACCTTCCAGCTCTTCTGCCCTGCACCTCGTTCACACCTGTAGGGTCTGGGGGAAGGAGTCCTGATAACGCCAAGCAGATGCTTCTGGAAAGCCCTGCTCCTTCTCTTTTCGACCCATTCTTCTGCAAAGATTTCCTTTTTTGTGGGGGGGGGAGAACATGGTCCGCACGCAGTTCCTTGGCTGAGCTGAGAGAGGGGCAGCAGAGCAGGGCTGTCCAAGGGCGAAGCCGCAGGATGTCCCTGCTCGGGGGGCTGTAAAGGAGGACAGGGGCTCCCGGGGAAGTGCCCGGCCCCCATGCCATGGACGCCCGCTGCCGCGGGGAGCCTTGCTTCTGATGGCAGTGTGTCGTGTCCCTCAGGTGTGTTGGGGCGGAAAAAAAGGTTGAGAGCTACTGAAGTAGGATAACTTCCGTAAAGTTTGGCCTGATGCAGGTATTTATGGAGAGTGGCTCGGAATGAGCATATGGCGAGTGCCAGCGACTTTGACCGGGAGCGTTTTGCCGGGGTCCCCCAATTTTTTTTTTAACCCCCTGCCCTCCCTTGCCATCTCGGTACAATTAACCAACCATTTGCTCAGCAAACCCTGTCTCAGGGTGGGGCATCGGGGGCACCCCACTCCCTTCAAAGCCTCATCGAGCCCCATTTCCCACCCGCACCCCCACCCCGCCCTGAGTGGGCGGGGCCTGAGTGAGGTTTGGTTGCTCCAACCCAGCACCCCAGTATTTGCCTAGCGTGCCCACCACCCCCACCCCGGCCCCACCCCCGCAGAATCCCTGTTGCAAGCCAAACTTTATCTCATTTTCTCTCCCACAGATGGAGGTAGTGAATACTTTCAAGAGAAGAGGTTCATTTCAGGGGGCCGCGCGCCGGCGGTCTTCAGTCCTCGGCCAGCTCCATGATGGCCCCAATCTCTCTGCCCCTCCTCCCGTACCCCACCCCGCCAGCGCTGCTGGGAGTGAGTCTTGAGTTCCCTTTTCTCGCATAAACGGCACATCTCGGGGCAAGCGACAGCCCCCCCGCCCCCCCGGGCCCCCGCCCCGACTCTCTCTCCTCTCTCTTCCAGTCTCGCCCCCTCCGCTCACCGGGCCTTGCAGGCCGCTCTCTCCCGCCCCCAGCCCGCAGTGCTCCCAGCAGGACCGCGTGTGCTCCGCAGCCACACTCTCTTACGGCCTGTCCCTGGTCCCCGGCACTGCCGGACCTGCTGTTCTTTCGTTGCTTTGGTTTCTTCCTTTCTTTTCTTCTTTGGTTTTCTTTTCTTTTCTTTCTTTCTTTTTTTTTTTTTCCTTTTTCCCACCCCCTGGTTTTCATTTAGCGTGCGTTCTATCGCTGGTTTTCTTTTCTTGACCTTGTCTCCGCGGGCCGGCGGTTCTTCATGAACTCGGGCTTTGCTCAGGGCGCCTTCCCTGCAGCCCGGCAGGGCGGGGTGGGGTGGGGGCGGCCGTCTCCGTCCTTTGCAGCGGAAGAACCGACCCTGCCTCCTTGGGGACGAGAGCAGCAGCTTCCGGCACTGGCCTGAACCGGGGACCGTCCCGGGACCTGGGTGGGCTCCGTGGTGGCCACTTGCTCCCGCTCAGGTGGCACCCGCCCCTAGATCCTGGTCCTCAGCTACCCGATGGGAGGAGTTTCCGGAGAACTGGCCTTGGGGCTGGGGGAGTGGGGCAGGGGCTCCTCCCAGGCCCACGCAGCCGGGGTACACTCCACCCCACCCCCACCCAGCACCCCGGCTCTCTCCAAACAGGCCTCGGGATTGGAAGGTCTTAACCTGACCCGGTCCCCATTCTCTCTCCTCCTTCCTCGGAGAAGCTGGGAGAAAATGGATTCCTCTCAATAGACCTCAGTGACAAGTGCCTACCATTTTGGTAACATCTTAAAGAGAACCCAGGGTTTTTCCTAAAGAAGTAGTAACTTCCACAGGTACCCATGATTCTTTAAAAAGACAAAGGAGAAGCCACTAGCCTTTTGAAGCCCCCCAACTCCTCACCCCATGGAAAAAGGCACAGGGGACCACCCAGACCCTTGGGCTTGTTTTCCATTATCAACTCAAGAGACCCCCAAACCCCAAAGTCCACCTGCAGGTAGAGAAGCCCAGAGCCCTGGCGGGAATGGTTCACCATTACCTTCTTCCTTTCCTTCCAGTGAGCCGCAGGAAGTTCTCACCCGCTGCCACGCAGACCGGGAGTTGTTAACCACACCTTTTTCCCCGCCACAGAATCTTGGATTTTTTTGTTTTCTTTCATCTGTTTTTTTGGTCTTTTGGTTTTGGGGGTGTGTTTTTTTTCAGGAACTGGTGCAAGGTTCCTGGCGAAGGGTGCCCCATCTCTTGGTTAAGCTGTCAGTTCAGGCAGGCCTGTGGGTGCTGCCCTTTAAGTCAAGGGACCAGCCCACACATGCCCCTGCCCCCGCCACAGGCCACCTGCCCATCCCCGAGGGGCCACGTCCCCACACCACCTGGGCTGGCCTGCGGGGGGCCCTGCCACGTCCGTTAACAGAGGCATTGGCCGCAGCTTCCCAGCCACACCTGGTCCAGGGACAGGGTGACAGCGCCCCCTTCCTGGGGACAAGGGCCTCCACTCCTTCCTCCATCTTGACTCTCTCTATGTGTTTTCTTTGCCATCTCTCTCTGGGGTTCCTGCCTGTCTGTCTTCCACCTGCCTGTCCGTTGAGCTGGCCTCCCCCCATCTTGCTCCCTCCCTAGTGGGTGGCCTCTTCTCTCCCCCTTCCCCTGCTCCTGTCACCTTCCCTGCCTTCCGTGGCCACCTGTCCCCCTCCGTACCCTCCCCCACCAGCTGCCCCCTGGGAGCCAAGTGGTGCCGGTAAGTACAGCGGGAGAGAAGCCGCCCCCCACACCCCACCGCCCGCTACCCTGTGGCCAGGAGAGAGGTGGCTGTCCTGTCCCAGCACTTGCAGCCAGGCGTGGGGTGGGCAGTGGGCCTGGGGGAGAGCCCAGTGCACCTCTGAGGAAGGGGTCCTGGGGTGGCCACCCATAGAGGCCGCCCTGCAACGCTCCTCCCCCCCGCCCCCTCCGCTTGGCTGCAGCAGCCCAACGAGGATTTCACTTTGGTCTGCCGCGGCCTGACTCCAGGAAGCCGTCTGGCCCAGGGAAGGGAGGCCCAGCCGCAGCAGGCAGCACTGCTAAGTGCCCAGGGGACAAGCCTGAGCCCACGGGTTATGCACCCAGACCCCTTCAGTTCCCCACTGCAAGCTACAGAGGTGCCGAGAAATCAGGCCCAGCACCCCCATCTCACAAATCCAGGCAAGATGGGTGCTCACGAGGGTAGGGACCTGCCGGGGCTCCTAAGCAGCCAGTCCTGGCAGCATGAGAACTAGCTCCCACCACCACCCTCTCCTCGGAACATTCCAGAGCACGGTGGCCACTCAGAAGGCAGGCAGGATACAGGCCACCACGGTACTCCCAGCCTAGCCCAGAGGTGTTCTGATGACAGCCTGTCCCAGCTAGGCTGGAACATTCCTTAAGTCACAAGGTTTCCTAAGGGAAACCCAGTTTCTCCCACAAGGATCTTCCATTGTCTGTCCACATACAGGGAACCAGGTGGGGCTTCTGGTGTGGTTTACTAAGAACCCAGAGGGCTCTGGTTAGAGTATGTGGGACAGGGACGAGGAGAGGGAGGGCCAGAGTGTCAGATGACAGTCACTCCCCAGGCACCCTGGGTTTGGGGCTGTGACCTTGGAACCCTGGGGCTGGTGTGAGGACAAGGTGAGGGAGACACCTCACACCACAGTTCAGAGGCAGATGCAAGAAGTGGCCCCTGCCTGGCCTGAGCTAGAGGGTGACAAGCAGGATGCCAGAGACACACGACCCTTGGAGTCCAGCACACCCACCTGCGAACCTGCACCCCTCTTTCTGCCAAATTCTGCCCCCACCCCTGCCCCTTGCACATGTACACCCCTTTGCATACACACACACACCCCCGTTTGCTGCTTGTGGACCCGGGAGTCCTTCCTGTCACATCACCCACCCTCACCCAGCCCAGGGAGCAGGCAGGAGTTCGAGCCGAGCTGTTTTGTTCTTATTAACCACGCCAGACACAGATCAGAGCAGTTGCTTGGCTCAGCCGGGCTGGGGGAGCCCCCGTATGGCTTCCCTTGGGCACACACCTTCCCAGAACTTGAGCAGACATGTTCCCCGGTGGCACTTGCCATGAAGCCGGCCACAGGGTGGAAGGTGCTTTGTAAAGTCACCACAGTCTGGTTTGCTCCATTCTCAGGAGGTTCCTGGATTTACAGCAGTGTTTCTGTAGCCAGCATATTGGTATTTTCTCTCCGTCCCTCCAGTGTTTGACATCATGCACAGTAGTAGTAGCAGCCCCTCCAACGGGGGCCGTGCCCTACCCCAAGTCAGACTCTCCTCCTCCCTGGAAGCCTGGGCCACACCACAGGGAACAGCCTTCCAGACTATTCCTGGAGCACACACCAGAGGGCTCCCAAGACTCATCCAAGGCCCCACTGCCTACACTGGACACAGCAAGGATGACAGCTCAGGGGCTTCTCCCACATGCCCATTCAGCCCACCACCCTGAAAAGCCTCAGGCCTTGCCTTATGTGCTCAGCTGCTGAGGTTAGAAGCATGAGTCAGAGCTCACATGGTTCCAGGCACCTGCTTACAGATACGGGATGGGGGCAGTCTTCACCCGAATTGCTGGCCAAAGGCATTTCTGGCTTGCTAACATATATGAAGCCGGGTCTTTCTTTTCTGGGTTGTTTTTTAATTCAATCCCTCTGTGAGAGGGCTCCACTGTCCCCATAGTTAGGAGTGGGGACTTCCTCTTTGCTGCTCTTGTGGGTGGGTCCCACCACCCAGAGAGGAGCTATCTCACTTTCACATATACAGGCCTCGTGGGCTCTGCTTCTTGTTACACCCCAAAAGAAGGGCTTATTTTCATGAAATGTTTTTCTGTGTTGTTTGCAAGTCACAGTTCACCCTCCTTCCCATAGGGAATGCTGGAAAGCACCAAAGCGCCTGGTGGGCAGTTCCACAAATCTAAAGCCAAAGGATGGGCCACAGGGGAGCCTGCAGGTGCCTTCCATGGAAGGTGCTAGAAGCGGGTGGGTCAGAGCCAGGGAGGCTGGTCAAACAGGAGGAAGCTTTGAGGCAGCCAGGCTTGCTTTCCGCCTGAGGAATTGGCTGGAAAACGCAGGAAGGTGGCTGGTCGTTTCTGTTGTTCTGTCATCACTGCCGTTCAGGAGTGTTTTCTGTCTTCTTGCTCTTCCTTTCTTTCTCTCTGTTTCCTTTATTTTTAACAAGGTTAGGGTTCCTGCACGCCTTTCCTTGTCCCCTGCTGTCACATCTGTTCTCCACCACCACCATCCCCACCACCACTGCATTGAAAAATCAAAAACGGGGCAGCTCCACTGTCAGCCGACACTTTCACGCTCCTTGCCCCAGCTGCCACCAGCATCTCCCCTGCTTTGGGGCTGTGCCTGCAGTGCCCGCCCCCTGCCCTGCCCCTCGTCCACCTCTATCCACAGCAGTGAAGCTCAGGGTTCCTACTTGTTCACCCAGCCAGCCTCACATTCGGGGGCAGGGCAGGCGGCGAGTAAGTCATCAGATGACCCCCAGGCTCTTGGGACAACAAGACAGGCTCAGGGAAGCGTCGGAACACCATTTGTGATAGAGGTTGTCCACGAAAGATGCTCTGAGGACAGGTCCTTGTGCTGAGTTCCTTAAGGCAGCCAGAGGATGAACCTGGGGAGTTCAAACTGGGAGTGGGGTGAGGGGAGTGGGGCTAAAGGCCCTGGAGGAGAATCTCGCTTCAGGGATTCCAAAGCCAGCTCAAGCTAGGTGGCCAGAGCCAGGAAATTGGGGCCTTGACAGGGTGGGCCTTGGGAGAGCAGGAGGCCAGGGGGGCCATGAGACCCTGGGAAACGGAACAGGGGCATGGCCGGTGCAAAGGCCCTGGGCTGGGGGGTCCCGGCGTGCTTGGGAAGAGCAGGGCCAGGTCCACCTGGAATTAGGCAGCCCGCACAGCATGGGGGCCAGGTTAGGGGACGCGAAAGTGGGCTGCTTTGGGGTGCACTGAGGTGAGATGAGAAGAAAATGTGTGACTCTAGATGGAGAAGGCAAAAGAGCCCCCACAGGAGCCAGCCCTGGGCCCTTGGACGCAAGGAGGGCAGGGCGGTGGCTGGTGGGGTTTAGCCATGCGCATGTCCCCAGGGACCCGTAATATTGAGTGGGCAGCCAGGCCAAGGCCTGACTGGAGAATGTTCTGGAGAGGACGGGTACAGAGCGCGGCAGGGCAGGGGGGTAGGCAACAGCTCTTGGCACGGAGGAGAACAGAGAAGTGTGGCCAGAAGAGGGACTGTGGGGCCAAGACAGGGTGTCTGTAAAGATGGGGTGGGGGATGGGGGCAGAGGGTTCCATCTCTTTCAGGGGGTGACAGGGCGCATCACTGGCTCACTCAGAGCTATAGGAGAGCCCCTGCAATGCCCCCAGCCTGGCCAGGTCCTTTCCCAGAGGCCCCGGCCAGACCCCGTGGGGGTGGGGGGACACCTTTGAATTATTTTATTTCGTAAAGATCACCCACCAGCTTTGGCGTATATGCAATGGGATGAGTTTTGGCACATGACGGGCTGGCCAATTCCGGGGCACCGTGCAGCCAGAGCCGAGGCCAGGCGGGAGCCGTTCCCCTGTGGGGCTGGGGTGGGGCTCCTGCAGCCTCCGGGCATGAGGGGCGCAGCAGTGGCAGTGGAGAAGGGGAAGAGCTCGGGTCGGGAAGCTGTTTTGGGTGCGCTGACGAATGGGCTTTGGATGGCAGTTGTGGGGTGGAGTGGGGAGATGGGGCCAGGAGCTGGCTCTCCCTGAATCCGAGGGGTCCGGCAGACCCCCAAGCTGAATTGGGGAGGCCACGGGGAGCCGAAGTCTGGAAAGCAGAGGGGGTCGGTTGTGCAGGTGGCACTAATGGCACCGAAAGCACCTCCACGGACTTCTTGGGTGCCTTCCACGCCGTCCTGGGCCCAGACAGACAAGGCCACAGCTCTGAGTGCCGGCTCTGAGATGTGAATTCCATTCCTTTCCATTAAAAAAGTAAAACAAGATGGGATTCTCCATTTCTATACTCCCTCCTATTTCAGAAACTGCTTTGGCAGCCCAGTGAGAATTTTGAATATCTGCAATGTGGCAGATGCAGCTTCAGAGAGCTCAAAGAAAATCCCAACTGGATTTAAGAGATGGCTGCTAGAACATTCTGATTTGATGGAGGTTTTTGGCTCACTCTTATACTTAAAAGACTGTGAGGTCTGCCTTGTTTCAGTGGAGGACAGATGGCAGTGCTGCGCCTGGCCAAGGCCACCAGGGGGGCTGGGAGCTTTGTGGACCCTCCCGGCCAAAAGGGAGGCGTTGGCGAATGGGCTAACCCACTGGCCAAACCAGGGGTCGGCAAAGTTTTCCTGCAAAGGGCCAAAGTCTTTGGCTCTGAGGGCCTCCACGGGCTCTGTCCAGCTACTCAGCTCTGCCATTGTGGCCAGAGAGCAGCTCTGGAGTGAACACAGTGTGGCTGTGTTCCAATAAAGCTTTATTTACACAAACGGGCACAGGCTGGATTCGGCCCTTTGGCCATTCATTTGCCGATCCCTGGTGGAAACCAAAAAAGCCAGATCCTAGCCCTGGGACTTGGAAGCAAGTTCAGGGCCTCGCTAGGTGCCTCTTGCCGTGAGACCCACTTCCTGGGGGGGGGGGGGCTGCAGGGGATCTGGCCTCGCCTGGACAAGTGGGGGACCAGGGAGGGGCCAGGGGGAGGTGGGAGGGGCTTGGGAGCCCTCAGAGGCTGACCTGTGGGACGGGGTCCTGCAGGAAGTGTCGGGAGTGGCATTTGGAAGCGGGAGTCAGCCTCGGACAGCACGTCCGGCTCTTCCTGGGGGTGCCATGCGGAAGGGTGGGGCTCGGCGGGGGGCTGAGGGCAGCAGTGGGGGAAGTTTGTGTACCATGGGAAGTGTCACAGATTAGGGATCTGGCAAGGGTGGAAGGAGGGGGCATGACAGGCCAGGGAAAGCTGTGGTGTCTCCCTGGGCAGGAGGGTTTGTGCAAGGACGTGAGGCCGCAGTGACCCAGTGTGGCCAGGGCTCCTGGCAGGACAGGACAGGCGGGCAGGGACAGGCGTGGTGGTGGCTGGTGACAGCTAGAGACAGCGCCAGGGCTGGGACACTGGCCTGGGGCACTCGGAGAGGAAGGACAAGGGACAGAGGAGGGCGAGGCTGAAGGAGGGCGAGCACGGGGACGACAAAAGGGCAGAGGTGGCTGCTGGACTTGTGGTCAGCCGAGCATCTGGCTGTTCCCTCTTGAGTTCCAGAACATCCTGCCCTGCTCAGCACAGAAGGGAGGGCCCCCAGGGAGGCCGCGGTGGCCGGAGCCCGAGTCCCCAGCAATCCAGCGTGACACACGCGTAGAACACAGGCACCTGGGACACTGGCCGCCACCCGCTAACCGCCTCCTTTCCTTCCCTCCCTGCCCCCCCCCCCGCACCCCGCTTGCAGATCCGGGTGGTGAAAGCATTCCGTAGCTCGCTCTACGAAGGCCTGGAGAAGCCGGAGTCCAAGACCTCCATCCACAACTTCATGGCGACGCCTGAGTTTCTGGGCAACGACTTCACCCACAACATCCCGCTCATCGATGACACGGACGTGGACGAGAACGAGGAGCGCCCGCGGGGACCCCCGCCCCCATCCCCCAACCGGAACAACAATGCCACAGGTGGCGGCGTGCACCTGTCGGCGGGCGCCCGCGCCACGGCCACCGCCCCCGGCCCCGGGAGCCCGCTGCACAGCCTGGAGACGTCGCTCTAGCCCCGGCGCTCACGTCGGGACGGCCACACTCACTCTCGGCCACACACACGCACACACACACACGCACACAGGTGTCAAACCGCGGACACGGCAAGTCGGTGGAAGACTTTTCTTGCCTGTCCTGTGCAGGAAGCCAAACCCCTTCATCGGGGACAAGGAAGGGGTGCTGCTTTGCCCCCTGGGGAGGAAGAAGCAGCGAGCCAGGGAGAAGAGCTGGGGTCCCCACCTTTCTCTCTACCGATGCCTTCTTGGTTAAGAAACACGACCGCCCCACCCCCACCCCCACCTGCACCCCACTCCCCCCACTGCGCTATCTGGGCTGTGCAGCGGGGCTGGGGCTGCTCAGGGGTGGGGGGTGGGGGCTGGCTACACCCACGCAGGAGCAAGCGAATCGGCCTGTCCGTGCAAAAAAAAAAAGGGCTCCCTGCAAACACACTCCCCCTGCCCCAGCGACACTGACTCCACACTCCTGCAGGCGGTGTGTGTCCCCGTGTGTGGATATTGGGGGTCCAGCGAGAGGGAGAGAGGCGCTTTTTTCACTGGGAAATCCCAGTATTTATTTGCGGCAGGTGTTTTCTGCAGGGAACTATACTATAAGAATCTCTTTCTGGTTCGTTTAGTTTAGACCCCCCCAGCCCTGCTGCCCCCCACTGTCCCACGCTCTGCCCCTCCTCCCTCCCCTGCCAGCCCAGTTCCAGGCACATCGCTCTTAGGGTTCCTAAGGAGAGAATTGGGGGGTGCAAGCTGCCCCCAGCCCGGAAAAAGCCCGTCCAGTGGGGTTTTGTCTTTAAAAGGAAAATACCAAAGGGCTGCTCCACGTGGAAGCTGTATTGGGGTTTCCTTTTGGCCTGCGCTCCGGCCCCCTGTCCTTCCTCCTGGATGCTGGTTGCGGCAGTGGTGGGGAGGGCAGGCTGAGCAGAGCTGGGTCCGGAGGGGTCGCGGCCAGCACCAGGGGCCCAGGAAGAGGCCGAGTCCCAGCACATCCAGCAGGCAGGCCCAGTGGCCCCGGGTGGCCCCCAAAGGCCCGGGTGACTGTCTGCAGCCATAAGGATGACCGCGGGGAAGCTCATGCAGTCGCGAAGCCGCTTGGAGGGGTGGCGTGTCATCATGCAGCTTGAATCGAGCCTGTGGCGCTCTCTCTCTCCTGGGCCCAGGAGGCCGGGGAGGTTGGTGTTGCTGACACGTGGGGTTCCCACATGCCACGCCTCACTTCCCCCCAAACTAGCACTCTGTTTAGGAAGCAGAGACAGATGGGCCACTTCCCAGTGGACAGCCGGCCCTCCTCTGCCAAGTCACCTGTCATGATGTTCCCCTCCCCTCACCGCCATCGCCATGTGCTGGGGGAGCATCCCAACCGGCACCCGCATGCCAAGCCAAACCGGAACGCGCCCTCCTGCCATCGCTCACGCAGCACCGTGCCAACCTCCCGAGGGGCGGGGGCCCATATGGCTCTCGGGAGGGAGCGTCGCCACTGGAGGACGAAGTCTCACCTTCGAAATGCCAGCTACCGATAATTTAAAGCCATCCCTTTCTTCTAAAGGGCACATCGAGAATGTCACCCATTTGTAAATCGTTTCCCTGACGTCCTTGTTTAAACCACCGCACGCACACACACAAAAGGCAACTCGCTTTGCTGAGGGGCTTTGTGTTTGGAAACGCGAAATAAAGTTTGCGATGCTGAAATCGAAGAGGACAAGCCGTGTGACGGCCCTCTCCGGGCTTCTCTCTGTTCTCTGGCGTGGACACGTCGATTGAACAAATGGTCATTATATATTAGAAAAAAAAAAAAACAGGAAAAACACCCACCTCACTGCTGCTGCATAAAGTTGTAAATGTCAACTGTCCAATTGCTAAGTTGGCTTTCTGCTGGTGTGGGGGGCAAGAAAAGGGGCAGGGGGGCCCTGGGGACCGCATCTCCTGCTGTTTTGTACAGCCTTCAGGCGGGGGGACCCTCGCTCACCAGGGAGCCCCTCTTTACACAGCACTATATCACACGGAATGGCTTGGTCGACTCTGTTCAGTTATTAAATATGTTTTATGTTTTTATCTGCCTGTTATAAAGACAAACAAACTCTATCTTAACGAGGAAGGCCACAGATGCATAACAATTTAAAGTCTGTAGTTGAACTTCCTAATTCAAAGAATAGACCAAAATTTCTGTGTATAAAAAAAGAAAAAAAAAAGGCTCCTCTAACCCTAGTCTGGGTAATGCGTGTTATTTATCATCTGAGCACTTGTCAGACAGACGGAACAAAGCCAAGGTGCCCCCCCACCTCCCTGGAGATGTCACAAACTGCAGGTGGCAGGTGAGGCCACACGTCCTTATTTGCAGGAGGCAAAGGGCTAGCTCAGGGTGGGGGGACAGAGGCTGACCCAAACCATGACTTGCTTCCTGGGCCAGGCCAAGGGCAGTCCCACACTGCTGTCCCCCCCCCCCGCCCCAGCACGGGAGTCGCCTTACAGCTGCCCTCACCCCCAGCACAGCCACCCGGATGCCAGAGTCCACCAAAAGGAAACCCGTTCCTTGGCTCATTGGCCGCCTCCTTTGTCAGCTCCCGCACCCCGCCCCACTTCGGATTTCCCCTGCCACCCGGGGCCACAGGAAAGCAGTCCTGTGGCCCGGGTCGCACGTGTCGCCGTCTTTCTATTTGTCTGTCTGCTCCACCCAGCACCCTTTTAGACTTGGCAGTGCCAAAGGACGCATCTTCCAGGGAAGCTGCCGAGAGAGGAGAAAAACGTGTTTCCCTTCCAACCACCAGAGCCTGCGATTCTAAAAAAGGCAAAAAGGCAGAGAGCAGAAAATGGGAGACAGATGAATAGCTTATTGCTTCGTTGATGTGCAGGTAAATCCTGAAACATCACATCTGTCTGATGTGTGCCACTGGCTTCCAACATCAAGTATGACGTGGGTTCCCATGGGGGAAAAGAAGAGATCTGGAAAGAGAGGCCAAGTCCCCCCTGGACATCCCAACTCCCCCTCCTCCCCCCTCGTCCCCGTCCTCCTCCTCCCCCTCTTCTCCCTCCTCTTCCTCCTCCTCCTTCTCTTCCTGGGTTTATAAGACTGAGGAAGGCTCCACAATTTATCACTTTCCAGTAATCAAATTACGCGCTGGGCTAAAAGCCCTCTGAAGCTTCAGGTTCTAGAAGAAGCTTCCCTCGTCCTTCATGGCTGACAGGCAGGCTGTTTATCTTTAATACCCACTATTTCTTCAAATTAATTTTATTTAAGCTTTTCCAAAATACACCAAAGCTCTGTACCCGGGAAGCAATGCCTCCCCTCTCCCCCAGCCCCTGCTAACATCTAATCTCCATCCCGCTGCTCTGCTCTGCTCTTCCCTGACGGCCCATGGAAGTGGGATCAGACCGTAATCAGCCTCACGGGCCTGGCTTCTCTCACGCAGCTTAACGTCTGCAAGGCGCCTCCTTGTCGCAGCCTGTCTCAGACCTTCATCTTCACTCCTTCCTATGGCCCACTAATAGTCTAAGCAGCATCATTTTGTTCTTTAATTAAAAAAATTTTTTTTTTTGCAAAAGCCTTGGCAATAAGAAGCCAGAGGGCGGGGAGGGCGGGGAGGGCGGGGAGGGGCCCACCCTGTAACCGGAGTTTGGTCAGTCTCGCGGTGCACAGGAATTCCATGACAATCCCACCTCGTCCATACTGCCCCCCCGGGGCTGGAGCGATAGCGGCTGAAAACCGGGTTTTGTGGCTGACACATGCGGAAAACTCGTGGCCGCGAGCCAAGGTGCTCAGGTGACAGGCCCAGGGGCCAGCACAGGAAGAGCTCCAGAGAGGGAACCCCAGGGCAGCGTGACAGGTCCAGTCGGAGCTGATGTGGTCCAACCTGGTTGGTTTACGAAAGATGTAAAATCCTCCCCGGGGAGCGGCCCCTGAACCAGGCAGTCCAGGACTTTTCTGGGGCCATGTGCTGCCAGCTCAGTGCTCCCCCGAGACCCCTAGGGAGCCTTATTCAAACTGCGCCCCCTTCTTTCAGATGCGCCCTGGGGATGGGGTGGGACAGGAAGGGAACACTCTGGAACAGGCCTGGTGGGTGCGGACTGCCTGCCTTGCTAGAGGCTTAAAGCTGGGGCTGAGGCTTAAAGGGGATCCTGAGAAACTGAAGCCTCTGCTGTGAAAGGAGCCTGTCATCTTGTCAGGGAGATAAGACCCAGACCCCAAAGGGGAAATGTTAAGTCTCTCCATCCCTTTTGCGTCAACAGTAAGAGAGGCCGAACAGCAGGGAGCAAAGGCACAGCCGAGGCGGGGCACGTGGAAACCAGAGAAGGCTGGGCCCCTGGCCCTCTGCCCGCCATTGCCTGGAGCCCCCTCAGTCAGCTGCTGGGGCCGCCGGCCTTGTCCTCACAAGTTCCAATTTAAGATGGACAGGCACACTTGTCAGCAAGCGATCACCATAGAAAAGGGGACCAAGTATCAAGACTAAGTGGGAAGAGCTCAAGGAGCCGTTAGGAGCAGGAGGGGCAGGGGTGCAGGGTGGCGGGCAGGGGAGAACCCAAAGCAGTTAGCACGTGCAGATGTGCCGCACACTGGATGGCAAAAGCAGGCGGCAACAGAGGGCTGCCGCCGTGTCCAATCACAGCAGGAAAGTTCTAGATGCATGGGCTAATACGAGCTGGAATCCCGTGCCCTGTACTGTGCAGCTGGTCGGGGCCTGGGGCGGAGCAGGTGTCTGATCAGCGAGTGCTGGACGAGTGAAGATGTGACCCCAGGGTTAGGCCTGCACCCACAGCCGGCCACCCTCGCCACCTTCTTTCCCCCTTAGCGCTTGCTCTCAGGGCTCCCTCCCCTCATCCTCAGGAAGCTTCGTGGGGGGCAGGGGGTTTTGTCTGCTTGGTTCCCTGCCATTTCCCCCAGCTTAGAACAGTCCTTGGCACCTCACAGGTGCCCAGTCAACATTGTTCAGTGACAAAGTAGACAGCCACAGGAGCTGAGGCGTGAGACCATGCCGGGTAGAGCTTTAAGATCCATCACCCAGAGGCGCTCTGTTAAGCAGAGGTCAGGCCACCCTCTCAGGAGGGTGACAGCACTGTCATGCGATAACTGGGAGACTCACACCACCCCCCTGCATGACTTGCCATCAGCATGTGACCCCTCTGTGCACCACCCCACCATGGGGACAGGCAAGGCCGTGCCACTGAAACAGCCACTGCAAGACCCCATGGCAGCCACAATGGGTGCTGTGGGTGCTGGGGTCCAGGGGCCCATCCTCCCGGGCAACAATGTCCCAAGTGGGGGAAATGGCCCAAGATGCCCACCCTCGGGTGCCAAGTAAGAGTCCCCACGGCATGCCTTCATGGGGGTCCACAGGAGAACTGTTTGTCTAATGCACCCAGCAACGGTCCTTTCCAGAAGGAAATCTGGAGTGGTGAGCCAGAGGGCGCCAGAGCTCTATGGCGCTGTGAACTCCCCATCAGGACTCACTGGCTTAACATTAAAAAAAAAAAAAAAAGTCCTGATTTTCTCACTACATTTTGATCAGAGTAGGCTTTTTGAAATGAAAATGCTATTTCCTAACCCCCCACTTGCCACGCTGTGACTGTGCTCTTTCCAAAAGCAGTGGCCCACCCACAAAGAAGCTTCCGGTGCCACCCACACCAGGCCCAGGAAAATGGGAGCGAGGACCAGGAAGTGACAGCCAGAGGGCCCCGGGGACGTCCCAGAACACCAGTCTCCTCAACCGGGCAAGGGCTCCATGGGCAGTGGAGGCACAGAGGCCCCCCACCCCAGCCCAGCCCCGCCAACACCCCGAGGGCTGCATGAGCAGAAGAGAGCAGAGTCCGGGGGTCTGTGCTGATTTGCATCAACTTTTATTACGTAAAATAAAATTCCATCAATGTGGCACGTTCATCCTTGCTAGAAATCTGGCTGTAAAAAAAAAAACCTCCCTAGGGGTCCAGTCCACTGTGTCATTTTGAGTCTCCTTTCAACGAAGTCACGCCTCAAATGCCGTCTGAGTCCCCGTGAAGGGCAAAAGCTGGTGCAGACCCGCTGCGCCCCCACCCTGAGTGTGCCCCCAGCCCACCCGCTTCGCCTGCGCCACGGCCATGGGGGCCGGGTGGTGCGCAAACCACGCGCGGTGGCAGTCAGCATCGTCACCAACCCGTCTCCAGCAGCACAAAACCATTCCTCCCCACCAGTCCTCTGGGGAGCAGCCTTCGCGGCGACGTGGGGGAGCTGCCCCAGCCGGCCCGGCAAGTCCAGTCCGTAGCCAAACCGTGCCGGGCTTCTCTCTGGACAGGCCTGGCCCAGGGCCTTAGGGGACCTCTGTGTCCATGGTATAAATCTGAATGAGATCAGACACAATGTTATCAATGATTGGCTTGGTAAGGTCGTCACTAAACACCTAGAAAGGAGAAGGAAAACAGGCTCCAGTTAGACTCGCTCCAGCTCAGCCCAGGTCATGGACCACCAAGCCGGGACGTGCCCGGCATCACCAGGGAGGATGGGGAAGGGCCCACGGAGCATGGCATGGCGGTGGGGGCTGTCACACACCCCGCTGAGGCTGCTCAAAGGCCACAGAGCGGAGAACGTTCCGGGGGCAAGAACCTTGGTGTCTGACCAGGAAGGAGAGGAGACTTGTCCAAGGGTACACAGGTAGTTGGGGGCAGGTCCAGGGTTGCTGGGGATGTGGGCGAGGGAAGAGGATAGAGCCCATTCCCAGACCCTGCCCTCCCCTAGCCTGGTCCCTGCAGAACACGCATCAGAACCAGACCTTCTAAAATGCACAGCAGTGCTGAGACACTGGAAGGGGTGCCAGGGGCCCAGGGAGACGACCTCCGAGCCCTCAGACGGTCCTGCCTGATAAGACTCTCACTGTACACCTGGGGCCCGGGGCTGGCCGAAGAGCCCAGGCCAAGAACATGATGCCCGGTGGGGGCCCTGGGCCAGGCCGGGTCAGCTGGGCCCCCACAGGGACCGGAGGCTGCATCACTGAGGTCAGCCAGGCCGGAGCCCCCCACCTACATGCCCACCCCCAGCCAACCCTGGACCCTGAGGCTCGGGTGAGCAGCCCTGGGTGACCTGCCCCCATGCGGCCTATCCCGGTGTGGCCTGTGTTCCCGTGCGGGTTGTCATGCACAGTGGCCAGGAGGCCTAGGCACTGCCACACAACCCCACCGGGAGGGGACAACTGGGCCCCCCAAATCCTGCCCTAGGCGACTTTTTCCCTGGCAGATTCTAATCTGCGTGCTTGTGCTGTCACAAACGAAAACCATCAGTCTAGCCGCTTTGCTGACTCCTGTGAACCCTTGGGTGGTCTTGGGGAGCCCCGAGAACAAGGGAAATAAAATCAAAGCCAGCCTTTGCCTGGCTGCTGTGGCCACCCTGGGGGACCAAGCAGCCAACAAGGGGCAGAGGTCAAGGCCTTGAGCTGAGCCAAGGCAGGAAGCAGATCTGGGATCACTCCCGCATAAGACTACGAGGCCCCTCTAAGGGCCGCAGCCTCAGGAAGATGGGGACCTAGAAACCCCAAGCTCCAGCTCAGGAAGCTTGTCCACATTGTCCCGGACGTCATCACACTGCCCTGGAGTCCTGAAAAACACCCACTGAGAAGTGACCAGAAACTGCCAGCTGAAAGGGGACTGTTAGAAGACTGTCCAGGGCAGGTGGCAATTCCAGGGCACCTGACAAAGGGCAAAAGCCTGGGTAGGATCACAGTGTCAAGCCCAGAGGGAGACAATGGTAGCCTCAGAGACTGAGAAGGCCTGCCAGCCTGTCTCCACCCCATGCTCAGGAACTCCCCCCTTTCTATGCCAGGAGAGTGTCTCTGTTTGAGGGACACAAAGCAGTGGTGCCTGGCAATAAAAAACATCCTCCCTGATTTCAGACAAAAATCTCTCCAGACAATATCTGGTGAAGTGACATCTGTGGAAGTTTCCAGAATTGTGCCTGGTGACCTCTGGTGTTTCTGCAATTCCAACAAGGAGCAAGGTAGGAGGGCAGGAGGCAGAACACAGGGGGAGTTGACAGCTCATTCCTGCAAGAAGTGACATGGTCTCTCAGAGCAAGAGAGAAGGAAAGCTATCTCCAAGATGAGACGTACCCCTTCTGGCACCAGAACGGGCTGGGGCCATAGCTGGGGGCCACTTGTCAGAAGGCGACTTGTGTAGGGAGTGCCTGTGCTGCAGGATCCCCACACCCATGGTCCCGACCCAGCCGAGTTCAGCACACTTTAAGAAGGGCTGGTGAGGGCTGAGGTGTGGGACCACCAGCCCAAAAGGGACAACTTCTTCCCCGCTTTCGCAATTACTGGTTAGTTTTGTGAAGAGGCTTGCACATGGCTAGGGCCAGAGAAATAAGCGAGGGCTCCTCGGCTCTTCCTAGGGAGGGCTGGAATGGGAGGCAGTAAGAGGGGAACTTGGGAGGAAGTTAAGAGAAAAGAAAGTCGACAGACAGACAGATGTTGGCGAGAGGGCAGACAATGTGGTGCGGCGGGCCAGAGCTCAGGGGGAAGCAGCAGAGGGGCCAGGACGGCACCAACTGATGCCACAGAGAAATTCGAGAAAGAAATTGGGAACTCCATCTGACATCCTCACCCCGCCAAGAAGCTTGCATGGGAAACACCCTCTCTCTACACAGACAGGTGTCGTCTTTTGCCACCACAACAGCGTAGGGGTTGCTCCATGTCCAGGACTGGGGCTGTGTGTTCCTTTGTTCAAAGATATGTGAGCACCTACTGCATGCCAGCACCAGGCACCTGAGATGTGGCAGTCAATTTAGGACAAAACCCCCGCCCTCGGGGTGCATAGCCTGGGGGGGGGCGGTTAGAGAGGCGACACACACGAGAGAAATCCATACAAGGTGCGCTCTGCCATAGGAAGCAAGCAGGCCAGGAAACAGGGGGCATCAGGAGAGGGTCTACTTGAAATGGATGACGTGGGGTGGCCTCCTGGAGAGAGGGGTACATTAGCCAAGAGCTGCAGCAGGCGCAGAGGCAGCCAGCGGACGTCAGGGGAGAGCTGCCCGGTTGAAGGCTCAGGCGGCCGACCTCTGCTTTCAAAGTCCAACAAGTAAATGACATATTTTAGAAAGATTGCCTTCCAAGGCTTCCTTTTATGCAATGGGGTGGGAGCGGGGCATAGAGAAGCAAAACCTTCCATTATTTAAAAATTTCCTTAGACAGAATCTCATTCTACAACAATGCCCGATAAATGAGGCGTGATGAAGAAAGAAACAGCAAACTTCAAGTCTGGAAAAGGGAAAAAGTAAAATGATCTCAAAGTTCCACTTCTGAGAAAACACTGGGACTTCTCCGGAAAAAAAATCATCTAGGAACAGCACAAGTCATCAAGTCAAGTGCCTGCCAAACACGGCATGGGACCATGTGTCAAAACCAGCTGAGAAGCACTTTTCCAAAACAGAATTTAAAAACAAACAGTGGCATGTCCACACGATGGAATATTAAGTGATAAGGAATGAGCTGTCAAGCCATGAAAAGACCTAGACGAAGCTTCAATGCCAAGGGAAAGAAGTGCGTCTGAAAAGGCCAGAGAACGCTATGATTCCACTAGAATATTCTGGAAAAGGCAAAACGAGAGAGGGAGTAAAAAGACTGGTGGCTGCCTGGGGTGCAGGGGCAGGTCTGCATGACAGTGTCATGGTGGACCCATTGGTGTCATGTGTTGGTCAAAGCCAACACAACACGTAGAGCCAACCCTGATACGACCTGTGGACTTTGATAACAAACAATGAATTAATACTGGCCCATCAACTATAAGCAATGTACTGTGCAGTACAAGATGGGGAGGGAGGTGGGGAATATGGAAACTTTCTGTACTTTTCAGGGACTTTTCCTGTAAGACTAAAACTGCTCTAAAAACTAGAGTTATTATTTTTTTAAAAAATAGTATCTCAGAATCAGTAGGGCTGGTGTGAGACCAGGAATTCTGTCCATCCTCTCTGTCTCTCCTTTCTCTCCCTCACCCATCTGATCTACCCTGTGTACCTATTTCTAAAGCCTCCTGTATATATGTGACATGAAACCAAATGTGTTCCCCTTTCACCTATCCCAAGTCTCCACGCAACTCAATCAAAGCGCTTGAAGCTCCAAGCTTAGACCAGGGGTTCTCGATGGGGGCAGTCTCTGCCCCAACCTGGGGGCATTTGGCGATGTGTGGGGACATTTTTGGTTGTCACAGCTGGAGGGGTGTTCCTGGAGGCCAGAGATGCTGCTGGACATCCCACAGTACCCAGGATGGGCCCCCACAGCAAAGAGGGATCCGGGCCCAGCCGCAGGCAGTGCCGAGGGGGAGAAAGCCGGCCTCAGACTGTCCTCCTGGGTTCGCATCAAGCACCCTCGTCTCCCTGGATGACGGACAAATAGGCCCTTGTGGCACCCAGTTAAACGGCGGCTCTGCCGGGCCTCAGCGGACGGCCAGGCGGGTGCCCCACACGGCCCCCTCACCTGCCACCAGGGCTTCTGGGCCTCAGCGTCAGCGGGCACCTCAACACCGTAGAGCTGCAGGGTCAGGGATAGCACTGCCACGGCAATGTGCTGGGCCCGGAAGCGCAGGCACAGGCCTCCGTGGTAGCTGTCCCGTAGCAGGGCCCAGGCGGTGATGGCGAGAGGCGTGCGCTGCCAGCTGTAGCGGTTCATCCAGCTCTTGAGCGAAATCAGGTAGTGGAGCAGGTACTGCAGAGACAGAGGGGTGGGCCGTTCTCCCTCGAAACCCTGGCCCCACCGTCCACTGCACCCTCCCTGGCCTCAGTCAACAGTGGACTCTATCCAGCCCGAATGGGATCTTGTCGCCTCCTGGCTTCTAATTCTCAAAGGGCATCCTATGTGCTCTGGAAAAGCCCTGTGGGCCCACCGCCTCATCCCTTCCTGCCGTGCTAGAATCTGCTCCCTTGGCTTCAAGTCCTTTCTACCACCAATCCCCGAGCCACCCTCTCACCCTTCAGGCAGGCCCAGCTCTGGCCATGCCACGCCCACCACAGCCGGCCACCCTGGGGACTCATGCTGCCCACCCTGATGTCTTCTGGCTCACTCGACAGCTGTCTGACCAGAAGCAAAGTGCCCTGGGACCCTGGCTGGAGGCCTAGGTGCCAAATGGGTGCAAGGCACCTGTCTGCCAATGACCAAAGTCTCTCAGGGAGGGCCCCAGAACCTCAGGCAGTGACTGCTCAGGTGCTAACATCTAGATGACGCTGCTCACCCCTGCAGATCAGCTGCTACTCCCAGAAGACACAGGCTTTGCCCAAGTCTCCGGCAACGTGCCAACAAACTGGCGAGTGCATGGGAAAGGCCTGAACTCGCCCCGGCACAGTTCCCGCCATTATTTTAAATCCAATCCCAGGCTCTCACCCTGACTAAAGCACAGGGAAGGGTCCGGAATGCCTAAAGCAAGGCAGCACTATCAGTTCACAACCTGCACACGTGTCCTCAAACGCCCAAGGACTATCTTTTCTTAAGTTCATCTTGACAATTCCATTCCACACACGCCGACTGGTTCCAGCCTTCCAGCCTTCCAGCCCCACCCCCACCCCACCCCCCAGGCATTACTGAGCCTTATGCCCCCTGAAAACAACAGTGGTTGGAAATCCTAGGTAGGAAATCCTGCGAGACCCACTCACGGCTCCTCCATCTCTCTCTGCAAGTCCCCCTGGCAAGCTGCTTTCCTATGGCTCTGAGGCACTGCAGGATCATATCTGAAAGCTCTGAAGAGCTGGGACTGTCCTCTTTTGTTTTCTCTTTTGTTTCAATGGTTCTTCTAATTGGACTTATTCTTAGAAGTTAAAGCATACTAGACAACTCGAGCTACTTGGCTTTCCTCATGGATTTTCTCAACACAGCTGAGCTGGAGAGGGGCACCCAGGCATGACAGTGACTCACAGGGACAGGAACTTCGCAGGTCACACCGCCGGCTGTGCCTCCCGTGGCTTGCCGAGCCTCGCTCTGTCCGCCACCACAGAGCCACAGGAGGCGCTGCCTCGTGTGTCAACACCACGTCCGCCTGTGAGTGTCACAAGGACCTGCATCGTGCCCCCCGAGCCCCCATACCTTGTGCGGGTGCTGGAAGGAGACCTGGAAACGCAAGACTCTCAGCATGAGGAGCTCACACTGAACGATGCTGTCACGGAGTTCCCAGAAGCGGGAGTCCAGTTCCAAGGGCTCGCTGCTCGGGTGGAAGTACCTGGGTGGGGAAAGGGCAACGGGGCCTCGCGAGGGAAGTTTCCCGAGTACCAGGTTGGCCAGGATGCCCTGAGGCCCTGAAGTTCCCTGATGGGAAAACAAAAACCCACAGTGTGCCTCTGCCGTAGATTAGTGTTGGATTGCTGTTTCTATCATCTGGAGAGTCATCCTTCAGCTACACCACCAAGGTAACCCACAGACAGAAGCAGCTGGCTTCTGGCCATAACCCGATGGGCTATCCCCATGTCCTCCAGGAAGATGTCAAACGTAAAGGGCTTTGGTCCGTGTGGAAGGACGATAAAGAACATCTCTACATGCCAGTTACGCGTCCTGCTACACGTGGCCAGGCGCCGAGGGCATTCTTAGAGGTTTTTGACCACCTGGAGCTTTCTCCCTGCACCCAAGAAACTATTTAACTGTAACACTCAGGCAAATGTTTCCTCAGTTTTAGATTTCCCAGAACTTTCTTTCCTTCCTTCCAGATCTTTCTTTCCTTATTTACATCGCATGCGTTCCCGGTACTGCCACTGCTGCATATGTTAGGTGCACCAAACTACACACAAACAAGATTCAGACTCAAGTGATCGCCGTTGTCTAGCAATGACTCACACCCCACCTCACCCTGGGTTGTCACTCAAATTTTCCAATTTCCCCACAAATCCCACCCCTGGGCACAAGTCTAATTAGGAGCCACACAACTTCCCCTTTGGCCGGCCTTCCCTGCTGTGGCACAAGCAATTACGGGGGCCCTCTGGCCGCCCTTCCTCAGCTCCCCTGCCTGTCTGTATCTCATCCTTCCTCTGTACCCAGTGAACCTGTCATGCTTCGGGGGTGGCAAGTGCTTTTTCTGTTACCTGTTTATTAAAGAAAGCAGCAGCAGTAACACAGAATGGTTTTCTTTCCTAATGATTATAGCGTTCCTGGAAAGGCCAGTGACGCACTGCTAGTCAGTAACTTTCCACAAGTTACAAGCCTGAGGCATCGGCGTGGCCTACCACCCAGCTGGACCTGCTGGGCTCTAGCTGTGCCAGTCACCATCACCAAGTGGACCTGTGCCAGAGAGAGATGCTCCCAAGCAGCATGTGACTCCTGCCTAATCTCAGTAAGACACCTGTCCCTCTGGGGCCGTGTCCCCACACCATGTGTGGCATACTGGCCTCGGGCACCCAGTGCTTTTCTGCCTCTAGCCATCCCTGTCTGGACCCGTCGTGTCCAAGACTGTGGACAAATCTTCTCCAACACTTCCCTCCCTGCACTTCCTCTGCTCAGGCCCCAGTGGCACCTGTGCCACCCTCTTTGCCACCCACTTCTACCCTCCCAAGGACTAGCCTTCGAGGCTTGCCATGGCCCCTAGCCTACTGGCGCTCCAGGCTCATTCCTGCCTTCATCAACAGTCCTTTCGGCTTGAGGCCCAGTCAGTGGTGGCACTGGGGCTGGTCAGGCTTTCTTGGATTAACTGCTGGCACCCTGCGGCCAGGCCCAGTATGACGTCCCCTCTGCCCTGTGCTCCCAGCTGGCTTGGCCGTAGGGGGTGGGGCAGCGCTACCTGTTGGACACATTGATGATGTCGCGAGTGCGCAGGTGCTGCTCCTCCACCTTGCCGGCTAAGTAAATGGCAGACATGGCAACCAAGTAAGGGTCGTAGGCATCCAGGTTGGTCTCGCCAAAAAACTTATGGTAGATGGTACAAGCAGTGGCAATCGGAATGGACTGCATCCCGAGCTTGACACCTAGAGAAAGAAAGCAGGCACACGTCAATTCAGTGCCCACCCGCTGGGATCAGCAGAGGCTGGGCTGGGCTCCAAAGGGGCCCAGCTCCTGACCACATGGGACCAAGAACTCACAGCCTAGATGATAGCTGCCACAAGGTCCTTCCCTTGGCTAGGGGGCCAAGGGGCTTAGAGCCAGGCTTCTCGGACACCAATGCCTCAGGGAAGCCAAAGCCACAGAGCCAAAGCCACAAGGAAGCCTAGTCAAATGTAGCTGGATCTGTCCTGACCGCAGCGGCATCCATCTGGAAGCTGCCCACCCGGCACCTCGCCTGACCAAAATCCCACCAAGACGACAGGAGGGAAAAGAGGTCCATGAGCCACCAGAACAGATGCCCCTCAAGTCCAGCCATTAAAGTAAAAGATCATTCTCAGTATTGCTTTCCTGTTCCACAGGTTAGAAAAGGAAAGGAAAGCAAGCAGGGAAACTGCCATGAGAAGCCACAGCCACGGCAGAAGAAAGCAACCCCGATGGAAACAGTCTGGCCCTGGGGTGGACCAATGACCTGGAAGGCGAGCCAAATGCACAACACAAAGCAGAACAGAGCAGTCTGTGTTTTTTTCAATTTTTTTTATTTTGAAATACTTTCAGGACAAATTCACAATGACCAGAGTGAGCAACAGAAGAAGCTTCTAGAACATTCAACAGACCAAATGAAGAAGGTAGAAAACCACCAACAGTCATTCCTTAAGATTACCCAAGATGCTGCATTAGGTCCCTGCTGTAAACTATATAAACCCTGCAGCTTAAAACAATGCAAATTTATTCTCTTCCAGTTTTGGAGGTCAGAAGCCTGTGGTGACTCTTAGGGGGCTAAACCCAAGGTGTGGGCAGGCCTGCTTCCTTCTCAGGGAAGAAGCTACTTCCTTGCCTTTTCTAACTTCTAAGGGTACCCACATTCCTTGGCTTGTGGCCCCTTTCCTCTATCTTCAAAGCCAGTGGTGTGTCAGCTTCCAACTTTGCTTCCCTCCTCACGGGGCCTTCTCCTCTGAGACCCCTGCTTCCCTCTTATAAGGACCACTGCAATCCCATCAGGCCCACCCGGGTAATCCAGGAGAACTTCCCTATCTCAAAACACTTAATCCAGGTTAAGGGGTATGATATGTATGGATTTTTTTCTGTTTTCTTGTTATTTGTTTTTCTGAACTGATGTAAATGGTGTAAGAAATGATCATGATGATGAATATACAACTGTGGTAACATGAGATACTGATTATATATACTATATATATATATGAATGGAATGATCACATGGTAAGAATGTTGGTGTTTGTATGTTGGTATGTTCAATAAAAAAAAAAAATCCCTTTTGCTAGGTAAAGTTCCCAGGATTAGGATGTGGACATATGGGGGTGGGGGGGTTAGACTGAGGAGTGGAGCCTTATTCAGCCCAGCACAGAAGGCAAGGGCCTATGCAATATATTTTTAGAAATAATTCCTTTGAAACTGTTAACTCAAAGAACTGTTAGCATTTCAAAGTCAAAGCTTCGGTTAAATAGATGACTCCATATTGGACCTGTCATCCCCAAAGGTGCCAGAGAAGGTGGTGCTGCCATGCCCGACATCCCAGCCTTGTTTTACAGCAAACCCTTAAAGAGTAGGATGCTTGGCCAGTTGACATGGAGGCCTGGAGCCAACGGCTGTGAGCAGATGAGGTGGCACTGCCAGCCTTCCTTAGCCTGCCTGGCAACCCTTCCTGGAAATTAAAGTCGATTTGAAACCCATGTGGGATTAAGGGTCCTGCCCAGTTTATCAGACTTTCCATCCACCCTGAACTGGAAGCAAAGTCATCCAACTCCTCCCCGCCCCCTCCAAAAAAGGGGCACACGACCAATAAGGGAATGAAACCACTCCTGTCCGCCAGACTTGACTGGCACGGAAACAGGGTGCTGGCCTTGGCAGCAGGGGCACACGACGCCATGTGGCTGCCCTGCCAGGCTTCAGGCCACAGGCTGCACCTTGGGTCCTCGGTGTGACGGGACTCGACATGAGCGGGCTGCGAAAGGCTCCCTGACACTCGGTACCAGAGCCAGACCTCCCGGCTAGGGGGCTGGGGGTCGCTCCTGTCCCACTCCTGCTCTCGGGGCCTCTCTGCCCATCTGGGCAGTGGGACTAGCGGCACCAGCTCAGGGCCTGGTGCGCAGGACGCGGCCGAGGGGCCCGGCCGCCGCCCAGGGTGGCTCTGACCCGGAAGGCCCTGCCTGTTCCCCTCAGCCCGGCCGCCGCCTTCTCCGCGTCCTCCCGCCCTCCGGAGGCGCTTCCCTGCAGCGCCCCCGGTTCGGCGGGCCCAGGCAGGGCAGGGGGACCCCCCACCGCGCCGTTCGCCAAGGGGGCCGCGCCAGCCCCGCCGACCCCGCCCCGGCCCCGGCCCGGCCGCGGGAGGGCGGCGGTTACCTGCCTCCATGATGAACCGCGTCACTCGGAAGTGCACCCTCGCCTCGGGCGCCGGCCGCCCCTGGGCCCTCGGCGCCACGGGCCCTTCGCCGCCGCCGGCCGGACGCTCGGCCTCCATGAGACCCCGCCCCGCGGCCCCACGACACCCAGCGGGAGGGAAGGCCGCCCCCGGCGGGAGGAGGCGGGCTCCGGGGGTCGTCGCGGGACGGCGGGCGGGCGCGCGGGAAAGGCCCCGCCCCCGCAGGCCCCGCCCCCGCAGGCCCCGCCCCGCCCCAGCGGAGCGCCTCGGCCCCCAGGCAGAAGCGGGCCCGGGCGACGGCGCAGGCGCAGGCACAGGCGCAGAGGCCGACGCCTCCCGGCCGTTTGCGTGTGTTCGCCCCTCCCCTGGGAGTCGCCGGCCCCGCCCCCGGGAGCCTCAAGGTGGGATCTCCTGGGAACTTCTGGGAGCTGCGGGCTGCGTGCCTCCATCCCTGCCTCGGTCTTCACAGGGTCGTCCCCGCTGGGCGTCCTCTCTGTGCTCTCCTACGGACACTTGGCACTGGACTAGGGCCCACCCGGATAATCCAGGGTAATCTCGTTTTGAGCGCCTTAACTCAGTTTCATCTGCCAAGACCCTTTCCCACCCCGCTCAAGGTCACGGTGGCGGGTTCGGTCCAGAACACCGGCCGCCAGGGCGGGCCTCCTAACGCGCAGGCCGAACGGGCCTGACCCTGCCGAAAGGGTTTCTGGGAGGAGCCGCTTCCCATCAGGGGAAAGCGCAGGCCGGGGCCCCACACCCAGGGGGTGCCACCCGTCCGCTCGCTAGCCTCGGGCCCCACCGCCTTGTCCCTCCCACAGCGAGGGTCCCTGGGCAGCTCCCCCGTCACCCCAGGGGCAGTGGTCTCCCAGCTCCGCACTGGTCTTCGCACATGCTCTGCCCCGGCCGTGGATCCCTCCCCCCACGGCCTTCTCCCCCACCTCCCTTGGGGCCTCTGCACTGAGTCCGAGCGTGTGCACGCGTGTGTGCATGTTGGGAGGGGGGGATTCAGGGCCCCCAGGCCCCTGTGCTGCCCGTCCCTGTTACGCCTTGAGCATGCTGTCGCCCCGTCTGTGTCTTTGCCTGACTCCCCAGCAGTGCGAGGCTCCTACCGCTCCCCAGCATGCTAAAGGCAAGTCAGCTTCCCTTCTCCCTCTCTCCCCCACGTGCACACACGTGCACACTCAGGTGCACACAAACATGCCCACATACCCGCACACCTGCGTGCACACACCCAAGAGCATGCCCGCACATGCACGTCATACGTTCCTCTCTCACACACACACCCACACTCACACACAGGCACCCCCCCCCCCCGCCCCATCCCCCAAATCCAGTCGCCCTTCTCAGGCCCGGTCTGGGTCTTTCTGGAGCACAGGGGCCCAGCAAAAGGGAGTGGAGGGGGTGAGAACTCGCCGAGCCCCAATGTGAGGCAGCAGCCCTGGAGACCGCACCCCCTCCCACTGCAGGGGACCCCTTGCCAAGCCGGCAGCCAGTGCTCTTTACTGGTAGGGCCAGAACCCAAGGCCGGGGAGGCCCCTGAGCCCCCATCCACTTCCCCCTGTCTCCATTGCCCCAAATGGGGTGTCCCCTGCTGTCAGAGCTCTGGGGTTCTCCCCTGAGCACAGGTGGATGTGGGGTGAGTCATTGTGAGCAGAAGACAGAGCGCGTGTTTGCCTAGCTCACCCTTACATGTACCCCTTACATTTATTACATCCACCCCACTCCCTTGCTCCAGCGCAACCATTAAGTGAGAGAGTGATGGCAGGCGAACTCACTGCCCTCCCCCCAACGGGGGACATGACTCCCAGGGGTGTAAATCTCCCTGGCAACATGGGACAGAACTCCCGGGATGAGGTTGGATCCAGCATCATGGGATTGAGAAAATCTTCTTGACCGAAAGGGGAAGAGAGAAATGAGGCAAAATAAAGTATCAGTGCCTGAAAGATTTCAAACAGAGTCGAGAGGTTATCCTGGAAGTTATTCTTATGCATTATATAGCTATCCCTTTTTAGTATATGGTGTAGTGGAGAGGCTGGAGGGAAGTACCTGAAACTGCAGAGTTGTGTTCCAGTAGCCTTGATCCTTGAAGATGATTGTATAATGATACAGCTTTTACAATGTGACTGTGTGATTGTGAAAACCTTGTGTCTGATGCTCCTTTTATCCAGGGTATGGACAGATGGGTAAAAAAGTATGGATAAAAAATAGATAAGTAATGGGGGGGGGACAAAATATAAAATCAATTGGGGGAAAAAGAATTGAGTGAGTGAGTGGGTCAGGAAATAGAGCTTTGGAGTTGTCACTCACAAAAGAGGCAGAGAAAGAGGGGACAGGTGTTTGGGGTGGGGAGGAGACCCTGGGCAAAGGCAGGGTGACAGGGGAGAGCAGGGGGCCATCGAGCAAGCAGCCCACTCTGCCCGGTCATCCCTCCCGGCAGCCTTTGCAGTGCTCAGGGTCTGACTCCATTTCCATGTTTGCTGACAGCTTCTAAGTCTCACCCCTGCCTCCCTCCACCCCTTCTGCCCCCGGCTGGGCCTGCTGATGAGAGAGCCCAGGTGCCCCCTCCTTGTGCTCCAGCAGGAGTTTCAAAACCTCACAAGCCCGTTCCCACATGTGGGCACCCTCAGCCTGGCCTCACCCGGTGACCCTCATAAAACCTCAAGCCTGTCTCCTTTTCCTACATTCAGGCCATTTTCAAATCCATTTGGGAGGCCTGCCCCGCCCTCCCCAGAAAACCCTAGTATGCATGTAATAAACCTTTTCACCAGGTGTCTGTGTGTGTGTGTGTGTGTGTGTTGTGTTGTGTCATTGTTCTCAGCATCTAAACCAGATTTGGGGTAGGAGTACAGGACATACTCCCTCCTGCCCCAACATTTTCCTCTCTCGGACACCGGGGCCCACTCCCCTAGCTCCCCTCCCACCCCCTGCTCCCCCTCCGTTCCTGCCTCTGCCCATTGCTTGCCAGGGGCTGGGGGCAGGGGACAGGGGCTGCTAATGGGTATGGGGTTTTGGGGGAGGGGGAGGGGATGACTTCCTGGCTCCTAAGAGCAGCTCATTGCAATGGCCCCACCAAACCACCGGCAGAGGTCCCACGAGGGGTCCCGGGCCCAAGGGGATGCCACTCACAGCTGCCAGTCCCACTGTGGTCCCCCTACTGGAGCAAAGCAGGACGGCCCTGAGGAATGACCTGCGGTTCCATTCTGACAAGCAGAGAACTCCAGGAGCTTTCACCTATCCTTCTCCAAGGGTACTTCTGCTCTCTGGCTCCATGCCACAGTTCCAGCCACAGGGAGACCTTGGTGGCACTGCTTCCCCCCCCCCAGGATATCACACAGTTCCACTCTGTCTAGGAGCACATGCTGGCGGGATCTGGTGGCCCAGAGACACGCATGCCAGAGACTGGGCCACCGACTCCGTGAGCCCGAGCAAAAGAAGGTGGTGGTCAGAGAAGGAGGCCCATAGAAAGGGGGTAAGGGGTGCTGCAGCTGTTGGTACTGACGAGGTCTAGGGTGCACCCATGGGAGAGAGTGGCTGAGGGCTGAGGGGTGAGAAGAGGTCAAGGACCCGAGGCATGATTCGAGATTGAGGAGTGTGAAAGAGGAGAGGGGGGGATAGGGCCTTTAAGGCGAAGCGAGAGCCTGGGGGGCACCCAGTCTCTGTGGGTGCCCGAAGTGTCGGGCCAGGAGCTCCTGGGTGAGGGAGTGAGGCAGGAGGGTGTGTGGAGCCACAAGGTGATCAGAAGGGGAGGTGAGCAGAGACTGCCAGCAATGCAGACACAGGCCCGGGACAAGGCGCTCCGTGGGGGGGTGGGGGGATGGATGGTGTGAATGGTGGCCCCCCCAAAGGGTGTGTCCACGTCCTGAGCCCCGGAACCCAGAACTGGGGCCTGGCTTGGAGAAATGGTCTTTGTGGATAAACCTAAACCAAGGGTCTTGAGATGAAGTCATCCCAGATTACCTGGGATGGGCCCTATATCCAATGACAGATGTCCTGAGGAGACAGAAGAGGCAACACACAGGCAGGAGAGGAGGAGGAGGCCGTGTGAAGATGGAGGTGGAGATGGGAGTGGTGCAGCCCAAAGCCACAACCTCCTGGAGGCCCGAGAAGAGCCCCTAGGAGAGGCAGGAGGGATCCCCCAACCCCACCCTGAGATCTCAGAAGGAGGGTGACCCTGGTGACACCTCGACTTTGAAGTTTGGGCCTCCAGAACCGAGAGAGCAGCTTTCTGTTGTTTTCAGCCGCCCAGTGTGTGGTCAGTTCCACAACACAAGTAGAGCGTGCTCAGGACGGGGCTGTCTGGGGTCCTCACCCTTGGCACATGTGGATGAACTTGAGGCTGCCCAGGGGACAGGGATGTCACTTCCAATGTGCTGGGCCCCTCTTAACCCTTGCTGGTGGAGAATAGAAAGCCTGAGCAGACAGAACCTTGGTCCGGGACATGTGGGAAATAAAACAGAGGAAAAGAACATGGGTATGCTGGTTTGAAGCTATTATGTACCCCAGAAAAGCCATGCCCTTTAATCCTCATTCAGTATTGCTGGTGGAAGCTCTCTGGTTGTTCCCATGGAGATGTGATCCACCAACTGTGGGTGGTAACTTTTGATTAGATGGTTTCCATGGAGATGTGTCTCCACCCATTCAAGATGGGGTTGCTTACTGGAGCCTTTTAAGGGGGCACTATTTTGGAAAAAGCTCGAAAGCCACCAGAACCCACAGAGTTCTGGGAAAGCTGTTGAAGAAGCCTGGAGAGAAAGCTAGCAGGCATCACCATGTGCCCTTCCAGCTGAGAGAAAAACCCTGAACCTCACTGGCCTTCTTGGGCCAAGCTGTCTTTCCCTGGATGCCTTAATTTGGACATTTTCACAGCCTTAGTACTGTAAACTTGCAACTTAATAAATTCCCCCCTTTTAAAAGCCGTTCTGTTTCTCGGATATCGCATTCCAGCATCTAGAAAGCTAACACAAGGGGTATAAAAAATCTAGCTCCTAGAAGTCCGGGGGCTGCCCCTATGCCACCCTGCTCCTGGGCTAGTGCCTCCTCTCTTGTCCCAAACTGGCCTCATCCCCTACCTGCAGCCATCCCCGGTGCCCTCACAGAACCGTCTCTGGGCTCCCGTTTGCATGGCTGAGCTGGGGGACCCCCCTTCTCGCCTTCCTCATGGCTTCCCCACTCCAGGATCTTCAGCCCCGGAGCCAATGCTGCTGAGACTCTCGCTTAGGCGTCCCCCAGCATTTCATTGACTCTGTCTCTGAAGTTCAAAGTCTGGAGGGAGAATGTGATTGAACAAGCCTAGTTGAGAACCATGTCCCCCTGAAACAGGAAGCAGCCCTTGGGATGGGGGGTCAGTGGGCATGGGGCAGTAACTGTTCCATGGTTTGAGGAATGAGCAGAGGGCCGTGGGGAGGGGAGTGGGAGGGGGAGCGTGGGGGTAAGTGCGGGAGGGAGGAAAGCAGGACACCCCAAGAGCATGGGGTCAGCCCAGCAGCTCAGGTGTCACACCCTGCACCTCTACCACCACCACCCACCCCACCCCAAGAGCAGGGACTTGGGGGAAAGGATGGGGCTGTTTCTTCCCTGGGCAGGGAACCGAATCCTCAGCTCTCCTGGAAGGCAGGCAATAGAGAAGATCTAAATCAACACATCAAGAAATAGCTGTGGAAGCACGCCGCCGTCTAGGGGTGAGGGAGAAGCTCTCAGAAGGGACGGGGGCCAGAGTGAGGGTATTGGGGTGCACTCCCCGCAGTGCCCAATTCCCAGCGGTTTCGCGTGGGAGGACCCGTGGGTGGCCTTGGGCCCAGGACGGGGTGGGGGCAGGGGCCACGCCCACATTGGAAGCCCATCCTGCTTGTTTATTTTCATCTGCTATGGTCTCCAAGGCCCCCACGTAGTCCAGGGCCTGTCCGTGGCCACCAGGACGCTGACATGGGACTGCTCCCCATACCAGGCAGCCTCCTCGTAGTCCCTAGAGCTTCCTTCCAGAACTTGCACGGGACACTCCTTCTGTTTAGAATGTTCTCGGCAGTCACCCCCCCACCCCCGCCTCAGCTGGGTAACTTGCCCTTTAGGTCTCCTGTCACCTGCTCAGCCTCAAGCACCCACCCTCCAGGGGCAGTCAAGTCCCCACGCTGTGTCCTCGTGTGGCCCTGCCACAATCTAAGAAAGGTCTTTGGGATCTTGTATTTCATGACTGCTTCCCTCCCACCCACAGCCTGGCCATGGTTCCGAGGGCAGAGAACAGGCCATACATCCACTGTTCACCTTTCCCTCCTTCTCCACCCTGCTCTGTGACCCCAGAGGCCGACCTCTGACCTCAGCCGGGCTAACTTCCGTTGGGTTCTGCCAATGCAAAGCACCCACAGGAGGTGGGAGGGCAGGAGGAGAGGAAGTGGCTATTTCCCTAGCACCCTGGGCCTCGCTCCTGCAGTGCCAGCGCTCACTGGGGTCCATCCTATCCCCAATGGGGTCCTCTCAGCCCCTTCACACCTTCCTAAAGGGCCCCACCAGTTAACTCTCCTCTACTCGCCCCTTCACAGACATTGTCCCTTTCCAGATGAGACCTTCGCTGGCACCACTCTGTGTCCCCAGCCCTAGCACAGTGCCTGGCTCACAGGGAAGTGCTCAACAAGTATTTGTGGAAAGAATGGTGGATCCTAAGGAGAAGGGGGAGTCGTCAGGCATTTGAAACAGAGGCGGGATGTGATATGGGATGCATCTTAGAGTGATCCCTCTCTGGGCTGTGTGGCAATGGAGGCGAGGGGACCCGGGGCCTGGGACTTGCTTAAATCATAGTTAAAGCTGGGGCGTCATGGCACTTTTCTCTGTACAATTTTTTGTCAGTTGTATTGAGATTATTCACGGACCACACAAAGCACCAAGGTGTACAGTCCCTGGCTCACTATATCATCACAGAGTTCAGCATATATTCCCATGATCAATTTTAGAACATTTCAGGAGGACATTTTAATAGCTGCATATGGGGGCACACATTTTTACTTTTGCCTCAGGCTCCAATATGGCTGTGGGTTTTACCCTCAAGGTGGGGTGGGGGGAGACTAGATAAGGGGTTTCAACTGTTCAACCTCGGGCAAATGGCTTAACCCCTCATCTGTACAGATGAGTTCCGTCAGCTGTGAAATGGGAACACCCGTTCCCATCTCAGTGTTGCTGTGAAGGTGAAATGAAGCTCTGCAGGCAGAGGGCTTAACGTACACCTTGCCACAGACGCTAAATCAGCAGGAATTCCTTCGCTCACTCTCCCCATTCTGCAGCAGTTGTGCAAGCAGCCGGACACGTCCACGTGGTCCCGCAGTGGGTTTATCGTTGCTGCTTGTCCTGTTATATGGAGAATAGGCTGTAGCGTTCTGACAACTTTCACAATCTGCTGATAAGCCACAGTGTGACTTTGTTTTTTTAAATGTTTTTTTACTGTGAAATATAGTATATATACAAAGAAAAGGCAATAATTTTCAAAGCACACTTCAACAAGTTTAGTTACAGAACAGATTTCAGAGTTTGTGATGGGCTACCATTCCACTATTTCAGCTTTTTCCTTCTAGCTGCTCCAAAACTCCGGAGGCTGGAAGGAATAGTAACATATTGATTCAGCAGTCATACTCGTTTGTTAAATCCTACTCTCTCTGTAGGATCCTCCTCCTTCTCCTTTGATCCTTCTCCCAGTCTATAGGGATCTTGAAGCAATGCCCGTTCTGACTTTTTCATGCTGAAAATGGGTGTCGGCGCTAAAAGATAAGAGGGTGGAATTAATTGATAATCTTGGAGAAGCTGGTCCCTCTGGGTTTCAGGATTTATCCAGCCCAGGAACCCTCTGGAAATGATAGATTCCAGGAAAGCAAACTTAGTGCATTAAACCTCTATAGAGCCTCAGTCTGAGCCCTCGGTGTTCTTAAGAGCCAACAGGAGTGATGTTGTTTGGAGTTTAGCAAACCATGGCTGATACACAGTATCTAATGAACCTCACATAAGGGTAACTTCCAAAATAGCCTCGTTCCTCTATCTGATCTCTCTTAGACACCGATGCCTTGTTTTAGTACACTTCTTTTCCCCCATATTGGTCAGGAAGGCTTTGTCAATTCCACGGTGCCAGGGCCAGACTCATCCCTGGGAATCACACCCCACGTTGCCAGGGAGACTTTCACCCCTGGATGTCATGTCCCACGTAGGGGGGAGAGTAATGATTTTACTTGTAGTCTCTCTCCAGTTTTATAAACGATGTTTGAAAATCTCCAAAATAAAAAGGTTAAGAATAACAATTTAATCAAAGGATTGTAGGGAGCAAGAATGGAAAAAGAGAGAGCAGTGAGTTGGCAACCAGTGAGGAGAGCCTGGTTGGGGAGGGGGGTGGTCAGCGAGGACAGAGAGAAGAGGGGTGCTAGGTTTCCATTGCTACCATAAGAAATGACCACAAATGTAGCAACTTCCAACACCCACAGGTTACCTCACCATCTCTGTGGATCAGAAGTCTGGGCACAGCCTGGCTCCCCCAGGTCCTGGGCTCAGGACCTTACAAGGCTGAAATGAAATGATAGCGTCAGCTGGACAAAAACCACATAACCATCTTCATCAACACAGAAAAGGCATCTGACGAAGTCCAACACCACTTCATGACAAAAATTCTCAACAGACTAAGAACAGAAGGGAATTTCCTTTACCTGATAGAGGGCCTCTGTGAAAAACCCACAGCAAACATCGTCATACTCAATGGTGAAAGACGGAGCACTTTCTCCTTAAAATCAGGAACAAGACTGGGATATCTGCTCTCGCTACTTCTAGTCAACATCGTACTGGAGGTTCTAGCCAAGGCAATTAGGTGGAGAAAAAAAAGAATGAAAAGGCCATGAAGGGAGAAACAAAACAATCTCTATGTGCAGGTGACATGATCTTATAGGTAGGAAATATTAAGGAATCCACTAAAAACTATTAGCATTAATAAATGAGTTCAGCAGGGTTGCAGAACACAATACAATGTACAAAAATCAATCATCTTTCTATACACTGGCAGTGAATAGTCCAAAAAGTAAATTGAAAAAATAATTTCATTCACAATAGCATCAAAAAGAATAAATTACTTAAGGATTACTTTTACTCTGAAAATGACATCACATCATTGAAAGAAAATATAGAACATCTAAATAAATGGAAAGCTGTCCCAGGTTCATGGGTTGAAGGACTTAATATTATTTAGATGGCAATACTGTCTGAATTGATTAGCAGAGTTGACGCATCCCTACCAATATCCCAGATGGCTGAATTGCGCAGATTGACAAGCTGATCCTAAAAATCATACAGAATTGCAGGGAACCCAGAATATCCCAAACAGTCTTGTAAAAGAGGAACAAAGTTGGAGGGCTCACACTTCCTGGTTTCAAAACTTACTACAAAGCTACAGTAATCAAAACAGTGTGGTACTGGTAGGAGGATAAATGTACAGATCAATGGAATGGAATTGGGAGTCCATAAATAAACCCATACATCTATGGTCAATTTCATTTCAACCCATTGAGGTGTCAAGACCGTTCAATGGGGAAATAACTTTATCTTCAACAAATGGAACTGGGACCATTTGAAACCCACATACAAAAAATGAAGTTGGACCCATATCTCACGCTATATACAAAAATTAACTCACAATGAATCCATGAAAAAAATGAATCTACGACTTAAATGTAAGAACTGAAACTATAAAATTATTAGAAGAAAACATAGGGGTGAATCTTCGTGACCTTCAATTTGGCAATGGATTCTTAGATTTGACACCAAAAGCACAAACAATGAAAGAAAAAATCAATAAGGTGGACTTCATTAAAACCATATGCCATGATAACAGTAATCAAAATGATGCTCAAGAGGCTATATTAATATCAGACAAATTAGATTTCCAAATAAAGGTATTACCAGGGATAAGGAGAGCCATTTCACAATGATAAAAGGGGTCAATTCATCAAAATGATATAAAAATCCAAATTTTTATACACTTAATAAGCAGAACTTCAAAACACATGAAGCAAAAGCTGTCAGAACTGCAAGGAGAAATGGACAAATCCAAAATAATAGCCAGAAATGTCAATATTTGATGGAACAATAATTGGTAGAACAAGTCATCTGAAAATCAGTAAGGATATAGAACACAAAGTTTTCCATTGCCGCTGTAACAAAGTACCACCAACTTAATGGCTCAAAAGAATGCAACTTTATTATCCCACAGTTTGGGAAGTCAGAATTCCTAAAATCAAGGTGTTGGCAGGGAAGAATCTGCTTCCTTGCCTTTTGCAGCTTCTAGAGGCCTCATATGTTCCTTGGCTCATGACCATTTTCTTCATCTTAAAAGCCAGCAATACAGCATCCTCAAATCTCTCTCTCTCTCAACTCTGCATCTGTTGCCACATCTCCTTCTCTGACCCTGACCCTGACACTCCTGCCTCCGTTTTATAAGGTGCCTTGGACAAAATAGATAATTCAGCATAATATTCCTGAGGTTATACATAAAGCAGAATGTAGAGGGAAATTCGCAACATTAAATGTCTACATTAGAAAAAAGAGTCTCAAATCAGTGCCATCAGCTTAAGAAACCAATTAAAGGGCATCAGCACAAAATCTATAAATAACGTCATACTGCTGAAAAAATGAATGCTTTCTTCCACTATAGGCAATGATTTCTGTTCTCACCATTTCTAATCAACACTGTCCTGGAGGTTCTAGCCAATATAATAAGGCAAGAAGAAGACGTAAAATGCACCAATGTTGAACAGGAAGACTCAAAATTATGATCCAATAATCTTCCTGAACTAATAAGTGAGTTTAGCAAGGTTGTAGGATATAAGATCAATATACAAAAGTCAACTTGTATTTCTAAACACAGGCAATGAACCAATGGAAATTGGAATTTTAAAAATACCACTTACAATAGCCTACAGAACATGAAATACTTAGGGATCAATTTGAAAATAATTGCCAAGACCTGTCTTCTTTTAAAAATCGTTGAGAGAAATTAAAGGAAACCTAAATAAATGGAGAGATATGCCATATTCATGGATAAAAGGACTCAATATTGTTAAGATGCCAATTCTGCCAAAATTAACCTATAGATTCAACATTATACCAACCAAAACCCCAAGAGGCTTTTTTTTTTGAGGGGGGGGTGAAAACAGACAAATAAATCATTGAAACAATATACAGAGCCTAGTTGTTTTCAACAAATGGTGCTGGAATAACTGGACATCCATATGCAAAAAATGAACTTCACTCCATACCTCTCACCATAAATACACTAAAATTAACTCAAAATTGATCATAGTCCTAAATGTAAAACTTAAAATTATTAAACTTCTAGAAGAAAATCTAGGAGGAAATCTTCATAACTTTGGGTTAGACAAAGATCTCTTAGAAATGACACCAAAACACAGTCCATAAATGAAAAAAAGTGATAAGCTAAGTTTCATCAAAATTAAGAACTTCTGCTCTTTGCAAAACATTGTTAAGAGAATGAAAAGACAAGCCTCAGAAAATATTTGCAAAGCACACTTTTGACAAGACTCAAATCCAGAATTTATAAAGAACTCGGGAAATTCTCCATGTCTGTATTTTAAGAGCTTATCAACTTGAGTCCCCGTCAAAGACTCCCTTTTGCTCCAAGTGCCTTTCCATTTAGCCTGAGGGAGAGGACCTGGTACAAGAAGGTGCCACTACCTTGACTCTAGCCAGAGTCTGGGTCTCGGAAGGCGACAGCAAGAAAGAATGCCCCCATGTGGAAGGGATGAGCCCTGTGAAACGCCCTTGGCCTCCTCTCATGGATTCTTGCCTCTCACCAGGCAGACACTGTGGGCAATGCTCCTCAGCCAAGTGGAACATGAGACCTCTCAAGGTGAGTCTCACTCCCGTGCAAATCACAGATGCCTCTCAAAACCCTGACAGCCTGGTGGGAAAGCAAAATGGTGCAGCAGCTGTGGAAAACCATGTGGCTGTTTCTCAAAAAGTTGCCAAATGTCCAAAACAGAGTCATCATATGCTCTAGCAAATCCACTCCTAGGTATATACTAAGAGAAATGCAATGTCCGTGCAAAATTGTTTACGGTAGCATTATTTGCCTTAGCCAAAAGATGGAACAATCCAAATGTCTACCAATGGATAAATGGATAAACAAAATGTAGTTTAGCTGAACAATGGAATGCCATTTGGTCATAAAGAGCAATGAAGCACTGGTTCGTGCTACAATATGGGTGAACCTGGAAAACATGATGCTGGGTGAAAGAAACCAGACACAAAAGGCCACTACGGTATGGTTTCGTGTATATGGTATCTACAGAAAAGGCAAATCCATAGAGCCAGAAGGTTGATCAGTGTTTGCTAGGGGCTGGGAGGGTGGGAGAGATGGAATGGAAGGGGCCACTGCGAAAGGGTCTGGGATTTCTTTCTGGAGTGATGAAAGTGTTCTGATACTGACTGCAGTGAAGGTTTGCATAACTTAAGACTGCTGAGTTGTACACTTGAAATGGGTGAATTCTACTGCGTGCAAATTGTATCTTGATAAAGCTGTTAGTTTTTAAAAAGAAACCTGAAAACCAGAAAAAAAAAAACTAATTTTTTTTACCACGCTGGGGCAACTGTAGCCTAGAAGGTAGAAGGGGCTACCTGGGTGGAGACCACAACATGTCGGGGGCACTGTGTGACGAATGCCCGGGACAACAATCTCAGCACGCTGGGAAGCGACCGGAAAACTTCTGGACTTCTCCCTGCTCGGGGCTGCAGCTCGCCGCTCCCCCAGGAAGGCCCCATTTCCACACCTCTTTGTGTCTCACTCCCTTGAGGGTCTCATGAACAGAGACAAACAGACATAGAGTCTGTCCATCCACAGAGGGGTGAATGAGAAGGACACCAGCCCTCGGAAATCCAAAGGACCCTCATGTCACCCGTACCACCATGACGTTCCTCTGCCCACCCACGGGAACAGCTAAAATGAAGAGTAGTGACAATGCCACGTGCTGGTGAGGATGTCAAAAAACTGGATTGCTCATACCTGCTGGTAGGAATGTAAACTGGTACACAGCCACTCTTGGAAAACAGTTCAGCCATTTCTTCAAAACCTAAGCCTACACTCACCATGCAGAAACCTCCATCCTGGGCATTGGCCCCAGAGAAATAAAAGCTTATGGCCACTCAAAGGTAGATCCGTGAACTTTCTAGGCAGCTTTCTTCGTGACAGCCCACCTTTAGAGACAGCTCCAGTGTCCTTCAACAAGCGGAGGGCTAGACAAGCTGGTGCAGCCACACCCTGGTATACGACTCGGCCAGAAAAAGAATGCAGCAATTTGGATGAATCTCAAGGGAACAATGCTGCATGGAGACAAATAAATGCTAATCTCAAAAGGTCACATAGTGCATGTGTCCATTGATACGGCATTCTCAAAATGACAAAATTAGAGATGGAGAGTAGCTTGGCAGTTGCTGGGGCTAGGGAGGGGAATGGCTGGGACCATAAAGAGGTAGGACGAGGGAAGGACCCTTGTGCTGATGGGACATTCTGGGTCTTGATCATGGTGGCGGCTATGCAAATCTACGTGTGAGACAAGACACACGCATGCACACACACCAGTGTGTGTAAAACTGTGGGTTGGAGCAATGTCAGTGCTCTGGCTGATCTTGTACTATAGTTATATAAGCTGTCCCCTTGGGGGAGAGTGGAGAAAGAGTCCAAGGAATCTCTTTTTATGCTGCCTTTGGAATTTCCTGTAAACCTATGACAATTTCAAATGTAAAAAATTGGGGAAAAAAAAAAGGAAAAAGGAAAGAAAAAAAGAAAAGAAAAGATGCCAGCTTCAACCTCTCTCGCCTCTGCCTCTGCCCTCAGCCAGGGAAGCTCTGCATTTAGGGACTCGTGTGATAATTCCATTGGGCCCACCGGGGACTTTGCCATGGGGATTCACCCCAGGATGGGTGATGAGTTTGATGCTGGGGAGCAGGAACAGGGACACCAAGAAGTTCTCCGATGTGGGGGCATTCCTGAGATGAGGGCCAGGTCTGGGCAGGGGAGGAGGATGAGTTGAACCCATGGACTTTTCGGGAGCCCAAGCCTCCTGGGGGGCAGGTTACAACAAGGCGGTGGGACGGATGGGTCTGGGGCCTGGAAGAGTGCCTGGGGCTGAGGGCAGATGGCAGGTGAAGCTGTGAGCAGGGCCGAGGGCACCGCCCTGCCTCCTTGTGTGTCTCCTACGTCTCCAAAGACCTCTTCCCCTAAGTCGCCCCGGGAGAACTGCAGTGAGTCTGCGGGCGCAGCCTGCACCCCCGAGCCCCACGCACTGGCTGACGCTGGCCACTAGGGGGCACAGTGGTCTACACCAAAAGCCACCCGGTTGAAAGTGTGTGTGTGTGCGCGCGCGTGTGCGAGTGTGGACACGCGCGTGGGGGGTGGGTGAGGCAGTGTGCTGACTCATGGGAACGTGGCCCAGCTCCGTGGCTCAGTGCCTCCTACAGGGGCGCCCCAAACAGCACCCCGCTGCAGGGGCGGGTCCCCAAGTTCCCCTCAGCGGGACACGGGGAAGCAGAATGGGGAGGTCACACAATGAGGGGCTTCTTACTGGATCCCGGCTTGTCACCCTCAAAGCACCCATCTTGCCCTGTTCTGGCTGAAGAGATAGAACACACCCGGCACCCCGACCTCAGGCCCTGTACCCTCAACATCGACGCTCCAGAATTGAAATTCACAGCAAAATACAGAACCAGCGAATAAGTGGGCTCGAGTCCCAGAAATAGGCTGCCCTTTCTGAGGGGTGACGGGAATATCCTCCCGGCTTCCCGTTGCCATGGTTTCGGTTCAGTCACCAGGCATTGGGAGCTGAGGGAGCCATTTCCCGCAAGGGGAAGCTGGGAGCTGCTGCGGGGCCCCCAGCGGGGGGAGTCTCGGAGACCCTGGTCCCAGAAACACATTGGACCAGCCCAGCCCAGCGAGGGGGGCGCCCCAGCGGTGGCTTGAGGGATTCCAGAGCCGGCCCCCCAAAACCAATTGGGAGGGTTGAGCTTTTCTGCGCCCTCACCTTTTGGAGCCTAGAAAATTGGCTCCAAGGTCCGAGCTCAAGGTCTCCCCACCCCAGGCTGCAGCTTTTATTGCAGGCACCAGGCCTAGGGACCTTGGGAGGCCCACCCACCCCCAAGGAGAGCCAACAAGGTGCTGAGCTCCTTGGACTCCCCAAAGTTCAGGCTCCCCATGTGCCAGCTTGGGGGTCCCTCTCCTCTGCCCCCCTGTTGGTCCCCAAACCTCACCCCAGCAAGTTTTCTGTCCAGACCATTCCTCTCCCTGCCCTTCCCTGCTACACACACACACACACACACACACACACACACACACACACACACACCCCATCCTTGTCCCCCTGGGCTGGTGTCCGCTGGCCCCATCCGATGGGGGTGGGGTGGGGGGCTGCCAGGAGGCCTGATGGGGCCAGCCCAAGCTGGGCACACTGGGGTTTGTGCCTGGGACTGTACCTGGGCCTGCAGCCCCCGTGGACGCTGCCCAGGGCCCTGCCAGCCACTTCAGACCGACCCCATATGTGCCACTCATAGCTGTCGCTGCGGGTCCTGGCCCCTTCCAAGCCAGCCACAAAGTTCCACCACCTGTGAACTTTCCTCCTCCTTTTCCATGATTAAGATTCAGCCCAGACTCTCATCCTGGGACTGGAAAGGGAAGGGGGTTCTCTGGCCTGCCCCCACTCCTTTCCACCCTCCCCTCCCCCTCCTTGGGCTGGGGCTGGCAGGCCTGAATTGTGCCACCCACCCAAGGTCGGAGGACATGGGGGAAAGGGGGTGACCCTGGCTTTGCCTGGGTTTGTCGATATTGGTGGCCTCTGTGAGGGGGTTACTGCTTTTCCAGGGCAAGCTCAGCCCCCTCTTTGCCAAGGACCCTGTGGGACTGGGCAGCCCTGTCGTGTCTGGGATCCACCAGCATCCACAGCCCAGTCCCTCTCCAGGGGGCTGTCCCCTCTCAGACCTGTGGCTCCCACACCTCCTGTCCCCCTCTCTCCCCCAACACACACCTTCCTTCCCTCCCAGCCCACCAGCCTCGGGCCCTCCAGCAAGCTTCCTGTCCCCAAGAACCCCCAGTGCCCAGGGGGCCAAGCTGAGCTCTCCCCAGCACGCCCTCCCTGCCCCTTACTGCCCACTAGGAAGGGGGCCCAGAGCTGGGCTTGCCGGAGACAGCAAGGGCTCCTTGTCCCCAGGCACCACCCTGTGAGGGACAGGGAGTGAGGGGGAAGGCGTCCCCGGGACTCGACATCTGAGCTGGATACTGCAGAACGACGGACAAGGCCTGGGACGAGCACTGCAGGCTGGGAAGGGGCAAGACTGAGTCACAGAGAGGCAGCGGGGCTGGCCTCTGGAAGCCGCCAGAAGAACAGATGGTCCTATGAGAAGGAGTAAGGCACTGCGGGACTGGAGAAAGCCCATGGGACTGGTGGGGGCCAGGAGTCGAGGCCACGTCAGTGGTGGCACCGGCAGGACACACGGAGGGGTGGGCTACAGCGGGGGCGAGAGGAAGCCAGGAGGCTGGGTGAGGGTGCTTCAGGGAAGTGGCATCACGTACAAGGACATTTTTGCTGGGGGTGGGGGCTGCCGACGACGAGTTCTGTGTGCAGGTCACGGTGAATCTTGGGGACTCTGCTAGCTCGCAGCCTTCTGGGGTCCAGAAGGCAACCCCAGGCCCTCAGTGAAGGTAAGTGACCCCCCACCCTCACCCTGAGGTCACCCCGTGCAGCCTTAGTCAGAGGGGGATGACACCAAGCCAAAGGGCACGTGGGACAGCTCAGGTACAAGCCACCGCGACCCGCAGACGTGTTTACAGCTGGCAGCGCCCAAGGCGGGGTTTCAAACTGCGTAACTTTTTTTTTTTTTGAAATCAGGCAAATTAATCATTAGGGAACTGATTCAGCCAGAGCCACTGTTGGAATAGAAGGTGAAAATGAAATCCTTAATTTGAATTCCAAATTCGCACTTGGAGGTGACCCGGCAACCAGGCAAGCTGGCTGCGGGTGGACCGGGTGACCTAACCTTGCTTTCTTCTCTCCTTCAAGGCTGCGTGACGGGGGCAGCCCACCTGCGTAAGGGGGCTTGGAGGGTCTCTGCCGTGCCCTCCACCGAGGGTGTCAAAGGAGGGGCTGGGGGCAACAGCAGGTGGGACGTATTTGAGGTTTGGGGACAGCTGCAGTTTACCAAGTGGGGCAGAAGTTTTGCAGTTTTTTAATCTGCCAGTGGCTGCCAGCTGCTGGGCCCAGAGACTGCCAGGAGGCCAGCTTCCCCCCTCGCCTGGTATCTGGGGGGATCACCAGACTTAACAAAGGCAAATTTTGAGGTCCTCATTCGTGGCAAGATTATGGTGCCTCTCCATGTGTGACTCTGTGGGACTCTAATTTTTTTTAATTAGAGAACTTGTGGGTTTACAGGACCATCCTGCATAAAATACAGGCGTCCCAAATACCACCCTATTATGAGCACCTTGCATTGTTGTGGAACTTTTGTTACGATTCATGAAAGAACATTTTCAGAATTCTACGAGTCAACTTTTAACACTATGTTGTGCAGGTCCATGGAACTTTCTTTTAAATTTTTATTGACAGATCTTCATCCATAGACTTTTAAAAAATTTTAGTTCTAGCAACGTATACACAACCTCAACTTTCCCCCTTCACCCTCATACAGATACATCATTCAGTGGTGGTGATTTCGTTTACCATGTTGGGCTCCCATCACCACCATCCATTACCAAAGCTTTTCCATTGTCTCAAAGAGAAACTCTGTACATTTTAGGCCTTAACTCCCCATTCCCTACCCCCAACACGGCCCCTGGTAACCCGTATTCTAGATTCTGACTGTATGAGTTTGTTTATTCTAACTATTTCCTCTCAGTGAGAGCATACATTATTTGTCCTTTGGGGTCTGGCTTATTTCACTCAACATCTCTTCAAGTTTCATCCATATTGTCACATGCATCAGGGCTTGATTCCTTCTTACAGTTGACTAATATTCCATTTATGTATACAGCACATTTTGTTTATCCATTCATCAGTTGATGGACACTTGGGCTGCTTCTTTCTTTTGTAAACAGTGCCACTACAAATATCAGTGTCAAATATCTGTTCGAGTCCTTGCTTTCAATTCTTTGGGGTATATTCCTAGTAATGGGATTGCCGGGTCATATGATAGTTCTATACTGAACTTTCTGAGGATTTGCCAAATTGTCTTCACAGCAGCTGCACCATTTTACGTTCCCACCAACTGTGAATGAGTGTTTCCCTGTTCCTCAGCATCCTCTCCAACACCTGCAATTTTCCTTTTTTTCTCAACAGTAGCCTCTCTAATGGGTATGAAATGGTTTTTCATTGTGGTTTTGATTTGCGTTTCCCTGATGGTGAATGATGTTGAAACACTTTCCACGTGCTTTCTGGCCATTTGTATATCTTCTTTGGAGAGATGTCTATTCGAGTCTGTTGCCCATTTTAAAATTGGTTTTGTTTCTTTTGTCTTTTTGTAGTTGAGTTAAAGGATTTTTTATATATATATATATTCTGGATATTAAACACTTATCTGCTATGTTGTTTCCAAATATTTTCTCCCATTTTATAGGTTGTCATTTTACCTACATGATGAATCCTTTGATGCACCAAAGTTTTTCATTTTGATGAGGTCCCATTTGTCTACCTTTTCTTTTGTTGCTTGGGTTTGGGGTGTAAAGTCTAAGATACCACTGCCTAACACAAGAGGCTGAAGATGCTTCCCTATCTTTCCTTCTAGGAGTTTGATAGTTCTGGTTCCTGTGTTTAAGTCTTTGGTCCATTTTGAATTGATTTTTATATATGATGTGAGGCAGGGGTCACCTTCAGTATTTTGCATATGGATATCCAGATTTCCCAGCACCATTTGCAGAAGAGACTATTCTTTCCCAATTGAGTAGACTTGGCACCTTTGTCAAAAACCAGTTGGCCAGGGTGCACGAGTGGTTCAGTGGTAGAATGCTTGCCTTCTATGCAGGAGACCTGGGTTCGATTCCCAGACCATGCACCTCCACCCCCCCCAAAAAAAAAACAGTTAGCCATAGATGTGAGAGTGTGAAGGTTGGTTTCTGAGACTTCAATTTGATTCCATTGTGTGTATGTCTGTCCTTGTGTCAGTATCATGCTGTTTTTTATTACTGTAACCTTGTAAAAAGTTTTAAGATCAGGAAATGTGAGTCCTACAACTTCATTCTTCTTTTATTTAGATGGCAGTGGCTATATGGGGCCCCTTATGCTTCCATATAAATTTGATGATTGGCTTGCCCATTTATGCAAGGAAAGTTGTTGGAATTTTGATTGGGTTTACATTGAATCTATAAATTGCTTTGGGTGGTGTTCTAGTTTGCTAGCTGCTGGAATGCAACATGCCAGAAACAGAATGGCTTTTTAAAAGGGGGAATTTAATAAGTTGCTAGTTTACAGTTCTAAGGCCGAGAAAATGTCCCAATTAAAACAAGTCCATAGAAATGTCCAATTTAAGGCATCCAGAGAAAGATACCTTGGTTCAAGAAGGCCGATAGAGTTCAATGTTTCTCTCTCAGCTGGAAGGGCATATGGCAAACATGGTGGTATCTGCTGGCTTTCTCGTGACTCTACAAAAGGGACTCTCTCCAAAATGTTTCCTCTTTTAAAGGATTCCAGTAAGCAACTCCATGGAAACAGTCAAAATACTCCCCCCGCCCCAGCAATATTGGATGAGTATTAAAAGATATGGCTTTTCTGGGGTCCACCACAGATTCAAACCAGCACAGGTGGCATTGACTTCTTAACAATATTTAGTCTCCAAATCCATGAACACAGAATGTCCTTCCATTTACTTAGGTCTTCTTTGATTTCTTTTGGCAACATTTTCTAGTTTTCTGTGTACAAGTCCTTTACATCCTTGGTTAGGTAATTGATTCTTTTAGCTGCTATTGTGAATGGAAGTTTTTTCTTGATTCCCTCTTCTGATTTTCTTGATTTCTTTGTTACTAGTGTATATAAATACTAGTGATTTGGGGGGATGTTGATCTTGTACCCTTTTTTACTTTGCTGGATTCATTTATTAGCTCTGTCGTGGATTTTTCGGTATTTCTGTATATAGGATCATGTCATCTGCAAATAGGGAAAGTTTTACTTCTTCCTTTCCAATTTGGATGTCCTTTATTTCTTTTTCTTGCCTAATTGCTCTGGCAAGAGCTGCCAGTACAATACTGAATAGCATTGTTAACAGTGGGCAGCCTTGTCCTGTTCCTGCTCTTGAGGAAAAGCATTCAGTCTTTCACCACTAAGTAGGATGTTAGCTGTGGGTTTTGCATAGATTATTTTGATCATGTTAAGGAAATTTCCTTCTATTCCTAGTGTTCTAAGAGTTTTTGTCAAGAAGGGGTGCTGGAGTTTGGATAACCAATTGTTCCAGCATGTGATGAAAAAAAAATAGATCCTATCCCCACTAACCTGTCTTGAATATGGCACCTTTATAATAATTCTTAAAAGATGCTAAGGTGGGCGGGCCACAGTGGCTCAGTGGCAGAGTTCTCGCCTGCTATGCCGGAGACCCGGGTTCGATTCCCGGTGCCTGCCCATGCGAAAAAAAAAAGGCTGCTAAGGCAAGTCTCCCCTTCTTCTTCTTTAGGAATGTGTTGGCTATGGTTGGCCAATTTGCTCTACTATATAAATTTAAGAACCACCTTGTCAAGTGCCAGTAAAAAAAAAAGTGACATTTAGATTGGAATTGCATTGAATCTATAAATCAAATGACATGTTCAAATTATTGAGTTTTCTGAGAATTCTGTGTAGAAAAGGGAATGGCAGCCACATAAATCCGAAACTCTCAACATGCCTTCCAGGAAAAGTCAATTAAAAACATAAGAACAAATAAAACCATGCAAAACTCATGTCCTCAGCATAACTAGAAGACAGAGAACATCCAAACTTCAAATTACCTAAAATAAATAAAATCAATAAGGGAAAATGTTCTGAAATGGAATATAAACAGTAACAAATGAATGAAACCGCATAACACAACCACCCTGCTGGGGAAAGAGAAAACTAACCCAAGGAACTTTTGAACATGGTGCTTGAACTACGTGCCCTCGGGCTAAAGACACAAAAGAACTAAAAACAAACAGAGAACTCTAGTGAGTCGTTTTCTTTTTTGCAGAGACTTGAGTTGACAATTCTGAAACTAATTTCTGAGTCTCCTAAGACTGAGCAAATACGTAATTATGCTGTGGATAATGGGACCCAGGTTTCTCAGTGACAGATAAAGAAGTTACAAACAAACAAACAAAAAAAAAAATGGAAAGGAGACCTGGTAGTGTTGATTTAGATGTTTCGGTTTGCTTAAGCTACTGGAATGCAATATACAAGAAATGGGTTGGCTTTTATAAAGGGGATATATTAAGTTACAAGTTACAGTTCTAAAGCCATAAAAACGATCAAATTAAGGCACCAACAAGAAGATACCTTCTCGAAGGAAAGGCATCCAGCATCCAGGGTTCCCAGCTGGGAAGCATGTGGCTGGAGTCTGAGGTCCTTGCTCCCAGTTCATTGTTTTCAGCTTCTGATTCCAGCGGCTTCCTCTCTAAGTGTCTGTGGGCCCTCACTTAGCTTCTCTGGGGCAAACTCTGAATTTCATTTCTTAGCTTCCTTTGGCTCTCTCCAGGTTCTGGCTACTTCTATGAGTCCTTGCTTAGCACCCAGGATATTTCTGTCTGCATCTACAAATGTCTGTGTCTCTCTGCTCTCTGTATTGGCTCTCAGCTCTCTCTGTCTCCCTCTCTCTCCTCTTTTAAGGATTCTAGTAAACTAATTAAGACCCACCTTGAATGGGCAGGGTCACATCCCTGTGGAAATAATCTAATCAAAAAGTCCTGCCCAACAATGGGCTTGCCCCCACAAGACTGGATTAAAAGAACATGGCTTTTCTGGGGTACATAACAGTTTCACACCAGCACAGATCATATAAACAGATAGATGACAGATAGATAGAAGAAAGTAAAAAAGAAAGAGTTATAGACAGATCATGGATAGATGATCGACAAATATATGAATTTACACAGATATATAAAAATAGATATGGGTGTGGGAGTATGCGTGTGTGTATGTGTGTGTATACAGCTGTATATATGCATGAATGTGCATAAATCCATTTCTGTTATCTGTTGGTGGACATTTTGATTATTTCCACCTTGAAGCTATTGTGAATAGTGCTGCTGTGAGCATCTGTGAGCAAGTTTCTGCGTGAACAAGTATTTTTAATTAGGAGTAGAACTGTTGGGTCATATGGTAGCTGTGTTTAACTTTTTGAGGAACTGCCAAACTTTTCCAAAGTGGCTGCACCATTTTACATTCCCACTAGCAATGTATGAGGATTCCAATTTTTCCACATCCTTGCCAGCACCTGTTATTATTTGTCTTTTTAATTATAGCTATCCTAGTGCATATGGAGAGGTATCTCATTGTGTTTTTGATTTGCATTTTCCAAATAACTAATGACATTGAGCATCTTTTCGTGTGCTTTTTTTGCATGGCCATTTGTGTATCTTCTTTGGAGAAATGTCTATTCAAATCCTTAGCCCCTTTTTTTCTTTTTTTTTTTTTTTTTTTGGCATGGGCAGGCACCAGGAATCAAACCTGGATCTCCAGCATGGCAAGCAAGAACTCTGCCTGCTGAACCACCGTGGCCCGCCCCTTAGCCCATTTTTAATTGGGTCATTTGTATTTTTATACTGGGGTTGTAAGGGTATTTTTATATACTAAATATGAGTCTCTTAACCGATAGATCATTTGAAAATATTTTATCCCAGTCTGGGTGTTGTCTTTTCATTCTCTTTATAGTGTCCGTTGATGCACAAAAGGTTTTAATTTCGATGAAGTGCAATCTATCTATTTTATCTTTTGTTGCTTGTGCTTTGGGTGTTGTATCTAAGCAACCATTTCCTAATCCAAGGTTGTAGAGATTTACACCTATGTTTTCTTCTGAGAGCTTTATGGTTTTAGCTCTGATCTCTAGGTGATTGATTCACTTCGAATGAATTTTGTATATGATGGGAAGTAGGGCTCAAATGTCATTCTTTACTTGTGGCTATTCAGTTCTCTTAGCACCATTCTGTTGAAGAGACTATTCTTTACCCCCATTGAATGAGTTTGACACCTTATCAGAACTCAGCTGCGCCTAGAAGAATGGGCTTATTTCTGGAGTTTCAATTCAATTCCACTAATCTATTAGTCTTTCCTTATGGTTACCGTAGCTTTGCAGTAAGTTTTGATATCAGGAAGTGTGAGTCCTCCAACTTCCCTTCTTATTATTAAAGATTCCTTTGGCTATTCTGGCTCACTTCCATTTCCATATGAATTTTAAAATCACCTTGTCAATTTCTGCCAAGAAATCCAGCTGGAATTTCGATTGGGATTGCATTGAATCTATAGATCAATTTGGAGAGTATTGCCGTCTTAGCAATGTTAAGTCTTTTGATCCATGAATATGGACTGTCTTTCCATTTAACAAATTTTTGTACAAGTATTGCACTCCTTTTGTTAAATTTATTCTTAAGTATTGTGGGGTTTGTTTTGATGCTATTGTAAATGAAAATATATTCTTCATTTCATTTTGGATTGTTCCTTGCTAGTGTATAGAAATACAGTTGACTTTTGTCTGTTGACCTTATAACCTGTACCTTGCTGAACTCATTAATTACTTCTAACAGTGTTTTAGTGGATTCTTAGGATTTTCTATATACAAGATTATGTCATCTGTGAATAAGGATAGTTTTATTTCTTCCTATTCAATGTGGATGCTTTTCTTTCTTTTCCTTGCCTAATTACCTGACGGGAACCTCTGATATAATGTTGAGTAGAAGTGATGAGAACAAACATCCTTGTCAGTTTTTCACCATTAAGTATGATGTGCACTGTGGGTTTTTTCATAGATATTCTTTATCAGACTAAATATATTCTCTTCTATTTATATATACTATTCTTGTAAACTTTCTGTAATTTTGAAATTATGTAAAAATTAAAATTATGTTGTTGTTCTAATCCATGAGCATAGCCTATATTTACATTGCTTTTAAACTTTTCTTCAATGTCTATCAAAACTATTATAAACTTCTAAATAATGGTCCTGCATATCTTTATTGAATTTAATTCCTAAAGTCTTCATATACTTTAAGTATTGTAAATGTTATATTTCTTTTATTCCCAAATTCTGTTTCTATTAACTTTTTTACATATGGATATTATATCTAGGAATTATGACAATTTTTTCCATACATTTGAATAATTTATTTGGAGATTCTTGGGGGGTTGGTACACAAGCTATCACTTTCTTTGCAAAGAATTTCTAAATTTGTCTCTTTTTTAAATTTGTCTTGTCTTACTGCACTGGCCAGCAACTCAAACGCAATGTCAAATAGAACTGGTGTTAGCCAGAAACTTTATCTTGTTCCTGATCTCAAAGGGAAAGCTTTTGACAATTTACAGTTAAGCAATTCAGTTCTCAGAAATTTTACCCTGCTGTTCTTAGGTGTGTATTTTGCTTCATTTATCCTGCATGGGATTTCTAAGCCTTCTTTAATATGTGGTTTGATGTTTCTCCCAGTTTTTGGAAAGTTTTTGACCTTTATGTCTTTTTTTTTTTTAACTTTTTTTATTAATTAAAAAAATTAACAAACAAAACATTTAAATATCATTCCATTTTACATACACAATCTATAATTCTTAATATCATCACATAGTTGCATATTCATCATTTCTTAGTACATTTGCATCGATTTAGAAAAAGAAATAAAAAGAAAACAGAAAAAGAAATAAAATGATAATAGAGAAAAAAAAGACTATACATACCATACCCCTTACCCCTTGCTTTCATTTACCACTATTTCAAACTGAATTTATTTTAACATTTGTTCCCCCTATTATTTATTTTTATTCCATATGTTCTACTCTTCTGTTGATATAGTAGCTAAAAGGAGCATCAGACATAAGGTTTTCACATTCACAGAGTCTCATTGTGAAAGCTATATCATTGTTCAATCATCATCAAGAAACATGGCTACTGGAGCACAGCACTACATTTTCAGGCAGTTCCCTCCAGCCTCTCCACTACATCTTGAACAACAAGGTGATATCTACTTAGTGCATAAGAATAACCTCCAGGATAACCTCTCGACTCTGTTTGGAATCTCTCAGCCATTGACACTTAGTCTCATTTCACTCTTCCCCCTTTTGGTAGAGAAGGTTCTCTCAATTCCTTGATGTTAATTCTCAGCTCATTGTAGGGTTTTTCTCAGTCCTTTGCTGCTGAGTCTCAGCTCATTCCAGGAGACCTTTATGTCTTTTATCATTGCTTCTGCCCCATTCTTTCGGTCCACTTCTAGGACTCCAATTACTCATATGTTAGACTTTGCTGTATTCTCTCCATCTCTTACCGTCTTTTAAAATGTTTTCATCCCTTTGTCTCTGTGCCTTATTCTGGATAGTTTCTTCTAATTTTTCTTCCAGTTCACTAACACTCTTTTTAACTGTGCATATTCTGCTATTATACCCATCCATTAGTTTCTTAATTTTGGTTACTGTCATTTTCAGTTCTGTAATTTTCAAATGGTTCTTTTTTGATATAGTTTCCAGTTCTTTGCCAGACTTATCAATATTGTGATTTGTATCTTGGAACATTGTGCACTTAGTTATTTTAAAACTGCTGTCTGATCATTTCAATATTTAAAGCCATTTTGGGGTCTATTCCTAATGTCTATCATTTCTTCTGCTTTTTACCAATATTGTATTCTAGCCTCAGATGCCTAGATATTTTTATTGTTTGCTGAACCTTATAGTTACAAAATTTTTTGTAGCAATAACTTGAGGGCTAGGATGATTTTATTATTCCTCCAGAGAAAATTCTACTTGGCTTTGCGAGCCTCTGAGGGCACTAGCAATCCAGAATAACCCTTACTCCCAGGAAGTAGCCGTTTTGGGATCCAACCAAAATAAGGGAGCTTCACCAGGGAATGCCCTTGGCAGGCCCTGGCTTCTAGTGCCTGTCCTTCTGGACTCATGTAGCTATCAAAAGCCCTATTCAAGCTCTAACCCACCTGTGTTGGTTTGAATCTGTGGTGTACACCAGAAAAGCCATGTCCTTTAATCCTCATTCAATACTGCTGGCTGGGAGCTTTTTTATTATTCCCATGGGGATGTGACCCACACAATTGTGGGTGGTAACTTTTGATTAGGTGGTTTCCATGCAGATGTGTCTCCACACATTCAAGGTGGGGTTACTTACTGGAGCCCTTTAAGAGGGAACCATTTTGGAAAAAGCTTTGGAGCCCATGTAGCCACAGACCTTTGGAGATGAAGAAGGAAAACGTCCCCGGAGGAGCTTCATGAAACAAGAAACCTGGAGAGAATACTAGCAGATGTTGCCATGTTCACCATGTGCCTTTCCAGTTGAGAGAGAAACCCTGAACTTCATCGGCCTTTCTTGAGTTAAGGTAACCTCATGTTGGTGCCTTCATTTGGACATTTTTACAGACTTGCTTTAATTGGGACATTTTCATGGCCTTAGAACTGTAAACTTGCAACCTAATAAATTCACCCTTTCAAAAAATATTCTGTTTCTGGTATATCACATTCCAGAAGCTAGCAAACCAGAACGCCACCCATTCTAGAATCAGCAAATATTCCCAGGGGATAGGCAGTTCCAAATACTGGCCTCACCTGCCTAGGTTCCTGTTCTTCTCTAAATCCAGGGCTGGAAATTTTTCATTCTCTTTTTTACTTTGGGCTATCTTTCAGCAGATGATCTCATATTTTTCCAACTTTTCCAGTTGTCTTCATTTGGAGGTAGGCATGAATTAACTAATTCATCATGACCAGAAGTTGAAGTACTGAATTTTTTCCTTTATAACTAGGGATTTTTTAAGTGGTAAAATAACTTTAAATTTGCCATTTTAACCAGTTCAAGTATGTAATTCAGTGGCATTAAGTACATTCATAATGTTGTGTAGCCATCTCACTCTTTCCAGAACTTTTCCAGAACTGTTTTAGTTTCCTTGGCTGCTCAAGCAAGTACCATGCAGCGGGTCAGCTTAAACAATGGGGATTTATTAGCTCATGGGCATTTCTTAAATGTAATTTTACTGAGATATGCAAACCATATAATCCACCCAAAGTATACAATCAGTGGCTCACAGCACCATCATATAGTTGCACATTCATCACCACAATCAATTTTTAAATGTTTTCATTACCCCAAAAACAAAGTTAAAATGAAAAAGAATACCTAAAACATCCCATACCCTTTATCACCCCCTTACTATTAATTTTGTATTTGTCCTTATTTTCTTATTCTTCTGTTCATACATTGGATAAGGAAGTGTCAGTCACAATGTTTTCACAATCACATGGTCACACTGTAGAAGCTATATAGTTATAGAATCATCTTCAAGAATCAGGGCTGCTCAACATGACGAGCAAACTCACTACCTTTCCCCTGTCTACGTGGGACATGACTCCCAGGGGTGTGGACCTTCCTGGCAATGTGGGACAGAAATCCTAGAATGAGCTGAGACTCAGCATCAAGGGATTGAGAAAACTCCCAGAATGAGCTGGGACTCAGTATCAAGGGATTGAGAAAAACTTCTTGACCAAAAGGGGGAAGAACAAAATGAGACAAAATAAAGTCTCGCTGCGTCTGAGCTATAGGTTTTTGTTTTGTTTTGTTTTGTTTTGTTTTATTTTTACTATTATTACTTTTATTTTTTTCTCTATATTAACATTCTATATCTTTTTCTGTTGTGTTGCTAGTTCTTCTAAACCGATGCAAAGGTATTAAGAAACGATGATCATGCATCTATGTGATGATGTTAAGAATTACTGATTGCATATGTAGAATGGTATGATCTCTAAATGTTGGGTTAATTTCTTTTTTTCCATTAATTAAAAAAAAAAAAAGAGAACGGGTAATTGGAGCTGAAGGGATACAGACTGTACAACGGGACTGGATATAAAAACTCAGAAATGGACAGCACAATACTACCCAATTGTAATGCAATTATGTTAAAACACTGAATGAAGCTGCATGTGAGGTATAGGTTTTTTGTTTTTTGTTTGTTTGTTTGTTTTTTCTTTCTATTATTGTTTTAATTCTTATTCTGTTGTCTTTTTATTTCTTTTTCTAAATCGATGCAAATGTACTAAGAAATGATGAATATGCAACTATGTGATGTTATTAAGAATTACTGATTGTACATGTAGATTGGAATGATTTCTAATTGTTTTGTTACTTCTTTTTTTAATTAATAAAAAAAAAAGAATTACTGATTGCATATGTAGAATGGTATGATCTCTAAATGTTGGGTTAATTTCTTTTTTTCCATTAATTAAAAAAAAAAAAAGAGAAGGGGTAATTGGAGCTGAAGGGATACAGACTGTGCAACAGGACTGGATATAAAAACTCAGAAATGGACAGCACAATACTACCTAAAGGTAATGCAATTATGTTAAAACATTGAATGAAGCTGCATGTGAGGTATAGGTTTTTTTTTCTCTCTATTATCGTTTTAATTCTTATTCTGTTGTCTTTTTATTTCTTTTTCTAAATCGATGCAAATGTACTAAGAAATGATGAATATGCAACTATGTTATTAAGATGATATTAAGAATTACTGATTGTACATGTAGAATGGAATGATTTTTAAATGTTTTGCTAATTTTTTTAATTAATAAAAAGAAAAAAAAAACACTGTGGTACCTAAAAATAAATAAATAAATAAATAAATAAAGTCTCAATGGCTGAAAAATTCCAGAGTCAAGAGGTTATCCTGGAGGTTATTCTTACACATAATATAGATATCATCTTGTTAGTCAAGATGTAATGGAGAGGCTGGAGGGAACTGCCTGAAAATGTGGAGCTGTGTTCCAGTAGCCATGTTTCTTGAAGATGATTGTATAACAATATGGCTTTCACAGTGCAACTGTGTGATTGTGAAAACCTTGTTTCTGATGCTTCTTTTATCTACCTTGTGGACAGATGAGTAAGAAAACATATGGATTAAAAATAAATAAATAATAGGGGGAACAAATGTTAAAATAAATTTAGTAGATTGAAATGCTAGTGATCAATGAAAGGGAGGGGTAAGGGGTATGGTATATATGAATTTTTTTCTGTTGTCTTTTTATTTCTTTTTTGAATTGATACAAATGTTCTAAGAAATGATCATGATGATGAATATGCAAGTAGGTCATGATATTGTGAGTTATTGATTATATATCAAGAATGGAATGACCATATGGTAAGAATGTTTGTGTTTGTAGGTGGTTATATTTAATAAATAAAAAAAAAGAAAAAGAATCAGGGCTGCTGGAATATAGTTCAACCATTTCAGGTACTTCCTTCTAGCTGTTCTAATACACTAGAAACTAAAAAGGAATATCTATATAATGCATAAGAATAATCTCCAGAATAACTTCTCGACTCTATTTGAAATCTCTTAGCCACTGAAACTTTATTTTGTAGCTCGTGGTCTTGAAGGTGAGGCTAAGAGAAAGTCCAAATCAAGGCATCATCCAGGTGGTGCTTTCATCCCAAAGACTCGTTTTCTGGGGCTGGCTGCCCATGATCCTTGGTCTGGGCTCCTCGGTCACATGGGAAGCCACAACATGGCGGCCTCTCCCAGCCTCTCCCTTCTCTTCTGCGTTCCTTCCGTTGACCTTCAGCTTTTTGCTTCTTGTGACTTTTTCTTTCTGTGTCTAAATTTCCTTCTGCTTACTTGATTCTCCTGCTTCTTTTGCTTGACCATACAGTTTTTTATTTGCTCGTTGTGTTTGTTTCTCAGAGACCTGACGCCTCCCGAGGCCCAGTGGGTGAGCAGTTGACTCCTGCTCTCCAGCTCTTCTGGCCTGCCTTGCACAACTAACAAAAACCTAAAGAAGGACCAGCCCCACCCCAGGGGCACCGAATATCTTCACGGGCAGGCAGGATGACTCCATGCCTCTGTCCCATGGGGTGTGCGTCCCTCCTTGACTTGGGGTGGCCAGAGTGGCGGTCATCCTGGATGCCTTGAAACTGAGGATGAGCAGAGCTAAGGGGGATTGTGGCCACTGACTACAGAGGATTGATTGTTATTGTAGTTATTGTCTTGTGCCAAATGAGTAATTTGTAACATTGCCATAAAAAATGTTACCATTTTAATGTAACAAATGTTCCCAGCCAGTGCAAGTTGTAGTCAATTGGTGGGGTATGCAGGGAAGCCTGTGTTCTATGCATGATTGTTCTGTAAACCCACAACTTCTCTAACAAAGAAAAAGAAAAAGGGTTGGGCCAATTGGGGAAGTTTGGACACTAACCAAATGTTCAAGAATAAGCGAATTATGATTAATATGTTAGGTGTGCTAATGGTTATTATTATTATGCTATTTAAGAGTGCTTATGTTTTTAGGGCTGCATTGAGATAGTCACAGAAGAAATTGATATGACAGGTGAGGAAGTACATGAAGGAATGTTGTCTTTGAGGAGTAAGTGCTGAGGCTGGGTGATGGTTGCACGGAAGTTCATTGAATTATTCTCTCACTTGTGCTTATTGTCCATGTTAGGCTATTATCCGTAATAAAATGTTCAAATGATTTTTTAGAAAGCCTATGAGGTAAGGGTAGGGATACCCGTTTTAGAGAAGAGGGAAGCTGAAGCTCAGAAATATTACCTGTCCAAATGCACAGTAGAAAGCTAAGGAGCTAGGACTGCCAACCAGACATGTCTGATTCTAAAGCGACTGCTCTTTCCATTCCTCTAAGTATGCACTGACCCCTGGAATAGTCACCAGCCACACATGTCTGTACAGCACTTGAAATATGGCAAGTCCAAAATATGTAATAAGTGTGAACTATACCCTAGATTGTCAAGACCAAGAATTAAAAAGAAATAACCTAAAAGATCTTGTTATTGATAGTTGTATTGATCACATTTTGAAATGAAAATGCTTTGGATATACTGGGTTGAACAAAATAGATTACTATGTTGCTTTTTTTGTTTTTTTTTAAAGACCTATCTTGATTGGAACAGTCCACACTTGAACTGAACTAACCTCAGCAGAAAAGGCCCTCCTCTGGGGTGCAAGGGGAGCTCAGTGGTAGAGTTCTCGCCTGCCATGCGGGAGACCCGGGTTCGATTTCCGGCCCATGCGCTTCTCCAAAAACCAAACAAACAAAAATTCGACAAATGGTGCTACAATAAGGGGATACTCACATGGAAAAAGAATGAAAGGTGATTCCCGCCATATAGCATACAAATTTTTTTTTTTTAAATAAGAACTACTTACAATGGGTTCACACCCACAAGAAGGGATTAAGTTTAAGAACATGTTTTTCTGGGGTACAATCACCTCCAAACCACCACACACCAACTTCACTGCATTTTCAAATTCAATTATTTTGCTTTTCACTCCGAAAAGTATTATTTGATTCTTTTTCATAAGACTTGGTTGTTAGTATAGAATCCTGATCCTTATATTTTCAGCCCCCTCTTTTATTTTTCTAAACCTATTAAACCTGCTTATTTTATATTCTATATCTGATATTTCCAATATCTGGGGTGATGGTGGGGTTGTTCTGCTGACATTCACTCACGGGCCTTTGTTTCCTTTTTTACTTATGTGTTTCAATATTTTTTACTGGATCCTCATATTTCTTAGAACTTCACTGTAGGAAATCCTTGAAACCTGGGTTGAAGGAGGGTTCCCCCCGAGAGGAATTACATTTGCTTTGTGACAGCCTTCTGGGGGCACACCAACCCAGAACCATTTTCATATTAAATGACCACTTGAAGTCCGATGTGGCCAAGAGATGGTGGTGGCTGCTGTTTCTAACTCAGTCCTCTGGTGATGACATAACCTTTTTATGGCGCCATCTTCAACCAGGGGCTGGCGGCGTCTCCCATTAGACATGTTACTTTGCAAACTTGGGCTTTGTGGCCTGACACCTCAATCCATAAGGTCATGGAAACTGACGCTTAAGGTCACCAGGGTCTATAGATGTCCTTGGGGTGAAGTTAACCTCAGCGTTTTTTGTTTACCTTGCTGGTCTCTGGTTGGACTTAATTTTTGGACTTTGGCAATTCCTTTTTTTTTTTTCTTTTTGCCATCTCATTGGTGTATTTTAAAAAATGGTTTAAAAAATCTAGGTTAACATTTTTAACTGTTTTCATCAGAAGGATCAGTCAGAGCATCTAACTTGTAATACCGATGGAAAGAGGAACCAGCTTTTACCTTTCGAAATGTCAAAAAACTTATATGCATGCTGACATTAGAACACCTCCTTTTTTTGGTTTTTTGATTGCAAAAATTGAGATAAGTTCATCGAAGGACTTCTCTCTCTTAACTTTTTATTCAGGGGTGTCTTTGCATTTTTGTTTCATAGAGTGTTTGTGCAATCATAATTACACACTTATTTATTGAATGTTTCATTAAATAAATGTCCAGGACGTCCACAGTGGCACAGTGGCAGAGTTCTCGCCTGCCATGCCAGAAACCCGGGTTTGATTCCCAGTGCCTGCCCACGAAAAAAAAAAATGCCCACCCACTAGACAATAACAGAGACCCTGTCTGTCTTGTTTTCTCCTCTCTCAGTTAGGATTAGGTTCAGTATTCTATGGGACCAAAATCTCAGAATAGTGGTGGCTCACCCAAGGTAGACATTGATTGCTCTTGTACCTAAATGGGGTCCAGAGATAAAATGTTCAGGGCTACTGTGTTCATTTGCAAAATCATTAGGGATCAAAGGCCCTTCCAGATCATTCCAGGTCCCCCTGAGTGTGACCCTAATTGCCTTGATGCAAGATGGCAACTAAAGTTCCAGCCATCACTTCAGAATGGAGGTGAGGAAGAGGACAAAGGAGGCACAAGGAGGACATCATTATCTTTTAAAGGAGTGTTCTAGAAGCTGCTCGGCAAAACACCAGTTAAATATCACTGGCCAGAACTGACTACCTGGCCACGTTCAGATGTAAAAGACACTCAGACGTGCGGTCTTTGTCCAGGCAGTCATGGACCTGGCTCTGAGCCCTCTCATCAGAGAAGGATGGAAGAGCAGGTGCTAAGGGAGTGACCAGCAGGCTTTGCCCTAATCACTGCACCCAGAGAGCCTGGTCCTATGCCTGGAACACAGCCGGCCCTCCAGGTTTGTTGAAATAATGAAGGAAGGAAGAAGGAAGAGAAGGTGAGAAGACGAGAGTCTCGTGGGCTTGTCGAGAGAAGGTTCTTATTTGCAATAGCAAAAGATTGGGAACAGCCTAAATGTCCATCAATAGCACCTGGTTACTAAACTGTGGTGAACCTGCATTGTGGAGTACTATGCAGCCATGTAAAGGGATGAGGCAGACACTGTATTGAATGTCTGCCGGACATAATGATGTGCTAAAAAGGCCAGGCATAGAACAATACATTATCTTTTGTTTAATAAATGGATGAGACATAAATAATACTCATAGATTGCTTAAAAAATGTTTTCTACATTTTAAAAAATCAAAAAGAAAACAAAATGTGACAGCATAGAACTTTGAAGGCATTAGGTTGAACGAAATAAGTCAGACGCATCAGGCAAATATTGTACAATCTCACTAATATGAGTTAATTATAATAACTGAGCTTATAGAGTTAAAATCTAGAATATAGGGTACCAGGAAATAGAATGAGGGTAGAGAGTTAGGGAGCAGATGCTTAATGAGTGCATAATTGTTAAGTGAATTCAAAGGTTTGGAAATGGATAGAGGTGGCGGTAGCACAATACGATGAGGGTAATTAACTGCACTGGATTATGGGTGTGAGTGTGTTTGCAAAAGGAGGTTTAGAGTTGAGTATGTCATTAGAAGAAAAACTAGAAGATAAAACAGGGCTGTATAACACAGTGAAACCCTGTGGTGGGCAATGACAGTGATTAATAGTACAAATATAAAAAATGAACTTTCATGAACTAGAACAAATGGACATCACCACCACAGGAAGTTAGTAATAGAGCAGTGTGTGGGAAAAATTGCACCTATTGCAAACTATAGTTAGCAGTGATATTTTAATATCCTTTTCATCAACAGTAACAAATGTACCACACCAACGCTAGGATTCAATAATAGTGGGGGATAAAGGGTGTGCGGTGTTTGAGTTGTTTTTTGGGGAGGGGAATAATGAAAATGTTCTCAAATTGACTGTAGTGATGAATGCACAACTCTGCGACGATACCGTGAGTCAGTGAAGTGTAGACATTGGATGGATTGTATGGTATGTGAATATATCTCAATAAAACTGCTTAAAAAAAGAAAAAGCAATCTCTAAGAATCCAACGTAAGCAGAAACAAATGAACCTACCCACATAAAAGTGGGTGACAACCGTCCAGAGAAGAATGATTTTGAGTCTCTTTAAACCACAGTATTGTGACAGTGCATACACAGTGGGATCTATCTCAAGGACCAGAAGGATTGCAAAGAAATCTTAAGTTGTATGCGTTAGTATCTAAGTTGGGCTCTGTCTAAACACCAGGTCCTACCAAGAAGACCCAGCAACCCAACGCTGAGCACGGATCTTGCCTGCATCCACCTTTGAAAAACCATCTATTAAAAAAAAAAATCCTGTTGGGGACAACCAGTGAAAAAACCTTGGAGATACGTCCATGTCCACGTCTGGAGCAGGAACTATACAAGCGCCTGGGACAGATGAAAAGGTAGACAACAAGGAAGTTCCTGGGCTGGGTCAGGAGCACCTAGGATCCAACTTAAAGGAGCTTCCCCTGGCCAAAGATGGGACCATTTGAGCATCAAACGGAAGAAAAATGACAATGGAATGCAGCATATTAAATAAGTAAAAGTCCATGAATCCTTACTGATCGGTCGCTCCTGGAGGTTACTAGGCCACCAACTCATTACACTGAAAGGCAACAAATAGAAAGAAGGACCAGGCCTCTCTTCTGCTTTGCCTGGATCACCTGTATTTCATGGTAACCAAACAGCTGGTGAGGGAAAACTCATTCAGTATAAAAGCCCAGCTAGTAAATGCAAGAGGAATTGCAGAATTAGAAAATCCCCATTTCATATCCTTAAATAATGGGTCTAGGCAGGGCTCATCAAAGACTGCAGGCACCATCGAGTGAAAGGTTGATGGGGTTTCCCATAAAGCATGGCCCAGGCCAACACCACCTGAATCTTCTGGTCAACCTTAACCAGCCTGAGAGTGGCACCCAGACACCGTGTGCCTTGTGGTGTGATGGAGCACACAGCACCGCCTGGGGACTCGTCTTCTCCAAGGAGATTGAACCTAAATGTGTTCAGGCCTCTTCATCTGACTACCAATTTATGGAAACGCAAAAGGCAGTGAGAACACTGGAGAGGACACTACAGGATGCAAGCAGCACAACCTGATGGGGGGAAACACTTCACAATGAATGACTCAGGCAGTGGGAAACACTGCAGGACAAATGACTTAGGTTTATCAACAAATAAATAGCACAGAAAAGGGGGGAGGGCAGCTGTTAATAGATTTTAAGGGACATAAAAGACATAGCAACCCAACGCTGAGCACGGATCTTGCCTGCATCCACCTTTGAAAAACCATCTATTAAAAAAAAAAAACCTCTTGGGGACAACCAGTGAAAGTGTATCTTAGATGGCATGAAGGATTTTATTGATCTTGCTGGGTGAGATAACAACGGGATGGCTGCTTGTCAGAAGCCCTTAACTATTAGAACTTCATGCTTAAGTATCTACGTGTGAAATGACAGGCGGTCTGGGTTGGATTTCAAAATAGTCCAGACTAAAAGCAATGTGGGACCCTGGATTGGATCCTGGAAGAGAAGAGGGGCACCAGTGGAAAAGCCGGGTAAATCTGAATAAAGTCTAGGGTTTAGTAAATAGCATTGCACCAAAGTTAATGGCTTCTTAGTTTGGACAAGTGCACTGTGCAACGCAAGTGGGTGATGCTGGGGAAAATGGGTGAGGGGTCTGCAGAAACTCTCCGGACTGTCTTTGCAACTTTTCTGATGCTAAAACAAATGCCATACAATGGGGTTGACCTAAGCAACGGGAATTTACAGGCTCGTGGTTTTGACACTAGGAGAACAAAATCAAGACATCAGCAAAGCGATGCCTTCTCCCCAAAGACTGGCGTCTGGGGCTGGCTGCTGGTGATCCTTGGTCCTTGGTTGTTCTATCACATGGCAATGCACATCAAGGCACATGGCGCCACCTTCTTCCTCTTCCAGGTCCTGTGGCTTCCAGCTTCTGGGTGCTCCCCATGGCTTCTCTCTGCCTGACTTTCACTGCTTATGAAGGGCTCCCGTCACCCAGATTAAAACCCAACCAGATTCAGTTGAGTCACTCCTGAACTAAAGTCACATCCTGAAGAGAACTTACTTACAATGGGTCCGCACCCACCAGAATGCAGGCCAAGATCAAGGATACGGCTGAAGTGGGAGCTGCAATGCAATCCACCATGCTAAAATTATTCCACATGAAAAGGTTCACTTTTAAAAAAAGACACCAGGGAAAAAGGGGTTGGGGTGGGGGTATAAATGAAAAAAGTGGGCAAAATCCAGCAGTTAAAAAGGCAAACAGTCCACTTAGAGAATGGACAAAAAAAAGCCATGAGGGGACATTTCACCAAAGAACATATGCATGGCCAATAAGCCCACGCAAAAATGCTCAGCATCACCAGCCACTGGGGAAATGCCAATCAAAACCACGCCGAAGTGCCCCCCACACGCCTACTCAAACAGAAAAATAGCGACCGTGCCAAAGGCTGGCGAAGATGTGGAAGGCTGGGACCTCGCCTCCGTGCCCGGGGTGGGGGGGATGTAAACGGGTACAGCCACTCTGGCAAACAGTCTGGCGGTAAAACGAAACCCCCGCAAAGAGATCGCAGCGACAGGACAGTTCTGTGTCTCGGTCGCCGTGGTGGTGGCAGGAGCCTACACAACATGGCTCAGGTTTCTGAGGCCGGGAGAACAAACTCCAGACATCAGCAAAATTGCGACCCCCACAAGCGATGCAACCGTGCGGAGCCCACGTGCACGCGCGCACACCCTGTGCATGGACAATGGCGAAATTCTAAGGTGCCCTTGGATGGTACAAGGTCAGTTCTCTGGTTGTGATATTGACCTAGAGTGTTGCAAGATGCAGGCCCTGGGGGGCGGGAGGGGGGTGGTGGTGGGGACTGGGTGAGGGGTCCACCAGGCCTTCCCGTACCATTTCTTACAGTTTCCTGTGCATCTCTAAAGATGTCAAAATAAAAGCTTTTTGAAAACATACTGTGGGTGGTGGGGGGGAGAAAGGCTGGGGGGAGCAGTCACAAATGTAAAGGATGGGGAATTTTCCGTTTGAAACGGATTTTTTAAGAGTCACTGCTCAACCCGACGTCTGTTGAATGAATAAGTGAAGGATTAATGAGTAACTCCAGTCCAAACCTGTCATTCCATAGATAACGGGACCAAGACCTGGGGAGGGGAGCTGGGGGCGGGGTAGGGGGAGAGCAAGGTCACCCTGAGAGCTGAGGCCAAGCCGGGCTGGAAGGCAGAGCCGCACGCTTCCAGGCTAGCTCTTTTGAAACAGATTTTTTAAGCTTTGCAGAAGTGGTGCATAAACATATTACGTGCTGTATAACAAAACAAAAACATGAAGTTGGACCATCAACGGAGGGGTCCAGGATGGAAGGGGGAAGGACTTCCCCAGGAGATGGTGACGGGAGACCCGGGGGCCGGGGCAGCTGGAGAGCTGGGGGCGAGGCTCTGCACACGAGAGCTTTTTCCCGCCCCCCATGAAATCGATCAGATGCCTGGCATGTTTGAACGTCTTGAGAGAAGATTTACACACCCGGGTGAGGGTCTAGGGTTGAATTGGTGATAAGTACATGGAAACCTAAGCAAATAGCAGCCCGAAAGACAATTATTAACTCCTGGGAAAACAAAATGCTGGACAAGGAGGAAAAACAAGCGTGTTTGCAGGGCTCGGCTGGGAATGGCATTGAGGTGCCTGCATAATTGTGAATGATGGGGAGACAGGTAGTGGGGGTGCGGGGTCAGCATCCTCGGCTTCCAGAGTTAGCACAGAAGCAGGCTGAGGCCGGGTCAATTCTGACTTGGCCCAAAGTCCCGCTAGTCTTGTTCTCAAATGTTTGAGGGCTCTGACACAGCCCCTCCTTCTCCGTTCCCTGGGCCTCACTGAGGGGACAGAACCCGATACCCCAGGGCCACCAGACTCTCCCCTCTGCCCACACAAGGATTTGGCTCCGGCAATGTCGGCCCCTCTCACTTCCATCATCCAGACCTTTCCCATCAGCAAACACATGCTCTCACATTGCCCATTTTATAGAGAGAGACTCCCTCCTTCCCGCCCCCACCCCGGGCCTGTCCCGCTTCTCTGTTCCTCTTTGCAGCAGAACTCTTCTGAAGGACAGCTGGAGCCCTTTGCCACTTTCTTGCACCCCCTTCTCTCCTCTGTCTCCTCCGCACGGCCTTAGCCAGATGTCTCTTCTCGCCCTTACCCTGCCCGGCCTCCTGGGGGCATGCTTCCAGCCCCACTGCTAGGGGTCCCCATTACCTCATGGACAAAAGTGCAAAGCGTGTGACTCTGGTGGCCAATCGAGGACAAGTGAGGTGGCCACGTGGTTGGGCTCAGCCCTTTCACACCTCCATCCAGAGACAGCCACCCAACCATGCTAAGCGTTCATCCTCAGAAAGGGGGATCACGGTGGGCGGTGGCCCCAAAAAGATCTGCCCATGTCTCAGAACCTGTGACGCAACCTTATTTGGAAAAAGGGTCTTGGCAGATAGAATCAAGTTAAGGACCTTGAGATGAGATGCTGCTGGATTATCTGGGCAGGACTTAAATCCGATAATGCGTCCTCTTAACAGAAGATGGACTCTTTTGTTGCTCAGATGTGGCCTCTCTCTCTAAGCTGACACGGCAGGTGAACTCACTGCCCACCCCCCTTCTGTGAGACATGACTCCCAGGGGTGTAAATATCCCCGGCAACACGGGACAGAAAGCCTGGATAAGCCAGCACCTGGCATCAAGAGATTGAGAAAGCCTTCTTAACCAAAAAAGAGTGAAATGAGACAAAATAAAGTGTCAGTGACTGAGCGATTTCAGAGTCGAGAGGTTACCCTGGAGGTTATTCTTACACTTTATATAGCTATCCTTTTTTAGTGCATGGTGTATTGGAGAGGCTGGAGGGAAGTGCCTGAAATTGTAGAGCTGTGTTCCAGTGGCCATGTTTCTTGAAGATGATTGTATGAAGATATGACATTTACAATGTGGCTGTGTGATTGTGAAAACCTTGTGTCTGATGTTCCTTTTATCCAGGGTATGGACAGATGAATAAAAAAATAAAATAAGGATAGAACATAAATAAATAATAGGGGACATAAGAGGTATAAACTAATTGTGTGCGTTGAAATACTAGTGGTCAGTGAGAGGGAGGGGTAAAGGGTATGGGATGAACGAGTTTTTCCTTTTTTCTTTTTATTTCTTTTTCTGGAGTGATACAAATGTTTTTAAATGATCATGGTGGTGAATACACAACAATGCAATGATATTGTGAGCCACTGATTCTGTACTTCGGATGGACTGCATGGTTGTGTGAAGATATTCATTAAAAATATTTAAAAATATGTTTTAAAAAGAGAAGGTGGAGGCAGAGATGGAGACATGCAGCTGCAGCTCCCAGAAGCCTCCAGAAGCTCCCAGGAGCTGGAAGAGACAAGGCAGGAGTCTCCCCTACGGGTTTCGGAGGGAGCTCAGGCCTGCAGACGACGTGATCTTGAACTTCTGGCCTTGGGGACCACCAGGAGAAAATAGGTTTCTGTGGTTTCCAGCCTCCCGGCTCGTGCTACTTTGTTACAGGGACCCCAGGGCCACACCTGAAGCCACCTCGCAGCAGCCAGGAGCCGTAGGGGACTCGTCAACTGCTGCTGACAAGGAGGACGAGACACATGAGCCTTCCCCTGGGAAGCACAGCAGCCAGAGGGGTGGGGGGCTGAGAGCGGGAAGGGGAGGGTGGGCGCGGGTGGGGGCGAATGGGGCACCCCCCCAAAGCGGCTGCCCTCTTGCTCACAGGCTGCTTCACAGCCAGCGTTCTAGAAAGAACTGCCCACGCTGCTGGCTCTGCTTCCTCCTGGCCCCCCCCACGGCCAGCCACCCCCACCCCCGCAGTGGGGCTCCATCCGCCCCCACTCCCTGACACCACACCAGTCAAGGTCACAGGTGCCTCCACATTGCAAAACCTGGTGGCCCTGTGGCCATCCTTATCGGGGGACCCTGCTTCCCAGCAGCTCTCTGCCAGATGTCCCCCTGGGCCCCTTCCCTTCCCTTCCCTCTCTGCCCTGCCAGAGCCTGGCCGCCCCCCACCCCCCCTGCTCGGCTTTGGCTCGATGCTCCCTGGCCTTGATGGGGGTGGGGGGGCAGGAGAGATGGGGACAGCCTGGCGGGGCTCATGTGTGGAGATGCAGGCAGGGGTGAAGGCCGTGGCCAGGAGACACAGAGCACACGTCAGCGCGGGGGCCGGGCAGCGGGGCAGGGAGCTCCTGCACAGGGGCTGTGAATCCAAGGGCCACCCCTCCCAGGGCCGGTAGGGCCCCGGGAGCACGGCGGCCAAGGACACCCAGCTGCTTGCCAAGCCAGGTGCACAGCTGGTGGCCCTGGGGGTCGGTCCAGGACCACCAGCAGACAGGGCATTGGCGAGTCTGTCCGGGAGGGCACTTGGGCATGTAGTAGGTGGTTAAATAGTCAGTGAATCGAGGAATGAATGAATGAATGAATGAATGGGCCCAACACTCCCTGCAATAGCAGGGGGCGGAAGGTGTTCCAGGCTGTCCCTGCAGTGGGCCACTGTCCGTGAGGTGTGGCTCGTGTGCCCTTCCCCTCCTCGAGAGGTGGTCTGGGGGGTCCAGCACCCCAGCTGACAGCGCCCCGGGTACAAGGGACCCCGGGGCGGGTCGCCAAAGCCCAGCTCCGGCTCCTGCTGGGCCCGGATCCCAGCCTGCTCCCCAACGCCAGGCTTCCTGGGACCCCTGTTGGGCAGGGCGCCAGCCCGTGGCTCTAACCCAGTCTAAGCACGCAGGGCCCACCCCAAGGGCACACAGACAGCTGGCAGCCCCAGACCCCTCGAGGGGTTGGGGTCCATCACTGGGGGTGACAGGCAGTGGCCGAGGGGAGGATGCTGAGAGGCAGGGTCTCTTCCTCTCCTTCTGGGGTACCTGGCACCCCAAACTGGCCCTGGCCACTCGGCAGCCACCTTGTTCTCCTGGGGTGGGCCTGGGGGACGGGGGCAGGCAAGGTAGCTGAGGGGCAGGGGGAGGCGGGCAGCTGCTGTGCCTGGGCCCGTGGCCGCTTCCTCCTGCCACAGGCCCCAGGGTCTCCCGCGGGAAGGGCCCCCGAGAAGGGGTCCGGGCGCAAAGCCAAGCTGCTGGCAGGAAGTGGGCGAGCCACAGAAACGGATGAGGGCAGGGGGCTTGAGGGGAGCAGAGCTCCCCCCACCCCACCAGGGCCTAGCCGCGGGGGGGCCCATGGGCTGCAATGCAGCTAAGGGAGAGTGGGGGGAGCTCTCCTGCGCCTTGGGTGCTCTCAGCCAGCCCGTCTCTGTGGGGGCTCTGGGAACAGGGCTTCCAGTTGGCACCCGGGGCAAAGGCCTTTCTTGAGAACCTGGACTTCTGGTTGCAAAAGCAGATTCAGTGAGCAGAGGGGTCCTGGCCCAGGAGGTGGGGACAGGGCGGGGGGCTCGGCGTTGGCCAGCTGCTGGACAGGGTGGGTGCCAGGGACCCAGGCTCCAGAGCCCAGTGCAGCTCTGCCCACGCCCCACTTGCTCTCCCCAACCCCGGTGCCCCCTTCAAATGCTGAAGCCTCAGGGACCGGGTCCGAGCCCTCCCCACCCAGCGCTGGGAGTTAGGAATCGAGGACTGGCCTTGTCCCCCATCTTTTCTTCAAGGCAAATGACCCTGGATCCTAGTGCAGGGACAGGGGCAAGCAAGGAGGCCACCCACGGCCCTTGGTCCCTGGGCCCCACCCCAGTAGCTCATCCTCTCACTGGGGCGCTGGCTGGGCAGGCCCAGGCCTTGGCTTGCAAGTTGAATTGGGCAGAATGGTGACACCCAAAAAAAGACTCGTCTACATCCCCAAACCCAGAACCTGTGAGGTTGGCCTTTTTTGGGAAAAAAGGGTCTTTACAGGTTGGATTCAGTTATGGGTGTCAGGATGAGGTCTCCCAATGAAAAGCATCCTTAGAAGAGCCCCAGAGAGGAGGCCCAGGGGAAAGAAGCAAAAACTGGTCAAAACAGAAAGAGAAATCGAAAAATCCCTAATTGTGTTGGAGACGTCAGCACACCTCCCTCAATAATTGATAAAACAAATAGACACAACTGAGCAGTCACAAGAAGGACTGAAGTTGTCAGGCATGCAGCTAGATGAATGAAACTTGGGACTGTATGTTCAGTGAAATGTCAGAAACAGAAAGACAAATATTATCATGCCTCAATCACATGGACTAACTATAATATAAAAACTCCACGAACTAAAGTCGAGAGCACGGGTTATCAGGATGGGGCCTATTGTAAAGGGTCCTAGATTGTAAGCTCTTACAGCAGTCACATACATTCAGGAGCTATAACTGTTACTTTTAAATTCTGAGATACTGAACTGTTTCTTTATAACCTGGTCATTCCCAGAAACTTCGGGTATTTACGTGACACCTGAGACTCAGACTCAGAGCTCTGAAGCTACGAAAGTCAGCATTGCCCCATACACGAACTGCTTAAAAAACTGAAAAAGGCATCTGACTTCAAGGAGAGATGTGAATGAAACTGATCCGGATAAGACTAAGGTAAATCAGAATACAGGGTAAAGGATGATATCGTCCATGTTTTAAAATTTCAACTTCTGTGTGAGATCAAAGGGAGGGATGTTTATTTGGTGCAAAATTTAAATCTTGGTTAATGCATTTCCTAATTTAACTTGTATGGTCAATTTAATTGAACACCATAAGTACATGGAATCTTGAATAAGGCATGAGATCTTGTTGGTTTGCCCAGGTTAGTGTGCTGCTCCCATAAATCCCAGTGATTTGGGAAGTGAATAAGGAAGCATTTGCAAGGTCTCCTTGGGCACTGGGGAGAAAGGAGGAAATATTCAGCTTCCCCATTTGGAGAATTTCTGATATTCTCACAAGCAGTGGGGACGACCGAGTCAACAGGCTGAGCCCTCAGTCTTGGGGTTCAATCCTGTGGGACTTATCCCTGCAAAGGACAGGCTAAGCCCACTTAAAATTGGGCCTAAGAGTCACCCCCAGAGAACCCATTTTGTTGCTCAGATGTGGTCTCTCTCTCTAAGCCAACTAGGCGGGTGAACTCCCTGCCCACCCCCACTACCCACCCCCTAAGTGGGACATGACTCCCAGGGGTATCAATCTCCCTGGCAACATGGGACAGAACTCCTGGGATGAGCTGGGACCTGGTATCAAGGGACTGAGAAAACCTTCTTGACCAAAAGGGGGAAGAGAGAAATGAGACAAAATAAAGTGTCAGTGGCTGAGAGATTCCAAACAGAGTCAAGAGGTTATCCTGGAGGTTATTCTTATGCATTATATAGCTATCCCTTTTTAGTTTATGGTGCATTGGAGTGGCTGGAGGAAAGTGCCTGAAACTGTTGAGCTGTGTTCCAGCAGCTTTGATTCTTGAAGACGATTGTATAAAGATAGAACTTTTACAACGTGACTGTGCGATTATGAAAACATTGTGTTGGATGTTCCTTTTATCCAGAGCATGGACAGATGAGTTACAAAATAAGGATAGAACATAAATAAATAATGGGGGGGGATAAGTGGTAAAATTAATTGGATAGATGGAAACACTAGTGGTCAATGAGAGGGAGGAGTAAGGGGTATAGAATGTACAGGGTTTTTTGTTTTCTCTTTTTACTTCTTTTTCTGGAGTGATGCAAATGTTCTAAAAATGATCATGGTGATGAATACAGAACTATGTGATGATTTTGTGAGCCACTGATGGCATACTTTGGGTGGACTGTATGTGTGTGAAGATGCGTCAACAAAAAGATTTTTAATAAATAAATCATTTTAAAGGAGACGGCAGGCTTGGTTCCCCCAGCGGCCTCTGGGGGGGGAGTGAGCAGCGTCTGTCCTGGGCCCCTCTCCTGGCTCCTAGCAGTGGCCCTTGGCTTGCGGACACATCACTCGGTTGCTGCCCCAGTCTTCATGTGACCTTGTCCCCTCTGTGCCTGCATGTCCCTCTTGTTATGACACCACCGGGCATGTTGGGTGTAAAGCCCTCCCCACCCCACTGGGACCGCTCCTTGGTCTCATCCCATCTGCAGCGACCCTCTTTCCAAATCAGGTCGCATCCCCACTTTTGGGTGGACGTGGATTTGGGGGGATGTTATTCAACCCAGCGGACGTGGGGGGAAAGGGCGCTGGGGCTGGGGGCGGGCGGTGAGCCTGGGGGTCCGGCCCCGGGCATGAGAGGGCACACGGGTGAGAGGCGCCCTCAGGGAGCTCCTGTCCCGCCAGGTCTGGGGGCAAGAGGAGGTGACGGGGTGGGGGGCTGGAGCCCACCCAGGGGGTGAGAACGCCAAAGACTCTCACCGAGGTGCCCAGGGCTTCCTGCCAGTGACTGGCCTCCCAGCAGGGAGCTGAGCTTGGCTGAGGCTCCGTCGGGTTCCCTGGGGTTCCTGGTAGGGCAGCGAGGAGCCAGGTCCGCGGTGGACCCCCAGCGTGCCAATCTGTGCCTGTGATGGCGGGGGAAGGGGGGCAGCTGCTGGGTTCCTGAGCCCTCTAAGAAACCTCTGCTGTAGCACAACTTTCAGGGCCTGGGGAGCAGGAGACACTCTTCCAGCCCTCAGGGTGGCCCAGCCCTGGTCTGGGGACCCAGAGCCCTTCCCAGCTCCCAGGCAGCAGGCGGCAGGGCTGTGCCGTCCAGCACCCCAGCTCCGGCTGTGGCAGAGGGAGCAAAGGGGAGGCAGGCAAGCAGGCTCGGCTGGGTCCCTCCTGGGGCTGGCTACTCGAGTCCCCAAGCTGCTTATTCCAAGCTGGCTGCTGTGACCACAAGAAAGGGTCCCCACTTCCATCTGGGGCCACATAGCGAGCAGGCAGATCAGCCCCGTGGAGGCTAAGGGTCCCTCCAATTATGCGTCCCCAAGAGCTGGGCCTCGGGGTCCGGGGTTGCTCCAGACAGCTGCTGGAGTTGCTGGGCACTGGGTACCCTCTGCCTCTCCGTGGCGGGGCCTGGGGCATAGAGCGAGGCCTCCACTGCCAGAAGCAAAAGGCAGTGGTGACAGCAGGCTCAAACGTGACCCCAGGGTGGCCAGAGCTGGCTGGCAGCCAGAGTCCCCCTCTGGAGTAATGAAATGGGACGCCAGCAATAGCGGGGACAGACCCCACTGTACCACTTGCCCCGCCCCAGTTAGGGATATGGGAAGCAGGCACCGAGGGCTAATAGCTGCTGTCTACATGGAGATGGGAACCATCCCCATAGAGTTGGCAGAAATATTCGGAGTCTTATTTCATGGCACCTCAGGGAGCCAGGGTCCCCTCTCTGTCCAGCCTGGAGGCACAGCCGAGGGGGCCCACCTTGTAGGGGAGTGACCCGACTCGGGGGACATGACGATTTCTGTGCAATCAGGTGTTTGGGGGCTTCTGACTGTGCTTACAGCTCCCGGGGCCCCCCCCGGGTTGGCGCTGGCTGGGGGTGGACACCCCCCTGGTTGTGTGGCTTTGAGTCCATCACCTTGTCTATCTGTGCCTCTGTTTCCCCATCTGTGAAGTTCAAGAGCTCTTAAGAGCCCTGAAGGGCGGCGGGCCGAGCACACGGTGTGCCCGCAGGAAACGGTGCTCTGGGGGGCAGTGGGCATGGGGCGGCCCTGGGGGGCCCCTCACCCGCCGCTCCCCTAACCCTCCGCCCTCAGGGGACCTGCCTGCGGGGAAGAGCCTGCTCTTAAGGTGCTCGACTTGCAGACTGGCCATCTTGGGAATGCAGAGAGGGGGCGTTAAAGGCTGATCCAGTGGGGTGAGGCAGGCACGGCAGTCCCCCACCCCCTGGGGTCCCGGCCGCACACGTGGCTCTCTGACCGGCAGAGAGACGCAGTCCTGGGGCCTTGAGGCCGTAGCTCCTCTTTCTTTCACTTCCTCCAGTCACACTGCCAGGTCCTGGGACTGAGATGCCCCTCGAAGAGGCGGGGGGCGTGGACCTTGCCCCCGGCGTGGCGATGGCTCCAGGGATGGGCAGGACAGGGGTCCCACGGGCTCCCATGGGCTTGGCAGTACTCGGCCGGGGGGGGGGAGGGGGCACAGCAGCTGGATGACAGCAGGGTGCACAGTGTTGTGGGAGAGGGAGGCTCCAGGTGGGGGGGCCAGCAGCTGGATGACAGCAGGGGTGCTCAGAGCTGTGGGAGGGGGAGCCTCCAGGTGGGGGCTGAAGAGGGAGGTGAGAAAAGGCAGCCAATACCTCCCAGGAGCCCCTGTCCCGCAGCCCCCAGAGCTGGCACAAGGGGCCTGCCTGTTTCACATTCGCTCTTGTTTCCATGATGAGACGCCCGACATGGGAGGCACGTTCCGGGGGGGGGGGGGGGGGAGGGGGTCTGGCGGGGGGGGCGGTGCAGAGATCAAGATATGTGGCGGGAAACGCAGGCAGGGCAGACCCCTCATTGACCCCCAACCTCCCCCACCTTGGACCTGAGCCCTTGCAAAAGCCAGGGCGTCCGCCCTTTTCCTCTCTCCTTTCCCTGTCCATTGCATGGGGGCGAGGGGGGGGTTCCGGCTCTCCCCCCCTTCCCTCTCGCCTTCCTTTGCCCGTCCAGCCAACGGGCGTGGGCGTCTGGCTCGCGCCCTGTAGAAGGATTATATCATCTGTAATGTATATCCAGACACACGCGGGCTTCGGGGGAGGACAAGGCAAGGAGAACGAGGCCCACCCAGCAGCCGGCTGCGGCGGGGGAGGGGGGGTGGGAATCTAACCAGGTCACTGAACCTGAGCCCTCCCGGAATGGGGGTGTTAATGGCTCCCAAGGCCCTGGCCCCTCGGAAATCAATCTCTTGCACAGGCTGCCTCTGTCCCCTGCCCTCCCTGCCCTCCCCTCCCCTCCTCTCCTCTGGCTGCCCTCCTGTCCCTGCCCGGTGCTCACTGCAGCCCTGGGGGCTCGACTACCTGGCCGGCCCTCCTTGGACCCTGCTGTCATGCACGTCCAGATTTGGGAGCAGCCACAGAGCCATTTTGCTTAAAATGTCTGCATGTGGCCCCGCGGGGTGGGTGGGGGGTGCCCCTGGGTCTCCTTCCAGGAACTGGGCCACAGCTGCGTGGGCAAGAGGAGGTGTGGGCCCAGGTGGGCGCTTCTGGGCTGGGTGGAGGGTTGCCCTGCAGGCACGGCGCCCGCTCCTGCCAGCACCTAGGAGATGCGCGGGGTGGGGGGGGTGCTGCATGCTGAAAGAAGCCTGTTCACCAGCGGCTGTGCGATGGCGGCCTGGGGGGGGGCCGTTGTCACGTAAGCAAATGGCTTGGCTGCCGTAGATGTTGCTCTCCCTGGGACCCAATGGTTGCCCAGAAATCCGGGCCTGGGTGAGCACGCACCCAAATCCCGGGCCCCCGGCTAGGGGCAGGGCTTCCCTGTGGGGAGCCACCCAGGCACAAGGGGGTGGGTATGAGGGGGTGCAAGGAGGAGGGAGCCCTCAGACTGGACTCAGGCTCTCTCTCAGCCCCTTTAGACCAAGGAGGGTGCCCAGCTGGTGTGACTGTCCCAGCCCCCCACCCCCACCTCCCCGGTGATCTCTCCCCAATGCCTCGCTTGCCTGGGAAGTGGCCCAGAATCGGGGCCCAGACAAAGCAGGCCAGTGGGGGTGGGGGGGTGACCCCGTCAGGCTAGAGACCTCTCCGCCCTAAGCAAACCACAGCCCGGCGGCCTGCTCCTTTCCGTGGCGCTCAGGGCGGGGCTCTGCTGGCAGTCACTGGGGCTGCTTTCGGGGGTCATTGTGGAGCCTGGGAAAGGGTCATTTCCCAAGGGACGGGAGGGGAGTGGGCTACGGGTGGTCCTACACTGGTGCCCTCGGGGAACATCCTGCCCAGCGCCCTGGGGTTCCCGGAGAAAGAAGGGGAGGGCTGGAGTGACCAGTCATCCCACCTGCGATCACTGTTGGGTGCAGGCAGGGCGTGGGCAGGTGGGCCCAGCTGTCGGGTAAATGGGGACCCAGCTGTTTGCACTTCACCCTACCAGACCGACACGGTGAGCTTCCTGAGCACCGTGCCCTTCATTCCCCAGCCCCCAGCACGGCCAGGCCAGGCCCTGCTCGCCCAGGCTAGCCCCTCGCTCCCTGGGGATGGGAAGGGGGCCCTACGGCCCGAGGCACAGCAGGCGCGCGCCTTCAAAGCCCCCGCCGTGGCGCCTGCGCCGTGGGACGGGCTGTCTGGATTGGCTTATCTTCTCCTCCAGCAAAGCGCAGAGGTACAGTGGGAGAGCTGGGGCTGCAGCTTTGTGGGGGTGGGGGGCAGCATTACTCAATCCAAATATTCCTCCCCCAGGCTTCCAGCCCTGAGTCACTAAAGCACAGGCTGCTGCTGCTGCTGCTGCTGCTGCTGGGGTGGGGGGAGGGGGGTGGGGATTAGTTATCCAACCTTTCTGGAAACTTCTCTGTGAGTCAGCTCATCCAGCCTTCACCAGGGGCTGACCCAGTGCCCAGGCGGGAAGACCACCCTGGGCGGGGGCGGGGGGCAGAAAGAGGAGGTGGGGAGTGGTGGAAACCAGCCCCACCTCTTTTCGGTGTCTGCGTATTTTCATGTTTCAAATGATAAAATGAACCTATTGTTGGATTGCACAGCCTTTATCACCTGCTGATGTTCGAGCAAAGGTCCGAAAACTTCTGAACAACTGCAGGACGAACTGCCAGTGAAACGCCGAGTTCCGGGTGCAGGGCGTCTGCACAACATTGTTTTGTTTGCCCGCCAGTTTGGGCCCGTTTTGGCAGATGGAAGCTGGAGCCCCAGACGGCTGGACCCTGGAGCCCTGGTGACAAAGGGGAGCACAAAGACCAGCTTCCAGATGCACCTCCAAGCTGTGCCGCCCTCTGAGGGGGTGCAGAGCTGCGGGGTCCGGCATCGTACGCCTGCGGAGAGAGACAGGGGCAGCGCAGGATGCCAGGCTGGTGGTCGCAGGGCCCCTTCTTAGCTCACGCAGCATGGATCGAAAACGCGGTGAAGCTAGATGGCCCTTGGAGACCATGGGGTCCCACCCCTCCCATTCCAGTTTACAATGGAAACACTGAGGCCCAGAGATTGGGCAGGGACTTGCATACCCAGAGCAAAGCTGCCGCCCTCCACTCTTTAGCGGGATAATGACTCAGGGGAATTGAGCAGTGCTGCAGACCTGAGCCAGGCGGCCTGTTCTCCATTCCCCGCCCCTCCCCGAGGAAGCTCCTGGCACCCCAGCTCTGCCGGCCTCCTTGGCAACATCGTGCCAGCCTGGCCCTTGCCCTGTTCTGATGTCCCCTGTCCAGGACAGAGGAACCCCAAAAGCAGTCACGGCTTCTCAGCTCCCAGTCCCACAGTGGTGGTGGTGGGAGCTGGGCTAAGCCCCCGCTGGCCTTGGAGCCCCATAAATAAAGGCTGGCATCGTGTGTCGGGATTCCTCTCTGCCCCACCTTCCCCGCAGCAGCAAGCTGAAGCCCAGAACCCAGCGGGTCTTCTGTCCTCATGCTCAGCTAAGGCTCGGCGCTGCGAGCTCAGCCGGCCCAAGTCCCAGGCTGGCCATGTCCCTGCTTCAACTGCAGTCCGGCTCTGCTGCCACATCACTGTGAGGCCACCGCGAGCCACTGCCTCAGTTTCCCTCCAGCCTGGCATGAGACCCCTTGCCTCTGACATCCAAAACTGGTGTAAGGATAGGGCCCGCGAGTGGGGATGCTTTTAGACTTTGGTGTAGAGGACAGCAAACCTCCTCCGGGTCCTTTCTCCCCAAGCGTCCCAGCTCCACCCCCTCCAGGTGGTGCCCGGGCCCGGGCTCACTGGGCATGTCCCGTTGCTCCTGGCGGACCTCAGATGCAGCGCTGTCAGCTGGACCTTAGGCACGTGGGGGCGGGGGAGGGGGCCGGCCCTGGGGCGCTGCTCTGAAAGCTGCCCGACCCGAAGCTGCTGCTCCCGGGCCTGGATGGGGTCCTTCACTTCTCTTGCTGGAAACAGGGGTGCCAGCGTAGCCTCTGCCGAGCGCCCCCCAGCCCCAACCCAGGCCCGGCCTAGATCACGGCCCTCCTCCGCCCTGCACCCCAAAGCTCGGGTCCCCAAGCCGGGGCGGGCCGGGCGGCAGGGCGGTCGGGGAAAGGGAGTAGCGGCTCACAGGTGGGAGGAAGCTGAGCGCGGGGCGGGCGGCCGTGGGCGGCGGAGGGAGAGCCCGGCAGGCCGCGCCCCTCCCCGCGCGCCGCGGGCGCCAGTGCCCCTCCTGGGCAGGGGGAGGAGAAGACGGCGACGGCGGGGGAGGAGGCGGCGGCGGCGGTAGCGGAGGCGGGATTCGGAGGTTTCCCTCCGCGGCAGCAGCGGCGGCTCCTCCTCCGCTCCAAGAGAGGCCGCCGCCCGGGTCTCCGGTCGCGCTCGGCTGCGGCGGCGGTGGCGCTTCCCGCCGCCCGGGCTTTGGAAACTTCCCGGCCGCGACGCGCCGAGCGGACACCGGGAGGCGAGCAGAGCGGAGGTGAGCTGAGCACGCGGCGCCCCGGGCTCCCCCCGCCCCCCCCCCCGGCCTTGCCGTCCCCACCCCCACCCCCCGACGTGCGCTCCTCCCCAGTGCACCCCGAAGCCCGGCCAACGCGTACCCCGCGGGACACGCGCCGTCCCGCCGCCTCCGCACACTCCCGCGCCCCCGCTGCCCGCCCAGGCACCCCACACACGCCCCGCCACGCGCGCCCCTGCCAGGTGCACCGGCCCCACGCGCGCGGGATCGGGTCGCTGCAGTCCACACACAAGCCGCCCCGGGCCCGCCCGCTGTCCCCAGCTCATACCCTAGACCCTGCCACGCCCCGGTGCCCACCCGGGCCCCCACACACTCCCAGCGTGTCCCCGCGATAGCTACACGGGCGTGATATGGCCCCAAACTCCCCATCTGCCCATTTCAGAGGTTCCCAGCCCAGAGATACTGCAGGCCCCCCACCCCGAAGACAAGCCCCCACATCAACCCCCCCACCTCCTGCAGTCCATCCCGACACCGCACCCCAACGTCGGACACTCCCCCCGCAGGCAGGCACACGCCCCCGGCACACACCTCCGCTTCTTCGACACCCACTCACGCACCCCAACATGCCCGCACACCTGCCGATTGCATGTTCTCCACCACCTGCCCCGCCCCCATCGCAAATAGCCCCCAGTATCCCCCCCAGCCCCTCCCCGGGCCCCTCCCACCACTCCTCCCCGACACCTGGCACAGCAGCCCTAGCGTCTGTAGCATAGGGTGGCTTCTCTGCCAGCCTCCTCTAGCTCTCCTTTGGCAGCGACTCCCAGCCTGGGGACCCCCAGGTGCCTCTCTACACAGACCTTGAGACTTCCCAGCGACTGGCCCACCCTCTTCCCTAAAAGGACAGAAGGTATTTGGGACCCAAGGTACGGTACCTAGATGCGCGGGGGCGGGGCCCCCGGGGAAGGGGCTCCGCGAGGTGGCAGAGGGAAGCCGGCGCTGAAATGCACCAAAGGGGCGCCAGCTGCCCGACCCGCACGTAGTAGGTCGGTTGCGTGAGGGCTGGAGTGCGCGTACACCGTTCGTGTGCCCGTGTGCGTGTGGGCTGCGGGGAGGGCGGTGTGTGCACGTGTGCTGGTGCGTGCTGGGGGGTGGGGTGGGCAAGGCAAGCCACAAGAACGGCACTCTCCCGGGCTCCCTCGCTCTACAATTGGTTACATTCACTCCTGCCTTCTTTGTCAACGAGCATTTCATCCGCGAGCGCCGGGCGTGTGTCCGGCCGGGACTGGGGACTGGGGACCCGGGCCAGCCCGGGGCCGCCTTGGAGGAACTCCCAGTCCCGCCAGGAGCCAGACCGGGAAACCCAGAAAGCAGGCCCCGGCAGAAAGTGCATTTGGTGGAAAAGAGACTGGGTTTGGCAGGAGCGCTGTCGCTGGGAGTTGTGCTCCTGGCCATGTGACCCGGCCGCGACAGCCGAAATCCTGCCGCTTGGCCCCGGGGAGCGATGCATTTCGGGGGGTGGGGGGCGGCGCCGGTCTCCGGAGACTCCGGGGACTGGAGGGCGCACGCGGCGCGCGCGGAGCCTGCGGGTGGCGGCACCGCTGCGGCCTCCAGGGGGCGCTGGCCGGGCCGGGCGGAGACGGGGGTTCTCCCCGGTGGGCCTTGCCCGCGCCAGGACGCCGGGGAGGGCGGGGGCGGAGGGCGCAGCGCCCACCCTGCGGAGAGTGGCGAGCGCGCAGCCCGCAGCCTGGCTCCGCCCGCTGGAGAGGGCCTGGCGACGCCACCCCCACCCCCACCCCCAGAGCCCGCCCGGGGAGCGGCTGCGGGGCGGGGCCGGCGCCCAGAGCAGGCGCTGCAGGGGGCCCGATGGGGGGAGGGCCAGGCGAGGGTCGGGGGAGCGGGGCTTGGCCGCGCTGGGCCCTGCAGTGCGGAGGTGGCAACAGGTTCCCGTTTGTCCTGCTGCTGGCGCGGCGGGCGCTGCTGGCGCCGGGCACTGAGCGCTCAATTTCGAGATTGAATCCCCCCCACCCCACCCCGCTCCCGAGCGCTTTCTCCCGGGCTGCACGGTCCGAGGGCTCGCCAGCGCGGGTCTGGACCAAGGGGCGCGGGAGCCGCTCAGGAGGTGCTGGGAGACACGGGCCCCGGCACTGAGGGATGGGGTGCGGGGCTCTTGGAGCCTTGGCGTCCCTTTCCTTCGCCATCGCGGAGGTGGCTCCCTCTCCGGAGGGCACGCCTGGGCATTTCAGGAACTCCTTTTCCCCGCAAGTTGGGACCCTCTCTGCAAACACACTAAGTCCCATGGCTGGCCTGGCTGCTCCGTAGGTGTCTTCCAGCTCCGTGTACGTTCCAGCCTGTGCCCCCCCCACCCCACACTGCCCACAGCCTGTCTGAGCTCCAGTCCCACGCACCCAAGCTTGGCACATTGGAGACCCTCCTCGGTGACCCCCCTCGCCCACCCAGGTTCCAAGGCTGCCCGCCCACTCCGAGGTCCCGCACACAGCTGCAGCAGACCCTCCAGGATGGGCATCCTTGCCAGATGGCAGCGGTTGCCCACCTTTATCCCCCTGCTAGGATGAGAAGGTAGAAGGGGGCAGTGGGCCCGGCTGTGGCCCCTGTCCCTCCAAGTCTGTAGGCTCCCGGGAAAGGCAGCCTCAGGGAACTGGGTCAGTGGCTGGAGGCCCCTTGGGTGGTGGTGGTGGGGGTGGGGAACTGGGTTACCTAGAGGTGTCCTGGCTTTCTGTACCCTGCTTTCTTCTACCCAGCATTACCTCACAAGCATTTTCTCACCTTACCCTGAAGTTCATGACACCAGTCTCTTCGTGCACATAAGGGACTGGATTTAACTGCTCTGTTTACTCTTGATACAAATTGCCAAGTTAATTTCCAAAAGGGCTTTGCCCATGTATCATGCTACCAGCAATACAGCAGCATGCCAATTTCACAGCACCCTTGCTAGCACTGCATGTTCCCATTTTGAAAATATTTTACTGTTGTATCAGGTGGGAAGTGTTACCTTGTTCTTTGGTTTGGGTATTTTGTTTTGCTCTCTTTTGTTTTTCCTCCCTTGCCTGAGGTTGAACATTTCCCCCAAATACCTTTTAACCAGTTGCATTTCCCCCTTTAGGCAATAGCTTCTTGTTCCCTGCTGGTCTGTCAGGGTCTTAACCTGTTTGTTAACTCACCTGAGCTTTGTGTTTTGTGCTGCACATTTTGCTCCAACACTACTCTTTGCTTTTGGTAGATTTTCAGCCAAGAAGGGACACAGCCAGCTCACCGCTTTGGAAAGGTGCCCCAATCATGCTACCTGTCCCGCTGTCCTGGCCTTTATCCCATCCCTCTGCTAGCTCCCCGCGTCCTTGTCTATGGCTTATCTGTCCCAGGAAGCTGAGCGCCACATGAGCAAGGACCCTGTGAGTCCAAGTGTATCACCCTATGATGTGATGTGAGCACCATGGAGGCCACTGGGCTTGGCTCCACAAATGGATGCATTCTGGGGCAGGCTAGCGGTGACCTGGGCGAGAGCTGGTCCATTCCAGCCCTCGAGCAGTGCAGGGACGAGGGGGAGTACAGAGGAATCCAAGAGAAAACTTTAAGTAAAATCTACTTCCACCACCACCCCTTGATTTGATGGGAGCTGGGGAGTTCAAGGGAGGAAGCAGAGCAAGGAGCCTGGGGTGACTCCTAGGCTCCTGGCCTGGGCGAGAATGCTGGGTGACAAAGTGGAGGGCAGGGGGAGACAAGTAATGTGCTAAGAGCAGAGGGTGGAATGTTTGGAGCTGGGAGCTCAGAGCTCCTGGGTGCCCTGTTCTTGGGCCAGGCCTGTCCCCATGAAATCAGCCTGGGATACAGCTCTGAGCAGGAAGCTGGCAGTGGGTTTCTGGGCCAGCCCACCAGGCTGAAGCCAGGATGTCCAGGCAGGCGACAGAATGGCCAAGAGTCACCTAGCCAGTTGAGTTAGAGGCAGCCTCTGGGGCAGGGGCACAGGGCTCTCGTCCCCACCCCCTCCCCCTGCCTCGGAGGTGGGGAGGAAGGGGGCGGGGGGGGGGGGGGGCCCAGGCTGGCGCCGGCCTGAGGAGCTGCAGTCGGTCCCCTGCTGGGCCCCTGACCTGCCCTTGGCCCCTGCCCGGGGCCCGTCCCGCCTCGGTGGAAGCCCCGGCTCAGCGCGCCACTCGCGGGGCCCACCCGACTGCTTTCCCTGGAACCCGTTGGCTCGCCGGCCCCCCGGGCCCTCCCCTGTCCGCCCCCAGGCCCCGCCCCGGCCCGCCCCTCGGAAAGGCAACTCCACGTCCAAAGGAAGCGGCTTGCAGCAGGGAAGCTGGGTCCGGGTGCCAGGAAGCAGGGCTCTCTTCCACGTGCGCCGCCGCCGCTGCCGCCGTTCCGCCCCCTTCCCGGCGGTGGGATCTGGGGACTCCCTGCCCGGGGAAGGCGTCCCGTGCCCCGCTGTGGCCAGGACGTCCGCGCGCGGCCACCGGCTGCACGATCGCGCTCCAGGTCTCTCTCCTTTTGTTCTCTCCTCCCGGGGGAGGGGACCGGGACCGGGTCCGCTCCGCGAGGGGCCGCCGAGGTCGGTCACCTCGGCGCCACCTCTGAGCCCGGGCCCGCCCGGCCATGGGGGAGACCTCGGCCTTGAACTCTCCCCACGACCCCAGGCGCGTGGAGCCCAACTCAAACTTGGGGCGGGGGGTAGGGGGGGTGATAGCGGGCAGACGGAGGGAGACACTCAGGCAGGGGCTGTGAAGGGCGGTGGCCGTTGCCTGGGGGTGCCCCACGAGGGCCCGGGGAGGGACCTATGGCCCTTGAAGGGGCCGTTGGACGGCCAACCTGCCCTTTCCGGGGGTAGGGGGGCCCTCACGCTTCCCTTCCCGGGAGGTGGCCGCCTCGGGTGTCAGGCTTGGGGTGCCTCTCCCAGTGGAAGGGCGGGAGAAGGGGCGCAGGCAGTGGCAGGAGGTGGCCCGCGGGAGACGGGGTTGGCTTCCCGTCTTAGCACAGCGCCCCCGGAGCGCGCGGAGGACGCGGGCTCACGCCGGGGACTTGTCCTCTCTCCGCAGCTCCCGTGGCCCGACGTGGCAGGAACCGCGCGCCCATGGAGGGCCTGGGCCGCTCGTGCCTGTGGCTGCGCCGGGAGCTGTCGCCCCCGCGGCCCCGGCTGCTGCTCCTGGACTGCCGCAGCCGCGAGCTGTACGAGTCGGCGCGCATCGGCGGGGCGCTGAGCGTGGCGCTGCCCGCGCTGCTGCTGCGCCGCCTGCGGAGGGGGAGCCTGTCGGTGCGCGCGCTGCTGCCCGGGCCGCCGCTGCAGCCGCCGCCGCCCTCCCCGGTGCTCCTGTACGACCAGGGCGGGGGTCGGCGCCGGCGCGGGGAGGCCGAGGCCGAGACGGAGGAGTGGGAGGCCGAGTCGGTGCTGGGCACGCTGCTGCAGAAGCTGCGGGAGGAGGGGTACCTGGCCTACTACCTCCAGGGTAGGTGCGCGGCGGCGGCCGGCGGGGAGCTTGCCCTCCCTGGGGGGTGGGGGGGTGGAGCGGTCATAAGTGATATTGACCTTGGGTAGGTCCCACCTCATCTGGGCTCAAGGGGAGCTGAAGGTGCTGGGGGGCAAGGGGCCAGGAGAGGGGTGCTGAGCATAACCTTGGGCAAGTCCTTTCCCTTCTGGAGCCCTGATATCTGGATCTGGAATATGGGGAGAATTTGGGCCCACCCGTCCCAGCTCCACGGAATCTCAAGAACAAAGTGTGGGTGCAGTCGCCCTGCCTCCTCCCAGCTGCTGAGAAAGGGATGACAGGGAGACAGAGCCAGATGCCATCCCGCAGATGCTGTGAAGGCCGGAGCCCAAAGGGGCAGGGACCTGCCTCCCCCACTGCAGCCTGCTCCCACCCCAGTGCCCTGGCAGGGCTGGGGCTGGGGGGCAGGGGAGAAGAGGAGGCAGGGTGCTAGAGGCCTGTTGACTCCTTGCCGAGCCACCCACCCCCACTCCCACCAAGGCCCAGGGCCGTGCAGCCAGCTGTCCCTGCCTCTTTGCCTGTGAAGGAGTCAGAGGACTGTCATACCATGAGCCCTTCTAAAGGCACCAGAATATATAAATATAGAAGGCCTTAGATTTCCAGCCCCCAGCCAGGAGAAATAGTAGGTGTTCAGGTGGAATGTCACACTCTCTTCCAAGTCACCTTCTTTGAGGTCCCACTTCGTCCCTGAAGAGGCCCTGAGATGGCTGTTACCCAGCCCCTGTCCCCAGGATGCTTCTGCTTTTGATCTGTGGATCAGAAGTTGCCCACACAGAAAGCGCCATGAAACAGAGCTGAGTGCTTTCTCTTCTTTAACTGATGGCGGCTGTCCTCCTTGAGGCCACCAGTCCACCTAAACACCATTGAGCCCGCACGCCTGCCTGGGATCAGCTCCTGGGGCGCACGGGTCTGTTGGGGTGGGTCTGCCTGGCCGGCTTCGAGCGTCCCCCAGAGGCTGCAGCGGGCACTTGCCCTCCAAGACCGAGGCCCACGGTGTGGCGGAAAGGTGGCCCTGCACCTGCTGTGGGTCCGGGTACTTCTTACTGAGCTTTGGGGACACCTGCAAACGTTCCCAGGTGTCCAGGGTTGGCAGCGGGGTGGGGGCTGCTCCGGCTCAGCTGCTCGGCTGCGCAGAGGGCCAGGTCAGCAGGACCCTCCCCCTCTCCCTCCCCCCCACCCCCCCACAGGTGGCTTCAGCCGATTCCAGGCCGAGTGCCCTCACCTGTGTGAGACCAGCCTGAACGCCCGCGGGGGGCCCAGCACGGCCCTGGCGGCCGGCCCGGTGCCCGTGGTGGGGCTGGGCAGCCTGTGCCTCGGCCACGACTGCTCAGACACCGAGACCGAGGGTGACCGTGGCCCCATGAGCTGTGGTCTGGATTCGGAGGGCAGCACCCCCCCGCCAGCGGGCCTGCTGCCCACCTGCCCCGTCCAGATCCTGCCCAACCTGTATCTGGGCAGTGCCCGGGATTCGGCCAACTTGGAGAGTCTGGCCAAGCTGGGCATCCGCTACATCCTCAATGTCACCCCCAACCTCCCCAACCTCTTTGAGAAGAACGGCGACTTTCACTACAAGCAAATCCCCATCTCGGACCACTGGAGCCAGAACTTGTCCCAGTTCTTTCCAGAAGCCATTGCGTTCATCGGTGAGCGCGCCCTGCCCTGTCCCGCCCTGCCCCGGCCAGCCCAGGCTGCAGAGCAACGGGGGTGCGGGGGGTGGGAGTGGGGGGACATGCTGAGTCGCCCTCCCCAGAGGGAGCAGGTGGCAGCTTCCACGCGGGACACCCGGGCCCGACCCTGCGACAGTCCGCGCCCCCACCCCCCCCCGGGCCCTGGCCTCACGGTGGCCGTTGGCTGTCCCCCGCCCCCCACTCCCCACCCAGATGAGGCCTTGTCCCAGAACTGCGGGGTGCTCGTGCACTGCCTGGCCGGCGTCAGCCGCTCTGTCACTGTCACCGTGGCCTACCTCATGCAGAAGCTCCACCTGTCCCTCGGCGACGCCTACGACCTGGTCAAGAGGAAGAAGTCCAATGTGTCGCCCAACTTCAACTTCCTGGGCCAGCTGCTCGACTTCGAGCGCAGCCTGAGGCTGGAGGAGCGGCGCTCCCGGGAGCGGGGCAGCGGGGGTCAGGGGTCCGCCGCCTCCGAGGACCCCCCCTCCTTCTTCACCACCCCCACCAGCGATGGCGTCTTCCAGCCGGACCCCACATAGGGCCCCGAAGGCCCTCGGGGTGGGGGTGGGGGTGGAGGGCTGGGCGGCTGGGTCCCCACCCGTACCCACTGCCACCCCCACCCGCTGCTCCCACCCACCTCCTGTCTTGGTGGGGGGAGCTCATGGGAGGGGACCCAGCTATAAGTGGGGGGCGGGGGGGGGAGCACAATCCTTCTCATGGGGTGCTGGAAAGAAGCCGGAGCCGGAAGCCTGGAACACGCGAAGATTGTGCCTCCAGGGTAGTGAAGCGGGGTGGGGGGGGTAACTTGTCCCACCCACTTGCGACATCCACGGGAATCCTATTAAATGTGCCTACGGGCCAGGCTCGGTGGCCTGACCCGCCGCCCTTTCGGGTGGAACCTCGCTCCTGAACTTGCCTCTTCTGCGACTGTTACTTTTTTTCTTTGGGGGGTGGGGGGCCGCCCATTCCGAAGGACCCTGCCAGAAGACTGCCAGTCCCCGGGCCTCCCTGCTCCCTCGGCCCATTGGGGAAGGGTGCGTCCTCTCCAGCCACCTCATGTGCCAGCAGGGACCTGGGCCCAGGTCCCCCCAAATGGCTGCTTTGCAGAGGGGTCCGCCTGCCAGGGGGTTGGGGCGCCGAGGTGGAGCGGCCCCCCGGTGCCCACGGGGACAGCCCTCTGGGTGGCTCCGGGCTGGGGAGGGCGCCAGCCTGGGAGCCGCTGGGCAGGCTCCCGGCCCCACATCTGGCGCCCTGACTGTTTATCCACTTGACATTTGAAAAGATGCTTTTTTCCCTCTTCCCCCAGATGTCTTGACGGGAGCACTGGGGCTCTTTGTGACCACCGGTGGCCAAACTGCCGCCGGAGGAGATGGGGTCGCAGAGAGGGGGCTGGGGGCGGGGCGAGGGGGAGAAGAAGGCCTCGATTTTGTTGCTTTGGGTCCCACACGGGTGCTGTTGGTTTGGGGTGGGGGGAGCAGGGCGGGCGCAGAGCTGCGCACACACTCAATCATTCATTGCAGCCCACGGCCCCCGGGCACGGGCGTGCGTGTGTGCGGGTGTGTGTGGGCACGGTGAGCTCACACCCGCTCCCGCAGCCACCCAAGCCCCCTTCGGCCTGTGCTTCTGTGTATGTGTGTGTGTTTTTTTTACGAAAAATCCACACCATGGTTGCTTTCTTTCATTGTTCTCCCTGAATAAATGGTTTATTTAAGATACTGGACGGAGAGGGGAGCTGCTTCCTGAGCGCCTTGGGGAGTTTGGGGGGGGAGGGGAAGGGAGGCGTGATGAGGGTGTCAAGGGGGTTGCCCTCGAGGCAGGGCCAGAGCCTCGCCTTGGAGCCCCCCACTAACACGCACACAAGCACACCCCCAGATGCGCTCTGTCCGGAGCTCTGGCCACTGGCCCAGCCCCCCACTGCGGGGCACGCATCACACTTCACTGAGGCCCCCACCCCCGGCCATGCACTGCCCTAGGCGGGAGGACAGGGCAGTGGGCGAAAGAAATGATGCTTCCTGTCCGCTCGGAGCTGACTTTCTGGGGGGGTTGGGAGGGGTGAGAAAGACACTGCACTATAGAGCTAGGGAATTAGTGAATTCCATGGTGTGTGCCCAGGGCAGCAGATAGAGCAAGAAGGAGGAGGGCGAGGTGACCACTGGGTTTGACAGCTGAACTGAGGCCAGGGAGCCCCCCCCGCCCCACCACCACCACAAGGAGCCACAGAAGCGCCGGGGCTGGGGAGGGATCTGCTCTGATTGGTGCAGTCCAGCACCCAGCCTTGTGGCGGTCCAGGCTGGTGGCAGGGAGAGCATTCCCGAGACCTAAAGGGACAGACGAAGGGGCCAGCTTCTCTCCCACGTACCCACCCTGAGAAGGTTGCCCCCTCCCTGGCTTGCAGCCTTCCACTCTTAAGGCCTTCCCCACGCTGGAAGTGGAGTGGCCTTTGCAAAGCAGTGACTAGCCACCGGGGACACGGGAAGCCAGGAAGTGGAAGGGAAGCTGGAGGCTGGGGGACAGGGGTGGTGGGGAGGAGAGGGTGGCAAACACGTGCACTGTGAGAAAGCAGTGGAGGCCCTTTGGGCAATGAAACCCTCCTGACACTGAACGCCTAAAACACAGGATCAACTCGAAAAACATTTTTGAATGAGTGGCTGGGCTGATGGGAAAAGAAAACTCGCCCAAGGTCGGAGACGATGAGAATCCCTGGCTGCAGAAAAGCAAGCAGGCTCTGGAGACAGCTCTAGTCCAGGTGCCTCATTGGCGACCCCTACCGGTACCTATGGACGGCACACACAGGTGCCCGGGGACAGAGCCCGGGCCTGAGCAAGTGGGAAGGGGGAGAGGGGACCCCCACATGAGTCCAGGACTCCCAAAGGGCCATGGCTACAAGTCAGCAAAATAAGCGCCCCCCCTCCCGCGAAAAAAGAAGAACATGTCTTGATCCTGAGACATGCAGATGCGCTGCCTGGCGGGGCAAAGCACACTGTGCAGATGAGGTCAAATTAAGGCTCCAGACATGGGGAGATGGTCGCAGGTTACCCAGGTGGTGTCATCACAAGTGTCCTTAGAAGTGATCAAAGGGAGTCAGAAGAGCACGAGGGGAGAGGACAGAAGTACCTGAAGCTGTTGAACTGTGTTCCAGTAGACTTGATGCTTTTTCTTTTCTTTTTTTAGTATTTTAATTGAGAAATCTTCACACCCGCACAGTCCATGCGTGGTGCACAATCAGTGGCTCACAATATCATCACATAGTTGTGTATTCATCACCATGATCATCTTTAGAACATTTGCATCTCTCCAGAAATAGAAATAAAAAGAGAAACTCCTACATCCCATACCCCTCACCACCCCCCGTCATTGACCACTAGTATTTCCATCTACCCAATTTACTTTACCCCTTAAGCCCCCTATTATTTATTTTTTAAGCTTTATTTTTTTCCTTATCTTTCCATACCCTGAATAAAAGGAACATCAGTTACAGAGTTTTCACAATCACACAGTCACATTGTACAAGCTATATCATTATATAACCATCTTCAAGAATCAAGGCTACTGGAACACAGCTCCACAGTTTCAGGCAATTCCCTCCAGCCATTCCGACACATCATAGACTAAAAAGGGATAGCTATATATTGCATAAGAATAACCTCCAGGATAAACTCTGAACTCTGAAATCTCTCAGCCACTGACACTTTATTTTGTCTCATTTCTCTTTCCCCTTTTGTTCAAGAAAGTTTTCTCAATCCCTTGATGCCGAGTCCCAGCTCATCCCAGGAGTTCTGTCCCACGTTGCCAGGGAGATTTACACACCTGGTAGTCATGTCCCACAAGGGGGAGAGGGCAGTGATAAGTTGGCTTAGAGATACAGACCATATCTGAGCAACAAAAGAGGGTCTCTGGGGGTAAGATTTAGCCATAATTATCAGTAGGCTTAGCCTATCCTTTGCAGGAATAAGTCTCCTGGGGTAAACCCCAAGATCAAGGGCTCAGCCTATTGAATTTGCTGTCCCCACTGCTAATGAGGATATCAGGAATTCCTCCATTCTCACCAGTTGAATGTTGAATATTTCCTCCATTCTCCGCAGTCCCCCAAGGAGACTTTGCAAATACTTTTTTATTCTCTGCCTAGATTACTCTGGAATATATCGGGGCATCACACTAACCTGTGCAAACCAACAAAATTTCATGCCCTATTGAAGATTCCATGTAATTATAGTGACCAAGTAAACTGACCATACAAGTTAAATTAGGTATTGTGATACCGAATGTATAAATTTTACACCAAATAATCATCTCTCCCTTAAGCCTTGCACAGAGGCTGAAGTTTTAAAATATGGGCCATATCATCCTTTACCGTGTATTCTGATTTACCTTAGCCCTAAGTAAATAAGGATAGGATAGATAAGTGCTATCTTAAGCCTTGATTCTTGAAGATGATTGTATAACTATGCAGCTTTTACAATATGACTGTGTGATTGTGAAAGCCCTGTGTCTAATGCTCCTTTTATCCAGGGTATGGACAGATGTGTAAAAAAATAAGTATTAAAAAATAAATAAATAATAGGGGGGGATAATGCCCCCCCCAAAAAAAATTGAGGTAGATTGGAATACTAGCGGTAAATGAGAGAGAGGGGTATGGAGTATGGGATGTAAAGGTTTTTTCTTTTGTCTTTTTATTTTTTCGGAATGATGCAAATGTTCTACAAAATTACGGTGATGAATACACAGATATGTGCTGATATTGTGAGCCATTGACCGTACACCAAGTATGGAATGTATGCGTGTGAAGATTTCTCAACAAAAAATATTTAAAAAGAAAAAAAAAGCAAGAGGGGTGAAGATGGAGGTAGCAAGGGTCAGAGTCCGAGAGAGAGAGCTGAAGACGCCAGGCTGCGGCCTCTGAAAACAGAAGAGGTGGCAGTGAGCCGAAACCCATTTTCCCCCTTGAGCATGAAAAGGAGCGCAGCCCCACTTTCACCTGAATTGTGTCCCGCTGAAAACCACTGTGGACTGCCGGCTTCCGGGATGCTTAGATGACATATTTGTGTTGTTGGTAGTCCAGGGAAGTGTGGTAAATTGTGATCACAGCAAGAGGAGATTAATGCCATAGATACTGTTTTTATATAGTTCTTTATTCTTTTTTATTGCATAATATAGCATATATACAAAGAAAGAAAAAGCAGTAGTTTTCAAAGCACTCTTCAACAAGTAGTTACAGGACAGATCCCAGAGTATGTCATGGGGTACCATACCATCCTCTCAGATTTTTCCTTCTAGCTGCTCCAGAACATAAGACACTAGAAGAAATATGTATTTTTTTATCATCACAATCGACTTTTTTTTTCTTTTTTGTGAAAATGACACACAGTCAAAGAAGTAATAAATTTCAAAGTGCAGCACAACTATTAGTTTTAGGACAGACTTCAGAGTTTGGTATGGCTTACAATTTCACAATTTTAAGTTTTTACTTGTAGCTGTCAAAGATACTAGAGACTAAAAGAGATATCAATATAATAATTCAGCAATTATACTCGGTTAAACCCTACCTTCTCTGTATAACTCCACCATCACCTTTGATCTTTCTATCCCACTCTTTACAGGTATTTGGGCTATAGGCCATTCTAAATTTTTCATGTTGGAAGAGGCTGTCCATAACATGGGAAGGGGGATGGAACTAGCTGATGCTCTGGAGAGGCTGGGCCCTCTGCATTTCAGGACTTATCTGGTCTAGGGAGCCATCTGGAGGTTGTAGGTTTTGGAGAGTTACCCTAGTGCATGGAACCTTTGTAGAATCTTCTATATTGCCCTAGGTGTTCTTTAGGATTGGCTAGAATGGTTTTGGTTGGGGTTTGGCAAGTTATGACAGGTAACAATGTCTAACCGAAGGTTGCATAAAAATAAGAGCAACCTTCAGAGTAGCCTCTCAACTCTATTTGAACTCTCTCAACCAGTGATACCCTATTTGTTACACTTCTTTTCCCCCTTTTGGTCAGGATGGCATTGTTGATCCCACGATGCCAGGGCCAAGCTCATCCCTGAGTGTCATCTCCCACACCACCAGGGAGATTTTCACCCATGAATACCATGTCCCATGTAGGGCAGAAGGCAATGATTTCACTTGCAGAGTTGGGCTTAGAGAGAGTGCAGCCACATCTGAGCAACAAAAGAGGTCCTCCAGAAGTAACTCTTAGGCATAGCTACAGGAGGTAGGCTAAGCTGCTCCGCTACATATATAAGCTTCACAAGAGTAAGCCTCAAGATCAAGGGCTTGGCCTATGGATTTGGGTGTCCCTAATGTTTGACACAGTATCAGGGTTTCCCTAGTGGTAAAGTTTAACAGTTACAGATTTTGTCTCCCATCCCTCAAGGGAATGATTATCTGCTTAATATATTCTAGGATGAATCCAGGCATTACATTAATGCCAGGTTATTTTTTTTTAATCCACAAAAAAATAAAAATAAAACTCTACCAAAAGAGGTGAGGATAGCTGCTTATTTTGACCTTGCATCTGGGCTTAAGTGGAATAAAAGACAAATGTCTCCTCTGAGAATTTGTAGCCACAAGCTTAAACTTTGGTTTAAAGTTGTCTGGGCATACAAGCAGGGTTGCTCCAAAATTTCTCTTAGAGGGTCTTTAGAGGCAGTAGTCTGGGCGAGGGAAGGGCTTCACCTCTTGTCTTAAAGCTGAATTTGATCAGCTGGTGTCTGGCCATGGACCTACAGAATAAGTTCCACCAAAGCTCCATGGGCACGTAAGACTGAAAAACAAAGTGGGCCACTCCACAGAGCAAAACATTAGCAGTTTACTGAGGAACTTACAGCCCGGAGAGTTGGTCCTGGGCGGCCCCAGGACATTCCGAGCAGCATGTTCACCCCCTGGGGGTTACAGGGGGTTATATGGGTTAAGGACAAGGAAGGAGCAGAGCCAAGTTGGGATTTGCAGGACTGTAAAAATGTCTCTTTGCAGTTACTGATATGCACAGGAGTGGCTCTTAGGAATGCTCAGGAATGTGTACGTGTGCTTTAAGGTGCACTTAAGGGAAGGAGGTTTTGCCTTATCTAGGAATTTATGAGTTCTCTGTTTATGGCCTCACATTCCACTCTGAGAAACCCACTCTCCCATTCTCCACGCCCCTTCCGCGATTGTCCCAGAATGGCCACTGAGGGGCACCTCTGGAAGCAGATTCCACAGCAGCAGATGGCACGTCCGCCAATACCAGGCCTGCCAATGACAAGAGGAAAATTAGTAAAGTAGATCCCCAAACCCCACTGTGTTAGGTTAAAAGGCAATAGCGACGTATAACGACTGAGGAATGGACGGGGGAACAGTGGTGTACACATACAATGGGCTACTGAGCAGCTCCGAGAAGGAATGAAGTTGTGAGGCATGCAACTGGGTGAATGAACCTTAAGAGCTGTAGGTTGGATGAAATGTCAGAAACAAAAAGATAAATATTATCATGCGTCACTCACATGGACTAACTATAATATAAAAATTTGGTGAACTGAAGTCGAGAACATGGGTATCAGGTTGGGGCCTATTGTAAAGGGTCCTAGATTGTAAGCTCTTACAGCAGTCACATATATTCAGGAAGTGTAACTGCTATTTCTAAATTCTGAGATACTGAGCTATTTGTGTATAACCTGGTCATTCCCTGAAACTTTGGGTATTTGTATGACACTTGAAACTCAGAGTTAGAGCTCTGAAGCTATGGAAGTCAGCATTACCCGACACAGGAACTGTTTAAAAAGGTGAAAAAGTGATCAGACTCTGACTAGAGATATGAATGAAGCGATCTGGCTAGGACTACGGTAAATCAGAATACAAGGTAAGGGATGATATTGGCCATATTTTAAAACTTCAACTTCTGTGTGAGACCAGAGAGAAAGATGTTTATTTGGTGCCAAATTCATATTTTGGGTAGCACATGTTCTAATTTAACTTGTATGGTCAGTTTACTTGAATACCATAAGTACGTGGAATCTTGAATAGGACGTGACATCTTGTTTACACAATTAGTTTGTGATGGCCTGGTATACCCGAGTAATTTGGGCAGAGAACAAAAAAGTATTTTCAAAGTACCCTTTCAGGGGACTGGGGAGAAAGAAGGAAATATTCAACTTCCCCATCTAGAGAATTCTTGATATCCTCACAACCAGTGGGGACCACCAGTTCAATAGGCTGAGCCCTCAATCTTGGGGCTTGCCCTCATGAAACTTATTCCTGCAAAGGAGAAGCTAAGCCTACTGATAATTATGCTTAGGAGTCACCCGCAGAGAACCTTTTTTGTTGCTCAGATGTGGTTTAACTCTTTAAGGCAGCTTGGCAGGTGAACTCACTGCCCTTCCCCCTATGTGGGACATGACTCCCAGGGTTGTAACTCTCCATGGCATCATGGGTCCTGACTCCTGGGGATGAGGCAGGACTTGGCATCATGGGAATGAGAAAGCCTTCTTGACTAAAAGGGGGAAGAGAGAAATGAGACAAAATAAAGTTTCAGTAGCTGACAGATTTCAGAGTTGAGAGGTTATCCTGGAGGATATTCTTACACATTATATAGACATCCCCTTTTTATTTTTTATTTTTATTTTATTTTATTTTTTTAGACATCCCCTTTTTAGTTTATGGTGTAGTGGAGAGGCTGGAAGGAAGTGCCTGAAATTGTAGAGCTGTGTTCCGGTAGCCTTGTTTCTTGAAGATGATTGTATAAAGATAAAGCTTTTATAATGTGACTATATGATTGTGAAAACCCTGTGTCTGATGTTTCTTTTATCCAGGGTATGGACAGATGAGTAAAAAAATAAGAATTAATAAATAAATAAATAATAAGGGGCTTAAGAGATAAAATAAATTGGATAGATGGAAATACTAGTGGTCAATGAAGGGGAGGGGTGAAGGGTATGGGATGTATGAGTTTTTTCTTTTTACTTCTTTTTCTATAGTGATGCAAACATTCTAAAAATGGTCATGGTGATGAATACACAACTATGTGATAGTATTGTGATAGGCTCATCTCCTGGCAGGTAGTTCCAACACTGGCGTCTTCCCTGGGAAGGGGCACCAAACTTCAGGCGCCAAGAATTCCATGGCATTGGGTGAGACATTATATAAAGGAGCCTGTGAAATAAGCCATAATGGAACTGCAACTTCTGCTTGGCTTCTACAGGAGAGGCTGTCAGAAACTAGAGCAACGGGAACCTTCTACACATAAAATAGGAGTCAGAGTTATCACTAATTCCATTCCCCGTCCCCAAGGAAGAAGAGTACCTGTCCACTCGGGTAGTGTTTCCCAGCAAAAGCCCCACTGAATTTGGTAGGTGCCATTGGGTCTGGCCTGTAGCCATCTCAGTATGAGTCCCAGTTCTGTTCTAGTTGTTCTAGTTCTTCTAATGTCACTTCTATTCTTATTGTCTCTGGACACCAGGGTGCTGAGATGCTCAGGTGCTGAGGTTTGTCCAGCCGTGTCTTCTTGTAAGCAAGGCGCCTACCCACTCAATGAGTGGTTTGGAGAGATCTGTTGTAGCTGTGGTTTTAAAATAGCATCCTGTTCTCAATTGGGCCGGTGGCCTGGGGGTCGTAGGGCAGATGAAAGGGCCAGGCCATTTCTCATTCTTGAACCCAGTGCTGGACTTGGCGACCTGTACAATGGGTGCCATAGTCAATGTCAATGGGTTACAGGTGCCCAAATGTACCAGAAAGTTTCTCCAATCCTTTTACTGTTGAAGCTTGATGGACTTCCAACTGCCTACAGAGCGTCTGATGCAATGTCTACACAGGCTAGCGCATGCTTTTGTCCACCAGACAGAGGGAGCGGCCCTGCATAGTTTATCTGCCAGGCTGCCCAGCCTACGTTCCCCACCAATCTGCTCCATATTATGAGGTAGCGGGCACCTCCATCAAGTAGCTGTTGGGCAGGGCTCAGGCCATAAGCACATTGCTCTACTTCAAAGGAAGATGTAACCTTTCACATAATTCCCATACAGTCTTAAGACCCTTATGTCCAGATTTACAGTGTAGCCAACGTGCTAGGTCATGTGTTTCGTCAACCCATCTAATTTCAGCCAAGGTGTCGGGTTTCCAAATTTCCTGGAGTTGTGCGTGAGGTATGGGCTGGAACAGATTGGTATTTTGGCATCTGGGTGCCCTAACCCAGATCTTCCCACAGGCTTTAATATGTCCTTACTGGCTACAGTCCATTTGTCCTGTTGCCACCGTCCCATCTGGAGAGTCACTCATGATGCATGACCCAGCAGTCAAGGCAGATGGAAATTGTCCTAAGCTCGTGAACAATAACCATCTAGACTGCTCATAGCTCAGCCCATTGTCTGCTCTGACGTTCTCCTTCAACCGTCCGTATGGTGGTTATAGTTATTCCAACAGCTATTGCCTGTCCTAGGGGGACAAGGCTGTTTCTCCTCTGCAGGAACCATCAGTATTGCAAGCATTCTCTGATGGCCTTCCACACCCTCTATCATTGATGCTACTTTCTCAATCACCAGCACGGATGGTATAAGGGTGTTTGGATTCTCTCCATACATAACAGGCCTTAGTAATTTCTGTAGTTCCTCACATAGGGAGCTAGTATGGAGACAACGCCACTATTGTAAATAAGCAGGCCATTTTTGCAGTGAGCTAGCCTATGCACAAGCACTGTGGGGTCGAATGCAGGTGTCTTTGCCCCATCCACTTATTGGCAAAGCCATTGTCAGAGGCTCAGTTTGCATAAGAGCAGGATACACTGTTTTTCAATAGGACTCTGTCATTGTTCTATTCCTTTCCTCAGCTGGGACCAGAACCCAAATGGTTCTCGCTCCCCATTTTGTTTTTGGTCACAGGCCCCACCAGAACCCTTCTAGGTGACTGGCCACATCCAATCTGCATGCTGACCCTGCTATTAAAGGGTCTAGAGACTGGATCTGTTTGACAGTTATTTTTCCTGGAAGGCTTGCTGGGCCTCAGCGTCCCAATGGCACTGAACCCCCTTTTTAAAAATTATCTATATAAATGATCAAAGTATTTGAACTGGGTGATTTATAAAAGGTCTCCAGGAATTGAGCATGCCTTTAAAGGTTCACAGCCCCTATACAGTGTGGGGAGTTGGGGTGGGCCACGGTGGCTCAGCAGGCAAGAATGCCTGTCTGCCATACCAGAGCACCCGGGTTCGATTCCCGGTGCCTGCCCATGTGAAAACAAAACAATGTGGGGAGTTGGGCACGTTTGTACTTTAGCGATGACTGTTGCCATATCTTTGCCTTACCCAACAAAACCAACCCTAGGAATTTTACAGACTGTCTTGGTGGATATTGGCATGGTTGATGGCCCGACATTTGGTGACTTTTCCCATTCTGCTAGATCAGCTGCCACTGCCCTATGACAGAGAGTGGGACTGTGCAAGTACCCTTGTGCAAAGCCTGCATTGTCACCCTCCCCACATAAATGCAAACTGATTTTGGCTAGCTTCAGCTAGTGGCGTAGTGAAAAGGTGCTAGCTAAGTCTAAGACAAAACGGAACTCTCCTAACTGGGCTGATAAGTAATGGGCAAGCATTGCAATGCTTCTGCTGTGTGTGAATAAGGAGAGCAACTTTTTTCAATTCTAGATCATTGACTGTTATTCTTCAACTACCATTGGGTTTTCTCACCGGCCATCCACGATTATTAAACGGGCTCTGTGCTGGTCATATGATCCACTCTGGCCATTTCCTGTAGCATCTCACTGATTTCAGCATGTCCCCCCAGGAGGCGATACTGTTTGGTGGGGGCAGGTACACTGGGGACCAAGGAGCAACACCCCATGTAATTGACTTCACCATGTGGATGTGAAAGTGGGGTCCATGAAAGTGGTCAGCATATGCTGCATACACCATTCCCAAGTCCCTGACAGTAGCCCATAATTCCCCCATAGATGACCTTCGTCCGGTGTGGACAGCACACCCTCCTCATTAGGCAGAGCCAATTTTGCAGCTAAAATGCACTATACTCATAAACGTTGGACACCCTCTGGCCTTTGCCATGCCTGGCAAAGACAGGGACAAGGAAAGGGATGTGGAGTGATGCTGGCCGTTTTCGCCATTCCTCTCCTGAAAACATAATACCACCTCGGCGTACACCCCATAATCTTAGTTTAAACTTTCCTGGCAATTCTACTAAGTCTGTGGGGGTAGACTCCCTCGTTTCTGCTTGCTTCTAAGCAAGGTTGTCTTTCCGGGGTCATTGGGAGCCCTGGCTGCTTTCATTTTTGTGGTATTAACAGCTTACTTGTTTAGGCTCCTCTTCAATATCAATTTCCTCTTTCTACCCTCCCTCTTCTGCACTCTTCCAGGGATCCCACAGCATCCGCCTCCCAGGCATTCTCAACATTTACAGGCCTTACTTCTAATTGTCGCTCTTTGATTCGCACCATTTTTTTTTTTTTTTTGCTTATATGCATTAGCATTGTTGGAACACGTTAGCCCAATATCTTTTCTAGAGCTAAAGCCTCTTCTATGTGCCTCACTTCAGCTTTTGCTTGTAACTGAGCTTCCATGGCATCTCTAACTGCCTGTAATAATGGCCAAGAGGTGGCAGCAATGGCTTCTTTTCCTTGTGCTTTCCATTTGCCCCTCCCCGGTTCTCCTACAGGGCCAATAACACTCCAGCTGGCATTTTAGGGCCATTCCCGTCCCCACACTCTGGGCAGAACTGTTCTAAAACATGGGCTGCCTCCCCTGGTGCACCGGAATTCGTGGGCCCTGGGATTGGTCCCCGCCCACCGCGCCCTGGTGTCCAGGCTCTGCATTTCCCTCAGCCTGTGTGGTTTTCAGTCTCCTGGCTGACTTGCCGGTTGTCTGACCGGGAACTTACAGAATAGGTTCCACCACGGTTCAATAGGCACTTAAGACCTAAAAACAAAGCAGGCCGCTCCATAGACCAAATTACTAGCAGTTTACCAGGGAACTTACACACCGGGAGCTGGCCCTGGGCGGCTGCAGGACCTTCAGAGTAGCGCTTGGCAATGCCCAGGGGGACATAGGGGGTTACAGAGGTAAGGGCAAGAAAGGCACAGAAGTCAGGAGTTGCGAGATCATAAACTTGTGTCTCTTAAAGTTCTAGCCCAGATAGTCATCGCGCTTAGGAATGTCGGACGTGCACTTTTAATCGTACTTAGGGGTGGGTAGGCGGCGTTGCCTCATTCAGGAATGCGCTGCTTCTCTGGTCATGGCCTCACAGCTTGTACATAGATTTTATGTAGATTGTGACAGCCAGATAAATAAAACAAAGTTTAAAGCTAATAAAATAACATTTTTAAAAGTTTTGAGTAAAGGGGTCCAGTGTTAAGGGTGCCCCCAGGGTGCTTGGTAAAAGCAAGCACAGGTCACCTCTGGAGAAGTATCCTTCAAACAAAGGCTTCACATCATTCCTGTGAAAGATGCCTAAACAACATATATAATGAAAAACAATCACAAAATGCATAGGGAAACAAGCTGCTATTAGTGAGAGTCTTCAGAAAAAATAAACTGTGGTATGAACCAACCTGCCAAGACAGCAGATTTTGAAATTGTGAGACAAAGTATGATTAATATCTTTAAACAAATAAAAAGAAGTATTGAAAGTAAGAAAAATACCAAGAGACAATAAAGTGATTAAGTGCTCATGAAAAAGTAACCAAATAGAACTTTGAAAAGTTAAAAATATCATAATTGGAAAGAGAAATTCATGATATGGGTTACAAAACATAGTAAACTTAGCTGAAGTATTAGTGAACCAGAAGATAGGATGTAAAGAAATTATTCAGAATGCAGCACAGAGAGACAAAGACATGGAGTGAAGACACATAAATATTAAGCTTTTAGAAGAAAAAAATAAAGAAAATCAGGATGACACAATTTTCAAAAAGAGAATGTAGACCCCTACCTCAGGCCAGACAAATTTAACTCAGAATGGATCAATGACGCAAACAGAAGAGCTGAAGCCATAAAACTCTGAGAAGGAAACATAGGGGAGAACACCCTGTCCTAGGATGTTGTGATGGCTCCTGAGATACGACACCGAAAGCACGAGTGTCAAAAGAAAAAATGGATAACTTGAGCTTCATCAAAATTGTAAAACTTTGGTGCATCAAACGACATTATCAAAAAAAAGTAAAAAAACCTACAGAATGGGAGAAAATAATCAGAATTCATATCTCTGACAAGGGCTTAATATCCAGAATCTATAAAGAACTCTTACAATTCAATAACAAAAAGAAACAACCCAGTTAAAAAATAGGCAGGAAGTTTTGTTTCCTCCAAAGACTACTCTTGTATATGAGTACAGAAATTAAAGCTCACATGTATTTTACAAATACAGTTTAGTATACCAGCTTTGTGTATAGACTAGCTTTGTGTACTTTTCATTTTCCTCTGGTTTTCTCTCCCTGCTTTATGTATTGCCTGTGCAGTTCACAATCTTTTTGTATTCAACACTCACAGTTGTTACATTTTCATTAGCCCTGGCTTTTGTTGTCCCATGTTCTCTCTCAAATTAAGATATAATTTAAAATTCGTTGAACTGAAACATATTGTCAAATTAATTCAGCCTTTCTAACAAGGTAGACTTTTCTTAGAGCTTAGTTCTTTTTTTTTTTTCTTTTTTTCTTTTTAGCATGGGCAAGAACCGGAATCGAACCCGGGCCTCTGGCATGGCAGGCGAGAACTCTGCCGCTGAGCCGCTGTAGCCCGCCCAGAGCTTAGTTTTAATATAGTTGTAGGATATGGCTGGCCTTTTAGCAAGTGACACACTACGACTGTTTACACAGTGATTCTGGCAACAGTCTCTGAAATGGGGGCCAGGAAAGCACATTTCTTTTGCATAGGTTAAAAGTCTGCAGCTTGGGTTGTTCACTATTTATTATTCTATGGCCAGAGCATTTTGAATTGATGTAAAGTTTTAAACAAAATTAGCAGTTTTTCCTTCCCTGTTGGAGTAAAAAAAAAAAAAATTCTCCTTTGTTTTAGGTTTTTTGTTCATAGTTTTCTTTATTCAACTCTCCTCTTCCCAGTGCTAATTTGGGACAAACAGTTCAGCCTTTGTCTCGACACCTGTAAGCAATGCTCTGTCCAGTTGTTCTATGTACTGATTTCTCAGATCTGCAATAATCCATCAAGTTCATGTTTATACCTGAAAATGAACAAAAGTTTGCTTCAAAAAAATAGGCAGGTACGAAGAAATGATGATCATACATCTATGTGATGATATTAAGAATTACTGATTGCATATGTAGAATGGAATGATTTCTAAATGTTGTGTTAGTTAATTTTTTAAATTATTAATAAAAAAAAGGTAAAGTTCCATGAACATTAAAAAAAAACTAAACTATAAAAAAAAAAAGGCAGGAACATTTTTCCAAAGAAGATATACAAATGGCCAATAAGCACATGAAAAAATCCTCAACATCATTGACCAATAGGGAAATGTGGATCAAAACTACAATAAGACACCACTTCACACCCACAATGATGCCAATTTTTTTAATGGCAAATATGGGTTGATGAAGATGTGGAAAAATCAGAGCCCTGGTGCATTGCTGCAGGGAAAGTAAAATGGTGCAGCCACTGTGGAAAGCAGAACAGCAGTTTTTCAAAAAATTAAATATAGAATTACCATATGATACTGAAATTTCACCCCTAGGTACATACACCCAAAGAATTTGAAAGCAGGGACTCAAACAGATACTCGTTCACCAATGTTCACAGCAGAGTTATTCACAATAGCCAAAAGATAGGAGAACCTGAGGCTCCACCAGCAGATGAACAGATATAACGTACACACAACGTAATATAATTTGGCCATAAGAAGGAATGCACTTCTGATACATGCTGAAACATGGATGAGCCTTGAAGACATTGTGCTAAGTGAAAGAAGCCAGACACAGAAGGAAAAATATCGTATGATTCAATGTATTTGAAATATCCAAAATAGGCAAATGCATAGAGCCAAACAGGAGCTCAGAGGTTACCAGAGGTTGTGGGGAACAGGAAATGGGGAGTTAGTGCTTAATAGGTACAGGGTTTCTGTTTGGGGTGATAAAAACTTTTTGTAATGGATTGCGGTTGGTGCTGGTAGCACAATATTGTCCTTTTAATTAATGCCACTGAATTGTATACTTAAAAATGGCTACAATGGCTAATTTTATATTAGACATATGCTACCACAATAACAATGCTTTTTAAAAGATGATGGTTTGGTTCAGTGGCAGAATGCTCACCTGCCATGCGGGAGACCTGGGTTTGATTCCTGGCCCATGCACCCCCCAAACATTTAAATAATGGCTGAGAATTTTCCAAAACTGATAAAAAGCACTGCTATCTGTACCCCAGGGTTTATGTGCCTCCTTCATCCTTTCAGAAAGAGAACCCTTGCAAAGGTTAATAGGGCATATGGCTTCTAAGCGAGAAACTTTATTTCCCTGCCTCCCTTGCAGCTAACTGTGGAGACATGTCTTCGTTTTTATCAGTGAAATGTGAGCTATGATTCATGCAACTTCCACCGCATTTCCTTAAAAAGAAATTGCTTACCCTCTCTTTCCTCTTTCCTTCCAAAGTTTGGCCATGCAGATATGTAACACAACCCTAGTTAATGGCAGAGAAACAAGATAGAAGAAACACTATGTGAGAGACAAATATTCACCTTCTCTGGTTGGAACCACTCGATTTCAGGGTCTCATTGTTATAGCTGCTTATCCTATGCACTGATAAATAACTTATCCTCAAACTCAGTAAGCCAAACAAATGCCATTAAGGTTAAATAAAAGGAAACTCACAGAGTGGGGAGAAATTCAACTTCCCCAAGTTGAATTCTTGATACTTTCATAAGCAGTGTGGACAACCAAAGCTATAGGCTGAGCCCCCAGGCTTGGGGTTTGTTCACATGAAACTTAACCCCACAAAGGATAGGTCAAGTCTACTTAAAATTTAAGCCTAAGAGTCACCCCCAAGAGAACCTCTTTTGTTGCTCAGATGTGGCCCCTCTCTCCAGCCAACACGAGGAGCAGTCTCACCACCCTCCCCCTCTCTGCGTGACACATGACTCCCAGGGGCGTGGACCTTCCTGGCAACGTGGGACAGAGATCCTGGAATGAGCTGAGACTCAGCATCAAGGGACTGAGGAAAACCCTAGAATGAGCTGAGAATTAACATCAAGGGATTGAGAGAACCTTCTCAACCAAAAAGGAGAAGAGTAAAATGAGACTAAGTGTCAATGGCTGAGAGATTCGAAACAGAGTCGAGAGGTTATCCTGGAGGTTATTCTTATGCATTAAGTAGATATCATCTTGTTGTTCAAGATGAAGTGCAGAGGCTGGAGGGAACTGCCTGAAAATGTAGTGCTGTGTTCCAGTAGCCATGTTTCTTGATGATGATTGAACAATGATATAGCTTTCGCAATGAGACTCTGTGAATGTGAAAAACTTGTGTCTGATGCTCCTTTTAGCTACTACTGTATCAACAGAAGGGTAGAACATATGGAATAAAAATAAATAATAGGGGGAACAAATGTTAAAATAAATTTAGTATGAAATGCTAGTGGTAAATGAAAGCGAGGGATAAGGGGTATGGTATGTATAATCTTTTGTTTTCTCTGTTATCGTTTTATTTCTTTTTCTGTTGTCTTTTTATTTCTTTTTCTAAATCGATGCAAATGTTCTAAGAAATGATGAATATGCAACTATGTGATGATAGTAAGAATTACTGATTGTATATGTAGAATGGAATGATATTTTAATGTTTTGTTTGTTAATTTTTTTAATTAATAAAAGTTTAAAAATATATATATTAATATTAAAAAAAAAGGAAACTCACAGCAAGACCCAAAAGAAAGGGGATCTAGTAAGCAGCCAGAGAGAAAAGACAGGTTATTACAGAGGAATGACAGTTATGACTTACATCTGATTTTTCTCAGCAACCATGGAAGCCAGAAGCTAGCGGAGATCATGAAAGAGCTGAGAGAAAATAACTGTCTGACTAAGATTGTAAATACAACAAAACCATCTTTTAGAACAGAAGATGAGATGAGGGGATTTTTCAGACAACATCTAAGAAAATTCATCATTATCAGATCTTCACTAAAGCAACTTCTGATGTTGTAGTTCAGGAAGAAAGAAAATGATCCTGGAAGGATTGTCTCTGAGATGCAAGGGGAAAAATGGCAAGCAAAGAAAATGATAAATGCTAGGTTTTAACCTAAACCAACACTGACTGTATACAGAAACCATCATGTCTAATTTACAGAGTAAAAGAAAAACACAAGATAGAGCTAAATAACTGGTAAAATATCATATGGGTTGTGGGGACATTTGACAAGAAATAAAAAATCTGTGCATAACTTGGTAAAATAATCAACATATTGATCCATTTCCTTGGTGTGTTTAGATTATATTTAAAGTAATTATTGACATGGTTGGGTTTACCATCTTGCTATTTGTTTTCTATTTGTCTCAGCTGTTCTGTTTCTTCTTCTCTCTTTTCGTCTTCTGTTGGATTACTGGAGTATTTTTTCAGGATTCCATTTTATATACACTATTGGCTTATTAGCTATACCTCTTTTTTAGTGGTTGCTCTAGGGTTTACGACATGCACCTTCAATTTAAGCTACATTTAACTTTTATTTCCATTTTTTTATGATGTAAGATCCTTGCAGTATATTTCCAATTCCTCTCATTCATCCTTTGTGCAATTATTGCCATACATTTTACTTCTACATATGGTGTGAATCTCACACTACATTATTATTATATCTGTAACAGTCGATTCTTTCTACATAAATTTTAAAATGAGAAAAAAATCTTTATACTGACTGGGTTGATTTGAAACTGTTATGTACCCCAGAAAACACCATGTATGTGTGTGTGTGTATTCTTTTTTTTTAACTTTTTTATTAATTAAAAAAATTAACAAACAAAACATTAAAATATCATTCCATTCTACATATACAATCAGTAATTCTTACTATCATCACATAGTTGCATATTCATCATTTCTTAGAACATTTGCATCGATTTAGAAAAAGAAATACAAAGACAACAGAAAAAGAAATAAAATGATAATAGAGAAAACAAAAGACTATACATACCATACCCCTTACCCCTCGCTTTCATTTACCACTAACATTTCATACTAAATTTATTTTAACATTTGTTCCCCCTATTATTTATTTTTATTCCATATGTTCTACCCTTCTGTTGATATAGTAGTAGCTAAAAGGAGCATCAGACACAAGTTTTTCACATTCACAGAGTCTCACTGCAAAAGCTATATCATTGTTCAATCATCATCAAGAAACATGGCTACTGGAACACAGTTCTACATTTTCAGGCAGTTCCCTCCAGCCTCTCCACTTCATCTTGAACAACAAGGTGATATCTACTTAATGCATAAGAATAACCTCCAGGATAACCTCTCAACTCTGTTTGGAATCTCTCAGCCATTGACACTTAGTCTCATTTCACTCTTCCCCCTTTGGTCGAGAAGGTTTTCTCAATCCCTTGATGTTAATTCTCAGCTCATTCTAGGGTTTTTCTCAGTCCCTTGATGCTGAGTCTCAGCTCATTCCAGGATCTCGGTACCACATTGCCAGAAAGGTCCACACCCCTGGGAGTCATGTCCCACACAGAGAGGGAGAGGGTGGTGAGACTGCTCATCATGTTGGCTGGAGAGAGAGGTCACATCTGAGCAACAAAAGAGGCTCTCTTGGGGGTGACTCTTAGGCCTAAATTTTAAGTAGACTTGACCTATCCTTTGTGGGGTAAAGTTTCCTATGAACAAGCCCCAAGACTGGGGGCTCAGCCTATAGCTTTGGTTGTCCACACTGCTTGTGAGAATATCAAGAATTCAACTTGGGGAAGTTGAATTTCTCCCCACACTCACCATTTCCCGAAGGGGGCTTGCAAATACTTTTCCAGTCACTGATCAAATCACTCTGGGATTCATCGGGGCATCACTCTGGACAAACCAACAAAATCTCATGTCCTTCTTGAGATTCCAAGTACTTATAACATTCAATCAAACTATCTACATGAGTTATATTAGGAAATGCTTTAGTCAAAATATAAATTTTGTAACAAATAAACATTTTTTGCTTTAGTCTCACACATAAGGTGACATTTTAAAGTATTAATTATCATCTATTTTCAGCACCCTGCAATAATGACATTCCTTTGTTCTTCCTCATGCAAAAACATTTTTAAAATTTGTACATTGTACATTTCACTATTATTATACACTCTAGGCATTCCTAGATTATACCATCTCAATCTTTACCATCTATCCTTCTTTCTGATTTCATTTATGTCCCCAGTCCTCCTCCCTCTATCATTCTCACATGCAGCTTCATTCAGTGTTTTAACATAATTACATTACAGTTAGGTAGTACTGTGCTGTCCATTTCTGAGTTTTTATATTCAGTCCTGTTGCACAATCTGTATCCCTTCAGCTCCAATTACCCAATATCTCACCCTATTTCTATCTCCTGATGGTCTCTGTTACCAAGGAAATATTCCAAGTTTATTCACTAATGTCAGTTCATATCAGTGAGATCATACAGTATTTGCCCTTTTGTTTCTGGCTAATTACACTCAGCATAATGTCCTTAAGGTCCATTTATGTTGTTACATACTTCATAACTTTATTCTGTCTTACAGCTGCATAATATTCCATCTTATGTAAATGTCACAGTTTGTTTAGTCAACTGTCTGTTGATGGACATTTTGGCTGTTTCCATCTCTTGGTAATTGTTAATAATGCTGCTCTAAACATTGGTGTGTAAATGTCCATTTGTGTCCTTGGCCTCGTGTCCTTTGAGTAGAGACAGCATATAGATGGGTCCTGTTTTTTAATCCATTCTGCCAGACTATGTCTTTTGATTGGAGACTTTAATCCATTAACATTCAGTGTTATTACTGCATGGGTAGTACTTTCTTCTACTATTTTGCCTTCTGGATTTTATATGTCATATCTAATTTTCCTTCTTTTTACCTTTACTCATAGTCTTCCTTTCTACACTCTTCTCCACACCTCTCTCTTCTGTCTTCGTATCCATCTCTAGTGTTCCCTTTAGTATTTCTTGCAGAGCTGGTCTCTTGGTCACAAATTCTCTCAGTGATTTTTTGTCTGAAAATGTTTTCATTTCTCCCTCATCTTTGAAGGACAGTTTTGCTGGATATAGAATTCTTGGTTGGCAGTTTTTCTCTTTTAATAATTTAAATATATTATCCCACTGTCTTCTCGCCTCCATGGTTTCTGCTGAGAAATATACACATAGTCTTATTGGGCTTCCCTTGTATGTGATGGATTGCTTTTCTCTTGCTGCTTTCAAGATCCTCTCTTTCTCTTTGACCTCTGACATTCTGATTATTAAATGTCTTGGAGTATGTCTATTTGGATCTATTCTCTTTGGGGTATGCTGCACTTCTTGGATCTGTAATTTTAAGTCTTTCATAAGAGTTGGGAAATTTTCAGTGATAATTTCCTCCATTAGTTTTTCTCCTCCTTTTCCCTTCTCTTCTCACAACACGTATATTCGTGCACTTCATATTGTCTTTCAATTCCCTGAGTCCCTGCTCATATTTTTCCATTTTTTTCCTACAGTTTCAGTTTCTTGTCGGATTTCAGATGTTCCATCCTCCAGTTTTGAAATCCAATGTTCTGTCTCTCGAAATCTACCACTGTAGGTTTCCATTGTTTTTTTCATCTCTTCTACTGTGTCTTTCATTCCCATAAGTTCTGTGATTTGTTTTTTCAGACTTTCAGTTTCTTCTTTTTGTTCTTTCCTTGCTTTCTTTATATCCTCCCTCAATTCATTGATTTGGTTTTTGATGAGGTTTTCCATGTCTGTTTGTACATTCTGAATTAATTGTTTCAGCTCCTGTATGTCATTTGAAGTGTTGGTTTGTTCCTTTTCCTGGGCCATATCTTCAATTTTCCTAGTGTGATTTATTATTTTTTGCTGGTGTCTAGGCATTTAATTACCTTAATTAGTTTATTCTGGAGATTGCTTTCACTTCTTTTATCTAGGGTTTTCTTGCTGGATGAATTTGTTGTCTATCTGTTCTTTGATATTCCGTTCAGCTTTATCTAGACCTTTAGCTTAAGTTTTGTTTAACAGAGGAGAATTTTCCAGTTCTTGTTTTCTTGTTTCTTGCCCTGCTTGTGTGGTGCCTTTCCCCCCCACACACACACTTAGGAGGGTCTACTTAGATATTATATACCCCAGCCAGATTTTCCCAGACCAAACTGGCCTCTTATCAATGAGGAAAGTTGCATGCATCGGTTTTCCCTGAGGGTGAGACCCAGCAGGTTGAAAGACTTTCCTGTGAAGTCTCTGGACTCTGTTTTTCTTATCCTGCCCTGTGTGTGGCACTTGTCTGACTGCAGGTCCCACCAGCATAAGATGATGCGGTACCTTTAACTTTGGCGGACTCTCCCTGCTGGGGGCATGGTGGAGACAGAGGAGAGGTTGCAGGCTGGTTTTAATGGCTTCAAATTACCAAGCCCTGGGGTCTGAATTCCTTGATGGAGGGATTCCACCTGAGTTGGGCTTCACCCCTCCCCTGGGGAATGCCCAGGCTCCAGATAAGCCCCCAAAAGAGCTCACTTCTGCCTATGCCTGGGGCAGTTGCAGCCTGAGAAATCCTGCCGCTGTATCCAGAGGCAGTCAAGCCTTTGTAGATACACAGCCACAAAAACCTCTGTTTCCTTCTTTTTTTATCCCCCCCCCCCCCCTTTTCTGTCAGTCCTGCCCCCTTGGTGCCGGGGCAAAAATGAGCAACCTCCGCTTTGATCTGGTTCACCTAAGCTAGGGGCCTAATTTTAGTAGTCAGAATTTGTTAATTAGTTCCACAATTGGCGTTTGATTGTGCCCAGTCCCTGCTGCTGGTAAAGTCCTTTCCTTTCCCCTCTGGGAAGTGGCCTGTGGGGGAGGGGCGCTGGCCGCCGCAGCTTTAGGAACTCACGGTTTGGGGAGGTGCTCGCAGCTGGTCCAGCTGGTCCAGACTGGGGTTATGCTGTGTGTCTGGTCACTAATGTGGCCCCAGGAGCTGTTCTGTACTGTTTCTGGTTATTTAGTAGTCGTTCTGGAGGACGAACTAAAACTCGCACGTTGTTAAGCTGCCATCTTGACCCGGAAGTCTGTCCAACACCATGTATTTTTAATCCATTCCTGTAGATGCAGGGAGGTGGAACCTTTCTTTCCAATGCAGTTTTATTGAGATGTAGTCACACAGCATACAAACCATCGGAAATATACAATCACTTGCTCACAGTACCATCACATAGTTGTACATACAACCCTATGATCAATTGTGAACATTTTCATCATTCCAAAAGAGAAACAAAAAGAAAACACAAATCATCCCATACCCTTTATCCCCTCCCATTATTGACCCATAGTATTGGTGGGGTGCATTTGTTACTGTTGATGAAAGAGTATTAACATATTACTGCTAACTGCAGTTCATAGCTTGCAATAGGTTCATTCCTCCCCCCATATCTCCCTCTATTATTAACTCCTTCTAATAGTGCCAGACATTTGTTCTAGTTCATGAAAGAACACCATTCCGTTATTCTCACAATAACGTGCTCCCGTCACCTCTGTCTCTTTCCAAATGTTTAAGTTCAGCTTATTAAACATTCTGCAATATTAAGCAACTGCTCCCAATTCTTTAGCCTCAATCTGGTAAAGAACGGGCCAAACTGTATTCCATATCTTATATCTATGAGTTTATATATTATAACTGGTCCATATCAATGAGATCATACAATATTTGTCCTTTTGTGCCTGACTTATTTCACTCAACATAATGTCCTTAAGGTTCATCCATGTTGTCGCATTCTTCAGGACTTCATCCCTTTTTTTTTGTATGCTGGATGGCGGGGTCACATTTCAGTCTTTTTTCATGTGAATATCCCTTTATTGCAGCACCATTTGTTGAATTATTTTTGTTTGTTTTTTTGTTTTTTGTTTTGTTTTGTTTTGCTTGTTTGTTTGTTTTATGGGGAGCTGCATAGACCAGGAATCGAACTCGGGTCTCCCTCATGGCAGGTGATAATTCTACCACTGAACTACCCTTGCACTCCCTACTTCATTCCTTTTTAATGGTGAATAATATTCCATGGTATGCACACACCCCATTTTATTTATCCATTCATTGGTTGATGGACACTTGAGTTGTTTCATCTTTTGGCAATTGTGAACAATGCTGCTGTGAATAATGTAGATGTCTGTTCGTGGGTGAAACCTTTTGATTAGGTATTTTGGTTAAGGCCTCCTCCAGGATGGCTCTTAACCCCCTTACTGGAGCCCTTTATAAGAGATGAATCTAAGAGAAGCTCACAAACAAAAAAAGTTCCTGGAAGAACTGAGAGGAAGTCACTGAAGCTAGAAGCTAAAAGCAGTGAAACCCTGGAGGGAAGGACGAGCAGACCAGCCATGTGCATCTCCATGTGACAGAGGTGTTCCAGATGCCAGCAGCCTGTCTTCAGAGTCCAGGTATCATCCTATTGATGTCATGAGTTGGACATTTTCACAGTCTTAGAACTGTAAATTGTAAGCTAATAAATGCCCTTTTAAAAAGCCAACTCATTCCTGATATATTATATTCTGGAAGCTTTGGCAAATTAAAACACTGACCTATTTATTTCCATATATTTACCATTTATAGTACTTTTCATTCCTTTGTGTAGATTCGATTTTCCATGTGGTTTGATTTCCTTTTTGCATGAAGAACTTCCTTTAACATTTCCTTTAGTTCAGGACTACTAGTGACAAATTCTCTCTGTTTTTGCTTTGTCTAAAAGTCTTTATTTAACCTTCATGTTTAAATGCTATTTTCATTGAATAAAGAATTCTAGGTTGACGTTTCCCCCTTGCAACACTTGAGAAGATTCTATTCCATTGTCTTCTAGCTTGCATAGCTTCTGACAAGGAGTCTGCGAAAATTCTTACTTTTGCTCCTTTGTACGCAATGTGTCTTTTTTTCCCCTTTGGCTGCTTTTAAGATTGTCTTTTTGTCTCTGGTTTTCAGTTCTGGGATTATTGTGGGAATTTTGTGTGCTTTGCTGTGGTTTTCTTTGTGTTTGACCTGCTTGGGGTTCACTGATATCCCTGGATCTGTGGGTTCATAGTTTTCATCAAAAATGGAAAATGGGCATTATTTCTCCACATATGTTTCCTACTCACCTTACTTATGGTGCCTCAATTACACATATGCTAGAACATTTTGATTCATCTGTCACTGAAGTTCTATCATATTTTTTCCCCAGTATTTTTCTTCTCTGTACTTCATTCTGTATAGACTCTATTGCTATGTCTTCAGGATCACTTATCTTTTTCTTCTGCAGTATCTAGCCTCTCTTAATCCCATTAAGTGAAAATTTCATCTCCAATATTATATTTTTCCTCTCCAGAAGATACACTTGGTACCTTTTTATATCTTACATTTCTCTCCTCATTTAGTTCATGTTTTCCTTTATATCCGTAAACATATGGAATAACTTATTGTAGCTGTTTTCATGTACTTACCTTTTAGTTTCATTATCTCTGTCACTTCTGGGTCTTTTTCTATTGGTTGATTTTTCTTATCAGTATGAGTCACATTTTTATGCTTCTTTGACCTCGTCAGAAAGTCTGGGTGATGAGGTTCACTTTGTTTCCTTTCTCTCAGGGATCACAAAGTGGTGTACTTCATCAGCCTTTTAAGTTATTTATGGTTGGAGGGTAATTCTGGCCTCTGTTACTCCCTGGTGACCTTATCAATATTTAAGAACTTTAAACTTTATTAAGATAAATATGTGCACTAGTTTATAGGGTAAATACTAAATATTAACAAAAGTGTACTATTTACACACCAAATGAAGCTGAATGTGAGAATGATAGAAGAAAGAGGCCTGGGAGCACAAATGAAATAAGAAGGAAAAATAGATGATGAAGACTGAGATGGTATAATCTACGAATGCCTAAAGTATGCAATGACAATGACTTAATGTACAAATTTTTAAAAAGTTTTTGCATGAGGAAGAACAAAGGAATGTCAATATTGCAGGGTATTGAAAATAGATGGTTATTCATATTTTAAACTTTAACTTATGTTTGAGACTAAAGCAAAAAAAATGTTTATTTGGTATAAAATTTATATTTTGGCTAGTGTATTTCCTAATATAACTTCTGTGGACAGCTTAATTGAGTACCCTAGGTACATGGAACGTTGAGTAGGGCATGAGATTTTGTAAGCCTGTCCAGAGTGATGCCCCAATAAATCCCAGAGTGATTTGAAAAAGTGAGTAAAAAAGTATTTGCAAAGTCCCCTAGGGGGAATGGTGAGAAAGGGGGAAATTCAACTTCCCCCAAATGGATAATTCTTGATACTCTCACAACCAGTGGGGACAATCAAAGCAATAGGCTGAGCCCCCAGTCTTGTGGTTTGTTCATATGAAACTTAACCCCACAAAGGATAGGTCAAATCTACTTAAAATTAAGCCTAAGAGTCACCCCAAAGAGAACCTCTTTTGTTGGTCAGATGTGGCCTCCCTCTCCATCCAACAGAACAAGCAAAATCACCACCCTCCCCCTGTCCTCGTGGGACATGACTCCCAGGGGTGTGGACCTTCCTGGCAACGTGGGACAGAAATCCTAGAATGAGCTGAGACTCAGCATCAAGGGATTGAGAAAACCTTCTTGACCAAAAGGGGAAAGAGCAAAATGAGACAAAATAAAGTGTCAATGGCTGAGAGACTTCAAATGGAGTTGAGAGGTTATCCTGGAGGTTATTCTTATGCTTTAAATAGATATCACCTTGTTAGTCAAGATGTAATGGAGAGGCTGCAGGGAACTGCCTGAAAATGTAGAGCTGTGTTCCAGTAGCCATGTTTCTTGAAGATGATTGTATAATGATATAGCTTTCACAATGTGACTGTGTGATTGTGAAAACCTTGTTCTGATGTTCCTTTTATCTACAGTATGGACAGATGAGTAAAAAATATGGATTAAAATAAATAAATAGGGAAATGAGACAAAGTGTCAATGGCTGAGAGATTCCAAACAGAGTCGAGAGGTTATCCTGGAGGTTATTCTTATGCATCAAGTAGATATCATCTTGTTATTCAAGATGTAATGGAGAGGCTGGAGGGAACTGCCTGAAAATGTAAAGCTGTTCCAGTAGCCATGTTTCTTGAGGATGATAGAATAATGATACAGCTGTCACAATGTGACTGTTGTGATTGTGAAAACCTTGTGTCTGATGCTCCTTTTATCTACCTTGTCAACAAAAGAGTAGAACATGCGGAATAAAAATAAATAATAGGGTGAACAAATGCTAGAATAAAGTTAGTTTGAAATGCTAGTGAACAATGAAAGCGAGGGGTAAGGGGTATGGTAGGTATAATTCTTTTTTTTTTTTCCTGTATTCATTTTATTTCTTTTTCTATTGTCTTTTTATTTCTTTTTCTGAATTAATGCAAATGTTCTAAGAAATGATGAATATGCAACTAAGTGATGATATTGTGAATTATTGATTATGTATGTTGATGTTTTATTTTGTTTCTTCATTTTTTAATTAATAAATAAATTTTAAAAAATAAATAGGGGAAACAAAAATTAAATTTAGTAGATTGAAATGCTAGTTATCAATGAAAGGGAGGGGTAAGGTGTATGGTATGCATGATTTTTTTTCTGTTTTCTTTTTATTTCTTTTTCTGAATTGATACAAATGTTCTAAGAAATGATCATGATGATGAATATACAACTATACGATGATATTGTGAATTACTGATTACATATGTAGAATGGAATGATCATATGGAAGAATGTGTGTTTGTTATGTTTTAAAAATTAAAAAATTAATTTAAAAAATTTAAATATAAATAATAGGGGGAACAAATGTTAAAATAAGTTGGGTAGAGGGAAATACTAGTGGTCAATGAGAGGGAGAGGTAAGGGGTATGATATGTATGAGTGTTTTCTTTTTTCTTTTTATTTCTTTTTCTGGAGTGATGCAAATGTTCTGAAAACGATCATGGTGAAGAATATACAACTATGTGATGATATTGTGAGCCACTGATTGCACACCAAGCATGGAATGTTCATACATTAAGAAACTTCATGTATGTATGCTGATTGGTTTTATTAATAAAAAAAATTTAATGAAAACGTGTACTATTTACAAACTAGTATAGGGAAAAATAAAATAATGGAGGAAAATCTCAATCCAAAGGAAGTAAGAGAGAAAGAAAAAGAAACAGAAATATTGGGCTAAATAGAAACCATAAAACAAGATGTTAGAAATAAACTCAAACATCATTAGGTAAAATAAAGACTAAATTCTCCATTTAGAGATAGGGCTTTTTAAAATCCAGCTATATGCAGTTTATAAGAGATACATCTAAATGATAAGACAAAAAAATTCCAGCTATGGGCAAGTGAGAAGATTGGAAAATAATCTCCCTCCAAACAGCAACTATATAGCTGGACAAAATCGGGACAAATAATCTTTTCAGTAATCTGAAAATCGACCAAAGCCGTATGTGGTAGGTTGAATTACATGCCACAACATAGACATGCTCTTAATCTTAATCTGCATTCCTGTGGGGGTAAACTCATTGTAAATAGGACCTCTTGAAAATGTTACTTTCAGTTAAGGTATGACCCACCTAAATGAAGATGGATCTTAATTCATATTAATGGAGGTCTTATAAAGGGAAGAAACTAGAAGTCAGAAGAAGGAGAAAGTCACAAGGAGGAGCCCCAAACTGGAAGTCAGCAAAAAACAGAAGAGCAGACACAGAGAGAAAAATCACCATGTGAAATGAGGCAGAGATACAAGCCAAGGAACCCCAAGGATGTCTGGCAACCAGCACCAGAACACTGCAGACTCTGTGAGAAGGTAAGCTTTGTAAATATCATGATTTTGGATTTATTCTAGTCCCCAAACCATGAGCCAACAAATTCCCATTATTTAAGCCAACGCTTTGCATGGGTTTTGCCAAAGCAGCCTGTCAAACTAAGACAGTATTTAAAAATCTGAGAAGCTGAACTTTTGGTAAGGATAATGGGATTCTGTGGTCTTCTGGCCTAGGACTGCTTCCATCCCTCCAGCTTGGTTGGTGTAGAGATTCTGCTAGGGTGGGGCAGATTATGAGGACCATCAGCTTCTCTGCCTAGGTTTGAAGGGGCTCACTTAATTTGAAGTGGTAGACAATACCCACATCTCCAGTCAAAGTCACTTCTCAGAGACAGGCCAGCAGGAGTGGGTCAATAGCTAAGTGCTACTAGACTGAGGTTTCATACATGGTTAGACAGCACACATGCTCAGTGGAGACTGCAGAGGTCCCAAGTTATTCATGCCCTCTGGGACTACCCTGAGGTTGTGACTGTGTGAGTTTATAAATGAAACTCAAAAGGGCCCAGTGGAAATTAAAACCCAGAGCAGACATAAACATAACCTTAACATTGAAAGAACTTTCTTACCCATGCACAGATCCATCAGCAGAGGATGCAAGCCTTACTGACTAGAAGTTTTTTGAGCACAGACTCTGTCCAATCATTGGCTAACCACTGAGCTAGGCAGACACAAGGGCAGATACTGGGAAACCAGGTTTAAATTTTGAAAACTGAGTAGAGAAATTACTGGTTGCAAACTTCAGGGGTGATGGACTTCATAAATTTAGCCTAGAAAAGTTACAAAACAGATAGACAACTTATAAAATAAACTGCAACAACAATGACCTCTGGAGGAGGTATAAAAATCTAGAGTTGCTGGAAAATATTATCTATAATGTCCAATGTCAACAATAAAAAATAAATTTTGATATGCACAGGAACATACTGAGGAAAACAGTAATAGAAACTGTCTCTGAGTTTCCCCCAGTTATTGGAATTAGCAGAGGAAGACTTCAAAGCAGCTATTATGAGCATATTCAAAGTACCAAAGAAAACCAGATTTAAAGAGTTAAAGGAAAGCAGGACAGCACTGAATCAACAAATAGAGAGTCTCATTAAATATACAGAAATCACAAAAAAGAGCTGAATGGAAATTCTGAAGTAGAACTGTACAATAACCAAAATTACAACTTCACTTGAGGTATTCAAGAGCAGAATCGAGACATCAGAAGAAACTATCAGTGAACTTGAAAATAGATCAATATTAATTGTGTTGCTTGAAGAACCAGAGAAAAATGATGGAGGAAAAAGGACAGCGTCTCAGAGACCTCAAGCATGCCAACATATGTGTAAAGAGAAGCTCTGAAGAAGAGGAATGAGAGAAAGGGGCAGAAAAAATATTTGAAAAAATAATGTCTGAAAATGTATAAAATCTGATGAAAAATATTAATCAGATCCCAGAATCTCAATGAACCCAAGTAAGATAAACAAAAAGAGAATCACTTGTAGATACTTCATAGTCAAAGTGTTGAAAGCCAAAGATCAACAATTCTGAAAGCAGCAAGAGAAAAATGACTCATCATGTACAAGGGAACAATAATAAAATTGAACAGCAGACTTCTCATCAGAAACAATGGAAGCCAAAAGACAATGGGACAATATTCAAATTATTAGAAGAAAAAAAAAGCTATCAACCAAAAATTCCATAACCAGTAAAAAAAATCCTTTAAAAATTAAAAATATTTTAATAAAGATATTCCCAACTGAGAGAATTTGTTGCTGGCATCCTTTCTTAAAAGAAATAGCACAGGAAGTCCTTCAGGCTGAAAGGAAGTGATGCTAGTTGGCAACTCAAATCCACAGTAAGATATGAAGAGCAGTGAAAATGGAAAATATATGGGTTAATATAAAAGACTACTGTAATATATTTTCCTCATTTCCTCACTTAACTTCTTTAAAAGGCATAAAATTGTATAAAGTAACGGTTGCAAGGGGTGTGAGGGTATTTCAGTGGTAGAATTATTGCCTGCCATGTGGGAGACCAGGGTTCAATTCCCGGCCCATGCACTTCACCCCCCCCAAAAAATCAACAAATGGTGCTGCAATAACGGGATGGTCACACAAAAAAAGAATGAAATGTGACCCCCCACCATAAAGCATACAAAAAAAAAGTAACACTTGCAACATTATACTGTGGGATTTATAACCTATAGAGACGTAATGTACATGACATAATAGTACAAAAGTAGAAGGATAGACTGGAGCTATATTGGAGCAAATCTATATTTTACGAAAATTAAGTGAGTATTAGTCTGAAGTAAATTGTGGTTAGTTAAAATGCATATTGTAATTTCTAGGGAAACCACTAAGAAAATAACTTGAAAAATAAACTGTTGAAAAATCAATAGATGAAATAAAGTGATACTTTAAAAATATTAACTTGAGAGAAAGCAATCAAGGAGGAAGAGAGGAACAAAAAAGACAAGGAGACATATATAAAACAATTACCAAAATGGCAAAGGTAAATCTAACCTAACTGTGTTGCTCATTACATTACACATGAATGGTATAAGCGCCTCAATCAAAAAAAGCAAGATTCAATTAACTATATATTGTTTACAAGAGACAAACCTTAGATTCAAAGAGAGAACTAGATTGAAAGTAAAAAATAAAAGGGTAGGAAAAGGTGTACCATGCAAAAAGTAACCATAGCAGAGCTGGTGTGGCTACATTATATCAGATAAAATACACTTTAAGATTAAAAATATTGCTAGACAAAAACAGGGGCATTTCATAAGGATAAAAGGATCAATTCATCAGTAAATTAAAACAATTATAAATGTATATGCAACTAATAACACAGCCCCAAAATGCATGAAGCAAAAACTGACGGAATTGAAAGAAGGACAATTCAATTATGGCAGTTGGAGATTTCGATATCTCACTTTAGATAACTGATAGAACTAGACAGAAAATCGGAGATGTAAGACTTGAACAACCCCATCAACGAATTTGCCCTAACTGATAGCTACAGAATTCATCAACTGCAGAATACAAACTCATTTCAAATGCACAAGGAACATTCCCCAGGATAAACCATACGCTAGGCCATGAAACAAGTCTCAGAACATTTAAAGTGATTGGAATAATACATAATATGTTCTCTGATCACAAAAGAATTAAACTAGAAATCAACAGCAGAAAGAAATCTGGGAAATTCAAAAATATTTGGAAATTAAACAACCTTCTAAGCAACCCACAGATCAAAGAAAAAAAAATCATGGCTGAGATTAGAAAATAGTTTAAACGGGATAAAAACAAAACACAACAGATGTATGGGATGCGGTTAAAGCAGAGCTTAGAAACTTTTAGTTTTAAATGCCTGTACCAGAAAAACAGAAAGGTCGCAAATCAATAACACAAGTATCTGCATTAAAACGCTAGAAAAAGCAAAGCCAACTGAAATTAAACTCAAAGTTAAGTAGAGGAAAGAAAATAAAGATCAGAGTAGAAAGCAATGAAATAAAAAACAGAAAAACATTATAGAAAAGCAATGAAATCGAAAGTTGATTCTTTGATATGATCAACAAAATTGGTCTTAGCTAGACTGGCCAAGAAAAAAAGAGAAGCAAATTACAAATTCTTTTAGAAAATAGAGAAATAGGAACACTTTCCAGCTCATTCTATGAGGCCAGTATTCCTGCTTAACAAAGCCATGATGAGAAAAATCTACAGACCAATATTTCTCATGAACATAGATGAAGAAATCTTTAACACAATATTAGAAAACTAAACCCAACACCCAGAGAAAGAATTATACACCATGACCAGGTGGGATTTATTCCAGGAAGGCAAGTTTTGTTTAACATGGGAAAAACAATATAATGCACCATATTAATACAGTAAAGGAGAAAACACATTAGTATCCCAATAAATGCTGGAAAAAGAATTCGACAAAACTCAATACCTATTCATCATAAAAATTTTTGAAAAATAAAAGTAATTTTCTAAAACTTCTCAGCAAACTAGGAATAGAAAGAACTTTCTCAGGATGATAAAGGGTATCTATGAAGAATCCACAGCACACATCCTATGTAATGATGAAAGACTAAATGCTTCCCCCCACACAAGATTGGGTATAAGAAAAAGACATTTGCTTTGACCAGTTCTATTCAATATAGTATTTTCTTGCTAGTGCAATAAGGGGGAAAAGTGATAAGAAAAAAGAGGGAAAAAGAAATTAAAGAAATCCAGAACCCAGATTGGAAAGGAAAAAGTAAAACTCTCTTGATTTGCAGATGACATATCCTGTATGTAGAAAACCCAAAGAATACACACACACACACACACACACACACACACACACACACACATGAACACAAACTATTAGAACTAAAAAACAAGGTTAGCGAGGTCACAGGATATAAGATCAATATACAAAAATCAGTTGTATTTCTATATATTAGCAATGGGCAACTGGAAATTGAAAGTAAGAAAACAATTCCATTCACAATAGCATTGAAAATAATAAATTACTTAGGGATATTTTAAATTAGGACATGCAAGACTTGTACCCTGCAAATTACAAAACACTACTGAGAGAAATTAAAGCTCTAAAGAAATGGGTAGACAGCTCATGTTCATGGATTTGAATCCTCAGTATTGTTAAGATGGTAATTCTCTCTAAATTGATCTATAAATGCAATGCATTCTATCAAAATCCCAGCAGGCTTTCTGTAGAAATCGACAAGCTGATTCTAATATTTATAGGAACAAGCAAAGGACCTAGAATAGCCAAAATAATTTTGTAAGGGAAGAACAAAGTTAGAAGGCTTTACAGTACCCAATTTCAAATTTTACTTATAAGCCACAGTTAACAAGGCAGCATGGTACCAGCAGAAATGTAGATTTATAGAACGAGGGAACAGAATTGAGAGTTCAGAAATATGTCTGTACATGTATGTTCAACTGATATTTCACAAAGTGTCAAGACAATTCAACAGGGGAGAGGACAGTCCTTTCAACAAATGGTACTCGAACGACTCGATGTGCACACACAAAAATAAATAAACTTAGAACCTCACACTATAAACAAAAATTAATGCTCATGGCCCCCAGTCGTGGGGTTTGTTCACATGAAACTTAACCCCAAAAAGGATAGGTCAAGTCTACTTAAAATTTAGGCCTAAGAGTCACCCCCAAGAGAGCCTCTTTTGTTGCTCAGATGTGGCCTCTCTCTCCAGCCAACACAACAAGCAATCTCACCACCCTCCCCCTGTCTACGTGGGACATGACTCCCAGGGGTGTGGACCTTCCTGGTAACGTGGGACAGAAATCTAGAATGAGCTGAGACCCAGCATCAAGGGATTGAGAAAACCTTCTCGACTAAAAGGGAGAAGAGTGAAACGAGACAAAGTGGTAATGGCTGAGAGATTCCAAACAGAGTCCAGAGGTTATCCTGAAGGTTATTCTTATGCATTAAGTAGATATCATCTTATTATTCAAGATGTAATGGAGAGGCTGGAGGGAACTGCTTGAAAATGTAAAGCTGTGTTCCAGTAGCCATGTTTCTTGAGGATGATTGAATAATGATATAGCTTTCACAATGTGACTGTGTGATTGTGAAAACCTTGTGTCTGATGCTCCTTTTATCTACCTTGTCAACAAACGAGTAGAACATATGGAATAAAAATAAATAATAAGGGGAACAAATGTTAAAATAAATTTAGTTTGAAATGCTAGTGATCAATGAAAGTGAGGGGTAAGGGGTATGGTAGGTATAATCTTTTTTGTTTCTTTTCTGTCTTCGTTTTATTTCTTTTTCTATTGTCTTTTTATTTCTTTTTCTGAATTAATGCAAATGTTCTAAGAAATGATGAATATGCAACTATGTGATGATATTGTGAATTACTAATTATATATGTTGATGTTTTATTTGGTTTGTAAATTTTTTTAATTAATAAATAAATTTTAAAAAATCAATGCTCATGGATCACAGACCTAAATGTAAAAGCTGAAACTATAAAACTCTTAGAGAAAAGTAAACAGCAAACAAGACCAAATCTTCAAGACACAACACTAAAAAGCATGACCACAAAAGAAAAAAATAGATAAATTGTATTTCATTCAAATTAAAAACATTTGTGCTTCAAAAGACAACCATTAAAAAAATGAAAAGTCAAGCCACAGAACAGGAGAAAAAGATTTCAAATCTTATATCTGGCAAATAACTGGTACCCAAAATATATAAAGAACTCTTGTAACTCAATAAAAAGACAACCCCAATTTTAAAATGGGCAAAGTATGTGAATCGACAGTTCACCAAAGAAGATATACAAATGGCTAAAAAACCTGAACAAAATCTCCAAGTCATTAGTCATTAGAAAACTGCAAATTGAAAGCACAGTGAGATACTCCTTCCCATCCCAAGCCTTGGTCAGGATGTGGAGAAACTGCACCCCTATCGCATTCTAGACAGGAAAGAAAAATGTTACAGCCACTTTGGAAAACACTTTTGGCAATTTCTTAAAGAGTTAAAAATAAATGTCTAATATGACCCAGCAATTTCACCCCCAGCTATTTACCCAAGAGAAATGGAATGACACGTCCACACAAAGATTCGCATACCGATGTCCACAGCAGACATGTGAGTAATGGCCAAAAGAGAGGGAGGAGGTGTAACTGAGAAGTTAGGACTTAACAAATGATTCTGACCACTGACTCATTATATAGATACTTCTCTTTAGTTTCTATTGCATTAGAAGAGCCAGAAGGAAATACCTGGAATTGCTGAACTGTAATCCAGGAGCTTTGATCTTTGATAATGATGGTATAACTATACAGCTTTCACCTTGTGACCGTGTGACTGTAAAAACCGTGTGACCGACACTCCCTTTATCCAGCATACAGGTAGATGAGTAATACTATGAAGACATGCATGAAAAAAAATAATAATAAGCTGGGAATATGGGGGAAATACCCCTACAGAAACTATGGACAATACATAATAGTACTATTTTAATAACCTTTCATCAATTGTAAGAAATGTAGCTACTGTTAAAAAATAGCAGAATTAGTTTAAAAAGTGCTTTCATTAGTTGTAACAAATTTTCTTCAGCAAAGCAAATGTAGGTGGTGGAGAGGTGTATGATAATTCTATATTTTATGCAAGATTGTTCTGTAAATCCACAACTTCTCTAATAATAAAGGTTTTAAAAAATAAAAAAAGCTATTATGGTAAGAAGCCAGACACAAAAGACCACGTATTTCATGCTTCCATTTTATGAAACATCCACAAAAGGCAAATCTCTAGAGGCAAAACACACCAGATGGGGCCAGGGAGGGATTAACTGTAAACGGACACAAGAGGACTTTATGGGGTGATGAAACATTTGAAAATTGGATCTTAGCAATGGTTACACAACTGTATAACTTTACTAAAACCACTGAATTGTATGCTTAGGGTAGGTGGGTTTGATATATAGATTATATTACAATGAAGTTGTTAAAATATTTTTTAAGTTGGAGCAAAGAACAATCTGAGAAGGAAGTGAAGAAAAATTTCATATACTATAGTATCAAAAATAATAACTACTTGGGAATAAATTTAACAAAAGAAGTGGGAGATTTCTATACTGAAAACTACATAGTATCACAGAAAGAAATTCAAGAAGACAAATAAATGGAAAGACATCCCACGTCCGTGGATTACTAGACTTAATATTGTTACAGTGGCATTATTCCTCAAACTGATCCACAGATTCAATGCAGTCACTATCAAACTCCAGCTGGCTTTTTTTGCAGGAAAAAATTGAATTTCATATGGAAATTCCAGGGACCAGAATAGCCAAAACCATTTTGAAAAAGAAAAATGTTGGCAGACTCACAATTGATGGTTTCAAAGTTTATTACAAAGCTACAGTGATCAAATCAGTGTGGTACTGGCATAGGACAGACATATATGTCAGTGGAATCGATCAGAATCCAGAAATAAACCCTTATACTATGGCCAATCGATTTGCCATAAGGGCACCAAGACAATTCCATGGGAAAAGAATAATCTTTTCAACAAATGATGCTGGGGCAACTGGACGCATTCTTTTGGATGCAAAAGAATGAAGTTGGACCCCTACCTCACACCACATCAAAAATTAACTCAAAATGGATTGGAAAAAAAAAACATTAACTGTAAGGGCTAAAGCTATAAAATGCTACTTGAAAGAAAGCATAGGGGTAAATCCTCATGACCTTGGAATTGGTAATGGTTTCTTAGCTATGACACCAAAACCACAAGCAATCAAAGAAAAAGTAGATAAACTTAAAAATGTTTAAAGGACACTATCAAGAAAGTGAAAAGACAACCCACGGAATGGGGGGAATATTTACAATCTGTGTATCTGATAAGATTTTAATATAAAAAAAAGGCTTACAACTCAACAAGAAGACAATCCAATTTTTAAATGGCCAAAGGATTTGAATAGACATTGCCCCAGAGAAGATATGCAAATGGCCAATAAGCACATGAAAAGATGCTCACCATCATTAGTCATCACAGGAATGCAAAGCCATAAGTAGATATCTCTTCACACATTTCTGAACATAGGTAGGTAGGTAGGTAGATGGATGGATGGATATAGGATAAAAAAGACAGACAAAACAAATATTGGCAAGAATGTGGATAAATTAGAGCCCATGTGCATTGCTGATGGGAATGTAAAATGGTGCAACTACTTTGGAAAAGAAGTGGCAGTTCCTTCAAAGTTTAAACACAGAGTTACTATATGACCCAGCAATGCCACTCCTGGGTACCCACCCAAAACGGTTGAAAAACATATGTCCACACAAAACTTTGTAGACAAATGTTGAGAGCAGCGATATTCATAAGAGCCAAAAGGCAGAAGCAACCCAAATGTCCATCAATAGATGAATGGATAAACAAAATGGGGTCTATTCATACAGTGGATGGGGTATATTCATACAACCAAAAAAGGGAATGAAGTTCTGATACATGGTACAATGTAGATCAACTTTAAAATATCATACTAAGTGAAAGAAACCAGACACAAAAGCATGATTCCATTTATACGAAAGGCCTAGAAGAGGCAAATCCGTAGAGACAGAAAGCAGACTGGTGGTGGTTTGGGTGGGGGGCGTGGAGTGGGGGGCAATGGAGCCTGCTAATCGGTACAGGGTTTTTTAAGGGGATGATGAAAATGTTCTGGAATTAGATAGTGATGATGATTATGCAACTGTGTAATTATATTACAAGGTACTGAATTTTACCATTTAAAGGGGTAAATTTTATGGTATATGGATCATACCTCAAGTTGTTTTTAATTTAAGTTCAAAAAAGAAAGAATTTTAAAAGATATATCCGGCAACGGTTAACCAAAAGAAAGTTAGTTTTGGGTATTTATGTGACATCCAAGACTCAGTTAGAGCTCTGAAACTATGAAAGTCAGCACTACCCCACACAGGAACTGTTTAAAAAGTTGAAAAAGGGATGTGACTTTGAGTGGAGATATGAATGAAGCTGATCTGGTCAGGACTAAGGTAAATCAGAATACAGGGTAAAGGACGATATTGTCCATATTTTAAAACTTCAACTACTGTGTGAGACCAAAGGGAGAGATGTCTATTTGGTGCAAAAATCACTTTTGGGGGAGTGCATTTCCTAATTTAACTTGTATAGTCAGTTTAGTTGAATACCATAAGTACATGGAATCTTGAATAGGACGTGAGACTTTGTTGGTTTGTCCAGGTTAGTTTGAGGCCCCGATATATCCCAGAGTGATATGGGCAGTGAATAAAGAAGCAATGGCCAAGTCCCCTCGGGGCACTGGGGTGAATGAGGAAATATTCAACCTCCTCATTTGGAGAATTTCTGATATTCTCGCAAGCAGTGAAGACAACTAAATCAATAGGCTGAGCCCTCAATCTTGGGGTTCACCTCTATGAAACTTATTCCTGCAAAGGACAGGCTAAGCCTACTTAAAATTAGGACTAAGAGTCACCCCTGGAGAGCCTGTTTTGCTGCTCAGATGTGGTCTTTTTCTCTAAGCCGACATAGCAGGTGAACTCACTGCCACCCCCTACCACTACATGGGACATGACTCGGAGGGTCTCCCTGGCAATGTGAGACCTGAATTCCGGGAATGAGCCCGGACCCAGCATGAAGAGATTGAGAAAGCCTTCTTGACAAAAGGGGGAAGGAAGAAATGAAGCAAAATAAAGTGTCAGTGGCTGAGAGATTTGAGTTGAGAGGTTATCCTGGAGGTTATTCTTAAGCATTATATAGCTATCCCTTTTTAGTTTATGGTGTGTTGGAGTGGCTAGAGGGAAGTGCCTGAAACTGTTGAGCTGTGTTCCAGTAGCCTTGATTCTTGAAGATGGTTATATAATGATATAGCTTGTACAATGTGACTGTGTGATTGTGAAAACTCTGTGTCTGATGTTCCTTTTATCTCAGTTATAGACAGATGAGTAAAAAATATGGATAAGAAATAAACAAATAATGGGGGGACAAAAGTTAAAATAAATTGGGTAGAAGGAAATACTAGTGGTCAATGAGAGGGAGCGGTATGGCATGTATGAATTTTTTCTTTTTTCCTTTTATTTCATTTTCTGGAGTGATGCAAAGCTTCTAAAAAATGATCATGGTGAAGAATACATAACTATGTGATGATATTGTGAGTCACTGACTATACATCATGTATGGAATTTTTGTGTGTTAAGATTTATCAATAAAAGTATTCTAAAAAAAAGAAGGAAAGGGAAGGGAAAGGGCTTCCTATTGTCTGAAAATACCAGTTTAAATAGAAGTTTATAAAAATGCATAGATCTTCAATAAAAGAATTACTTGTAAAAAAATAAGTTGATGCTGCTGTTAATATCAGACAAAATAGAGTATAAGGCAAAAAGCATTACTATGTTAAAGCATGTCACTACATTTTGATCAAATGTTCAACTTACTTGAAATACATAAAGATTCTAAACTCATATGCATTTAAAAAAACAGCTTCGCAATACATAAAGCAACCGTTGAAAGAATACAAGGAGAAACTGAGAAAAACAATTGGGTCCTTACTCTGGGAATCACCTGGGGCAAGGTTCGGCTCCCTGGGACAGATGAACTATCAAAATCTCCATGGGGTATGGGGGTGAGATCTGCAGAAAGATGTACGAGTTTGTTATATTTATCAAGAGGGGCCAGAGAGGGTTGGAAAAAGGGTAAAACTGTTTTAATGCAAAAACATGATCCCGTCACTGTCCTTCAATAGCCCTCTTGAGAAAGTTCCATTTCTAAGGAGCCTAGCCCTCAGGCTCTGCAGGGTCTGGGTGTGGTCTGTGTTTGCTGACTGATCTTTAGCCATTTCCTCTCGCAAGCGCCACCAATCAATGAAACCAGGTTATTTGGAATTTCTCAAACTCTCTGTTCTTGTCTCGCCCATCTGGGATCAGGCGCTAGAGAAAGGGATGCCTGGGCGCAGCCAGGGTCGGCTTCCGGGGAGGGTCAAGTGCCCAATATGTGCTTGGCGGAGAGGAACCAGCTTAGGGCCCCAAGTTAGCCAGCCACCGCCTGGCCCCTTTGTCTCCTGAATGGCCACGTTGACTATCTCAGTGCATGTCACCTCCTGCCCCTTCCATTTGCTCATCCTGGAACCTGTGCGCACCCTCCACTCTCTGCTCAGTCCACCATGACTGAGCTCCATCTCTCCAGCCCCACATGGCCCCTGGACCTCTGCCCCTGCCACCAGTCCTACCCGGCTTCTGGGTCATCCCTCCCACTGAACACAAGAGGGATTTTTCTAGGGTCCAGACCCTGCCCACCCCACCCCACCACCACCACCACTGTGGAAAGGTCTTCCAGGCTCCCATTTAACAGCCCAGGCAACTGAAGTACAGAGGATTTCAAAGGCCATGCACACCAGCCGCAAGGCCCAAACCCAATACCAGGAAGGGCTCCCCCCAGCCCAGAGTTCCTGCTTCTTCATCAGACTGGTAGTTTGCACTTGCAAAGAGAAAGTGGAAAATACCTCTCCTTTCCTCTCCTCCACAACTCACGTGATCCTCAGGTCCCAAAATGGCAGGGGGGGGGTGGTCGGCAGAAGAGTACAGAGGCAAAGAGTGTGGGCTCTGGAATCGGATCGTCTGCAGACAAGCCTCACTTTGCCACAGGCTGAGTGGCCTTGGCTGAATTACTTATCGTCTCTATGCCTCAATTTCCCCGAACGTAAAATGGGGATGATGATAATGACAGGAGCTATCTCGCAGGTGAGGTTTGAGTCAGCATCTGCTAAGTTCTCTGAAACCCTGCCTGGCACACAGTAAGTGCTCAATAAAGAGTCTCCAGAAGCACCTTTTTGGAAGTAATAAGACTTCAGTAAATATTAGCTCGAAAGTTATATACATATTGGCACTTGCAAACAGAAGGCTGCATAACAAATCACTTTTTCTCTACTTCTGTGACCTCCGTCCCAGGCATCTCTAACTTACCATGTCCAAAACCAATCTATCTGCCCCCACAACCCCCTTCCCACTCCAGCTGAACCCCCCTCAGTGAATAGCTCCCCATGGCGTCCCCAGAAATGTATGGCCATCCCTGACCCCTCTGATCTCCATCAACCAAGCCTGCCCGCTGTACCCCTAAAGAGTTCTCGGGACCTCTCCCTGGTCTCCCCATGTCCAGTCTAGCCCACAGGTTGAGCGTTCTTGGAATCCTTAGCACACCTACACGATGTGACCAACCCTATGTGTCCCAGAACAGGGGAGACAGTGTCCCCTTGTGGTGCACACAAGGGTTCCTTGCTCAATTCTAACTGGGTCTCCAACAGCCCAGGAAGAACTGCCCACACCAGAGGGGCTAGAGCCTGCTTCCTCTTCTCAGCACCTGAGTTCCAGAGTCAACCCGCATCCAGCCCCTTGCCCAAGCTGGGTGAAGCAACAAGCTGCTGATTGCTCCTAGAATAAATCCCCAACTCCTTACCCAGCCAGGCTTGGCATGGCTCCCCCAGCAGCCGGCCTCAGTGCCCTTAGCACCTATTGCTCCCCCAGCCTGGACGGCTCACACGCACAGCCCACCCAGCTCCCTCTCTGTCCACCTTCCTTTTACCTTCCCAGGCCATGCCTGCCACCCCCCAGCTCCCCTCCCTCTCACAAACTGCCCTCATCAGATGGGGAGGTCTTGGAGGGCTGAAGAAGGGGTACCACCTCTTCCTGACCCAGGGGTCCCGGACCCTTCTCTCATTCCATTCCCAGATGGCCAAGGCAGGACCTCTCCCTCAAGTGAGGACTTCCCCAGGGACAGAAATCTGGGAGGTAGAGGGGAGGAATGACGAAGGTGCTGGAGAAGGGGTGGCTAGTAGACAGCTAAAGATGTGACCAGGGCACCCCCTTCTGGCAGGTGGCCAAATTGCACCCTGTGTCAGGGTTGCAGGGAGCTGGGACCCTGACTTGCCCGAGGCTGCCTGGCTGCTGGCCCTGGGCTGGAAGGACTGGCCCGTTCCAAGCGGGTGCCGACTCCTTCTGGAAGGTTGGTCTGGTGCTCCTGTTCCCATCCCCACGCAGATGCTTCTTACCCTGGGGCAGCCAAGGACCTGCCAGTGAAGGGGTCTGGGTAGGTGGGATTCCAGGATGGCCCCTAGGGGGAGCCCCAGGGCAAGGAGCGCAGGTCACCGGAGGGCAGAGAAAGGGGAGTGCCTCAAAACTTGAAGCAAAGGATGGCCCCGAGGTGGCAGTGGGGGCAGATAGGGGAAGCTGCTGACCCCCGCAAACCTCCCCTGGGAAGTGTGGAGGTACACACAGGGTGAACCAGCTCCAACCGTGACCCCCACTTCAGCCCCCAAGCTGGAGCCTCCCTCTGGGTCCCACCGGAGTGCGGCTGGGAGAGGGGCTTCTTCAGGCTTCGTCAGGAAGCAGAGAAACTCTGGACACTTCCCTTCCCTTCCCTGGCACAGACGGATCTGGACAGAATGACCCAGAATCCACCGCGGGACAAACACCTGCCCTGCCTCAGAAAGGTCTGGGAGAGCAGGGGGCGTGCGGGGACCCCTGGGGAGGGGAGGTGTGTCCTGCTCACCCAGAAGTCTGAGGGAGTGGCCTTCTCTGGCTGGGGCTTACTAGTGGCCCTAAGGATTGGCCTGGGGCCCATGTGTGCCAAAGCCCCCGTACAGCTCAGGGGTGAGGACCCCATGGGGGCCTTCTCTAAAGCAGGGACACCCTGACCTCCCGCTCTCTGTGTGGCCCCAGGGAAGGGAGAGGAAGCAAAGGAGCAGATGGGAGGCCTCAGGAGCACCTGAGCTGGCTTCCCTTTCACTCCTTGGGAGCAGGGGCGCAGAGAGGCCACAGTGCCTGGGGCTCTGTGGAGCAGGGCACTGGAATGGTGGGGTCCACAACCCCCAGCTTGTCTGCCCAGTGAGCAGAGGTGGGCTTGGGCTGACAGTGGGAAAGGCCCCGTTGGCACGGGGCTTTCCCCCCCAGGGGACACCTCCCCCTCCCCCTGCACCCCATCCCTGTCCCTTATCACCGCAGGCGCACTGCTCTGTCTGTCTTTATTGGTCGGAGGAGAACTGGAGGGGCTGGAGGGCCACGACACAAGCAGGACCACCCACACTCAGCCAAGCAGAGAACAGCCGTGCAGGAGGACGGGCCCCTGGAGCCTGCATGCCAACACCTCCTCGGCTCCTAGGTGGGGTGTGGAGGCGAGGGGGAGAGCCCTGTAGACACACCCCGGCCAGCCCCCAGGGGGGGGCAGATGGGGCTGCCGCTGTTGCCTCCCTCCCCTGCCGTGCGCCACCCCCACACACTTCAAGCTCTCCAGCAGAGGCCAGCCCTGGGGGGTGGGGTGGGGAAGGGGCTGAAAGGGTCCAGGAGACAGAAATCTGGGGGTCGATCTGCAAGTCGCTGGACCTCCGGCATCTGCTGGGATGGAGGGGGAGAAGCACAGGGGAGCGGCCATCAGGAACCGGCCTCCCCATCCCGTGCCGCCCTCCAGCCCCCATCAAGCCTTGGGCCTTGAGAAAGCTCTCGGGAGCGGTGCCCACTGGCCTGTGCCCCCGCACCCCAGGGCCAGTGGAGGACCCTCCTCCCCGGCCCCCCCTCTCTGGCTGCCATCTGGGTCTGTCTGCTGCGGACATGGCTTAGTTCTTACCTGCGTGCAGCCCCGGCCACCCTTCCCTGACCAGTGGCCTCTGAGCGCCCCAAGCCGGCAGCAGGGAGCGACTGCCCGGGGATGCAGGGACCCCACCACACGCACCTGGGCATCACCACTGTGGGGGTGGTCCCATCAGGAGGCCTGGGTGGGTGTGGCGGGCTCTCCCCTGCTCGGGGGCCTCCTCGCCCTCTGGGCTGTGCCCCATCTTGCGGATGTGACGCAGGAACGAGGTGGCATTGAACGCGCGCTGCGGGAAGAGACGGCCCGTCACTCCATGCCCCGGCCCCGGCCCCAAGACTGCCGAGGACCACGGTGGCCGTGGGACAGCCCACCTTCCAGTGGGTCCGGGCAAAATTCTTCTGGATCTGCTCGCTAACCGAACCCAGGATGTCCTTGTCGAAGGCCGCGTCCCCAGAGATCCTGGGGGCAAGGCCCAGGGTCAGCAGAAAGGAGGGCTCTGAGGGCTCCTGGGGTCCTGGGACAGCGTGGCCAGGGTCACGCTCACCAAAGATGCTGCAAGGCCTGTTGGCAGGTGAACCTCTTCTGGGGGTCCCTCTCCAGGAGGTGCCGGATGAAGTCTTTGGCTAGGGTCAGGGAAGCCAGAGTGAGCGCACCTTCTCGGCCTGTCCCCCACCCCATGCCCTGTCCCCCAGGGACTGGGACAAGCCTCGCAGCTCACCTGATTCCGAGATGTCATCCCAAAAGGGAGAGTCAAACTCGTAGCTGGCCCTCAGGATCTGGCTGAAGAGCTCAGGGTCGCTCTCGTCGTAGAAGGGGGGGTACCCACACAGCCTGGCACCCACATATGAGTCACCTAGCTGTCCAAGCCCTCCCCAACCCGACACGGGCAGGCAGCTGGGTGAAGAGCCTTCCCGGCGTGCACTCACAGGATGTAGGAGATGACGCCCAGGGCCCACATGTCCACAGCCTTCCCGTAGGGTTTCTGCTCCAGGAGTTCTGGGGCTGGGGGCGCACAGTGGCGGGGAGACACTTGCAGGCAGCCGGGACATGGGGCGGCAGGGGGGCCCCACAGTGCTGCCTCTTCCACACCTGGGCCCACCAGACCCACAGCGTCCCAGGGGATCTCCGGCCCCAGGCGCCCCCCCCCACTCACCTACATATCCCGGGGTCCCACAGGCTGTACCCAGCATGTTGCCAGCCTGGATTTTGGAGAGGCCGAAGTCGGACACCATGATCTTGGAGTCCTCGAAGGGCGTGGCATAGAGGAGGTTCTCAGGCTGGGCACGTACAGGGGCACAGGGGCAAGGCTGGGTCAGCCCTGGCAGGGGCCGAGGCCAGCGCAGGGTGGGCTGGGCCCTCCTCGCCCCAGTGTTCTCCAGACCCTTGGTGGGGAAGGCCTGGGCTGCACCCCCAGGGATGGCTGCCCGGGGCAGGGCCCCCACCCAGCCAGCCAGCAGGCACCTACCTTGAGGTCTCGGTGCACGATGCCCAGGCTGTGCAGGTAGGAGACAGCACCCAGGACCTGACCCACCAGGTGGCTGGCATCCTTCTCCGTGTAGGAGCCACGCTCCATGATGCGGTCAAACAGCTCACCCCCCGTCACCCTGGGGGGAGCCAGGGACTCAGCTATCTCCCACGCCTCAGTCCCAGGCCGCAGCCACCCCATTCCCGGTCCCAGCCCGGGTCCCTGGCCCCTCTCACAGCTCCATGGCCAGGTAGAGGTGAGAAGGGCTCTCATGGACGTCCTCTAGAGCCACGATGTTGGGGTGGCTGACCCTACAAGGGCAAGAAGCACCCCTTATGGGCAGCCCCCAGCTTCAGCCACCCCCCAGACCCCTCAGAGCCTCTCCCTGGCCAGGACCCAGCTTTGGTCAGCAGCAGGGTCTCCAAGCGCTTTCTCCAAGCCCCCCCTTCCCTTCCTCCCACCCTCTACCCCCCAATGCCAGCCCTGCCCCTCCTCTAGCCCCAGCCTTCCCCGGAACCCAGGCGGATCCTCACCTGCGGAGCACTGCGATCTCATTCTCCACCAGAGCCTCCTTGCCCCGAAGGGCCTTCTTGGGGATGCATTTGAGGGCCACAAGGTGTGCGGAGCCCCGCTCCTGGGCCAGCACCACCTCCGAGAAGGCGCCCCTGCCGCAGAGACCGTAGGAGGCAGGGGGAGGGGGAGGGGGAAAGCTTGTGAATAGGAGGAGGAGGGCCGGGGTTGGAGAAAGGGGAGGGGAGGGGAGAAGGCGGAGGTGGGAAGGGGGAAGGGCCTCCTAGCTGAAGGCGCTAAGGAGACGGGGAGACCCACTGTGGGTCTGTGCCCCCACCCGCGCGCACACACACACACACACACACACACACACACACACACACACACACACACACACGCACGCACTCACGATCCGAGCTTCTCCCGGATCTCATAGACGCGGCTGATGTCTTCCGTCTGTTTCTTGAGTAGCAGCATGTCTGGGGGGGGCGGGAGAGAGGTGGAGGGAGGCCCCAGAGACAGGGGCAGCCTCCTCCCTGACCCGGAGGCCAGCAGGGCCTCGGCCACCCTCAGAGATGGCCAGCCCCGCCCCCCCCACACACAGCCCAGGTGCACCCGCCCCTCCCCCATAGCCGCGGTCTCGGCTCCCGGATGGCCGCCTCCCGCCGAGGCCACCCGATACACCCCACCCCACGCCCCGCTACCCTGCCACGCTCCGCGCTCCCCCTACCCTGGTACCCCGACGGCGGTCAGCACCCAAACACCCCCCTCTCTGCCTCCACGCGTCCAAGCCCGGCGCGATCGGCCCCTTCTAGAAGCCTCCCCGCACTCCCGCCGCAGCCCCTCCGGACCCACCCACATCCACAGCGCTCACAGCCCTAGGCACCTGCTCCCATTACTCGACCCACCACCCAGCGCACGACGCCCACAGACACGCGCCACCCAAACCAGCAAGCCGCCTGAGCTGCACCTGCGACCCCCGCACGCCGCCACCTGTCACAGCTACGGCAGCCCACGCGGTCGCCAGGCACCCCGGGCCCTCAGCGCCTCCGCTCCGGCGGGGACTCGGCAGCCAGGCGGGCTGCGTCCGGAGCTGCGGGGGCCGCGCGCGTGCGGGCCGGGGGGCGGCGGCGGCGGCGGCCGCGCGCCCGACCGCGACAGGTGTGCGCGCGGGGCTCCCCGGCCCAGCAATCCGCGGGCCGCGCTCCAGCCGCCCCGCGCCGGCTCGGGAGCCGCGGGTGCGCACCTGGAGCTCGATGCCGCAGCGTCGCCGCGTGCAGTGGCCGCCGCGTGCTGCGCCCCCCGCCCGCGCCCCCGCCGGCCCCTCCCCCTCCGCGCGCGCCCCGGCGGGCGGCCCGGCGACCGAGCACGCGGTGGCCGAGTGCGCCAGGGCGGCGGCGGCGGCGGCGGCGCTCCAGAGCTCCTTGTAAGGCAATCCCCGGGCGCCCGGGCAGCCGGGCGCGGTCCCGTCGCCGCCGCCTCCTCCTTACTCAGGTCATTCATCCCGATTCCCGCTGACTCTTGCCCGCCTGCAGCCTGGCGGGCCCTGCCTCAGGGCCTTTGCACCGACCGGGTCCTCCATAAACAAGCCTCTTTCCCCGCATGTTGACCCGGCTCTCTGTCCCTGCCTTCAAGTTTCCGTTCGCACGGCCTGTACAAGGTGAGGCTGTCCAGGCCATTTGGCCTACCACAGCCTCCCTCCCCAGCCGTCCCCGGTGTCCTCCACTTCTGCCACCCTGGTCCCAGGTCCCATAAGCACCCCCCTGCAAGAGAGCAACCGCCTCCTCTATGGCTCCCTGCCTCTCCGTTTCCCATCCCCACACCCAATTCCTTCTCCCTCCACAACCAGAGCTGTCCCTTTATTCTGTTTACCGCTGGGTTCAAAGCACTCCCATGACTCTCCAGGTCACTCTAAGTCACAGCGTGAGACCTGACTGTGGCCTAAGGTCTCTGTGTGATCTGCCCCACTTCATCGTACCCCCTCTGACCCTTCTCCTGGTACTTCCCCTCCCACCCACCCCCACCAGCTCCCACCCCTCCCATCACATTGGCCTCCTAACTGCTCTTTGAACACACCCTTCATAACACCAGCCTCAGGGCCTTTGCATTTGCTACTCCTCTGTTTGGAATGCTCTTTGCTCAGATTATCCATTTGGTTTGCTCCCTCACTCCGTCAGGTCTCAGCCCAAATGTCACCTCCTAAACCTGGCTTCCCCTGACCCCCACCCCCAGCCAATCTCTCTAGAACACCACACTATCCTGTCTTGATAGCAGCCATCATAGCTAAATCACCTTCTTTATCTTGTCTTCCTCACCAAAGCATCTCCTCCTGCAGGGCATGTCTCCTCTGAGTAAATGAATTCACTTGTTCATCCAACAATTAGTGGATTCCCCCAGGTCCCAGCCTATGTCAGTTCTGGCACTGATCCTGGATGAGCCAGGCTCTGCTGGGGGTCAGGCCAGTCACAGGGTCCAGGGGTCGCTGGCTGAAATCAGATCTTTGTAAGGGACCCAAAGGCCCCCTGCATGACACAAAGTCTTCAATCAGGAAAGATTTTAGAAAAACCATCTTTCCGGGCCTCAACTGTCCAAAAATTGGTGTCTAAGAAAGCTGGTGTTTTAGTTTGCTACTGCTGCTGGAATGCAATATACCAAAAATGGGTTGGCTTTTATAAAGGGGATTTATAAAGTTACAAGTTTACAGTTCTAAGACCATAAAAATATCCAAACTAAGGCACCCAGAGAAAGATACCTCCACTCAAGAAAGGCTGATGGCGTCCGCAACTCCTTGGTCAGCTGGGAAGACACGTGTCTGGCGTCTGCTGGTCCGTTGGCTTCTGGTTTCAAACAGTTTACCCGGGGCTTTTTCTTTCTGCATCTCCAAATGTCTCTGTGTTGGCTCTGAGCTTTTCACAAAATGTTTCCCTCTGAAACGACTCTAGTAAGCAACCCAACCTTGAACAGGCAGAGATACATCTCCATGGAAACCACCTAATCAAAAGATCTCACCCAAAACTGGGTAGGTTATATCTCTATGGAAACAATTTAATTTAAAAGATCCCACCCTACGATATTAAGTCAGGATTAAAGAACATGGCTTTTCTGGGATTCACAACAGTTTCAAACCAGCACAACTCTGTCTTCCTGCTCTTTCCCAAGCACCACTCCCAGTCCACAAAAGAAGTCTCCAGGGGCCCTATTTTAGTTTCTTATGTTGCTTAAAGCAATATCCCATGAAATGGTTTCAGCTTTAACAATGGGAATTCATTAGCTTACAGTTTCGAGGCTGGGAAAAAGGTCTGAATCAAGGCATCATCAAGGCCCTGCTTTCTTCCCAAAGCCGGGCCACCAGTGCTCCCGGGCTCCTCTCCACACAGCAAGGCACGTGGCAGCATCTGCTAGTCTCACCCTTCTCTTCTGGGTTCTGTTGCTTTCAGCTTTTTCTTCCGTGGCGCTCTCTCTCTCTCTCTCTCTGTTTATAAAGGACTCCAATACGATGATTAAGACCCATCCTGATTGAGGTGGGTCACACCTTAATTGAAGTAGCCCCCTCAAAAAGCTCTACTTACAATGGGTTCACACCCACAAGAATGGATTAAATTTAAGACATCTTTCTGGGGTACACAGAGCTTCAAACCTCCACAAGCTTTCACTCCCAACTTCTCAGTTACGTGAACAGGGTTTCCTAGGGCTTTCATCTAAAAGAGAAAAACAGGACAGAAATGCTCCAGCTCTGTCGTAATTGCTCGTTTAATAATTATTCATCAAAGTGTCTAACATGTTTGTGCTGCTTTGGTCAAGCCATAAGCAAAGGACAAGGGCCTCCTGGTCACTGGATACAAAAAGAAACGTGACATATGCATATAGGTGTCTTTCAGAGAAGGTGCTGGGAGGTGTGAGGATTGAAAGGCTGCCCCCCATGGAGATAGACTGTCCGTGGGCAGCACTCTGAGGGGCAGCGACTGACAAGTGAATGAAAAAAAAAAACACTAAGATTTGCTTTATTAAACTGAAAACTTCTGCTCTGAGAAAGACACTATAAAGAGAATGAAAAGACAAGCCACAGGCTTGGGGGAAAATATTGGCAAAACACTTATCTGATAAAGGACTTGTATCCAAAATATAGAAAGAACTCTTAAAATTCAACAATAAAAAAGAGCCCCTCCTCCCAATTTAAAAACTGAGTGAAAGATCTGGGACCCACCAAAGAAGATATACAGATGGCAAACAAGCACATGAAAAGATAGTCAACATTATTTGTCATTAGGAAAACGCAAATTGAAACAATGATGAAATACCACCACACACTTATTAGAATGTCTTCAATCCAAGAAACTGACAGTACCAATTGCTGGTGAGATTGCTGGACAGTGGGAATTCTCACTCATTGTGCTGGGAATGCAAAACAGTACAACCACTTTGGAAGACAGTTTAGCAATGTCTTACAAAGCTAAGCTTACATCTTGCCAACCAATCCAGCAAATGGGCTCCTAGGTATTTACCCAAGAGTTTCCATTTCCTAGGCTGCTCCAAGCAGAAACCACGCAATGGGTTGGCTTAAACAATGGGAATTTATTTGCTTACAGTTTTGAGGCCATGAACATATCCAAATCAAGGCATCATCGAGGCAAGGCTCTCTTCCCAAAGACCAGCTGCTGCAATGCTGGGCTCCTCTGCAGATGGGATGCATGCTGGTCTCTCCACTCTCTTCCAGGGTTTTGCTACTTTCAGCTTCTTGCTTCTGTGGATTTCTTTCTGTGTGCATTAATTCTATTTATAATGGCTTCCACTCTATCTGTATTCATTCCCATATTTGTTTGCTCAAGGTGCTGGAATGCAATATACCAGAAATGAGTTGGCTTTTATAAAGGCAGTTTATTAAGTGCAAGTTTACAGTTCTAAGGCCATAAAAATGTCCAAACTAAGGCATCCAGAGAACGATACCTTGATTCAAGAATGGCCGATGGGTCCAGAACACCTCTGCCAACTGGGAAGGCACATAGCTGGCATCTAATGGGGTCTTTGGCTTCTGGTTTCAAAGAACTTCCCCAGGGGCATTTAATTCCTGCATCTCCAGATGTCTGGGTCTCATGTTGGCTCGGTTGGCTCTGAGGTTTTTCCAAAACATTCCCTCTTCTAAAGGACTCCTGTAAACTAATCAAGACCCACGTTGAATGGCAAAGGCACATCTCTATCTAATCAAAAGGAGACACCCACAATTGGGTGTATCACATCTCCATGGAAACAAACCAATCAAAGGGTTTCTACCCTACAATATGGAATCAGGATTAAAAGAAACATGGCTGCCCCCACAAGATTGGATTAGAAAGAAGACATGACTTTTCTGGGATACTTAATAGCTTCAAATTGGCATATATCACCCTCTGGACTCCCAAAAGACATATTCTTTCCATATACAAAACATTCATTCCATCACAATATCACAAAAGCCTTAAACCATTCCAGTTACAACATAAATGCAATACAAAGTAGAAAACAGTACAAAATCTCATCCAAGTCAGTTACACGCATGGCCTGTTCTAAGGCAAAAAAATTCTCTGACTGTGGACCTGAGAAACTTGAAAGAGGTTATCTGCTGCCAGTGCTCAATGGAGGCGCAGTCATAGGATACATGTTCCCATTGCCATAGGGAGAAACTGGGAGGTAAACAGGGGTCACTGAACCAAAACAGTTCTGAAAACCTGCAGGGCAAACTCCATTGGATTTCAAAGTCTGAGAGTCATTTATCCTTAGGGCTTCAGAAAGCAGTTTCCAAGGGCTCACACAGTGGCCCTGCTCTCTGCAAATGCTGGGGTTAGGGTTGCAACATTGGAGTAAATTAGGGGGGACCAACTTTCTCTCAGCCCCACCCTCTCCAACCATTAGGGCAGCACCTGGGATCTCTGCCATCTTCAGGGCACACACTCAGCCCCTCCAGAACAACGGGGTAATTGCCAGGCTCCCCCTAATCCCAGGTTTATGTGCTCCACCTTCTCCAAGCACTGGGGCACCGAAACTCTTCCTGAACAATGAAGCAGAAGGCCTGACCTCTGCTTCCGAGGCCAACTCACCCTTTCCACATTCATGGATGTATCTGCTCTCCGGGCGTGAGATTTCTTGGCTCCAGACTTTAGCTACCATCGCTCTGCCTCTGAAGTCATTTTTCCTTCAATCCATCCCTTTTCTGTCCCTTTTAGTCTAGACTTGCAGTGGTTCTGTTCATACAGACCTTGCAAAATATTTGTTGATTTTCCATGTAGCACACAGGGATCAATGCCACCAGACCAATAGGACTTTCCACAAATCCTTTGTAGGTAACTCCATCTCCAATCTTGTTTTTATTTTCTGAAATCGCTGACTGGTTCCATGTTTGGTTAAATCCTCACCTGGGGCAATATTCTATGGGGTCTCATTTTCCAATAGCTCAAAATTTTCCAAACTATCAGTTTTTGGCTTCTTTATATCCAAGAGTTCAGTTTTCAGCTTATCCCTTTCCTTTCGCATTTTACTATAAGTTGCAAAGAGCAGCCAGACTGCATTTTGCACATTTTGTTTGGAAACTTCTTCTGCTACATATCCTAGTTCATTACTCTCAAATTCTGCCTTCCATCCACAAAGATTGCCTTCCTTCCAGTTTACATTCACCATTTCTGTCTGAAGCCTCGTCAGAGGTATCTTTAGAGTCCACATTTCTACCAACAGTCTCTTCAAAGCATTCTAGGCCTTCTCTATCAAGCACTCACAGCTCGTTCTGAATTTTCCCCTGATCCATTTTAAAAACAGTTCAAACACGTTTGGTATTTGCAAAGTGTAGCAGCAATCCACTACTGGTACCAAAATCTGTTCTAGTTTGTAAGCTGCTGGAATGCGATAGACCAGAGAAGGGAATGGCTTTTAAAAATGAAAATTTATTAAGTCACAAGTTTACAGTTCTAAGGACGTAAAAATGTCCAAATTAAGGCATCCAGGAAAAGATATCTTGGTTCATGAGGGCCAATGATGTTGGGGATTCCTCTCTCAGCTGCTACGGCACATGGTGTCATCTGCTAGCTTTCTCTCTAGGTTTCTTTAATGGCTTCTCTGGGGCTCAGTCCATTCTGTTAGCTCTGTTGGTTTTGGTGGGTCTAAAGCCTTATCCAAATTGGTTTCCTCTTAAGGGGCCCCAGTAAGCAACCCAATCTTGCATGGGTGTAGACACATATCCATGGAAGCCATCTAATCAAAAGTTACCACCCGTAACTGGGTGGGTCGTATCTCCACGGACACAATAAAAAAGATCCTATGCAGGAATATTGAATGAGGATTAAAGGACATGTCTTTTCTGGGATACAAAATAGCTTCAAACCAGCATAGCTTTCTTTAGTCATGCCTAGCTAAACAAGCAGAAATTTTCCTTGGGAGTGGAGCTTGTATAAAGGAGACATTTAGAAGAGGATCTTACCCAAGAGGGAATAAGATTATTCAATGTACCTACTACCATCATGATAACATGGTGGAAATGCTGCTTTAGAGGCAGCTACTACAAGGCAGTCCACTGACAGAAAGGTCACTGACTGAACTTGACTGTTTGGGGAAGGAGATTTGGAAGGGACAGTCAAAAGCAGGTACTCCATAGTGAGCACGCCCTTGGGCAGCGAGAACAATATTTATCGGGACGAAATGGAAATTAAAGAAAATACCATCATGATATATAAAGAAATGAGATTTGGAGGCAACAGAGCTGAAAAGGAGCCCCCAAATTGTGGTGGAGAATGTGGTCATCCTATCATGAACTCTGTGGTGTTTTGGGTACACTATCATTGAGGAAGGAGTTCCCACCATTCGTTCTACTGTGAATGATTATGTTTCCACACTTTTAGAAAAGAGAGAAGCTGGCGACCCTGGTACTAATCCCCTCCCCCTCACATGCCCAGGGTTCTTTTTCCCAGACTGCCTCTGCCCCATCGTTCTGACATCACATGTCATATGAAGAGGATGATGAATTCAGCTGGTTGCCCCACGACCAAGGTTCTAGAATTTTCTGGACACTATTTATTGGGCACCCCTGGGCTCACAGAAGGCATTTTGGACTTGACACAAAGGTGCTCTGGTCTTGAGTACCAAAGTGCTCCTGATGCTAGGTTAGCTCCATGGCTACTCAGGATACCAAAGAGAAAAATAAAGTCAAGCTTCCTCCATCTATTGATGAGCAGCAGGAAGGAGGGAGTCCATGTAAATCTTCTGTTGATCTGAATATGGATTCCAGGGAGTTCCTGAAAGGGCACAGTGACCAAAGTGCGAACCCAGGTCCAGCCTTCCCAGACAACCCGCAACCACAGGACCAAAACCAAAGCAAAGAAAATGAGGAAGAAGGCAATGATATTCTTGGGCTTGCCTTCCCAAGAAAGCTTTGGATGATAGTGGAGAATGACGCATTCAAGTCTGTGCGCTGGAATGATAGAGGGGACACTGTGATCATCGACGCAGATCTTTTTCAGACGGAAATTCTTCATCGGAGAGGCGCAGAGAGATTTTTTGAAACAGACAGCTGGAAGACTTTCATTCGAGAACTTAACCTCTATGGATTCGGCAAAATACACCAAACCAACTCTTCAGATCACTCTCCAGAGAACAAGAGAATCATGGTAAAGTAGAAAGTTACCCATTTTCTCTGTTACTTAGTACCTTCATAATACACCAGATGAATGATATAATGAGAGAGTTTACTTCTCTGAAACTGTTCTTTTCATATGGGACATTATTTAAGGAAAGATTAAAGTATAGATTTTGAAAACACAGATTTTCATATTAAACTACAATCCCTTTAGAGACAATCTGCAGGCATGACTGAAATTTCAAAGAGGCCAGTTAAGATTAGACATCAACTCCCTAATCTAGGAAAAGATTTACCTTTAGTGAGCTCATGATTTAGGGCATAAGGAAACTTGCTAGGAATTGTTGAACAAAAATATTTTTCTGTAGTCCCACGAGCAAAATGAGACCGTTATGATTGGGGGGCAGGGTAGAGGAATGAATACTTTTTCCTGGAATAACTAAAATGTTTCATTTTGTTTTAGAGCTACCACAACTCAAATTTCAAGAGAGACAACCCTCTGCTCCTCCAAAATATTCAGAGAAAATTCAACTTCCCCCAAAGTATTGCTCAGCCACAGATCTATACACCATCTCCAAAGAGACCGAAGCTGGCTGCTACAAGACACTCGCCGAGATTCCAGAAGGATAACTCCATGCAAGAAACCAACCAAACTTCGCATAACACCTCCCCAAATGTTCAGGGACCCAGGGGCAGCCCGGCCTTTATGGCCTCTAATGTCTGGCCTTTGAGGAGTGTAATTGGGCGTTCCATGGAAAACTGTCCCCCTACTCAGTCAAATGTTCCAAGTGAGGAGGGCACCTCCCAACAAGCTATACCTGCATCTCTGGCTGTTGCTGGACCCTCAGGTGCAGGGGCACTGCCCATGGGCCCCACAGGTTACCCAGCTAGTGCTTCCATAATGCACCTGTTCAATACCTGTTACTCCATCCTGATGGGTGCCCTTTCAGTCATGGCTCCAAATGAGCCCTTTGACGAGCAACAGGAGAGTCCCTCTGATTACCACTGCGTGCTGTGTGAGCAGTTCAAGGACCAACCACCTCCATAAACTCACAGGTCCTTGGGGACTGAAAAAGATAGCTGTTTTGGACCGATCAACCTATTTCAGAAGTTAATAAAGAAAAACAAAACCCCAGGACGGTAAATAAACAGGTTAACAAGAATTATGAGTCTGTGTTGTTCCTCATGTTCTGTTTCTTACACATCTCATCACAGAAGCCGGAGGCGGCTGAAAATCTTTCCCATGAAAGGTTTTGGTCTGCATTGTCTTGTTTCATTTTTAGAAGTAGCATTTTTCACATACTCACGTAAGGGTTTCGTTAGGGAGTGCTGAGGGCAAGCCCAGTTAGCTCTGGTTCCCTGAGACTTGCCTGCTGGTCAGGAGACAGACCAGACTTGCAACTAACTTCTTGGGTACCACCTAACATTATATATATACCTTCTAAAAGGAGATTTTTTTCCCTCACAGCTCCTCTCAATGTTGCTAGGAATTTTCTGACCAACAGCTGAATGTCTCCAGACAAAGAGGCCACTTGCCAAGAGTTGTACAACCACCACATTCCAGCTTGGAAAAGAAGGGCCATTCCAGTCAGTGTCAGGGGTGGGACAGCAAGCCCATCATCCTCGTGGGCAAGAACATTAGAAACTTTGCTAATAAATGACACACACAAGAGAAAAGAAGGAACACATTTGAGACAAAATAACACTAGTTACCACTTTTCAAAGTCAAATTCTAACAAATTCTAAAGGCTGTGTTTAGGATCTTTTCTTTGGACATGAAGTAGCTGTGTCATATGTGACACAGGCATGCTTCATGAACTAAAGAACACTTTTTCAACACAGCAAGGGTAATTTGGAAGAGCAGATGGTTGCTGTTTCAAATTATCATATTGTCTTCACTGTGCAGTGGTCCATCAATGGCTGGTCCCCACCAGGAAAAAAGCAGTCAGTGCCTGGTCCTAGCCTTTCCACGATGTCCCTGGATGCTGTTAAAAAAAATCTATGTGGGGCTCTCTCTTTCTCTCAGCTGATATGGTAAGTGAACTCACTGTCCTTTCCCCCTTACATGGGACATGAATCCCAGGGGTGTAAACCTTCCTGGCAATGTGGGACAGAAATCCTAGAATGAGCTGGGACTCCGCATCAAGGAATTGAGAAAACTTTCTTGACTGAAAGGGGAAAGAGAGAAATGAGACAAAATAAAGTGCCTGTGGCTGAGAGATTTCAAACAGAGTCGAGAGGTTATCCTGGAAGTTATTCTTACACATTATATAGCTATCACCTTTTTAGTTTATGGTGTATTAGAGTGGTTAGGGGAAAGTACCTGAAACTGTAGTGGTGTGTTCCAGTAGCCGTGTTTCTTGAAGATGATTGTATAATGATATGGGTCTCACAATGTGACTGTATGATTGTGAAAATCTTGTGTTTGATGCTCCTTTTGTCTAAGGTATAGACAGATGAGTTAAAAAAATATGGATAAGAAATAAACAAATAATAGGGGGGCAGCTGGTACAATGGTGGCTCAGTGGCAAGAATTCTTGCCCACGGAGCTGGAGACCCAGGTTCAATTCCCGGAGACTGCCCATGCCAAAACAAACAAACAAACAAACAAAATAATAGTGGGAACAAAGGTTAAAATAAATTGAGTAGATTGAAATATTAGTGGTCAATGAGAGGGAGGGGTAAAGTGTATGGATGTACAAGTGTTTTCTTTTCTCTTTCTTTTGCTGGGGTGATGCCAATGTTCCCAAAATATGATCATAGTGATGAATACACAACTATGTGATAATATTATGAGGCACTGATTGTAACCATTGTCAAAAACGTTTGTATGTGAAGGAAGTTTGTATGTTTGTCATTTACAATAAAAATACTTAAAAAAAAATCTATGAGTTTGGACCAGAATAAAGAGAAGGGAAAACAAATAAGGGATCCCTCAAAGAATGTTTATTTGTCCAATCCAGAAATGATCAGGACCAAAATCAGTGGCAGTACTGAGACTCTTACTAGTAGCTTTTCACTTTTAATTAAGGTCAAAGTTGACGAGCCCAAAGAGACAGCATGCCAAGGAAGTCTTGATCTATCCCCCCTCCCCTTTTCCCCTTCCTCTAAGCAGAGATATCTATCAGTTTTATGAACAGCATTTAGTGGATAGCACTCTAAAATGCAGTGGCATTTAGAGTGAAATCCTGATTTCAACTGGATTTCTTTATTTGCATCATGATGGTAAAAGGCATGTAGCTTGCTTCTCCATAATGTTCCTCTTAGGAGCCTATACTTCCTGCCCCAAAGGGATTAGGTACTCTGGGATGTCCACCTGGAATATATCCTTTCCCCCTTTTCTAGGTATGGGCTCTAGTAACCACCTGGCGTTTGAAATCACGGTCAGGTACTTCTGTTTCAGGTCGGTCAGTATAGCTTGATTTTCTAGTTCCACAACCTCGTCAGGAGCTAAGTCTTCAGGGCACTGTGAAGTTTCCCCAATGTCAATGAGCCCTGTGCACAAAGAGAAAAAGACAGAGGTATTTTTCAACTTCCATAAGCCAAACCCTGCGTGTGTGACATGGTTATTCAAAGTGACCATCACCACAGACTAAGATGATACCATCAAAAGGAAATTAGAATAGAATCCCTTTTACTAAGCATTTATTATGTTTCAAACTGTTCAGGGAATTTGGGGGAAGGCAGAGGGAGGGCTCCAGAAATAAAGACAGTGAGGGGCTTATCGTCAGTGAACCCACAGAGGTAGTGGGTGAGTCCAAGCAGAACTGCTAAGGGGCAGCGGTTACAGATTGGAAGGGCACAAGCCACTGTGAGGGAACTTAAAGTCAGGTGATGCCTAAGCTGCTCACCAGTAACAGGTGTAGACCCTGATGACATACCTCCACACCTGGAGGTCAGGGGCGTTGCCCAGGATCTCGTGGGCAGTGGGGGTGGGACAGCTGTGTGAATCTGGCAGACAGTGTGACTCCCAGAGGGCATCCCAATCTGCTGTGTGCTGCCTCTCCTGGTCTCTGACAGACACACACACACGTAGATATGGACCTGTCTCAGCGTCTCTTACCACACATGGAGAACTAAGGCCCAGAGTAAGGAAATGATTTATGTAAAATCGCAGTGTCTGTCCCAGGCAGAACTCCAACTGGTACCCAGGCCTGCTGAACCCCTTGCACTGTTCTGCTGCCCCACTGAAGGTATGTTGCTTAAAGAAACCACAACAAATACAAGATCAACTATATAGAAAACAGAAGCCACCAAAACTCCCCAGTAAGATCCTGGGTGATAGCATTTAAACCTATCACATACACGCACTGTGCCATGCCCTGACTTCGCCTCTGTGCCTCCACACCCTGCACCCCTCATGCCACATGCCCTGTTCCCTCATGTCCCTCTGGCACTCCCCATGCCCCCATGCCTGTGCCCACATGCCCCATGCCCGCTGTGCCTCATGTCCAATGCTTCCATGCTCCCATGTCCTACCACATTCCATCATCCCTCTTCCCTCTGCCCTCTGCCCCATGCCACACCCCACACTCCACAACCCTCACCCCTGCCCTGCATTGCACACCCTGCCCTGTATCCTGTGCAACATGTCCTCACACTGTGTGTCCTAGCTGGCATTTCCAGGTTAACTGTGATCAGGGTCTGCTCACATACTGAGTCCTAAAGCCGAAGGTCCTTCCAAGAAGGTGACTGGGGGCTATGAGACCAACTGGGCCAACAAGCAGAATCTCTGTTGAAGTGCATACTGTCCATTCTCCACTCCTGGGGTTGGCAGCCTTTACCATGCTCTACAACCAGCAGACCTGGCTGGAATTCCGCCAGGTCTCCATTCAGCTCACCCAGCTGCCTCAGTTGGGAAGGAGGCCTGAGGGGGAAAGGAGGCACAAGAGGACCATCTACTGAAAAGTAACAGGAAGTGGAGTCTGGCAAATTGCCTATTTGTCTACCTTAAAACAGATACTCAAGTAGAGTTGTATCCCCTGTATGAGGTTCATGACTTGGTTTGGTGAGGAATTCCTGACAAACCTAGTGCAAAATGCAAACCCAAGCAAATGCAAAACCTTAGATGACTGAGGGAAATCAACTATCAATATAACCCTATCAAGATAATCAAATGCCTTAAAGCTAACAGAAAATCACAAAGCATAAAAGAAGCAGGCAAATATGGCCTAGCCAAATTACCAGATTAAAACACCAAAGGAGACATGAACTTTGGAAGAAATAATCAAAGGTGGTCATACAACTTTCCTAAAAAAGATTCAATGTGTTGTCAAATGACAAAAAAAAGGATTTCAAGAACATACTAGAAGAGCAGAAAGAAGAATTAGAAAGAATAAGTAGAAAAATAGCAGATATCACAGACAAAAGATACCGTAGACCAAATTAAAAATATAGTAGAGACACAAAACAGGAGATTTGAAGAGGCAGAAGAAAGATTGAGCAAACTATAGGACGACCAAATTTGAATGTGCAAAAGAACAAATGAAGAAAAAAATGGAAAACTTTGAATTGGATTGCATGGAAATGACGGAAAATATGAAGCACACAAACATAAGAACTACTGGTTTCCTGGAAGGTGAGGAGAAAAATAAAGGGCTAGGAAGATTGGTTGAGGAGATAATGGGGGAAAACTACATATCCCACATAAAAGACATAAATATGCAAAACAAAGAATCCAAATGGACCACAAAGAGAATAAATACAAATAGGCCTACTCCCAGACATATACTAATCAGTCTGCCAAACGTTGAAGAGAAGCAGAATTCCTAAAAGCAGCAAGAAAACAATGACTCACCACATACAAGGGAAAACACACAACACTGAGTTCATACTACTGAACAGGCAAGAAGACAGTGGTATGAAATATTTAAGATCCTGAAAGAAAAAGACTTTCAGCCAAGAATTGTTGATCCAGCAAGTTGTTCTTCAAAAGTGGGGGAGAGAGCAGGCCATGGTGGCTCAGCAGGCAGAATTCTCACCTTTCATGCTGGAGATCTGTGTTTGATTCCCGGTGCCTGCTCATGTAAAAAAAGCAAGCAAGCAAGCAAACAAACAAAAAACCCACTGTTTATAAAAAATGGGGGATAGGTTAAAATATTCACAGACAGAAAAAGACTGAATTTGTCAACAAGAGAACATCCTTCCAAGAAATACTAAAAGGAGTTCTGTCATCTGAATAAAAAACACAGGAGAGTGCAGGCCATGGTGGTTCAGCAGGCAGAGTTCTCGCCTGCCAGACCAGAGACTCGGGTTCGATTCCTCGTGCCTGTTCATGCAAAAAAAAAAAAAAAAATAGACAGGAGAGGGAGATCTGGAAGAGGGCACAGAATTGAAGAGTACCAGTAAAGATAACTTAAAAGACAAAAAGAGAAAGGGAAAGTAATATATAGACCTGGCAAATAAAAACCAAAGGATAATATGGTAGATTCAAGAACTGCCTTTACAGTAATAACTTTGAATATTATGGAGTAAACTTACCAATTAAAAGATACAAATTGTCAGAATGGAATAACAAGTGTGGTCCATCTATATGCTGATCACAAGAGACTCATTTTAGACCCAAGGATGCAAATACTGGAAAGTGAGAGGATAGAAAAAGATGTTCCATGCAATCTGTAACCACAAGAAAACAGGACTAGCTATACTACCATCAGACAAAATACTTTAGATGGAAAGATATCATAAGAGACAAAGAAGACACTACACAGTAATAAAAGGGACAATTTGCCAAGAAGAAATAATAATCATAAATGTTTACACTCTCAATCAAGAAGCTCCAAAGTACATGAGCCAATCGTTAGCAAAACTGAAGGGAGAAATAGATGTTTCAACAATTACAGTGGGAAACTTCAAAACACCAGTCTCCTCTATAACTAGAACAACCAGATAGAGGCTCAACATGAAAAATAGTGAATATAAGCAACTTGATAAATTAATTAGACTAGTGGACATATATAAATCATTACACCCCAAAACACTAGGACATATATTTTTCTCTAGTGCTCATGGGATGTTCTCAAGGGCACATCATATGCTAGGGCTCAAAACAGGTCTTTGTAAATATAAAAACATTGAAATTATTCAAAGCACTTTCTCCGATCACAGTGGAGTGAAGCTGGAAATCAATAACCCTCAAAGGAGGAGAAATGTCACAAATACATGGACATTAAATAACACACTCTCAAACAAACAGTGGATCAAAGAAGAAATTACTAGAGAAATCAATAACTATCTGGAGATGAATGAAAATGAGAATACAACATTTCAGAAATTATAGGATGCAGCAAAGGTAGTACTGAGTGGGAAATTTAATGTCTTAAATGCCTATATTATAAAAGAAGAAAGAGCAAAAATTGAGCACTTAACTGTTCACCTGGAGGAACTAGAGGAAGAACAGCAAACTAACCCCAAAGCAAATAGAATAAGAGAACTAACAAAGAGTAAAGCAGAATTAAATGAATTAGAGAACAAAAGAACAATAAAAAAATCAATAAAAGCAAAAGTTGGTTCTTTGAGAAAGTCAATAAAATTGAAGGAACCCTAGCTTGGCTGACAAGGAAAAAAAGGGAGAGGATGCAAATAAGCAAAATCAGAAATTATAGGGCAGTCATTACGATGGACTGAGGAAAAAAAAAAAGCATAAGAGGATACTACAAACAACTGTATGCCAACAAACTAGACAAGTTAGATGAAATGGACAAATTTGAGTCAGCTACACTGACTCAAAAAGTAGAAGATGTGAACAAACCAATCACGAAAGACATTCAATCAGTCCTAAAAACATCTTCCTACAAAGAAAAGCCCATGGCCAGATGACTTCATAGGGGATTTTTTATCAAATATTCCAAGAAGAACTAACCAATCCTGCTTAAACTCTTCCCAAAAAATGAGGAAATAGGAACATGACCAAATTCATTTTATGAAGCTAAGATCACTCTAATACCAAAAGCAGGTAAAGACAGTGGAAGAAAGGAAATCTACAGGCCAATCTCCATAATGATCCCAGATGCAAAAATTGTCAGCAAAATACTAGCAAATCCAATCCAGTGACATGTTAAGGATATTATACATCACGACCAAGTGTATTTTATACCAGGAATGCAAGGATGGTTCAACACAAGAAAATCAATCCGTGTAGTACAACACATTAACAACTCAAGAAGGAAAAGTCACATGATCATCTCAAAGGAGGCCAAAAGCATTCAACAAAATTCAATGTCCTTTTCTGAGAAAAACACTTCAAAAGGTAAGAATCAAAGAAAACTTTCTCAATAAGACAAAAGGCATATATGACAAACCCATAGCCAGCATTGTACTCAATGGTTAAAGACTGAAAGCCTTACCCCTAAGATTGGGGATGAGATAAGAATGCCCTTTGTCCCCACTATTATTCAATATTGTACTAGAAGTTGTAGCTAGAGAAATTAGGTAGGAAAAATAAATAAGATGCATACAAACTGAAAAGGAAGAAGTAAAACTTTCATTATCTTCAGATGACTTGATACTATACTTGGAAAAACCAGACATCAATTACAAAACTTCTTCAGCTAATAAACAAATTCAGTAAAGTTTCAGGATATAAGATTACTGTGCAAAAATCAGTAATGATTTATACACAAGCGATGACCTAACTGAGGAGACAATGAAAGGAAAAAAATGCATTCAAACTACCAACTACAATAATCAAGTATCTAAGAATAAACTTAACCAGGGATATAAGGGACCTGTACACAGAAAACTACGTAATATTACTAAAAGAAATTAAAGACGTTCTAAGTTGGCAGAAGGGCATTCCCTGTTCATGGATAGAAAGCTTAAATGTAGTTAAGGTGTCAATTATACATAATTGCTTTAAAGAATCAATGCAACCCCAATCAAAATACCAACAACTCACTTCGAAGACTTGGAAAAGCTAGTGACCAATTCGTGTAGAAGGGAAAGAGACCTTGAATAGCTAAAAATATTCCAAAAGGAAAAAGAAGTGGGAGGATTGACACTTCCCGATTTTAAAGGCTTTATAAAGTCACAGTGGTCAAAACAGCATGGGTACCGGCACAAAGATAGAAGATTTGACCTATGAAATTGACTTGAGAGTGCAAAATGGACCACCAAATCTATGAACAGCTGGTCTTCAACAGGGCTCCCAAATCCACTGAACTGGGATAAAATATTCTTTTCCATGAATGGGCATGGGAGAACTGGATATCAATAGCCAAAAGAAAGAAAGAGGAAACTTACCTTACACGCTATACAAAAATTAACTCAAAGTGGATCAAAGACCTAAATATAAGAGCTAATACCATAAAACTCCTAGAAAAAAATATAGAGAAACATCTTCAAGATGTAGTACTAGGAGGTAGCTTCCTAAACTTTACACCAAAGCACAAGCAGTAAAAGAAAAATTAGATAATTGGGAACTGTTCAAAAGCAAATGCTTTTGTGCCTCAAAAGACTTTGTCAAAAAGGCGAAAAAGCAGCCAAC